>NC_082672.1:74052142-74685357 GCF_025265405.1 Mesoplodon densirostris
TCTCATAAAGAATAAAAAGCAAAATATGGAAATAAAGAGTGACTAGGAGACATGCATGGGAGGTCACTTCATTTCGAGAGGTCTAGGAAGGCCTCTCTGATGAAGTCATAGATGTTGAGAAGCAGCCAGACTAGTGAAGAAGGGCTTGGGGAGATGATGAAGGGGCTTCTGGAGAAAGGACTAGAGGGCAACTTTCTGGAAATGGTGGAAAATTTGGCAAAGAAGACCAGTCTCACTGAACTTTTTTTTTTTTTTTTTTTTTGTGGTACGTGGGCCTCTCACTGTTGTGGCCTCTCCCATTGTGGAGCACAGGCTCGGGACGCGCAGGCTCAGCGGCCATGGCTCACGGGCCCAGCCGCTCTGCGGCATGTGGGATCTTCCTGGACCGGGGCACGAACCCGTGTTCTCTGCATCAGCAGGTGGACTCTCAACCACTGCGCCACCAGGGACGCCCTCACTGAACTTTAAACATAGAAGACAGTCCAATTTTATCTTATTTATAATTATGAGGGAAAAGTTAGTTTCTGATTTTTCTGATATTCCTCAGAGAAGACTGAGGAATTAGAAAATTTTAAACCTTACTTAGTGTCATACAGCCAATAATTTAGAGAATTAGGCTTTGAAAACTCTATTACAAACCAATCCAATATAATAGCTCTCTTAGGAGAAGTGGTCTTAAATAAAATAAAGTGGTGGTAGTAGTTAGTGAGAGGGACAGTGTAAATGTCCAGAGAAATTTAATAGTCTCCACTTTCTTTAACTCTAAACACAAGTAAAGTGCCTTTTATATGTTCACAGCTGTGTTGGATATCGTAAGGAGGGGTAGTATCACTTCATATTTGTTAAAGAACCAATATTGCAAAATGAAGGTCAAAAGACCAAATGACATTGGATGTAAACAAAATAGGTCCTTTAAAGAAGAGAGAACAAGAAAAGACAAGGTTAAGAATTGCTTTGCAGGTAGCTGAGATCACACAATTTTTGGTTTTGTTTTATACTCATTTTTTTAACATCTTTATTAGAGTATAATTGCTTTACAATGGTGTGTCAGTTTCTGCTTTATAACAAAGTGAATCAGTTATACATATATGTATGTCTCCACTTCTCTTCCCTCTTGCATCTCCCTCTCTCCCAACCTCTCTATCCCACCCCTCTAGGTGGTCACAAAGCACCAAACTGATCTCCCTGTGCTATGCGGCTTTTATACTCATTCTTAAAACAAAAGTTAAATGTGCCCTACTTTCACAAAATTAAAAAAGTAGTTTGCTTATCAAATTGCTAAATTAGCAGATTATTATATAAATTATAGAAAGATTCTATCATTTTCAATGAACTTGCTATCTAGTGACTGCCCTTAATTCATTTAACTATAAGCTAACAGATCATAGTATTTCACACAGAGGTAGAGAGCAAAGAATTTCAGAGTTAAATATTAGGAAATACTGCTAAATGCAAACAAATTAAAAATGGAGATAGACTTTCAACATAAATTAAGAATAAATGGTAAAATATAAGGACTTACTGGTGTTGGATTTATATTAAAATTTCTAGAACATATTCAGTGTGAATTTGTAAGATATTAGGTTTTCATTTGATTAAAAACAAAAGAAGAAAACAAAAAAGCACCCTGTCTACCATGGTATCATAGGTGCCACATAATATTTAAATGTATTAGCCAAAGAGGAAACAGTGAGGAATGAATTATCCTTTTACTTTCTGAAGTATTTCCTTAATTTTTGAATATACACAATTTCCCCCTACACATGAAGGAAACATTTGGCTATATTCAAATATGCAATGTTCTTATAGCCTTCTGTTTTTATTTTTCTTAAAGCACTCTTCATTTTTATATGTTAATTTGAATATTTCATCAATATCTCCTCTACTACACTATAAACTCCTTAAGGACAGTCACTGTGTGACTGCTTATTCACCTTAGACCATAGTGAATAGTAGAATTTCAATATTTCAAAAAATTTTAGTAGAATATATCAGTGTGTTTCTGCTGTTGACAAACAGGCTTGTATGCTGTCCTGCTCCACCACCCTCTGCCCCACAGGTAGAAATTTCTGTATCCAGAAGCAGATTGTCTGAAACAGATGTCACCAATAATGAAAATTTAAGCACAGTGACAAGTTTTTGAGAGTAATATTTTAGAATTAAACACTACCCTAAACAATACATCACATACATGACTGTCAGTGGGCTTATATTTGAAATGCTCTGAGAGATGATGTTTTCTGATCATATTTAACTGATCATTTGTTGGTAGATATGCTGAATCTTATACAGCACAAAGCAGAAACTCATTATAAATAAATGGTCCAAATTAATTGGGATGTAGCTTAAAAATATTATAGTCTGTAAAGAAAGTAATGTAAAATATAAAAGTGGAAGAGAAAGTGAAATGAAGAAAGGATATTCTAGTCCTGATTTCAAATGGATATGTTACTTTTGGAGTGGTTATTTGAACAAGTAATTGAAAAATCATTAGTAGTGTCTTACCTGCAACTGTCAATGTGAATTTTTTTCACTGCCTTGGATGGGATGAAAGATCCCCAGTTATTGATTTCTATAACTTCTATGCAGCCAGTAAAATTCTCAACTGGTCCAGAAATCTGAGAGGGAGGAAGATAAGGAGAGAGAGAGAGGAAGAGAGGCAGAGAGAGAAAGAGAGAGAGGGTAATTTATATTATTTCTACAATGTATTAATCTTGCTGCAAACTAATCAGAGAGTACAATCAAATTGGGGGTCTGATTTGATTTATTCAATATATTGGTAGAAATTAATACAACTCTTTCATAAATATTATTCTAAAATTAGTAGGAAAGATGACCACTTTAGTCAAAAATTACTTGTAATCTGTATCTTATTATGGTATGAATTACACAACGTCACTCATATGAATAAATAAAACATTTTAATTATTTATTGGAAGATAGGAGAAAAGCTGATACACTCATCTTATCCATCAAGAAGTTACTTTCTTCCATCTTTTACCTCTGTTCCATGTACTTTTTCTTTTGACATTAGTTACCTTATCCCATCCACAGCTATGGAACATCAAGAAAAATTTCTCTTTCCAGGGGAAAAGGAAACACAGAATAAGCTACAAATATTTGTCATATCCTGTAGCCCTGATGCATTCTGCATGCCTTTTGTGTTCAGTTGTGTTGTTTATTCTTTTTAGGAATAACTTGTGCAAAAAAATATATCCAGGAAGATTGCCAAAGAGAAAAAAAGAGAAAATGATCTTGGAAAGCATTCATTTTGATGAACAAATATAACCTCTTAACAATACATGACTTCTCATTGTATTCACTGTGAATATGCAGTACGACACCAGTAATTATATGTCTATATAAATTTACATTATATTAAAAAAAGAAATTAGAAAAACTAAAATGATTCAATAGTTAGAAATGAGTATTTATTTCAGGTTCAGTCTTCTGTTTCTCAATATTATTAAAAATTCAAGCTAAGGTGGAGCAAACCATGACCAGGGCAATCATTGAATATAGACACTGAAAAATAAGTTGTCTATCTTGATTTCTGAATTACTAATATACACTCTTCACATTCTCAACACTTGGCTTCTCATTGACTGTAACATCAGAAAGAAAGAAAAAGAAAGAAAACAAGAAAGAAAGAAAGAAAAAGAAAAACATAGATGGGAGGAAGAAAGGGAGGATGGAATGAAAGAAAGAAAGAAAAGAGAGAGAAAAATAAAAAGAAAATAAAGAAGGGAAGAGAAAGAAAACAAGATTTTGCCTTGTATAAACATTTTTTGGGTTAATGTATTTTATTTCATTTTTTAACTTGAGTCTTAGTTTTAAAACTCTTAAACATTTTCTTCCTCTTTCTGATGTAGGCTCAAATATACTGCAAATCCTCCCAGCAAGTAACACTCTGTCAAGTGTCAAAAGTGACTGAATTAGAAAACAAAACAGTATTTCAAAAAGAAGTCAGCTGATAACAAGGAAAATAGAAACATTTGGCTCTTACGTACTGCAGAAGGAAAAATATTCATTTGCAATTGTTAGCTTAAAGTTTTATGGACCTCATGAATGGTTTTGTTTTCCAAATTTAAATTTTTATTTTTATCATAATTTTTTAACAACTTTATTGGAGTGTAATTGCTTTACAGTGGTGTATTAGTTTCTGCTTTATAACAAAGTGAATCAGCTATACTTATACATATATCCCCATATCCCCTCACTCTTGCGTCTGCCTCCTACCTTCCCCATCCCATCCGTCTAGGTGGTCACAAAGCACCAAGCTGATCTCCCAGTGTTATGCAGCTGTTTCCCACTAGCTATCCATTTTATATTTGGTAGTATATATAAGTCCATGCCACTCTCTCACTTCATCCCAGCTTACTCTTCTCCCTCCCTGTGTCTTCAAGTCCATTGTCTACCTCTGTGTCTTTATTCCTGTCCTGCCCCTAGGTTCTTCAGAACTTTTTTTTTTTTTTGCTGTACACGGGGCTCTCACTCTTGTGGCCTCTCCCATTATGGAGCACAGGCTCTGGATACGCAGGCTCAGTGGCGATGGCTCACGGGCCTAGCCGCTCCGCGGCATGTGGTATCTTCCCATAGCGGGGCATGAACCCGTGTCCACTGCATCGGCAGGCGGACTCTCAACAACTATGCCACCAGGGAAGCCCCCCCCTTTTTTTTTTGATTCCATATATATGTGTTTGCATACAGTATTTGTTTTTCTCTTTCTGACTTTCTTCACTCTGTATGATAGACTCTACGTCCATCCACCTCACTGCAAATAACTCAATTTCGTTTCTTTATATGACTGAGTAATATTCCACTGTATATACATGCCACATCTTCTTTATCCATTCATCTGTCAATGGACACTTAGGTTGCTTCCATGTCCTGGCTATTGTAAATAGAGCTGCAATGAACATTGTGGCACATGACTCTTTTTGAGTTATGGTTTTCTCAGGGTGTATGCCCAGTGGTGGGATTGTTGGGTTGTATGGTAGGTCTAGTTTTAGTTTTGTAAGGAACCTCCATACTGTTCTCTATAGTGGCTGTATCAATTTACATTCCCACCAACAGTGCAAGAGGGTTCCCTTTTATCCACACCCTCTCCAGCATTTGTTGTTTGTAGATTTTTTAATGATGGCCATTCTGACTGGTGCAAGGTGATCTCTCATTGTAGGTTTGATTTGCATTTCTCTAATGATTAATGACGTTTAGCATCCTTTCACATGGCTGTTGGCAATCTGTATATCTTCTTTGGAGAAATGTCTATTATCACAATTTTTAAATTTTATCACTCTGTCAAGTTTCAAAAATGACTGAATTAGAAAACAAAACAGTTTTTCACAAAGAAGTCAGTTGATTCCAAGGAAAATAGAAACATTTGGCTCTTACATGCTGCAGAAGGGAAAATATTCATTTGTAATTATTAGCTTAAAGATTTTATGAGCCTAATGAATGGTTTTGTTTTCCAAATTTATTTTTTTAATTTTTATCTCAGTTATACATGAAGCTTGCTTTTAAAAGTTAAAATAATATTTACATATACTACTCCTGAAACATCATAAACATTTGAATTAGTAAAGTTTAAATTAAAAACTGAAAAAAAATTGATCTTAGAAAAATGTTTTTGATTATAATGATTGTGAATGTTAAACTTTATTTTGACAAAGCTAAGCAATGGCATGATTTCAGTGCATATTTAAGTAGATATTTTTCTATATTCATAAAGATCTTTATTATTTATGACAGTGAAGAGTACAAAGAAAATTTTAGCTTCAAAAATAAATATGAAGCCACCAGAGAGTTATTCAAAATGTTCTGAAGGAAAATGATTCTGATTATTCTATTGCGAAACTTCTTGGAATTCTATGATTCAGTCTCATACACGTAAATTAAAAAGGAATATTAATTTATTCATCTTGGTCTTTGAAAATAGCAAGAAAAATTTCCATGGCCTTTAAACTTGAACAAATTCAAAATTCTTTCATTTCTTATTTATTAATAAACTCAGAGCTCTCCAATTCTCTCACACATTAACTTCTGGCCATCTTGTTCAGAAAGAATTATTTGGTCTTCAAATTCTCGCATAAGTCTTTTTCACTTTGAATTTGAAAATTTTATTTTGCAAAGCATAAGTCAAATGTGTACCCAGAAATACTAAACTCCAATCACATGCATTTGAGATAATTTCTAGTGTTAAGATTTTTTTCCCTAGAATTTAATTAACATATAGTAATCTGATTAGTTAGGTTTCCAGGACAAAAGTAATATGGAAATGAAATGTGCATAATTGATGTGAGCAGTTACAACATAACAATATATAATAGATTCATTTAGGACAAGAAATACTGAGTCACTTAGATTATAGAAATGGTAATTTTGCATGTTACCTTTCTTCCAAAGACAAAATTTTTTTATAGTCACATATACTCCTGCAATTTCTCGAATCCAGTTCTTATATTTATTCAAGACAAATAATGAAATTATGACTCCCAGTTATTTCTAAACAGTATAAAATGGCAATGTGGTATGCCATCACACTGAGTCAGGAATATGATTCATGGTACTGACAAGTAATAGCAAAGTTCTATTTATTTATTTTTCCTTTCAAACTTGTGCTGTCTCAAAATTATATCTTCAATATATTCTCATTTTTCTACCTCCATATTAACAGAAGAATATTTAATTCTATCTCTGGCATTTCCTGGCTTTTGCTCTCACTCCTTTAAAGAGAGTTGAAGTCAGGAATTTTCCATACTGTATAAACAAGGCTTCATGTTAATATTCAATAGCAGGTACACAAAGTTCAGATATGGGACTCAGTGGCTATAGTTTAGACTGAGTATACAATCTTCTAAATTTACAAATAAACACTTTTCAATACAAATATACCATATGATTTTTTAAATTATTTTTTAAATGCCTAAACATTTAATGTTACACAAAAAAAGTTAAAGAAATGAAGGGAGTGTTCAATTTTTTGTTGTACTGACTTAGTACACACAATTACTTGTGTATATGGATTCTTGGTTAACCTGCTATTAAGTGGTAATATTAATGACTAGTTTCCTATCTTCCTAATCAGTAATTTATAACTTTCAATTTACATTATGTCACTTATGTTTTTAAATGATTCTCCAGTGCACCTACTGTAACTAATTTGGCCAAATTCAAGTAACCTTTTAGATTAGTGGACTTTAAAAAACAATAAATTTGGTTTGGAAGCAATTAAGAAATAGTCAATTGTTTTTACAAAAACAACTCCAATAGTTTCCCCTTTACTTTAGATTGTTTTATCAATTACTCTATTTTTTTTGCTTTTAATAAGAAAGTCTTAGGTACACTACAGTAATTTGATATATTTTTGAGAAATTTAAAAAATAGAGATTCTTTAAAGCTGACAATACTAGTAGATGAAATCAATGGTTTTCCTAATGTGTGATCTGAGGAGCCAAAGTATAGTTCAAATATTATATTTCTATTTTTAGGATTTCTACAAGTTTCCATCATAGAGTTGATTTTTTGGTTGATTATATTTCTACTTGATTTTTGGTTACCTTCATTTTATATCTATATATCTATATATCTATATATCTATATCTATATCTATATATATATTTATTTATTTATTTTTAAACATCTTTATTGGAGTATAATTGCTTTACAATGGTGCTATATGTCGGCTGTAGTGATGCACAGTTATTCTGTGATAGATATGACAATTGTATGATAAATAAAATGTGTATTATAATAATATTCAGAACAGAATTTTTTGGCATATTTGGAAGGAAAGGAACTAAAAAAAAAACACGTCATTCTCAATTTGGATTGTAAGTGTTAGAATTAGTTCATGAGAGTTTTTTTCTAACAAAAAATTTTTTTCCTAGCTTTGACTACTGAAAGGGCTAGGGAAAAATGACAATGTGTTAGCAAAGAATGGCTCTAGATTCCATATGTGATCTCTAAATACTCTTTTACACAAAAAACACTTGGATTTCATGGAGAAATGCCTAATTCTTCATGAAGGAAAAGATAAGAAACCTTGGAAATGCTACACAAAGGAACTAATTTCTTCAGCAAAATTTAGTACAAAAATAAAAGTAGTCAGAGAAAGATTCTATACATCAAATTATATATGAGAGGCATATTAACCAATCACAATATCTGGATCTACTTTAATTTATTTAGTGTGTTTGCTTTAAACTATTCTTAAAGAAGCTTTTAAAACAGGAAAATGTGAAAAATAATATATGATAGTAAGAAATTATTACTAACTTTTTAAATGTGTTAATGCAACTGTCATTGTGTATTTTTGAAGTCTTCTTAGGTAATATGAATATGTACAGATATATTTACATATCAGAAATAAAATGTTCTGATGTTTGAGATATACTTCCAGAACATTTTGAAGATGGATGGTGAATTATACTTTTAATAAATCATTTTCTCTTTATTTTGTGTTTTTATTTGAAGTATAGCTGATTTTAACTATATTAGTTTCAGGTGTACAACATAGTGATTCAGTGTTTTTATAAATTAAACTACTTTTAAGGTTATTACAAATGGCTATATTTCCCTGTACTGTACAATAAATTCTTGTTGCTTCTTTATTTTATGCATAATAGTTTGTGTCTCTTAATCCCCTACCCCTACCTTGATCCCCCTTCCCTCTCTCCACTGGTAACCAGTAGTTTATTCTTTATATCTGTGACTGTTTCTGTTTTGTTTTATATATTCATTTTTTATTTTTTAGATTCCTCAGTTAAGTGATAACATAGAGTATTTGTCTTTCTCTGACTAATTTCACTAAGCATAATACTCTTTTGATCCATCCACATTGTTGCAAATGGCAGAACTTTATTCTTTTTTTATGGCTGAGTAATATATATATATATATATATATATATATATATATATATATATATATCACATCTTTATCCATTCTTCTGTTGATGGACACTTAGTTTGCTTCCATATCTTGACTTTTGTAAATAATACTGCTATGCATATTGGAGTGCATGTATCTTTTCAAGATAGTGTTTTTATTTTCTTTGGATATATACCCAGGAATGGAATTGCTGGGTCATATGGTAGCTCTATTTTTAGTTTTTTAAGAACCTCCATATTCTTTTCAATAGTCGCTGCACGAATTTACAATCCCACACACAGTATACGAGAGTTCCCTGTTCTCCACATCCTTGCCAACATTTGTTATTCGTAGACTTTTTGATGACAGTCATTCTGACAAGATTAAGGGGATTTCTCATTGTGGTTCAGATTTGCATGTCTCTAATGATTAACAATGTTGAGTATTTTTTCTGTGTGTCTTCTTTGGAAAAAAAAGTATATTCATGTCTTCTGATTACTTTTCAATTTTTTTTATATTGAGTCGTATGAGCTATTTATATATTTTGAATATTAACCCTTTATCAGTCATATCATTTGCAAACATTTTCTCCCATTAATAGGTTGTTTTTTCATTTTGTCAAATAGTTTCCTTTGCTGTGCAAAAACTTTTAAGTTTAATTAGGTCTCATTTGTTTATTTTTGTCTTTATTTCTTTTCCCTTAGGAGACAGATCCAAAAAATATTGCTGAGATTTGTTAATATTGTATTGATTTTTCAAATGCTTTTATCAGGAATTTCAGAATTCTTATGGATCATTACATGATTATTATGTTTTACCATGTAGGAAGAATATTATGATATAATCTGTGCCTTGTTTGCTTTTGGTCTTTTAACCAGTAACAATTACATTAAAATTAAGAGAAAAATTTTGTTATACATCAGTACTGCTATAGACTGAATGTGTCCTCCTAAAATTCATGTGTTGAAACATAATCTCCAATGTGAGGGTATTAGGACGTGGGGCCTTTGGGAGGTGATTAGGTCTTGAGGGTGGAACCTCATGAATGGAGTTAGTGACCTTATAAATGCGGCCCCAGAGCAATCTCTTGACTCTTCCACCATACGAAGACATCCAGAAAACTGCCATTTATGAACCTGGAAGTGGGTTCTCACCAGATACTGAATGTGCTACTGCCTTGCTGGTGGATTTCCTAGTCTCCAGAACCGTAAGAAATAAATATTTGTTGTTTAAGCCACCCAGTCTACGGTATTCTGTTATAACAGCCTGAATAGACTAAGACAAGCCCTTATTATTGGAATATACACATTCATGAGTTGGTAAAGGAATAACTGAATTGTAGAATTGCATTTAATATTACAATGTGTGGATGTGTGATATTATTTTCAACTAAGTAGAAGAAATAGGGAAGAAACATTGATACCTTGTAATGTACATTCTTTTATTGCTTACATACATCTATAGAGATAAGTAGAAGAAATATCCCAAGTAAACTCTTATTTAAACTTGACCTATAACATGTATTATTTAGATACGAAAATTTAAATGATCAGAACCTATCTTATTGACTAAACTACATGGTTGGGTTTTGCTCTGAAGGTAAAGTGTCAGTCACTGATAAGCCTGCCAATCAGTTAAAAACCACACAGAACACATCTTCTAATTCATTTTGTAAAGCTCAGAAATTTTGACTTTTGCAACACATTTTCTTAGGACCATAACTTTGACACAATTTCAAGTGATGAAATTTAATAACGTATTAACTATATGAATTTCTCCATAGTTTTACCATGAAAATAATATTTATTGAAAGTAATATAAAAGTTAAGTCATAATTTAAGGTATGAAAAATAGGATATTGTTTGCTTTTAGTCTGATCAATTAGGAAAATGCCAACTGAAATGGAAATTTAGTCATTATTGTTCAACAGCAGATAAGCGTTGATGATTCTGTAAAATAAAAAATTAGAATCTTATATCAGAATAAAGTAAATCTATTCAAATTCAGTTCTCTTTTCTGATTTTTCCATGAAAATAAAGAAATATTATTTAAAATTTAAATTTTTTAAAATTTTAAAATCAAAAGTGGAAAAACTCTTCAAAAAACCTCAAAGTTTGCAATTTACTGATACTTTATTTGACATTTGAAAAATTCTTGAAATAACAAAGCTCTTAGGGATCGTTTAATTGCAGTACAGGAAAAGGCAGATCCTGGCTTTGCCTTGAACTACAAAAGTAAAATGTATAGTTTTCTACCATTTGCAATGGTTACTTGAAGAAGTCAGTAATAAAAATGCAAGTCAAATGCTGCAGCTTCTCAGTTTTTTGCTAGTCACAATTCAGTAAATACAGAATGTATTTGGAAATAAGAGAGTTTCTACTATGTTGATACCAGTAACCAACTCACCTTCTAGTGTCCTTGTGACTTTAGACTCAGAATCAAGTTTGTCATAAAAGAAGCCATTTTGGCAATTTTGTAGAATTGTCTCCACATGGACTCCAGTAATGCTAACAAATTTTGTCCTATATAATATTTTTCAGGTCGTGGTATTACTTCAGATCCCCAATCTCTAAGGTTGGAATATAGGCTGAACATATTTTAAAGAAAGAAGTTTTTTTTTTTTTTTTTTTTTTTTTGCATTACGTGGGCCTTTCACTGTTGCGGCCTCTCCCGTTGTGAAGCACAGGCTCCGGACGTGCAAGCTCAACGGCCATGGCTCAAAGGCCCAGCCGCTCCACGGCATGTGGGATCTTCCCGGACCGGGGCACGAACCCGTGTCCCCTGCATTGGCAGGCGTACTCTCAACCACTGCACCACCAGGGAAGCCCATGAGAAAGAAGTATTTTATAAAAGATTTTAGAGTCTGAAAAAATGTAAAAGCTGTAAGAATAATAGTAACATTACAGCAAGCTCTTGCATAAGAGAAATTTATTGCACCATATTCCAAACTTTAAAATTCATAAAATAATTCACAAACATTCCTCTTTATTCCTGACTTTACACTGTCCAGCACTTGCAAATAATTTTGATAGCTCTTCCCCAGACTTTCAAAGCATAAAAAGAAAGTCAGGCATCTGAGTCTGAGCACAAGAAGCTGACCTCACCCGGACCTGTTCTGGAACATCACTTTCAGGCATGTCACATGACTGCCCAGGCTACTTCCCTCATCACTCTGACTTGAAAATGGGAAAAGAGGAAGATAGAAGGATTTTTTAAGCTAAAAAAATTACAGTTTAAAGCATTCACATTTATGCTGGACAAAGACTTACATGCTTAAACACTATGTTTGTCTATATATGGGTTAATCCAGTGTGTTGAAACCCAGTAATGCAAAGTTTTTCACACAGTAACAAATTGATTTGAGCAAAGATTTTTCAGCAGGATTTTAGGATAACCAAGGAAACAACAGAACAAAACTAAGTGAATATTTGTGATTCTTTTACTTTTTTTTTTGGTCTATGCACATTTCATTTTCAGTTTTTCTTTATATTTAAGTGTGGCAAAAATGGAAAAAAATATTCTGAGTCCAGGCTGAACAAAGTAGTATTCCCAGATTCTAGAATTGTTTCTCTTTTTATTATGTATATATATATATATATATATATATATATATATATATAATATATATATATATATATATATACCTACCTATATCTACATCTGTATCATATCTATATCTGTATCCATCTCTGTAAGTATTGATAGATAACTTAAATTTATCAACTGTCTCTAATGTTCATCCTTACAAGGAGGTCTGAGACGGAATAATTTCCATTTAATTTAAAGTATCTAAATATATAAAGATAAAAAATATATTTGTTTAAATGCACCATGTAGTAATTTGAAACAGAAATAGACAGCAATTCCATAAATAATTCAGCAGATGACTGATGATTTTTAGAGGGAATAAAAATTCCTGAAATTTTTCCTTCTGAAAAATGGAATAGGAAAACATATTTTCAATCCTATTCCTCCCTTCTGGATCATCCCAATTTTCATGTAAATATGCTTTAATACAAATATAAAGTAATATTCTTTCTCGATCTCTCTTGCCTCTTTAGCAACCATAACAGTGGTTTCTAGCATGGCTCTTCATTCCAGGTCCTCCGCATTCTGAATAATCATAAACAACTTTGTTAACCCCTCAACATATTGGTTTCTTTATCTGTAAAATAAGAATGGTAATAATAGTACTTATTTCCTATTGTCGTTTGGGGACCCTAAATTTAACACATGTAAAATATTTTAAAATGACACCTGTCCCTTAATGTTCAACACATGTTAGCTAGAATTATTAACATGCAGCCACTTGAAATCAAGTTTTGAGAAATCCTGCTATTCTCACAATCTTTATTGTTTTCCAGTGTTGTTTCTCTCCCCACGACTGCATGAAACCCTTGTCTGAGTCACCGATGTTGTTAAATGGACACTTGTCTTTTCATCTTACCCTGCACTTTTCTCAGTGTTTTCACATAGTAAGTATCTGCCGACTGACTGAGTGGATGCATGATTTAATCATTTTAAATCATCCATGATGGAAAAACAAAATCAACACACACATATTTGTTATGGTCTGAATTTTTGTATCCCCCTAAAATGCATATGCTGAAATTTTAATGCCCTATGTGATGGTATTAGGAGATAGAACATTTTGGAGGTGCTTAGGTCATGATTGGGATTAGTGCCCTTATAAGATACCCTAGGCGCTCCCTGGCCCCTACAGCCACCTGAGGATACAATAAGCAGCAGTGACTAGGAAGAAGGCTCTCACCTGACCATGCTGGCACCCTGATCTCAGACTTCTATCCTCCAGAACTGTGAGAAATAAATTCCTGCTACTTATAATCTGCCTAGCCTGTGGCATTTTGTTATAGCAGCTTTAATGGTCTAAGACACTTGTTTGCTCATTTTTTAAGCACCTAATCTTATACCTGGATGAAAGAAAGGGGAACAGAATCATAACTATTTTAAGAACAAATATTGTTTTCGTCCTTTGAGAAAACATCATTTTATTGTTAATGTTATAATTCTCTCTCTTCCAGTCTTCTCTCCTTACCAACTCTTTCCAAAATTCTTAATTTCCGCTGATTGCACAGTGCTGTCTGATGGTTTTTACTCAGGTCCAAGAGAAAAATGTCTCTAAAACTTATTCTACAACTATGTATTTAGAGTTAGATTCACTAGAAACTGTTCTATGGCCTGTGGACACATGGCTGAACAAGATATATCTCTTCCCTAAAGTGGCTTCTAGTGTAGGCCAGAGGATAACTATGCAAACCAATATTTATAGTGTAACATGGCCAGGTGCTTCACGAAGATAGGGTCTTGGTTTACCCTCTTCACTACTTTATTTCTGGCACATAATCTCACAATAAATGTTATATAATATTAGAGTAGTATGCACAAGTCTCTCAGTGCAGTAATCTCTAAAACTCAGTTGGAAATGGGAAACCTTATGAGCTTTGAAGTCCAAATGGCCTAGGACTTAAGTTTTATACTTCATCAGAGTCCTGTGACAATCCTGTGAGCACTGTGCCTTTTAAATATTTTGTCTTAAATTTCTTTTCTGTATCACTACCTGTGCATCTCCCAGATTAGGCATTTGGAAATCCCGTGCATGAAAGGCAATATGATCAATTTAAGGAATTTTCCCATTATGTGGTTGAAACAGACCTGGTAAGATTTCAAGGGTACTAGGAAAATCTCAAAAACAAACAAAAACTTTTCCCTTTTGGGAAAAGTTTCTGATACCAGAAATCTGCCTGCCCCTGAGATTTATTCTTTTGGATGAAGGTTTTTAGCTTATTGAAGTATAAATATCCCCAGGAGAGAAGCATATTAAATTATCAAACACTTAAAAACTTGCTATAATTGCTTTAATCAGACCCTTTCCTGAGAGCCAGAATTGATGGAAACAAGCTCATGAAAGTGCAGGAATACTGGTCTTGGGGACATTACTACCAGAAGGAAAGGCAGAGGAAGACAGGGGGTGCCCGGCACTGCCAGCTAGGAGGCTGTCTGCCAGGTGGGTTTACTAATGTCTGGGATCCAGCTTTTCTAGCCTACTGGGATAGGGGTAACATCTGTGTTGGGGCTGTCAGTGTCCCACAGGTGCAGAAAATTTAGTTTATTAGAAGTGGATTTTTAAATACAGAGAAAAGCAACTGGAACTTTGAGTCTCAGAGATTAGCAGAAGTAATGTAACCTGCAAAGACCTTCCCAAACACTACTTTTTTTGGCGGTCAAGTACAGTCATTCAAAACAGCTAAAAGAGCACAAAATGCTTACCAGAAACAACCCAAATAATAGAGTTCAGTTTATCATACGAGGATTGTTTGATATGCCTGAAAAGAAAAAAAACTTAGTCCAATATAGAGAGTACTAGATATACAGTAACAATATCCTGATTTATCTGAGCAAATTTTGGCAGGGATGGAAGCAACTAGCTTTCATGTCAAATATAAACAATCACATAATCTTTCCTGGAAAATATAAATTAAATCAAAAAATTTTAAGTTGGACATCAAGACTGTGGAAGATTAGGAAGCAGAGTTCACCTCTCTCCACAGAAACAATTTAAAAAATCTACAAGTGGAACAATTCACACAGAACAGCTACTGAGCACTGACAGAAGACATCAGACATCCAAAAAGACTAGAAAACCAGGATAAAATGAAAAGAAAAAGAAGGAATCAGGACAGGAACTGTGCCCAGGGAGGAAGCTGTGAAGGAGGAAACGTTCCCACACCTTGGGAAGGCTCCTCACCAGTGGGGAGATCAGCCTGAACAGAGGGTGAGCTTCCTGCCTCAGAGGAGAGAGCAGAAACTGGTTTGTGGAAGGTGAAATGAAGATTAGCCTGCACAGAAGGTCTGCACCTACACCCTGAGCTCCCCAACCCGAGACATTACTCTGTTGTTGACAGTGGTGAAAGGATGGGTACTGAAGCTCAGACTCCAAAGTTCAGTCCCAGGGAGAGGACCAGGGTTAGTTGTGGAAACAACCTGAAGAGGTCAGCTAATGGCAACTGAGAGTATACTAGGAAGAAGCCTGGGCCCACCAGACAGGCAAGTCACCATTTTTGGGAGGTACATGAGGAGAGGGGCAGAACCACCATAAGAACTTCTATACCTGTGAGCACTCCCAGGGAACAGAACACGGACTACAGGAGCTCTGGGAGTGGGTGAGAGTCATCGTTGCCATTCATGTTGGACTCTAGAGTTGGGCACTGGCCACCTCTTCCAGACCTGTGGGCAGATGCCAGTACCTGCCCCCACTGACTTGGAATGGTGCAGACAGCTTTCCCCACTAGGAATTCCACCAGTGGGCCACAAGGACACACCCCCACTGACCCAGAAGAGTGTGGATGGCTCCCAAAACTAGGAATTCCACCAGCAGTCCCCAGGACCTGTCCATGCTGTCCCAGGAATACACAGAAAACTCTCCCCACTACAAAATCTTCCAGTGGGTGCCAGGACCCACCCCACTGTCCTGGGGGTGCACAGATAGCTCTCACTACTAGGACATCTGCCAGTGGGTGCCGGATCCACCCCACTGTCCTAGGAGGACACAGATACCTCCCCTCCATGAGGAAATCCACCCAGAGGAGGGGCTGAACCCCACAGTTGAGCCCCAGGGGCTGTGTGACTAAGAAGAAGAACTGAAATCTCTCCTTATGGATACTCAAACTGCAGAGTTACACCTCTGCTGATGGCTTCATAAATTCAGCACCTGCAAAATATCCAGAAGGACAACAAGTGCTCTTGCAGCTGGGACGGGTCTGGCTTTAGCAGATGTGGGCTCTTTGGGCACGTACACATGTGGTTTGGGCCAGACCAGAGTCTGAGCTGCCTCCATAGCTCCCATAGTGGGTCCAGGTTCAGGATTACTGAAGTCCTGGTACCTGACCTCAGTGGACCTGCCCCAGTGGCCTTGTGAAAACAATGCCTGAGAGTCCCCAGGGCCAATTGCCAGCATACCCACAGTTAAGGTGGGGCTAAGAGCAGAGCCAACACTGTACTTTGTGAGCCCACACAATGAGCAAAAGAGGACACACCAGAGCACATACACAGGTGAACACTTCCAGAGGAGGGATACTCAGTAGCTTCTTTCCCAGTGGGAGTGCTCCAATACCACATACCTCACACCACAGATCAGAAACAGAGCCTAGAAACAGATCTTTAGGTCTCTACTCCAACAGCTAGGGATCAGACCTTGCCCCTGATAGGGCAGTGACAACCTCAAAGCAAAGGGATGGCCCTGATCAATATCTAGGGCCGGCTCTGTTCACTGTAACACCTGTCAAACCCCTATCAAGGCGATAATGACACAAGCTTCTGTGCTGACCTAACCCACCAGGAGGCAGACACCAGAAACAAGAGGGACTATGATCCTGTAGCCTGTGGAAAGGAGATATCAAACATGGTAATTTTGACAAAATGAGATGACAAAGAAATAATTTGAGGATGAAGGAGCAAGACAAAAACAAACAAGAACAACTAAATGAAGAGGAGATAAGCAATTTATCTGAAAAATTCTCCAGAGTAATGACAGTAAAGATGATCCATGATCTCAGAAAAAGAATGGAAGCACAAATTAAGAAGATAGAAGAAATGTTTATCAAAGACCTACGAGAACTAAAGGACAAACAAACAGAAATGAACAAGAAAATAACCAAAATGAAAAGGAAGGAATCAATAGCAGAATAACTGAGGCAGAAGAATGGGTAAGTGATCTGGAAGACAGAATGGTGGAAATCTCTACTGAATAACAAAATAAATAAAAAAGAATGAAAAGAAATGAGGACAGTCTCCACTGGGACAACATTAAACACACCAACATTTTAATTATAGGGGTCGCAGAAGAAGAAGAAAAAGAGAAAGGACCTGAGAAAATATTTGAAGAGATTAAAGTCAAAAACTTCCCTAACATGAGAAAGGAAATAGTCACCCAAGTCCAGAAACCACAGAGTCCCATACAGGATAAACCCAAGTAGGAACAAACTGAGACATATGCTAATCAAATTAAAAATATTAAATACAAAGACAAAAATATTAAAAGCAACAAGGGAAAAGCAACAGATAATGTACAAGGGAATCCCCATTAGGTTATCAGCTGATTTTTCAGCAGAAATTCTGCAGGCCAGAAGAGGATGATGTGATATATTTAAAGTGATGAAAGGGAGAAACCTACAACCAAGAAGCTGTAACCAGCAAGTCCCTCATTCAGATTCAACAGAGAAATCAAAAGCTTTACAGACAAAGAAAAGGTAAAAGAATTCAGCACCACCAAACAAGCTTTACAACAAATGCTAAAGGAACTTCTGTAGGCCAGAAACATGAGAGAATAGCACAAAAGAGGAAGGAGAGAAAAAAGACCTACAAAAACAAACCCCAAACAATTAACAAAATGACAATAGGAACACACACACTGATAATTACCTTAAATGTAAATGGATTAAAATCTCCATCCAAAAGACATGGCTGAGTGGGTACAAAAACAAGATCCGTATATATGGTGGCTACAAGGACCCATTTTAGACCTAGGGCAACATACAGACTGAAAATGAGGGGATGGAAAAAGTTATTCCATGCAAATGGAAATCAAAAGAAAGCTGGAGTAAGCAATACTCATATCAGACAAAATAGACTTTAAAATAAACACTGTTACAAGAGACAAGGAAGGACACTACATAAGGATCAAGGGATCAATGCAAGAAGAAGATATAACAATTGTAAATATATATGCACCCAAAAAAGGAGCACCACAATATATAAGGCAAATATTAACAGCCTTAAAAGGAGAAATACACAGTAACACAATAATAAGTGGGGGACTTAAACACCTCACTTACACAAATGGACAGATCATCCAGACAAAAAATTAATAAGGAAACCTAAGCATTAAATGACACATTAGACCAGATAGACTTAATTGATATTTACAGGACATTCTATGTGAAAGCAGCAGAATACACTTTCTTCTTAAGTGCTCATGAAACATTCTCCTGGATAGATCACACCTTGAGTCACAAATCATGCTTCAGTAAATAAAAGAAAATTGAAATCATATAAATCATCTTTTTGGACCAGAAGTCTAGGAGATTAGAAATCAGTTACAGGTAAATAAAAACAAAAACACATGGAGGCTAAAAAATATGTTACTAAATAACAAATGGATCACTGAAGAAATCAAAGAGAAAATAAAAAAAAACTAGAAACAAATGACAATGAATACATGAAAACAGTAAACTTATGGGATGCAACAAAAGAAGTTGTAAGAGGGAAATTTATAGCAATACAATCTTAGCTCAAAAAACAACTGAAATAAACAACTTAACATTACACCTAAAGCAATTAGAGAAAGAAGAAAAAATAAACACAAATTTAATAGAAGGGAAAGAATCATAAAAATCAGAACAGATATAAATGAAATAGAGATGAAGAAAACAATAGCAAAGATCAATGAAATTAAAAACTGGTTCTTAGAGAAGATAAGTAAAATTGATAAACCTTTAGCCAGGCTCATCAAAAAAACAAAAGGAGAGGGCCCAAATCAATAAATTTTGAAATGAAAAAGGAGAAGATACAACTGACACTGCAGAAATACGAGGGATCATGAGAGATTACTACAAGCAACTATATGCCAATAAAATGGACAACCTGGAAAAAACGGACAAATTTTTACAAAAGCACATCCTTCCGAGTCTGAACCAGGAAGTAATAGAAAATATAAACAGCCCAATCACAAGCACTGAAATTGATACTGTGATTAAAAATCTTCCAACAAACAAAAGCCCAAGACCAGATGCCTTTACAGGTGAATTCTATCAAACATTTAGAGAAGAACTAACACCTATCCTTCTCAAACACTTCCAAAATATAGCAGAAGGAGGAACACTCCCAAACTCATTCTATGAGGCCACCACCACCCTGATACCAAAACCAGATAAAGATGTCACAAAAAAAGAAAACTACAAGCCAATATCACTGTTGAACATAGATGCAAAACTTCTCAACAAAATACTATCAAATAGAATCCAACAGAACATTAAAAGGATCATACAGCATGATCAAGTGGGATTTATCCCAGGAATGCAAGGATTCTTCAATATACAGAAATCAATCAATGTGATACAACATATTAAAAAACTGAAGGATAAAAATCATATGATAATCTCAATAGATGAAGAAAATTCTTTTGACAAAATTCAGCACCCATTTATGATAAAAACCCTCCAAAAAGTAAGCATAGAGGGAACTCACATCAACATAATAAAGGACATATATGACAAACCCACAGCCAACATCATTCTCAGTGGTGAAAAATCTAAACCATTTCCTCTAAAATAAGGAACAAGATAAGGATGCTCACTCTCACCACTCTTATTCAACATAGTTTTGGAAGTCCTAGTCACGGCAATCAGGGAAGAAAAAGAAATAAAAGGAATCCAAATCAGAAAAGAAGTAAAGTTGTCACTGTTTGCAGATGACATGATACTATACATAGAGAACCCTAAAGATGCTACCAGAAAACTACAAGAACTAATCAATGAATTTGGTAAAGTAGCAAGATACAAAATTAATGCACAGAAATATCTTGCATTCCTATACACTAATGATGAAAAATCTGAAAGAGAAATTAAGGAAACTGTCCCATTTACCATTGCAACCAAAAGAATAAAATACCTAGGATTAAACCTACCTAAGTAGACAAAAGACCTGTATGCAGAAAACTATAAAACACTGATTAAAAAAAATTAAAAATGATACAAATTGATGGAGAGATATGTCATGTTCTTGGATTGGAAGAATCAACATTGTGAAAATGACTGTAGTACCCAATGCAGTCTACAGATTCAATGCAATCCCTATCAAACTGCCAATGACATTTTTCACAGAACTAGACAAAAAAATTTCATTATTTGTATGGAAACAGAAAAGGCCCCAAATGGCCAAAGCAATATAGAGAAAGAAAAATGGAGCTGGAGGAATCAGACTCCCTGACATGAGACTCTACTACAAAGCTATAGTAATCGAGACAGTGTGGTACTGGGACAAAAACAGAAATATAGATCAATGGAACAGGATAGAAAGCCCAGAGATAAACCCATGCACATATGGTCATCATATTTTTGATAAAGGAGGCAAGAATATACAATGGAGAAAAGATAGCTTCTTCAATAAGTGGTGCTGGGAAAACTGGACAGGGACATGTAAAAGAATGAAATTAGAACACTCCCTAACACCATACACAAAAATAAATTCAAAATGGATTAAAGACCTAAGTGTAAGACACTATAAAACTATTAGAGGAAAACAGAGGCAGAACACTCTATGACATAAATCACAGCAAGATCCTTTTTGACCCACCTCCTAGAGAAATGGAAATAAAAACAAAAATAGACAAATGGGACCTAATCAAACTTAAAGGCTTTTCCACAGAAAAGGAAACCATAAACAAGGCGAGAAGACAGCCCTCAGAATGGGAGAAAATATTTGCAAGCAAAGCAACTGACAAAGGATTAATCTCCAAAATATACAAGCAGGTCATGCAGCTCAATATCAAAAAAAAATATATATATATAGCCAAAATTGGGCCAAAGACCTAAACAGACATTTCTCCAAAGAAGATATACAGATTGCCAACAAGCACATAAAAGGATGCCCAGCATCACTAATCCTTAGAGAAATGCAAATGAAAACTACAATGAGGTATCACCCCCCACCGGTCAGAATGGCCATCATCAAAAAATCTACAAACAATAAATGCTGGAGAGGGTGTGGAGAAAAGGAACCCTCTTTCATTGTTAGTGGAAATGTAAATTGATACAGCCATTATGGAGAACAGTATGGAGGGTCCTTAAAAAAATAAAAATAGAACTATCATATAACCCAGCAATCCCACTACTGGGCATATACCCACAGAAAACCATAATTCAAAAAATGTCATGTACCGCAATGTTCATTGCAGCACTATTTACAATAGCCAGGACATGGATGCAGCCTAAGTGTCCATTGACAGATGAATGGATAAATAAGATGTGGCACATATATACAATGGAATATTATTCATAAAGAGAAACAAAATTGAGTTATCTGTAGTGAGGTGGATAGACCTAGAGTCTGTCCTACAGAGTTAAGTCAGAAAGTGAAAAATAAATACCGTATGCTAACACATATATATATGGAATCTAAAAAAAAAAAAAAAAAAAAAAAACTGGTTCTGAGGAACCTAGGGGCAGGACAGCCATAAAGACGCAGATGTAGAGAATGGACTTGAAGGCATGGGGAGGGGTAACGGTAAGCTGGGATGAAGTGAGAGAGTGGCATGGACATATACCCACTACCAAATGTTAAATAGATAGCTAATGTGAAGCAGCTGCATAGCACAGGGAGATCAGCCCTGTGTTTTGTGACCACTTAGAGGGGTGGGATAGGGCGGGTGGGAGAGAGATTCAAGAGGGAGGAGATATGGGGATATATGTATACTTATAGCTGATTCACTTTGTGATACATCAGAAACTAACACAGCCTTATAAAGCAATTGTACTCTAATAAAGATGTAAAAAAAAAGATGTGTTACATATATATAATGGAATATTATTCAGCCATAAAAACGAAAAGTAAATGCCACTTGCAGCAACATGGGTGAATCTGGAGATTCTCAGAATGAGTGAAGTAAGTCAGATATAGAATGACAAATATATGATTTTGCTTATATGTGGAATCTAAAAATAGGGTACAAATGAACTTATTTAAAAAACAGAAGTAGAGTCACAGATGTAGAGAACAAACTTACAGTTAACAGGAAAATGGGGACGGGATAAATTGGGAGATTTGACTGATATATACATACAACTATATATAAAATAGGTAACTTATAAGAACCTGCTGTATAGCACAGGGAACTCTACTCAATACTCTGCCAATGGCACATATGGGAAAAGAATCTGAAAAAATAAAAGAGTGGATATATTACGTGTATAACTGATGCACTTTGCTGTACACTTGAAACTAACACAGCTTTGTGATCAACTATACTCCATTAAATTATTTTAGAAAATCACAATTTTATGCAAACCGAGACCCTTATTTTAAAATGCGTTCCACAGTGATTAGTGCAGCAAAGCCAAAAAAGGCTTTTAACACAAGAACCATCCACTACTATTTGTCCTTTCTTCATGCTAACTTTAGATTTTAATATAGGGCATATAGGCTCTAATCTTATGTGCTACATATTAATTCTGTAGGTGGGCAGTGAAAGCACAGAAGTTTAACTTCACAGTTTGTTTTCTTTTTAGTAAAAAGGGTGCTTTGAACAGTGTGTTTTCCTTCACTTTTAATTGTCTCTGATACAGGATTCATGCACCTGAAAACTGCCGTGATTTTCCCATCTCCATGCTCCACCTATATTGTTTCCCCTCTTCATGTAACCATCTACTTCTTTCCCTTAATTTGAGATATAATATAAATTTGACATTCCCAAATTTCCTAATAAATAAATTGACTCTGCATATCACTTAGATGAATTTGTAACTCTCTAGGTAATCTATGTAGTGTCATTAAAAACATTACCCTTTTATCACTAAATTTCATTAAAATATCCATATATATGAATATCTTTAGTATAATTATATGAATAATACTATCTATGTGTAACACAATGCTTCATTATAATTATGTGTATTCCATGTACATACTTATCAAAACCTTTGATGTTTTATTTTATGTTTCAGAGAAGCAAGAAATATATTGTAATGAGTTGAAACGTAGGCAGCACTTTCCCAGGAAGTTTCTTCATATGGTTTCTTAGCCTTCAGTCATTTACAAAGTACCTTATGATTGTGGCTGTAGCTGACAACCTCATATATTACTATTTACTTCATGTTTCTTTGAAACAACTCAGGACCAAAACTGCTACCCACTTATTTTGTCCTAAGTAAAAACACTCATAAAATCACAAGTTTGATGTGCAGATTATAGCAAAACACACTAAAATAAAGTTCGAATTAAAACAAAGAAAATACAGCTTGTCCACACACAACTCAAAATTATCTCAAATATGGGGAAAACACAGAGGCAGTTTGCATGTGAATAAATTAAGTGCCTGGGGTTGGGGTTAAGTATCCAGGCACAGATTCTGACCCTGCTGCTCAGCTGTGTGACTGCCCTACTCTTGTTTCCTCATTAGTAAAATGGACATAATAAAATTATCAGTCTCCCAGGGTTCTTGTCAGAATGAAGATATCATGTATAAAAAGTCAGGGCAGTTTCACACAGTGCATAATACAGATATGTTTTTATGCTTTTTACTATATATGAAGTCATCATTACATGGGTGCTTGTATACATCAATTTTTCCACATGAGCACTGGTCCAACATTTGTTGATCAGTTGATAATGAAGCCCGGTTTATTTGATCCAAATCCAAGCTCCCAGAAGAGTTGCTGAAGCTTCTGAATTGGTCTAAATCACATTCCTGAGTGGTTTGTTTCCTGGGAGAGTCTAACTTG
The DNA here is from genome assembly GCF_025265405.1 of Mesoplodon densirostris. Classification (NCBI taxonomy): domain Eukaryota; kingdom Metazoa; phylum Chordata; class Mammalia; order Artiodactyla; family Ziphiidae; genus Mesoplodon; species Mesoplodon densirostris. The sequence goes on from NC_082672.1 coordinate 74,076,524, forward strand.
TTGTTTCGAGCATACATTAATCAATTCAAACTTTAATCCAAATATTCACTGAGTGGCTACTGTGCACGAGACAGAAGCTGTGATAAGGAAGCAGGCAGAACTCATCCCTGGGAGAGTTGCTGACGACATCCATGGAATCAACTGAATCAACAAGGACAGAACCCCAGGAGAGGCCCACGGCCCCCCGCCGTAGCTCGAGGCGTGAGGAGGGAGATGATGTCTAGATTAGGGGATCTGGGAAGTATTTGATGGGAAACTTTCAGATGCCAGGGACTCTGCAAAACCCTTTATGTGCATTGCCTCACTGACTCCTGACCACATGCCTGTTAAGTTTCCCTTTCTTGTAGAGGCAGTAACTGAAGGGTGACCTTAATGTAATAGTAAAGTGAAGCTTGGTCCCAGGTCCAACATTATAACATGTTATTACATTTATATCATTTAAATATCCATTATAAAGAAGAAACAAAGCCACATGTAGGGGTCTGGAATTACTGTTTCAGTTGTGCTCCATTTCGCTTGCTATTTGCCATTTGAATGCTATTTACTCCAGTAATTTATTTCTTTAAAAAATTAAATGGCATATTGGTGTCCCACGAGCATTGGCACAGCTGCCAAAATAACTGAGACTCTTCTCCCTGAAGCAGCTTATATATTAGGAGAATAATTTTATTTCAGTGCTGAGTAATTATATTTCTGAATATTGAAATCAAAATTCAAAACAATCAAAATGAATATTCTTAGTCTGGGCTTAAAAAACACACTTTAAATTTCACATTTCCCCAGTCTTTTATTTTATTTATTTTTAAAGTTGTTCCCAGTCTTGTAAAGGATGGCCCTTTGCACATCTTCACTGGATGGAACAATTTCCCTATCAGGGAGGAGGTGTCTCTCTGTGGGCTCTGTGGGCTCTGAGGTAGAGATGACAGTTATCCAGTGTTTACCAGAAACATGAAATTTTGAAGTAATGCATGACATTGTTATGCAGAGTGATTTGGGGGATGGAATTGTCTCCATATTGTCAAAATCTGTTCCAGCATAATCTCCTTTTTTCCTCTCCTATTGTAACTATGGCTGCTGTGGCCCTGAGCAGAGCTGGTAATCTGTGGAAAATCTGTCAGGTGAGCAAGCTTAATTAGCCCAGAATAGTTCTTTAGCATTCCTGAAACCAAGCCTTAAAGACAGATATGATTAAAGTCTATAAAAAATAAAAATGTACTTAAAATGTTATTTTGAGCCTCATTAAACTTGAATTAGTCAACATCTATTTCTCTGGGCAGAATCAATTTGAATTTATTCAGTGGTTCTCTTTGGCCAATTAATATTTCTGTGATCACATTAAATAACTTGAATCAAAATGAAAATACTTGAAATATGTAATAAGAAATTTATATTTGAAAAAAAAAATGAGAATAAAAATCCTTAGAATTCAGACTCTGGTCCTTTGTGTCTTATGACAGAATTATATATGCAATTGTCGATGACTTTTTTTTTCCTTTCAGAGAATATCATATAGCAAACAAAACAAAACAAAACAAAACAAAAACTCACAAAAACAGTGTGCATAAGTGGCCGTTTATTTCCAGTTTAAAGAGACCAGAGTTTAACTGCCAGATAAATTAAGATGATATGGAACAAGTTGATGCTTTTAATTTTCATCTAAAAGGGGTCCCCCAAAATGCTTTTTCTTCTTTGTCATCAGGTAACTTCTTCAAAATATTTGTCTCTGGCAGATATGTACAGGATGTTCCTAAACTCTCACTCAGATGTATCTGGGTAAATTACTATTTTTTCTAATTTCATAGTACTGAATAAAAGGATGTGTTTGAGCCAAATTGTGGGAGCCTGTTGGGGATGGAGGTGAGGTAGTTCCAGGGTGAATGTTCTGATTCTCATTATATAATAGCGAGGTGCAAACTTTTTCCAAACAGGGAAGAGAGTAAATATTTCAGGCCTTGAGGGATACTTGATCTCTGTAGTCAAGACTCTGTCCCTTTAGTATGAAAGCAGCCCTGTACAATATGTGAACAGATGAGAGTAGCTGTGTTCCAATGAAACTTGGATTTGAAAATGGGTGGCAGTCAGAGTCGGCTTCAGCGTGTGGTTAGCTGTCTCCTGATGTAGTGTAATCCCAAGATGGATGAGATGAACCTGGTCCAGAGGGAATATCTGCCACCAGTTTTTCAGGCAAAGCTGTGTTCTTTGTGGCTTTAATTTTGTGCATGAAAGCTATGAGGAAGGAATCAGTGAACATTTCCAGAAGGCCTGGTGGAATCCTCAGGCCTTTTTGTGGTGAAAATGGGGCATCTCATTTGTCAGTGGATAATAATGCTGATCTTACTGAATATCCTGTCTGTACTGAATTCTTCCTTTGCCCTTTAAACAAGCAGAATTTATGTGATTTGCTCAGTTGGAGTCTCTTCTTGGCTCCTTTGCCATCTGTATCTGCAGCAGACATTTGTGCCTTAACACCTGCAGCCAGATGGTGATGGTTAGAATAGCATCTCTGGGTTTCTTTCACCAGCTTCGGAGGTCTGTCAGGTAGGTTGAACCTGCTTCCAAGTGGCAAAGCTTTGTGGACAACACCGTGTGAAAGTACATGATATAAAGAGGCCAGCTGCCATAAATCGCCTGGGAAGTGCTCTGGTTTAGAAATGACGCCTGAGGTTCTTTCCCAAGGAGTGAGATTAAGGTACCTCTACAGGGACTTCAGTCTCCACTCCCAACCTACCCACTCTCAGATCCCAGATGAAGGTCTTGCCTGTTCTTTCTAGGTTAGTCAGGCATGGAGATTTCAGAGCCTTGGTTGGAATATTGGAACTTGGCTGTCTCACTCTCCAGGGTCTCGTCCAATAAACCAAGTGACATGGCATGTGGTATATGGTACATACTCATGCAGACAGGAGTAATCTGGGGTCATGTTGAATTGAGACAGTGTCCAAAGTGAGTCGAGCATTCGAGGCCAGGAAGTGGAAGAAATTCACAGTTGAAAGTAGGCTAAGTGGTCACAGGGAAGGCAACTGCACATATCACATTGGGAGAGGAATCAAATCCTAACTAACTTCATGGTTACTGGAACCAATGGCCAAGTGAGCCTAGTGCCTTCCGGGATAAAGAACATCCATTATTTTACCACCAAAGAGGAACTTATGTATTATTTTCCCTTTTATACAATATCTTTTTCTATATCAGTGGTAATAAAGATGAAGAATCATAAAATGTAAGGGTTTTAAGGATAAAATAACCTCTAGTCTTTTTCTTCCTGGGCTTCCAGATATTACAGATAATTCAAATTTCCACAAATATAAAGAGGACTAATATTGACTTACTATTTTTTTTTCTGTAAGAGCATAACAGCTACCATAACTTGTATTATAATTTCAAGTAAAAGAATATTCTATTGTCAAAAAAATTGAAAAAAAAAGATTAAGAAAGTGTTTTTATTTTTATTTTATTTTTTTCTTTTTTTTATGCGGCACGCGGGCCTCTTACTGTTGTGGCCTCTCCCATTGCGGAGCACAGGCTCCGGACGCGCAGGCTCAGCGGCCATGGCTCACGGGCCCAGCCGCTCCGCGGCATGTGGGATCTTCCCGGACCGGGGCACGAACCCGTGTCCCCTGCATCGGCAGGCGGACTCTCCACCACTGTGCCACCAGGGAAGCCCAGTGTTTTTATTTTTAAATAAATTTGTAAAATTGAAAACAAAAATCCTTATTTTATCCGGGAATGATGAAAACTGGCATTTGTCTATTAACCAATGTTTGGGAACCATTAACCTAATTTGAACACTATTCTGATATTTGAATTACTTTGGTAAACTCCCTGCAACATTATTTGCTTGAATTGTTCCAGTTGTGGAAAGTTTTGTACCGCCTGAAGTATGGCATTTGTTCTTAGAGCTTAAAGAGCATTTCTATAAAGACAAATACCATATGATATCACTTACATGTGGAATCTAAAATGTGACACAAATGAACGTATCGATGAAACAAAAACAGACTTACAGATATAGAGAACAGACTTACAGTTGCCAAGAGGGAGGGAGGGATAGACTGGGAGTTTGGGATTAGCAGATGTAAACTATTATATATAGAATGGATAAAAAACAAGGTCCTACTGTATAGCACAGGGAAGTATATTCAGTATCCTGTGATAAACCATAATGGAAAATAATATGAAAAAGAATATATATACATATAACTGAGTCACTTTACTGTGCCAAAGAAATTAAACACACACTGTAAATCAACTATACTTCAATAATATTTTTTAAATAAAGAACATTTCTACTTTGCACTGAAATCTGTCCTCCTATACCCACACCATTAGTCCTTATTTTAGCCTGCTGGACTTTGCATAACAAAAATACCACGGACCAGGTGGCTTAAGCAACATAAATTTATTTTCTCAGCTCCAGAAGCTAGGAAGTCCAAGATTAAGTCAATTCATTTTCTGGTGAGAGCTCTCCTCCTGGCTTGCCCAGCGCCACCTTATCACTGTGTCCTCAAGTGGCTGAGAGAGAGCTCTTAGCTCTCTTTAGGAGGGCACCAGTCCTAGAGAATTAGAGCCCCATCTTTATGAACTCATTTAACCTTTATTAACTCCAGATAGGCACTATTTTCAACTATAGTCACATTGGGGGTTAGGGCTTCAACATATGAATTTGGGGGACACATTCAGTCCATAAAAGTACTCATTCTGTCTCCTATTGCCATGTAAAACAAATATCATCTCTTTTCCATAGACCAACTCTACCAATATTTTATAACATTGTAGCTTTCTGTAGCTATGCTAGTCTTTTTCAAATAATTTCAAGCCTTGTCAATAAGTTAGACCATTCTCTGAATGTGGGCCAAAATATCTTTATTACTCTTAAAAGGGGTAACCAAAACAGTAATAATGTGAGCATATTTACTTAGTTTTAGCAAGAATTTGTATTCTCACAATATTGACTGCTACTTATATATCTCTTACAATCTAATGTATGATTAGACTTTTCCAACTACACCACAGCTACACCATAATATTAACATTTATTGTACTTCCTTTCAGCTAGAACGACTGTTAAAAAAAAACACATACATATATATGACTTCTAAATATGTTCTCCTATATCTTTATTCTTGTCTTAGTTTCTTTGACTTGATTTTAGAACCTCACATTGATGATGAAAACAATGACCTCAATATTGACAAAGAAAGAAAAGGGAAGTAGGGAGTGTCATCTGTTAGGTGTTCATGATACCCTAAGCACTGGGATGTGCATGTGTACAGCATACACATTATAGTATTTAATCCACACGGCAGTCTCTAGGTATTATTATCCTTATAGTATTTAATCCATACAGCAGTGATGTAGCTACTATTATCTAAAAACTGTACATGAGGAAACAAACCTTCACAAGAAATAATCTTCAATTTCTCTTTCACAAGAGCCTAGTTTCATAATTTTGACCATTCTTTGACAATTTTAAATTTACATAATTTTTCCTTACTTTGACTTCATGCTGGTGTATTGGGAAGGATAAAATACACTCCTAAATGGGAGAGGAGAACATGGATCATTACTAGAGACGCTCTACGCCAGCTGCAACTTCACTACGACTTCTTCCGGTGTATGCCATGTGGTCTTGACCTACCTCTTGGGTCAGGTTTTCTCAGTGCAGCATAAACTGGAGCCATTTCTGACTTGGCAGTAACATTATGAGAGGTGAAGTATTATTTGTTATTTTCCTTAATTGTGAATACTTTTTTTTTTTTTTTGGTTCAGATTAGAGTTTTTGGAAATTCAACTATGAGACAGCAGTTCCAGCTTTCATTAAACTAAATATGGAACTTCGGATGGAAAATTATTTTCTCTCTTTTTTGTTTATTTATTTTACTACAAGTTACATATGGCATAGTAAATAAAGGCCCAGCTCTATTTCTGTATATAATGTGACTGCAGGATGCCAAATAGAAAACAGATATTCCTATTACTATGAAATGTACTAGCTAGGTTAGTGAGTTCCAGAGAAAGTAACTATTTCTTAAAGGAGGGCAGATTTTAAGGGACTTTGTCTTCAGTGCATATGTTATCTTGCTTCTATGCCTGTGGGCTCTCAGATGTACAAACAACAAAAGAATAAGCCTTAATTGATCTAGACTTTTGCAGTAAAAGGACTCAGAATATTTATCTTGAAAACCTAAGCGAAACTCAGAAATGAAAATTAATCTCAGGCAAAAATGAACATGCTGTAAGTTTTTGTACACAATAATACATCCAAAAAGTTACCCTTTCTGGAAAATGTAGTTCCAAAGAATATGGAACTACAATATATTCTTATTATCATACTATTGCATTAAGAACTATGATAATGTATTTTTTTAAGAAAACAATTTCATGATTTATTCAGCAAATATGTTCTTTGGACCTACTATATCCCAAGTCCTGTCCAAGACCTTGGGGATAGAAATGCAAATGAAATGCAAGAAGACCTTAACGTCTAGGGGAGGACACAGAAATATATAGAGTCGACTACTAAAGAGAATGTGTAAACAGTGTTATAGGAACACAAATAAGGGAAAGATGATTCTCCACATGGACCCCAGGAAGAATTCACAAAGTGGCACAATTTGAACAAAGAGGCATACTGTAATCCATATTATATGCATATCATTTTTGATAGAGTATTAAACATTTTGGTCTGTATTCAGAATCAATTAAAAAATTTTTAAGTACATTTTCTAGATATTTTCTATAATAAAAGCAATGCCCTCTCAAAACATAAATTCTCACAAATCTAACATAAATAAAACTTCTCTTGGATTTCCAGAAGATGTATCACAGAAGTGTTGCTTTAATAATTACATTTTTTTTTTCTTCAAAGTTGCTGATACCTTAGGACAAAGTTGCTGATAACTTAGCCCTATTCGTAGAATTGGGCTACTCATTGTTTTGAGTGCCAGAATGTTTTATGTTTCCCTTACCTCTTAATTCAGTGGTAACTATAATTTTAAATATAAGATGGACCTATAACAGGGAGGAGACAAATCTGACTACGTGTTGGATCTGTTTCTTTTTCTTTAACCTTTGGTTTCCGCTGCGTTTGTTCATTAAAAGGATACTGTCTATATATAATGGCCTGCCTCAGGGAACCTGGTCCCTCTGTCTGAAAGTTAGACCAAAGTACCTTTGTTCAGGGAAGCATCCTGACCCTGTCCACCTGTGGATGGCTGCAAGAAAAAAGAAACTAACACATACCCTCCCCGAAGCTGGCCATTCCAGGGGATATTTGCAAAACTTATGGCCTTTTTACTTTACTTCCTCATCTCCTCCCTCTCTCTGTACTATAAAAGAAACTGGCACCCAAACCCTGATAAAATGGTTTGTCGGAGACACTAGTCTGCCATCTTCTTGATCTGCCAGCTTTCTGTAGTCGTCTTCCTTGCCTCAACACCTCTCCAACACTGCCTGTCGTGCGGTGAGCAGAGTGAGCGTAGATTCGGCAACAGACCCATGCATGGAAATGACATTTACAGGCAGCCAATACTTTTTTTATGTTTCTCCAAGTGTTTTGTCAGAAGCCTCTTTGCTTTCTTGAACTTGGAATAAGTTGAATTTTATATAGCTGTTAGTTTTAGGTTATTTAGTAGGTTTTTTTCCAGGATCATTTTTTTTTTATTACCTCTGTGTGGGATTGCTTGAAAACTCAGCATAGAGTGATGATATCAAATATCCTCAAAGAACCCCTCAATGATTTGTTTGCTGGAGTTAGTGCTGCCTTTGTATCATCTTGTAATTTTATACAAAAGTTTCAACTTCAATATCTTCAACATCAACGGCTTTGAAGTCATTCCTTCAAACAATAACTAGGAAAGACAACAGGGGAGATAGAGAAAGCAGTGTGCATTGCCAACAAAATCTATACTGAAAATCACTGAACGTGAAGATAGGAACACAGTTGTAGATCAAATCATAAATGAATTTTAGTAGAAATAACATTTAAAATACAAGGGTATATTTTCCATGGTCCTAAAAATTGTTATTTGAATGGCAAAAAATAAAGAGTCAAAATAACTCTTGCTATTGATGTTGAAGACTTCTCTACTGTAAGAAATAGAGGTTGCTAATTAATTATCTGAGGATAACTGGTGCTCAGACAAGACCACTTAAAAGCAATCTATTTGTAAATTGTATCAGCATCTCATAATACAAATGAAAAAGTGTTTCCTTGTGATACTATTTCAAAAATATATGACTAAATACCTGATTTTTTAAAAAAAATGTTAAAATTACAGAAAATATGGAGACTGTGCCTTAATTATTAAAACAGACTAAGAATGAATCAGACATTGTCTCTAAGTTTTGAGGGGTAGAGGAAAGGAGTGGGAGGGCATAACCCTAACAGAACAGTATATCAATATGAAAGAATTAATTTACTTTCATTTTTTACTTTAACAACAAGGCCATGAATAGGGTGATCACTGTGAACCTATTCTGAGGGTTCCTCAGTTTTCCCAGGGCCTCATTTAATCTGTCAAAATGCAAATCACTCTCTTTTAAAGTGGCTATCCTGTCACCATCCTTCTGGACTTTCTTTTCAATTTTTAATGTCGAACTCTGCCATATTCTCATTTATCTGTGATTCTGCCTGTGATTACTTTGTTTTCACTATCAATTTATTCAACACCGAGAAGTCTCCCAGCTTTCACAAGATATGCTGTCTTTCCTTTGATAAGCAATTTGCATTGACTTTTCCTTGTGTTTTAACACTTGACAGTGGGCCCTCCTTTCCATGTTGATATGATGGGTTTAACACTGATGTTAAGCTGAGAAAGATGCTTGGATGGTAGGGATTTGAAGGCAGTCATTTCATTACCAAATGTTTGCATGCCATGGTGAGTTTTCTTCCCTATGTAACATACTAGCTGTGACTCAGACAGATTATTTAATATTTCTAGATTTAGTTTGTTCCTTTGTTTTCCAATGGAGATTATGATAGTTACTGCCCCTTGGGGTTGTTATGATGAGGAAATTAACTATTTTCTATAAATATCTTAACGGAATGTCTGGCTCAGAGCATGTGTTCAATACATGTTGGCTATTACTTCATTAGAAGCTATACAAAATCATCTTCCTGTCAAACAGTCAGTAGGAATAGAAGTACAGTTTATGGAAGATGACTTGGACAAGAACAACTCAAATTAAGCTAAGCTTTCTTTCCTATTTCTTAAATTTTATTTTATCACAGTAACACATAGAAAATAAATTCAAATAACTCCACAATAGCATGAAAAAAAAGGTATGTCATTACTGAAAATTTATAAAGAGAAAAGGGAGGCAGAAAAAGGATACTCATACAACAAGATATTCTAAAAAAATATCTTTAGACATCCTTCCTTCTCCATAGATCCCCACATTTTCAGTAGCTGTTCAAGCTCTTCTCTTGCTTTTTACCCCAATCTCTCTTGTGAATTTTCTGACACACACCACATACCTCTTACCCTCTTTCTTCAGTATTCCATACTTGTACACACTTTTGACTTCCTCTCCTTTCTTGCCCACTCAAATTTAGTCTCCTAGCTTTTTCCTGTTCTCTACACCAATCAATCATATCTTCCCACCAAAGATCTAGGGACTAGGCAAATCCATCAGGAATCCACCATAAAGACCAACAAGTAGACATCCCTCGATCCTGCTCTCCTGTCCTTAAAGCCACCTGAATTTTGGTCAGCCAGGTTACATATCCTCTCAGGTTCTTCACCTATAGAATGAGGAATTTGAACTCTATGATTTCCAAGCTGACTTTCAACTAAATTTTTGTATGAGTTTCTAGTTATATAAATTCCAAATTTAAGAACACTATACATACTTGGAAAATGAAAAAAAATTTTTGATCACTTTTGCCAAGAAGATTCTTGCTCAATCAGGGGAGGATACAAATCCTGTGCTCTAAGCAAGGAAAAACCTCATTTATTTCTTTTTATCTTCCCTGTCAATGACAAAGAAATCTATTCTGGTTGAAGTAGCACACTTTAAAGTTTCTTTACCTTCAAAGTATATCTGATTATTAGAAAAGTCGGTCTAGTTAATCCAAATTAAGTGGCTCTTGGAATTTTATTGAAGGGTAAAAAACCCCACTTTTTTTAGACTTTAAAAAAGCCCTGAAGAATAAAAGATGACTATTTAATTTTGGGTTTTTTTTTTTTTTTTGTCCTCACAAGTTTATGCTATTTTTACTGTTTAAAGATTATTCAGTTTAAGTGTTTGGACATAAAGTGGATCATTCAGATGTACATCAAGTAAAAATAAACATGATGGTGAAGTCAGGGAACAATGAAAACAATCAAGGACACAAAAAGAAAAACCCAAACAAAAACCAGAAAGTAAAGACTCAGAAGAACAAGATCCCTTTCAGTTAGCAATAGCTATAATAACCTAAGGAACACTAGCAGCACAGTGGAAGAATGAACTAGGGATAAGAACAAGGGAGAAAAGAGCAGGAAAGTAGAAAAAGAACAAAAGGGAAGGGAAGTAACAATCAGAAATGGTGACACGTGGGCAACACACGTCTCTGGTGTGTGAAGCAGTGAAAGCAGAGAATGGTTGAGTCATTAGAGAGGAGAGAGAAGCACCCCAGGGCAAGCTAGGTCCCAGAACCCCCCCCCCCCCCCCGCTTAGGCACCCCGTGAAGACCAGGCAGGCCAGTCCACCTTGAAGAAGTTCAGACACTGTGGGAGCAGCCCGTGGGCATGCATGGGAGAGTCACAGCCTGCAGTCTTTGACATCCCTGTGCTGGGGATGCAACACATGCTGCACAAACAACACAACTTTTAGTGTCTAATCTGCACAGACACTTACCTGAATAGAGTTCAGAGAGTTACATTGTCTGCAGTGTGTTTTGAAAATATGTTACTATAAATAGTGATGCATGTATGGATATGAAATACTTTTAATCTATACACCTCAGAGTATGGCTGCAATCTTGTCTCTATCCTACATTTTCTCTTTCATTAAGAACTTGCCATTTCTCCATCAAGAAGTGAAGTCTATTTCTGCCTGCCTTTAATATGGGCTGACCTGGTAACGACATCATGAAAGCAACAGAAGTGATATTTTTCTGAAATAGTGACATCTTAGAAACCCAGAAATGATGAAGGTCTGGCAGCTTCTGCTTTTGTGCTCTGAGAAAAGCCGATCACTGTATAAAAAGCCTAAGTAACCCGAGGTGGCCATGTTGTATGTGAAAAAGACCAAGCTAGCCATATAAGAGGTAATGAGGGGGGAAATATCCATCTATATAACTAAAATATAATTCAGATATATCTATTTATATCGATATTGATATTTATATCTAACTATATCTATATCTATATCTATATCATCTATCTGTATGAGAGAGAGAGTCCCAGCCATCCCTCTGCTTTTCCAACCATCCCTGCTGCGACGTAAGACAACAGTGAGGAAGTCATTTTGGATGTTCCAGGCCCAGAAGTGGAGCAAAAATAAGCTCTTCTCACTGAGTCCTATCAGTACTGCAGGATTGTGAGCAAATAAATGATATTTGTTGTTTTAATGCCTAATTTTTTGGGAACTGATTCATTATGAGGTTGGTTACTTAACACTTTGGATGTCCTTATCAAAATACAAAATATATTTTGTCAATTAGTACCTAGGATGTTAGCTCTAACATCTTAAATGAAAGAAATGAGCATGTTCCAGGTCTCTGGTCATTTAGAAAGATTTCATAATTAAGTATACAAATGTGGCAATCACAGAATGCCTCTTGGTGTGCAGCCTCATTTGTTATTTTTTCCTCACTTTAAAGGAGAAGCTGCCACTTGACTGTACCACAAAGCTGTTTGCTGTTGCAGCCATCAGAGTGTCATGCATTAGCCTTAAAATTAACCTTACACTCAAAAATGAATTAAGCGACCTCAGGACATATGAGATTTTCCCTGGCTAAATGGTGTGATGATGCAACATTTTTATGCTTCTTGACTGATATATATTTGACAGAATTTAACTTAGGCTTTATTTCTTTGTTACATACCTCCCACTGGTGAGATTGTGGGGAAAGACACATAATAGACACTACCTACCTCTAATGACAAGAGTTATAGATATTTACAAAACTCTGTAATGGCTTAAAAGGATGTTGACTCTCTGGGCAATACAGTTAGTATAAGAAGGAGACAAGGAGAAGTTCCATTATAGTAGATATATTTCTCCAACTTGTAGTAATAGATTTCTTGAGAAGGACAAAGGAGAAGAGACAGATAAAATATATTTGAAAATTTTAAAAATGATAAATTTTGTATGAGACCCTATGATATATGATCTCAAATATCATAACTAGTAAGTCTTCAAAGCATTTCCAACATGAAGCTATCCTGTTGTCAACAACTGTAGTTTCCTTCATGTTTACCAGTATGCCTCATGCCAATTTAAATCTAGTCTACTGAAACTAATACATTCCAAAAATAAAATTAAATTCAATACCTTTCTAGTCAGTAAACATGTGTGAGTCCCTGTAGACTCAGATATCAGCAGTGGAGATTTAAAAAGCAAACACGAAAAGTCCATCATTTCAGAAGTATATATGGTAGTGGAATAAGACAGAAGACAAAGTGATGATTGCAGTAGAAGCAAGATGAGAAGTGCTAGAAGGGAAACAAATACATGTTGCCAAGGAATCCTATTAAGTGGAAACTAACTCAGACCTGACTGTCAAAAAGCTGCCGGGGAATCAAGGAAAGGCCACAGGAGCTGCTGCTGATGATTAGAGGAGGCCTCCACACGGAGGGGGGACACACATCAAAGACACAGGGCAAACGGGGTCTGGAGACAACCGCTGGGAACTACTGGGCTGTGGAGAATCTGAAACCCCTGCAAAGGGAGGTGCCTACGGGGATAAAGTGGGTGCTTGCAAACCAGCGTTCAAAGAGGCTGGAGAATTTAAATGCAGTCAGGGATATGGTATCTTAGAAACTCTCCTCTGACAGCCCTCGGGAGACATACTAACTAGAATGCCAACGATTTCTAGAAGGATGAGCTGTTTTGTTTACCCAAAGTTTTTTTTTTAATTTATTTTATTTTTTAACATCTTTATTGGAGTATAATTGCTTTACAATGGTGTGTTATTTTCTGCTTTATAACAAAGTGAATCAGTTATACATATACATATGTTCCCATATCTCTTCCCTCTTGCATCTCTCTCCCTCCCACCCTCCCTATCCCACCCCCTAGGTGGTCACAAAGCACTGAGCTGATCTCCCTGTGCTATGTGGCTGCTTCCCACTAGCTAGCTATTTTACGTTTGGTAGTGTATATGTGTCCATGACACTCTCTCACTTTGCCACAGCTTCCCCTTCCCCTTCCCCATATCCTCAAGTCCATTCTCTAGGAAGCAACCTAAGTGTCCATCAACAGATGAATGGATAAAGAAGATGTGGCACATATATACAATGGAATATTACTCAGCCATAAAAAGAAATGAAACTGAGTTATTTGTAGTGAGGTGGATGGACCTAGGGTCTGTCATACAGAATAAAGTAAGTCAGAAAGAGAAAAAAACAAATACCGTATGCTAACACATATATATGGAATCTAAGAAAAAAAAAAAAAGGTCATGAAGAAGCTAGGGGTAAGATGGGAATAAAGCCAAAGTTGGTTTTAAACTCTACACTCTCTCTGGGAGTTGGATTCGACTACAGCACAGAACCGGTCCGAGCTCACTTCTGAACCTCACTCGCTGTCTCTTGGGAATCTCAGTCCCACCTACCCAGGACACTTCAGACTCAGGACAAAGTGAACTCGCCATCTTTCCCTGTCGACTTGCTTCCCTTCCAGTATTTTTTACCTCAGGGTTGGTTTTCTCAGCTAGCTAATCAGCTCAAAGCAGAAGCCTGGCTGTTTTCCTTGACTCCACCCACGACTTCAACTGAAATCCAATTGTGACGTCTTGACTTTAATCCAAATTTTAATAAAATCTGTTTCCTCTTCTCTAACTCTTATTTCTCTGTTCAAATTAAGACTCCCATTTTCTCTTGCCTGAAGTATTCAGCCTTCTCTTACAAAATCTCCCATCGTCTGTTCTCTTCTCCAAAATATAGAGCTGCTGATGTAATTTATTTAAAGCTTAATATCTGATCCCACTGGATAAATTCCAGGTCCTTAAATGACATCCAGGGTTTTCCAGGATCTAGCCCTTGCATCCTGTCCTGGCAGCATCACTTATTCTCTCCTGCCTTGCACATTGCCTACTTCGGGGACGCTCAGCTGTCGTCACTTCCTCACTCACACCTGGGTTTCTCCCTGTCTTCAATCACACTGGCTCACCTGTTACATGGACTCATCCCTTCTCTTTCTTCCAGGTTGTCCCTGCCGTCTCTTCAGACTCCATTCACCTCTTAGGACCTGAGCTGGGTTACATGCCTGTCCCCTTCATACTCTCCAATCCTCAGGACACGTTGCTCTTGGGGTAATTTATTGGATTATAACTCTCCTTCCTTCAGTTGTCTGAACTCCAAAAGAGCAGGGTCTTTTGTACTCATTGTTATATTTTCAGTGTTTGCATATCATTTGACAAACCATAAAAACACAATAAATATTTGCTGAAGAATGAATGAACAAATGATACCACATGCAAAGGTCAGATAACTTCACTGTAAAATAGCCTGTCCCAGCTTTTTTTTTTCATCATTTACAGAACACAAGAGGGTTGAATGTTTTCATCTTTCTTTATTTTTTTCAGTAATGTGTTCCAATTTATTTTTGACTACATTGTGTCCATCTAACAAGTGTCTTGGAAGAACTCAGGAGGCCTGACAAGCATCCTCTAACATGTATCATAAACAATTTACTGAAGTGTCATTACCTTCCTAAACTGATAATGAGCTATGACAAGTAACATAAGACATCAAAATATTCTACAGAAAGAGAAACATTGGTAATTTAGGTGAATTTTTCATTTATTCTTCAGGTATCTATCACAACTTCTAAAAGAGAATTCCGTCTTTGTCTTAGACTATTAATCTAACAATAACTTTTTTGGCTATGATATTTTCATGGCTGATAATTGACAGGATTTTTTATAAAAGTGTATGTATTTGTAGGGCTTCCCTGGTGGCGCAGTGGTTGAGAGTCCGCCTGCCGATGCAGGGGACGCGGGTTCGTGCCCCAGTCTGGGAGGATCCCACGTGCCGCGGAGTGGCTGGGCCCGTGAGCCATGGCCGCTGGGCCTGCGCTTCCGGAGCCTGTGCTCCGTGGCGGGGGAGGCCACGGCAGTGAGAGGCCCGCATACCACAAAAAAAAAAAAAAAAAAAAAGTGTATGTATTTGTAGCAAATTATTTAATATGCAAATCAATGTTTTGAGCATATGTAAAGCAATAATACTTATTTGCTTTATCAAAGTGTTCTTGTTTTCTCAAGGGATTCATTTAAAATTTTTAAAATTATTAAACTCTTCTACTATGTTAAAATTAAAAAGTAAAATGTTTGTTTAGATTCTTGGAATCAGTCACTATTATGGATTGAATATTTGCATCCCCCTGAAATTCGTATGTTGAAATCCTAGCCCCCCAATATGTTGGTATTAGGAGGTGGGGGCTTTCAGGAAATGATTAGGTTATGAAAGTGGAGTCATAATGAATGGAATTAGTGCCCTTATAGAAAAGACTCCAGAGAACTTCCTTGTTCCTTCTGCCAGTGTGAGGATACAGCTAGAAGACACCTGTCTATTAACCAGGAAATAGGCTCTCATCAAATTTCAGTTAACTAGCACTTTGATCTTGGACTTCCCAGCCTTCATAACTGTGAAAAATAAATGTTGTTTAAGCCACCCAGTCTATGGTATTTTGTTATAGCAGCCCAAATGGACTAAGTCAGTCTTTGATTCTTCAAAAATTCCAATCCTCTAAAAGGGTACATGCTGTCATATATTCTGTTTTTAATATTAGTAATTGACTTGAATGTGAAAAAACAAAACAAACAAAAACCCCAGCATCTTTCCAGAACACATTTTATGTTATCAGTTTCTGTAGAAAGAGAAAATAAATCCTCTAATGGATTAATAATAATATTTATTTACTTGCATAATTATTTTTATTTGCTTTTATATTTAGCAAGGAGAACAGTTGGTAATATTGTAACTTGGTCTGTGTTTATTAGGGATTAAGTTTTGCTGTCCTTAAGCAACTTGGTCCCAAAAGCATCAGTCCATGTACTGAAAAGTATAAGTAATTAAAGCACTACCAAGGAAAGTGTTTTCCTACCTCCAGAGAGGGGGGATTTACTCTTGGACCATGGAAGTTATCACCATTATGGTCATTTGGGGATGCAGAATTTTTCACACTTCAGGCAAAAAATTGAATATGTCTGTTTCATTCTCTGCTCACATACTGAGATCTGTGTGTTTTTGATAAAGGAAGCATTAAACCTGGTAGCATATACACATTAGATTAGGAACTTTTATCATGTGGAGGGGCTCTTGCCAGTACAGAAAAACACTACTGGAAACTTGGAGTCAGGAGAATAATTTTAGCTTAACACTTATTGGCTGGAGGAATCAACTATTGTTATCTTCCTTAGTGTTTTATACTGCAAACCTGTTGTTTTTAATTTTTTGAGTACTGACAACCCACTGAGCTTAAACAGAAGCTCTGAATCAGAACACAATAATTACATGATATTCAGAGGGGTTACATTGCACACAAATTCACAAAGTTAGCTTTCCTTTCTTTTTTTCTGATTTATCATATGATTTCAAGGGTTACATGGATATATTTTATAGTCTGTTTAATAATATAAGTATATATCACATACAAACTCACTTGCACACATACATACAGTTACAATGACACAGTAATATTTAAGAACAAAGTAAAAATAAATAAGGGGCTGACATAAAATCTTTCAAATATAGCTTATTTAAGAAGGAGGTGAAAGCTGCTTAGAGTTGGCTGTTCCTTTTAATTTCAATGTAATTTTAATGGTCCACACACTGAATTCCCTCTAAATTTGATTGCAACAAATGTCTTGTTACTTTACATCACAGGAGACATTTAAGTTTTTAGTAAGACCATCCTTTAGTAAATTCCAATCTTCTCAAACAAGGTTTTAGGAGAAAAAGTCTGTAGATTATAGCCAAAACTCTACTTTGACACTCTGTTCTCCCCTAGATTATAACCTCTCTCTCTCTCTATTAACTAGCTTCCACACTCCTTTAGATGGACAGATGTGAGGAATTCTCCAGTATCCTGGTTTGTTGGGTAGAAGCACCTTTGTTGAGTTGTGGATAATTTACTAGTTGTAGGTTGAAAGGGAGAGACAAAGAGAGCATCTCACTATACTGTGTTGCTGACATCACTCAAGGCCCATATTTCAAATGAATTATTCTATGTCGCAATGTCCTGCTGATATAGATGATGTGCAGCAAGAATGTAATGACACAAAGAACTGATGAGGTAGTGATGTTTGCAAGCCCGTTGTTAAATATTTGAAAATTATCCCTGCCAAAAGTAACAACTACTGAAATGAACCTGCCATCTGTTCCTGTAAACAATCTTGTGATTTCCACATGAATTCTCTGCTTACATAAGCCAACCTGGTCATTCAAATCCTGAAGTTTTCTATCTTTGTATCTATAATTATTCACAAATACCATGGTTTCTGCAGTCATCCTCTCACTCTTATTGCACAGCATCATTTCTTGTTTAATTATTCTTATTGACTAACTTTACCAATTCTTGACCTGTAGTCTAAACCTTTTGAAACCTATACTTCAGTTGCTACCTGAGTGAAAACTACATGTCACTTTGTTCAGACTTCTTAAATGGTTCCTCCAGGCACCAGCCTATAAATATACACTCCTTTGTATTTTATTCAGGATCCATTATGCTCAGACTGCGTGATGAATTTTCCAACAGCAAGGCTTCCTCCTGCTCAATTCACATTAAAATCCATGTCTCCCTAGTAATAAATTACTTCTACTCCCACTCTCCCTTTCCTAGGCCTTCCCATTACTAAGCCTGTGTGTGTGATGTTTTGTCTGCCTGCAATGACAGTCTATGTATTATGTATCTGGTGGACACTTGATCATCCCTCAGATCTCTACCTAACTACAAACTCCCTTACTCCCCCAAGGAGATCAAAAGGCTTCCTTTTCTGTTTTTCTATATTAGCTCTGTATTTTGTTTGTATTTCTATTAGAGTAAATACCTATCTGTATTAGAGATACTTGTGTATCTCCTTGAGTCTTAAGAACCTGCTTTTTATTAATGTATGCTCACAAAAATTAAATTCTATATGAAAACCCACCTTTTATTTGGGAAATATATAATAGTTATGAAATGAGATCAATCCAAATATAAATAAAAAGATAAACAAAAGATAAATTTATGTAAGTTTTTAGAATCTTTTAATCCATTTTTGAACTATTCATTCAAAAGATGTTTACTGAGAACTTACTATGTAACAGAAACTATCCTTGCCTTGAGGGGATAGAAAGGTAAACAAAACAGATATTTTCTAATCTTATTGAGCTTATAGGCTGGTTTATCCAGGAAAAAGTCAATAAAGTATATTAATATAATAGAAAAAGGCCCATAAGTCTGTTTAAAGATAAATAAATATACTGCTAATGGAGTAAAGCTGAATCTAAAGTAAATTCCATATGCCTACAGATATATAATTTCCTTATTTTGTTCAAGGCATGTGTGTCACATCAACTATGCAGGAGACTTTTGTCCTTTATGTATATTAGTTGTGATTCTTTTTAAGTTTTCTTATAATGGAATCATAATAGTTATCAAATAGTGAGTAGATTTATACCCAATTCATATTACTTGTGAGAATTTTAAATAATAGCATTTTATATTTCCAAAAATATAAAAATAGTATGTTCAAATATGTAGAGTACAATGATAAATACAGTAGGATAAAATATCCATAAATGGTACACTTATGGTACATTAAGTTATTGGTACACTTAATAAGCAATGTCAAATTTTTAAAGTAATGGCCTATAATAACAAAGTGGAACCAAATAATCAATACCGTTTAAGTCAGCTTACAAGCTCTCATCCTAAAATACAGGTTAATAATGACAACAATGAGCTAATTACCTAAATGGAGATTTAGCGAGTAGGCTGGCATAAACACAGAGCTCAGTAGAGAGAGTTCTTATACTTGGGAACCCTTTGTGAAGCAGAGACTGGGGGATGGAGTTCCAGTTCCAATCATATTTTATGTGTGGATATATGAGCCAACTCCTCATATAGCCAGAGAAATCACTAGCATAGGGGTGAAGAAAAGCACACACACTTAATTTTACCATGAAATATAATGCATGTATATAGCCATAAGATGGGAAAGCAGCTTGACACTGGAGTAATTCTAAGTAATGAGAACAATACACTTCTAGTACACTTTGGCAGAATGGATGAAGATATATATGTTAGTAGAATGCAAAAAAAAAAAAGTTTTTTGAAACCATGTAGATAATCCCACTAACCAGGAAACTTCTAAAGTTTTCCCACTTTTCCTTTTCATAAAATGACATAAGGAATATATTTTACATCATCAAAAGAAATACCTGGTTTGCTTCGTGAAGATCTGGAAGTCCACCAATAAAGACAGCTCCAGATTCTGGCAGTGGTTTTCCTGGTACATAACTAATAGATACGCTTGCTTTTATAGTCTTCCCTAGAATAGTCAGTTCAGCTTTACATGGATCCAATTCTTGCCTGCAACCATTTAGATAAGAAATTTATGGTTTTAACATGTGTTGTAAAAACATCTGTTTGACCAATTAATTACATTATTAACAAAAGAAGAAAGACTTAAGTACATAGATTATCTCACCATAAAACCAACAAAGCCAGAAGTAGATTAATCTATTCTAAATTTGAAATCCTGAATGATTTTAGCACATAAATATAAAGTTAAACTTTAATAAAACAACAAACTGTAGCAATCACTTAATGAAATAAACAAATCCTGATAATAACCAGATGTTTCTCAAAAATGACTAATACAATGTTAGAGCATAATATTCTACTTCAGTTTTTTACATTGTTAATTTTCTCTGTGAGTGAAAATTATTGAAAGGGATCAGGTTTAGATATGGTTATCTGGTGTACTATATATCTTTAGGTTGAAAATAGTAATACAGCAGAGTAATTAGTTGTGGAAATATAAATCATAGCAGGAAGTATAGCAAGAAAAATTTAGAAAAAATAATTTAACTAAATATAACTTAATTAGGAGATTTCCAACAATAATTTTTGTGTGCCCATTTTTTAGAAAGATGAGAAAAAATGCTTCAACGTGTAGATAGGCATGTCTCATTCACTCTAGCCATCTGTTTAACTAATCATCTAATCTAGGTTTTAGAAACAGTTGCCCATAAGCCAAATCTTGTCTGCCACATCTTTATAAATAAAGTTTAATTGGAACAGAAGCACACATTTCTTTACATATAATCGAAGGCTGCTTTCATGGCAGAGTTGATAGTTGCAACAAAGACTCTGAGACATGAAGACCCAAAAAATATTTATTAACTAACACTTTATAGAAAAATTTTGTAGATCCACTGTCTAGTCAATTTATTTGTTTACCTACCCAGCAAGTAACCTTAATTATAATCCTTTTCAAGGTACTCATATTGTAAGACACCCATGTAACATTCACCTATGTCATCCTATATTATGAATATGTGACATTCTGCCTCTCCTTTTATCTATCTTTATTAAAGTTGATTTACAACATCATATAAGTTTCAGGTGTAAAAAACAGTGACTCAACATTTTTAAAGATTATACTCCATTTAAAGTCATGACAAAATAATGGTTATATTTCCCTGTGATGTACAGTACTCTTCTGTAGCCTATCCATTTAATATATGGTAATTTGTACTTCTCAATTCCCTACCCCCATCCTGCCTCTCCCCACCATGGTCCTCCTCACCGGTAACCACCAGTCTGTTCTCTGTACCAGTGAGTCTGTTTCTGTTTTGCTATATTCATTTGTTTTATGTTTTAGATTCCACATGTAAGTGATAACATAGAGTATTTGTGTCTCTCTGATTGACTTATTTCATGTCTCTCTCTGATTGATTTATTTCAGTAAGCATGATACCTTCTAGGACTATCCATGTTGTTAACAAATGGCAGAGTTTCATTTCTAAAAATTGGGGTTTAGTTGATTTACAATATTATATTAGTTTCAAGTGTACCACATAGTGATTCAAATTTTTTAGGTTATAATCCATTTACAGTTATAAATTATGGAAGCAACCTAAGTATCCATCAACAAATGAATTGATAAATAAGATGTGGTATTTGTATATTTACATAAAGTTTTAATTGAATTATGCATGATGCAATGGGTAAAGGTTACATCGCTATGAACTACTGTATTGTGATCATACTCAAGTAAGCCTTACCTAGGTCAAGAGGTAGAAACTTACTCTTAAGAATCCCCACTCCAACTCTGGTAAACTTTATCACACACCCTCCAACTTCATTCAAAATTATGTTTTCTATATTCATCTTTGGCCTTGAATTTAATAGCAGTTTGTTCTTTTTCAACATATTTTATATTGATATTTTACAAATTATTTATTCCAGTGTTGGTGTACATTTTGGTGCTATCATGAATATTGATGCTATAAACATGCTTGTATATATTGTTTGGTGCAGTATATATGCATTTCTCTTGAGGATTTAACAAAAATCACTTACAGTTCTCTATATTTGTGATATATGCTCTGTTGGTGTTGCAAACATTTTATTTTTCTTCTCAGTGTTTCACATTTTTACTTTCTTAATAGTGTCTTTTAATGATCAAAAGCTCTTAATTTTAATGTATGGCAATTGATCAAACTTTTATATAATGATTCATATTTTGTTGTTGTTATGTTGTTTCTTTTCTATGTCATTTTTGAAAATATTATTTTACTACTGACGCGTAGCTCCACAATCCACTAGGGATTGTTTTTTTTATATAGTCTCAGGTATGTATCAATCATAAATCATGTTCACATATATATGGGTCTGTTTCTAGACTCTCTATTCTGTTCCACTGGTCAATTTTTCTATCTTTGTATAAATATATCACTGTCTTAAAGTTTTCTCTAAAAATATAGTATTTAATACCCAGTAGAGTACGTAAGTACTCCTACTTGTTTTTTTCCCCCAATATTGTTTTTAGCGATAGGTGTTTGTGTGTGTGTGTTTGTGTGTGTGTGTGTGTGTGTGTGTGTGTGTGTGTGTGTGTTCCTGGGCTCTCTATTTTATTGGTTTAAATTTCTAACCCTGTACCAATACCACACTGTGAAATACTAATATTATTTATATAAATAATATGTATATATTTCTCATATATATATATATATATATATATGTATATGAGAGAGACTGTCCTTCAAATTTCCTCTCTAGTACTGCTCTTGACAAATGTTGGTTTCAAGATTATGCTGTCCTTATATTCTTTCAGAAAGTTTATGTAATATTCTTTCACATATGACAGATTTTACTAGTACAGCTACCTGGGCTTGGAGAGTTTTTTTGAGGTAAGTATTAAATATGGATTTAATAAATGTAGCTATCTATGTATTATGTCCAATTTGTTAAGTTGTGTTTTTTTCTAGGATTTTTTTATTGAATCTATATTTTGAAAATAATTAGCATAAAATATTTCATAATTTCCTTTTATATTTTTATTGGTTTCAGAACTCTAATGACAGCTCTCTTTCTTGTGATTTTGGCTATTTTTGTCTTTTCCCATTTTATTTGCTTTGTAGATCAATATTGGTAGGGAGTAGTAAATTTCAAGGAATGCTTTTGGTATTGTTGATGGTGGCCAGTCTCTGTTTTCCACTTTGTTAACTTCTGCTCTTATCTTTAGGATGTTCTTCCTTTAACTTTCCTTTGAGCTTAATTTACTCTCCTGTTTCTAGGGGTTTTGAGCTAATATATGCTCTTAAGTTTGTACATTTTCCCTTTAAGAATAGATTTAGTTATATTCAACAAGTTTTATTTTTCATTATCATCTGTTCAAAATGTTTTCTAATTTATTTTGTGATGTTTTTCTTTGGTCCAAGAATTATTCAAAATTGTACTGCAAGTTTACAAATATACAGGGATTTTCTCTTTATTTTTTACATTATAAAATTTTATCAAATTTTAAATTTTATTTAAATCAAGCTTGTTGAGTATTCTCTATTTGCTTTTCAATCTTTGAAATGTATTGACTTAGACTGCATAGCTCAGGATGTGGTCAATTTTGGTAATGATTTCATGATCCTAGAAAGTCTGTAGTTAAATGCAGAGTTCCATATATGTGAATATTGTCAGATTTTATACAACACAAAAACATACTCACATTTAGCTCGTTTTGTAGAGAACATAGAATAAAAACAATGAAATAATTGAATCAGGCCAATAATGCATGACTTTTTTTCCTAAAAAATATATATATGTACAGAGATTTATTTTGCACCCTTCTGTTTATACCATGATATAAAGTTAATAGCATAAGACCAGGTGTAGCCAGGCAGCCAATTTAAGGCTTTGATAAAGTTTTGAATTAAAAAAAAAAATCAGTGATGTTCTCTATATTCAGAACATGGGAGAAAAATGTGTTGAACATTTTTAGAACCCACTTGATATTCTTGCATTCTGTATTTAGAAGCAAACAAGAAGCTTTCTGTGTTAATTATTTCTTACAATTAAACTGTTAAAATATCTTTGGGAGGATATAGCTTCCAGGAAGTTATTCATTAAATGATAAAAATAAAAAGCACAGCTACTTTTATTCCAATCAACCTCTAAATTTTAATGTTTGGAAAAATAACTTGTACAGTTTCATGATATTAGAATAGCAATAATAATTATTCACTAATATTTTGTTAATGAACTCATTTCCCATATTTCATGAAGCAAATTATACCCATTAAGATTTCAAATATATTTATTTGCCCTTTAATTGTAATAACTGAAGGAGTAACTATAAAATAATATATATATAAACTCACTTTTTTTCCTGACTACAGAGCAACATAAGTTCATTATAAAAAATTAGAAAAAAAAAGAAATTTATCCAACGTAATTGTTAAAGACAAGAAAACAGGCCCAAAGTGGAGTCACTCATGTGAAGCCATCATGTCACCTAACCAAGTCTTAATTAACTTAATATGAGGTTCCCAGAAATGGAATCTTAAACCAGTCAATGAGGAATTGACCAGCATTAGTTATGTAATCTGCCTGATAAGACCCTGCCATCCCTGTGAAGAAAGTAGTCTTACAATAACCAGTCTACTATTTTTCCTTGTATGACTCCTTGTTTCTGCTCTCTCTGCCTATAAAATCTGTTCCCTTATGTAGCTCTTTGGATCTCCTTTCTAGCTGTTAGGTTGAATGTTACATGATCCATGAATCACTGAATAAAGCCCGTAAGATCTTTAAATTTTACTCAGTTGAATTTTGTTTTTAAACAGTCAACTAAAGTCATCACTTGGAATCTTTGTCACTTGGTTTTTACAATATCAATAAAATATAGGTCAATAGCTACACATTTTCATTAACATTTTTTTTCAATTCTCCTAAATGATTATATAACCTATTGTTGGATATTTAGTTTCTAAGTTTTAGAAATAAATGATTTTGTGATTTGTGAAAAGTCATCTAACCCTTAATTAATAGTTTTCATAGAAGTGTTATTAAAAGTGAATTATTGAAGCAAATCATTGGCAATTTTAAGGGTTTATTATCAAATTGCCAAGTTACACTCTAGAAACTGTCCCAATCAACATTGTTAGAGTGCCGAAGATTTTGTTTAGTTTTATATTTATATTCATATGATAATACTTATCAGTATTTTCAACATATTCTCTGCATGAAAATTCTTCTTGTCCAATAAATAAGCATTTGCTTATATTTTATACTTATGGACAGATTTGAAAGTTACCAGCACTTCACAGTAATAATTTATGTGTAAAGCATATATTTCTTCAGTTTGCATTTTATAGTTTTTCAGTGTGATATTTGAAACCAGTTATGCTGCTTTAATTATTGTAGTGGCACAATTTATTTTAATGTTTGGTATGCCCATTATTGTGTCTTATAACTCTTTTTCACAGATTTTCTTGATGTATTAAAATGTTTATCATTTATAATCTATTTTTTATTCCAAAAATAGTGACATTTTTATCAAGAAATAAGTTATTCTATATTCTAAAATTTAAAGGGACATACACATATATATACATATACCCACATGTACATATATGTGCACACACATATATCTGCATATATGTATCTAAAATACATATATATGTGTATATATAAAATACATTTATAGTATTTATATTACAAATTAGAATATTTTATCCTAATGGGAAGAAACATGTTTACCTGCTTTCCTTCATTTAACCATTTGTGCTTAATCCATACTCAACTGTGGTCCCCATCCTTGCAGAACTGACTACTTAGAAAAGAATAATGAGAAAATGTGACATATATATTAAGTTCATACACAATTGTACTAAATTGTGTAGTACAGACTACAATGAAATACAAACTAAAGTTAGAAATACTCCAGAGTTGATCTCTGGGTGATTAAGATGATTACGATAAGAAAAGGGAAGAATAGTAGATGCCACAGATGAGAGATTTTGAGTGAGGGTGAAAGCTAGAAGAGAAATAAGGTGGAGTTTTAAAGACTTTTTTTTTTTAAGTTGGTTAGGAGTCTGAATTTTATTTAAATACAACATATACAACGAAGAATGTAAATAACAGTAAACGCTTCCAAATTAAAGACATTTTTTTGCTTATAGTTAAGAATGCGAGTTCAGTTCAATACCAGATTTTTAAGCTTGCCTACTTTGAGATGTGGAACATGTTATATTCAGTACAGAGGTTGGTAGCTCATTCTCTACAGAATGTAAACATCATGAAGAGAGCTTTTTCTTACATTATTACTGCATCCTCACATCTAGAACAGGACCTTGTATGTGGCAAAAACTGCAGCATGTGTTGAATATTGAGAAGTTTTCCAGGACACTGTCTGAAATATATTATGTGCCTAATGACTGACAGCATTTTTATTTTGAAGAGAGCATGTGCTCTACATTTTCCAATTCAAGTATTTGTTAGAAAATATTTCATAAAATACTGAAAATATAAAAAAGGAAAAGCACAACGACCTGCATTGAACCCAAAAGGAACAAGTTTTCCTTTATTACAATTTAAAACCTTCATTTTATTATAGAATTTATTCCAAAGTTGAAAATGTAATGTATAAACTCTTTCAGAGTTTGTCTTCTTTCTTACTATAATAATATGAATATGATGTAACCATTTATGTATGTTAATGTTATTCTGAACTATTAATTTTAATGAATGTATAATAATTGTTCATACTTTAATTTATTTCTAAAATATCCAACCATTGAGTATTTCAGTGTCTTTTGTCCAATTTTTTTTACCCTTCTATAAAACTACAATATATGTCTATTCTGTAAATTTTAATACACATATTTTATTTTCTTAAGAAAAAATATAGTATTTGATTTGGAATATATAAGCTTCTTAATATTTACATTGTATATTCCTAAGCTTTCTTCTGAATTTTTTTCTCAATTTACTACCTGTGATGGTTAACTTTATGTGACAACTTAGCTAGACTACAGTCCAGTTATTCAATCAAACACTAAACTAGGTGTTGCTGTGAAGGCATTTTGTTATGTTGTCCCCATCTACCATCAGCTGACTTTAAGTAAAGGAGATGACCTTCCATGATGTGAATGGACCTCATCTAATCAATTGAAAGTCTTTGAGAGCAAAACTGATGTTTCCCTGAAGAAGAATACATTTCATGTGTGAACTGTGGTTTTGACTCCTGCCCAAAGTTTCCAGCCTGCAGGCCTGCCCTTCAGACATTGTACTTATCCATCCAGACCCCAAAATCCCATAAGCCAATTCCTTGAAATAATTATCCTAATATATATCTTCTGCTGGGTCTGTTTCTCTGGGAAAGCCCTGACTGATACAGATACTAGTACCTAGAGTATGGAGAGTCTTGGGGTGATTGTTTGCCCCAATGTACAGAAAGAGATTTCCTATTATCTTTTAATCACATCAGTGAAGCAGGATTAATCTTAATTGAGTATGGAATGTGATTCTCAGTTGGAGCTGGAGCTAGACCTTATAATAGTTTTTTGTCAGAATCTCAAGACATGTCCTTCTTAATTAACATAAGCCACATAAAATTTCAGTTCTTAAGGAGTTTTTTTTTTTTTTTTGCATGAATAGCAGTGGGTCAGGTGATGAGCCTTTGACTATCAACTCCAATCTGTAGACTGGCCATGGCCTTTCATCTGAACAGAAGAACTGCAGTTCATATATCATGGTGAGAAATTAATTATTTGTGAGCATATCACATTTGATGTTTTTCCTTGAAATTTATTATGATTTGCATTATTTTAATACAATTTCTATTCATTGTCACACAGGGTAGCCTGATTCACCATCAAGAACACTATTGTCTATATTCTAATACTGCAGAATTTAAATAAGCATGGGACATTTTCATACTTAAAATTCTGCTTTTGTTATTAAAGCTATTATCATTTCTGAAATAAATTACCCACTGTAAATGAATACCAGGATATCATCTTTTCTCATACATATATTCCAGTAGCTGAAGGAAGATGAAAGGTAAGTATACCCCCCTCATCATAACAATGTAGACCATCAGATTTTCTTTGCCAAAAATGCAACTCTAATATTTCATCTAGCAGGATTGTTATTTTCTTCAACAGACACACTTTTAATGGCAGTCATATCTTTCATTAGAGTGGAGGCAATGCTGTTCTGATTGTGCCCGATTGAGTCTAACAGGAATTGACAAGATGCAGGAAAACAGTCTTACCACATTATTGTTTAACATTTGCTGATGATACAGTTTGCCCAGCACACTGTGCAGTGTAAAATTTTTCCATCAAGACTTCTTAAAGCTTTCTCTAAAATCAGCACAAAAGGTGCTTTAAAAGTCAAATGAATAAACCAGATTTTTTTCATAATTACAAACATATATAGAACTTTCTTGAGGACTCCTGTTGTTTGAACTACTTTTAATTGTTCTTCTCCCAAACTTGTAGTGATTTATTTTATATTTGTCCTCTGTAGTCACATAAGTAATCACTACAACTCTCCAGTAATTAGAACCTGAAAGAAAGGTTTAGTATGCCATAAATTCTATTATGTTTAGGTACTCAGGGTAGATGCCAGGAAAGGTAAAGTATCCATGATGAACACAGTGGCAATGTGGGTTACCCACTGTTTTCCTATTTGCATGGCTACTGCTCATCTTACAGCAACAAGTCCTCGGCTGCCGCCTGTGTTAGCAAAAACTGGAGGGAACATATGGAATAGGCCAACCTTGTAAATAAACAATCAAAAAGACAGAAAATAACAAAATTCCTTCATGTTAAATATCAACTCTCAATCTGATTTTTCTGAGATTATGAAAGTCATTATTTAACAATTACTCTGACTTCCAGCTTATGTTAAATTTGTTTTGAATTGACAGTGATAAAACTTCCCATAAAATCTGAACATGTGTTCTTTGTTAATTGTCTACCATATTTATATTAAAAACAACATTAATTTGTTTAATCAGCCACAAAAATGTAAAGAAATTACTATAAAATCAAAATAAAAAAATTTTGTATTTAAAAAAAGTAAACTGAGTTAAACTCCCAGATTTAACACTTTGACTGGCAGATTATTGCCAAAAGAACTAAGTAGAAAACCCACATTTGCAATTCTTGTACCCACTCCCTCCAATTTAGGCTCTTACTAACTGTATCTTTGGCAGCTCCACAAAAGGAATTTTCTGCTACAATTAGATCAGTCTCCTCCCTGTCCAACCTGCCAAGGTTTCTCTTCTATCCACTTAAACACTACTCATAATTAGGAGCTTACTTCAACTTTATTTATTACTTAAAATGTTACTAATATTTGCAGTCTTAATGATTTCTTTACCATTTAGTACCACCATAGTGTGCCATTTATTTTGCATTCAATTATGTACTGTTGTCTCTTGTTATGTGACTGCTTCATATTTTTATATTTCATGTCTCCAGTGAAAAAATGATATCTTAATTGGCAGAGTTTTGATTTGTCCATCTTTGATTTATTAATAAAACTTAGGCATGGTCTTACCGACTTTAGAAAAAAATCAATTCTGCATTTGAGTTTATACATCAACTGTGTTCCTAGAAATACACCAACTCTTCTCTCCTACACTGAGTGTGATTCTAAGGCAGAGGCTTATGGTTGACAGGGAGCCCACACACTGCCCAAGGCTTGGCTGCCTCCTCTTCTGGGACCATGGGTTGGCTCCAGCTTCCATGTTAGGACAGGATTACCCTTCTGCCCATGGGTCTTTCTACTGGTAAAATAACTGTTTGCATTCAGTGAGCCAGAGTCAGATTGTCTAACAATTACAGGCAGCTCCACAAAGGAAAGCTAAAAGCTTTGCATTTCATATTGAAAATACCCATGAAATTGAGTTGTTTTATGGCTAATTCCAAACTAAGTATTATTCTAGTTGATCTTTTCTTTCAGTGTGCATACTCTTAAGAAGCATGAGAAGGGATATTTTTTCTTTTATGTTCTTCTGTGGAAAACATTTTTTTTTCTACATATGTCATGATTCTTCTGAAAGACTGTTCCCAGCTAAAACTTCAGACCTTTTCATGGGAGAGATGGTTTTCTAAATATATTTTTTGCATTTGTGATTGAGTTTAAATATCAGTGATATAGTTAATATCCCACATTAACAATTGTGGTTCCAATTAAATTATATTTAGGACCTGCGAAACAATACTCAATATTAAAATAATTGACATTAGATTATTAAATAATAAAATCACTCATTAAGTTTAATCAAGAACAGTATATTCAATTATTATCTTTATATATGAGCAATTAAGCCACTGCTAGCAATATTTCCTTTAGATGAAATATATACTGTATTATTTTTTTAAGTGAAGTATAGCTGGCTTTTGCATCTCTTTGTCTGTGGGAAGAACACAGCAGATTGGCTCACATAGCCGCCCAGGTTTTTGCAGTGTGTTGATTGCATGAATGGCAAAATACATTGTTTTTTTGATAAATTCTTTACCCAGTGAAGAATCTACAGCTGTTTTTCAGATGGCAGAGTAGAAGGACGTGAGCTTATCCATTCTTACAAAAACATCAAAATCACAGCTAACTGCTGAACAGCCATCAGCAAAAACAAATGCTGGAACCTACCAGAAAAGATACCCTACATCCAAAGGCAAAGGAGAAGCTACAACAAGATGGTAGGAGGGTCACAATCACAATAAAATCAAATCCCATACCTGTCAGGTGGTGACCCACAACCTGGAAAATAGTTATACCACAGAAGTTTTCCCACAGGGGTAAAAGTCCTGAGCCTCACATCAGGCTTCCCAGCCTGAGAGTCTGTCAATGGGAAGAGAATATGGCTTTGAAGCCCAGCAGCATTTGATTGCAGGGATTTCACAGGACTGGGGGAAACAAAAACTCCACACTTGGAGGGCACACACAAGGTCTAGTACACACAAAGACCCAGGGAAAAAAGCAGTGACCTCAAAAGAGACTGGTCTAGACTTACCTGCTAGTATTGGAGGGTCTCCTGTGGAGGTGGGGGAGGCTGTGACCCACTGTGGGGATAAAGACGCCAACAGCAGCAGTGCTGGTAAGTGCTCATTGGCATGAGCCCTCCAGGAGGGTGCCATTTCCTTTCCAAGACCTAGCTCCACCCAACAGCTTGTCAGCTCCAGTACTGGGATGCCTCATGTCAAACAACCAACAAGGCAGGAACACAGCCCCACCTACCAACAGACAGGCTGCTTAAATTCTTCCTGTGCACTGCCCTGCCCACCAGAGAAACAAGACCCAGCTCTAACAACCAGTGTGCAGGAATAAAACCATATCACCAGTAAGTCTGTACAAGCCTCTTAGACAGCCTCATACACCAGGGAGCAGACAGCAGATGCAGTAACTACAATCCCGCAGCTTGCGGAAAAAAAAAAACTGCAATCACAGAAAGTTAGACAAAATGAGATAGCAGAGGAATATGTCCCAAATGAAGGAACAATATAAAACCCCAGAAGAACAGCTAAGTGAAGTGGAGATAGGTAATCTACTGGAAAACGAATTCAGAGTAATGATAGTGAAGATGACCCAAGATATTGGAAAAAGAATAAAGGCACAGATTGAGAAGATACAATAAATGTTTAACAAGGACCTAGAAGAACGAAAGGGCAAACAAACAGAGATGAACAATGCAATATCAGAAATAAAAATACACTAGAAGGAATCAATAGCAGAAGAAGAGATATGTGAGCTGAAAGAATAGTGGAAATCACTGCTGTGGAACAGAATAAGGAAAAAATAATGAAAAGAAATGAAGACAGTCAAAGAGACTTCTGGGACAACGTTAAATATATCAACATTCACATTATAGTGGTCTCAGAAGGAGAAGAGAGAGAAAGGACCTGAGAAAATATTTGAAGGGATAATAGCTGAAAACTTCCTGAACATGGGAAAGGAAGCAGTCACCCAAGTCCAGGAAGCACAGAGAGTTCTAGGCAGGATAAACACAAGGAGGAACACACTGAGACACATAGTAAAGAAACTGACAAAATTTAAAGGCAAAGAAAACTATTAAAAGCAACAAGGGAAAAGCAACAGATAATATACAAGGGAACTCCTTTAAGGTTATCAACTGATTTCTCAGCAGAAAATCTACAGGCCAGAAGGAAGTGGCACAATATATTTAAAGTGATGAAAGGGATGAACCTACAACCAAGAAAACTCTACCCAGCAAGACTCTCATTCAGATTCAATGGAGAAATCAAAACCTTTACAGACAAGCAAAAGCTAAGAGAATTTAGCCCCACCAGACCTGCTTTGCAACAAATGATAAAAGAACTTCTCTAAGCAAGAAAGTAAAGGCCAATACTAGAAACAAGAAAATTAAGAATGGAAAAGCTCACCTTTAAAGGAAAACATAAAGTAAAATTAGGAAATCATCCACACACAAATATGATATCAAAACTAGCAACTGTGAAGAGAGCACAAATGCAGAATATTAGAAGTACATTTGAAATTAAAAGACCAGCAATGTAAAATAATCTTATCTATATATATATACTGTTGTATCAAAAACTCATGGTAACTGCAACCTGAAAATCTACAAGAGATACATACACAAAAAAGAAAAAGGAATCCAAACACAACACTAAATTTAGTAATCAAATCACAAGAGAAGGGAACAAAAGAAAAAGGGAAGAAAAAAGACCTACAAAAAATAATCCAAAACAATTCAGAAAATGGCAATAGGAACATACATTTTGATAATTACCTTAAATGGAAATGGATTAAATGCTCCAACCAAAACATATAGACTGACTGAGTTGATCCAAAAACAAGACTCATATATATGCTGTCTACAAGAAACCCATTTCAGACCTAGGGAAACATACAGACTGCAAGTGAGGGGATGGAAAAAGATATTCCATGCTAATGAAAATCAAAAGAAAACTGGAGTAGCAATATTCATATCAGACAAAATAGAGTTTAAAAGAAAGACTATTACAGGGCTTCCCTGGTGGTTCAGTGGTTGAGAGTCCGCCTGCCGATGCGGGGGACACGGGTTCATGCCCCGGTCCGGGAAGATCCCACATGCTGCGGAGTGGCTGGGCCCGTGAGCCATGGCTGTTGAGACTGCACGTCCGGAGCCTGTG
Organism: Mesoplodon densirostris; assembly: GCF_025265405.1. Taxonomy (NCBI): domain Eukaryota; kingdom Metazoa; phylum Chordata; class Mammalia; order Artiodactyla; family Ziphiidae; genus Mesoplodon; species Mesoplodon densirostris. Next base: position 74,109,328 of record NC_082672.1, read on the forward strand.
CTCCACAACAGGAGAGGCCACAGCAGTGAGAGGCAGGCATACCACAAAGAAAAAAAATAAGTAAATAATAAAGACTATTACAAGAGACAAAGAGTGACACTACACAATGATCAAGGGATACATGCAAGAAGATATAACAACTGTAAATATATATGCACCCAACAAAGGAGCACCACAACATATAAGGCAAATACTAAGAGCTATAAAAGGAGAAATAGACAGTAACACAATAATTCTGGAACTCTTCCAAAAAAACTGCAGAGGAAAGAATACTCCCAAACACATTTTATGAGCCCATAATCATCCTCATACTAAAACCAGACAAAGATACCAGAAAAAAAGAAAATTACAAGCCAATACCACCAATGAACATAGACACAAAAATCCTCAACAAAATACTAGCAATCCAAATCCAACAATACATTAAAAGGGTCATACACCATGATCAAGTGGAATTTACCCCAGGGATGCAAGTAGTTTTCAATATGTGCAAGTCAATCAGTGTGGTACACCACATCAACAAATTGAAGAATAAAAACCTCATGAATATCTCAAGAGATACAGAAGAAGCTTTTGACAAAATTCAACATTGATTTATGATAAAAACTCTCCTGAAAGTGAGCATAGAGAGAACATACCTCAACATAATACAGGCCATTTATGACAAACCTACAGCTAACATCATACTCAATGGTGAAAAGCTGAAAGCATTTCCTCTAAGTTCAGGAACAAGACAAGGATGTCCACTCTCACTACTTTTAGTTAACATAGTTTTGGGAGTCCTAGCCATAACAAGCAAAGAAGAAAAAGAGATAAAAGGAACCCAAGTTGGAAAAGAAGAAAAAAACTCTCACTGTTTGCAGATTTCATGACAGTATACATAGAAAATCCCAAAGATACTACTGGAAAACTACTAGAGCTCATCAATGGATTCTGTAACTTTGCAGGATACAAAATTAATACGCAGAAATCTGTTGCATTTCTAAACACTAACAAAGAAAGATCAGAAAGATACAGTAAAGAAACAGTCTCATTTACTATCATATCTAAAAGAATAAATTAGCTCGGAATAAACATACCTAAGGAGACAAAAGACCTGCATTCCAAAAACTATAAGATGCTGATGAAAGAAATTGAAGATGACACAAACAGATGGAAAGAGATACCATGTTCTAGGATTGGAAAAATCAATATTGTGAAAATGACTATACTACCCAAGACAATCTACAGATTCAATACAATCCCTATAAAATTACCAAGGGTGTCTTTCAAAGAATTAGAAAAAAAATTAAATTTGTATGGAAACACAAAAAATCCCAAATAGCCAAAGCAATCTTGAGAAAGAAAAACAAAGCCAGTGGAATCAGCTTCCCTGACTTCAGACTATACTACAAAACTACAGTCATCAAAACAGTATGGTATTGGCACAAAACCAGAAATATAGGTCAATAGAACAAGACAGAAAGTCCAGAGATAAACCCACACACATATGGTCACCTTATCTTTGATAAAGGAGGCAAGAATATACAATAGGGAAAAGACAGCCTCTTCAATAAGTGGTGCTGGGAAAACTAGACAGCTACATGTAAAAGAATGAAATTGGAACACTCCCTAACACCACACACAAACGTAAACTCAAAATGGATTAAAGATCTAAATGTAAGTGTGTACACTGTAAAACTCTTAGAGGAAAACATAGGCAGAACACTCTTTGACATAAATCACAGCAAGATCTTTTTTGACCCACCTCCTAGAGTAATGAAAATAAATAAAAAAATAAACAAATGGGACCTAAATAAACTTAAAATCTTTTTCACAGCAAAGGAAACCATAATCAAAACAAAAAAGCACTCAGAATGGGAGAAAATATTTGCAAATGAAGTAACTGACAAGGGATTAATCACCAAAATATAAAAATAGCTCATGCAGCTCAATATCAAAAAAAAAAAAACAAACAACTCAATCCAAAAATGGGCAGAAGTCCTAAATAGATATTTCTCCAAAGAATACATACAGATGGCAAGAAAATACATGAAAAGATGCTCAACATTGCTAATTATTACAGAATTGCAGATCAAAAGTACAATGAGATATCACCTCACACCAGTCAGAATGGTCATTATCAAAAAATATAGAAACAATAAACACTGGAGAGGGTGTGGAGAAAAGGGAACACTCCTACTCTGTTGGTGGGAATGTAAATTGGTAAAACCACTATGAGAACAGTATGGAAGTTCCTTATAAAACTAAAAATAGATATCACATGATCCATCAATCACACTTGAGCATATATCCTGAGAAAAACATGGTTTGAAAGATACATGCACCGCAATATTCATTGCAGCACTGTTTACAGTAGCTAAGACATGGAAGCAACCTAAATGTCCATCAACAGATGAATAAATAAAGAAGATGTGGTACATATATGCAATTGAATATTACTCAGCCATTCAAAAGAATGACATAATGCTATTTGCAGCCACATGGATGGACATGGAGATTATTGTACTAAGTGAAGTAAATCAGACAGGCAAAGACAAAGATCATATATTGCTTACATCTAGAATGTAAAAAAAAATGATGCTAAAGAACTTATTTACAAAACAGAAATAGACTCACAGCCTTAGAGAATGAACTTATGGCTACTGGGGGAAAGGGTTGGGGGAGGGATAGATTGGGAATTTTGGATTGACACGTACACTCTGCTGTATATAAAATAGATAACAAATAAGGACCTACTGTATAGCACAGGGAACTCTGCTCAATATTCTGCAATTACCAAAATGGGAAAATAATTTGAAAAAGAATAGAGACATATATATATATAACTGAATCACTTTGCTGTACACCTAAAAGTAACACAATATTGTTAATCCACTATTCTCCAATATAAAATGAAAATTAAAAATAAGTAGATAAATAAAATAATTGAAGTATAGTTAATTTACAATGCTGTCTTAGTTTCGAGTGAAATATCTACTTTTAACAAAAGAACACTAAGAAAACATAATTTAGATTAATTTAGCACACATTTACACCTTATATTATTTGGGTAAATTTCAAAAATAAAACATTTAAAAAATATGATATTCATAATTTCTGAATACTTATAAAATACGTCTTTGAAATTTTATTTTTCTTAATAATCAAAAAAATAAGCCAGCAGATTCATTATGTAATACAATTTATTAGTTTTTAAGAGAGTTTATATAGTGGGACTTTAATTTCTATCATGGGAAATCCCAAGCGAATGCTGGTTTATATTGTGACTGCCTCCAAAACTGTTCAAGAAAACAGCAGAAGTGGAAGCAACAAGGGAAGTCTCCTTATTCAAAGAAGTAAGAGAGGATCAAAAAGTCACATGGAAATGTACAAAGTGATTTGTTTATGAAATGGTTCCCTGAGAACCTGGATTCACCTCTTTTCATTCCTGAATCTGTAATTCTTTCCTTTGGATTACTGAGGTATTGGGAGTTACTACAGGGCTTATACTGCAAGTTTATAATCCTTTTTTTTGGGTTTGTCAGCACATCACACTTTCAGAAAGTGAATTAATTCTATCTCATTATGAGAATTAAGGGAGTGAATCCATAGTCAGTTTAGTCACAGAATTAAGTTCCATAATGCTCAACACATAGGCGGGCATTTTCAGTTCAATCTAGTTGCATTTACCCACTACTTGTAAAGCCTATTTGCCTTAGTACTGTCACTGGGGTTCCTAGATTATTCTGTTGTATCACATATCTTTGGGGTCAGGCGGAGAAGATGAGGTACCATAGCCACCTGACACATATATGCTTGTTTGCTCACTTGAATTTCATTTTAGAAATGTCTAAATTACCTGTTCCCTTCTGTCCTTTCCTAAATTGCTTAATATATACATAAATGTATATTACATATATGTACACTTTTATGAGGAAAGAGTGAAAGCATGGATTTTGGAGTCAGGAAGAATTCCTGTTGACTACCAGCTTCACCATTTATTATCTAGGAGATATTTACTCTTTATTTGTCAAGCAGATAGTTTTCATCCTGTTATGTGTCAGACAAGACAGTCCATGCTGGGATATAAGATTGACAGAACAGCATTAGTGCCCCTACTTTGTATTTCAAATCTCAAGAGAGACGGTGACATACATCAAGCATCAAAATGCTTAAAGGGGTTAGGGACTGATTTAATCTGAGATATCAAGTAATGAGGAAGTGAGATTTGAGACAGAATCCAAAAAATCAATAGGAATCATTAGATAAGCAGAATTGGGAAAGAGTGTGTTAGGCATATGCAAAGTTCCTAGGAGCAGAGGTTGAGAGTCAGGTGCATTGAAGGAAAGCCTGGGGTGGTGGTGGGGGACTTGAGCACAGTTATGCCTTGCGTGGGAATCTGGGTGGGGGAATGGGATTAGAGAAAGAGGCAAGAGTACTTAAATTTTTTGATGCTCAATTTTCATATCCATAAAATAAAATGTGTAAGCTGTGTTAGTGCTAAAAAATGTGTATCTTAATCAAGTCATCCCAGGATTGTCAAACAGGAGGCTTGAGCAATTAGGACAAAGTTATATGCCTTATGAATGTTAATTTTTTGTTTGTTTGTTTGGTTGGGATTTTTTTTTTTTGGTGTCTTAGTCTTCTAGAGCTGTTGTAATAAAGTACCACAGACTGGGTGGTTTAAACAACAGACATTTATCTTCTTATAGTTCTGGGGGCTGCAATTTCAAGGTCAAGATGCCAGTATGTTTGATTTATCCCAAAGTTCTGTTCTTAGTTTGCATCGACTGCTTTCTCCCTGTGTCCTCACATGGACTTTTCTCTGTGCACATGAAGTTCTGATGTCTCTTCCTCTTCTAGTAAGGGCGTCAGTCATATTGGATTAGGGCTCCATCCATATAAGCTCATTTAACCTTAATTACCTCTTTAAAAGGCTCAATCTCCAGATCTGTTTCATTGGAAGGTACTGGGGATTAGGATTTCAACATAGGAATTTGGGGGGGATAAAATTCAGTCCATAACATTTGGTCTGTTGTTAAATTTTAAGTCTATTCTCTCTGGGCTAGAAAATCTTTTGAAACTCATTTTTTTCTCAGGATGTATTTTTCACTATAGCTCTCTTGCCATATTTCCCCTCTTATTTTATGCTATGTATGCATTGTGATTCCTGTCTTCAAAGTGTCAGCATTCTGGTTGCGCTGAACTTATTCTTCAACCCTGGGTCATAAAATAGATAATTCCATAATCATATTTGTATATCATGTATACAAAAGAATATTTGTTTTTATAGAATAAAGTTAAACTATACATTGTTGTGAAAACAAATTACATCTTTACCAAATATAGATTCAGTGCACTAAGAGGAACACTGATAGGATAAGAGAATAATAAAACAATGGACCAGCTATTATAGTAGAAGTGACAGTCTTATAAACAAAGAGAAAACTATTGAGACAAAGCAAAAACAGTTTAAATGACAATCAACTGAGAAAAAGAGTATTCAATGAACTATGAAAAACATGTTATTCAATGGAAGTCTACCAAAATGCAGATATCTAGCACACAGAGTCATTTAATACCACCACACATTCTGGGCTAAACTTATTAATCCTCTCCTTATTTACCCATATTAATATTATTCTTAAGTTTCCTATATTGCATTGTCTTGTTTACTGTAAATATTATTATCCCCATTAATATCTGAGAAAACCAAGCTTCAGAGGTTTGACCAGGTCAAAAGCTTGTCCAAAGCTATTGTCAATAGCTCTAGAGCTGGGATTTCTTGATCCTTGCCTCCAAAACCCTGCTACTTACTTTGACGTCCTGTGATATGCAAGGAAAGAAATAGAGGAGCAGGCCATCACGTAAGATGCAGTGGGGGTGAACCTCAGCGATGTGTACACGTGCCCAAGAAAGTGTGGTTATGGGAAGTTACAGGAGGTTCATGGAAATCAAAGGAAAATATATTTGAGAACTGCTGATCAATGTTCACTTATTTCAGAAACACAAGCTGTGCGTGTGCACGTGTGGACACACACACACACACACACACAACAATAAAGTTTCATGAGCAATTGGGTTCCATCATCAATCACTTGAAGTCACCCAAGGGCTGCTCTGGGAGGACTTGTTTAGGCAAACCTAGTATAGCATTAAATCCATCAACACTGTGACATGTATACTTATATAGTCTCAAATTGCAGCACCTTCAGACTCAGAAATCATTCTTGTGACCATTCTTTCAGATAACTTGAAGATGGACAATAAAATTGATGTTTTGAGCCATAAAATTTTAGCTTTCAGTTTTATTGGTTGCATACAGGCAAACTCACAAACTCTGGTTCATTCTTAAAATGTTCTTGAAATTGACTCTTAGAGAAAGGCCCCGTCAATTATCATGAGAGATAATACTATTTAGAATAGCTAAATGGAGGTGCTGGAACATCCCCATGTACTTAGTGCTGATGAGAAAAGTATGGCTTTCAATGCCTCATCTGAGATGTTAAGCCAGATTCAGTGTTACAAAAATATAAATTGTTTTCTGGAGATTTCATTTACATGCTGTTTTTAAGGATTAGATAATAATTTCAAATATAGCTGTAAGTCATTACATTAGCATATATGTAATATGTGTACACACACACCACACACATAATTTTTAAAAAGCAATACATGAGACTTTTATCAGAAACTGCCTTTGAAATATGATTTCTATTCTATTCATTTAGATTAGAAAACATTTTATGGACGGGAAGATAGAGAATAAATAGCAAATTAATCAAAATATTTTCTCATTATTATGTGTTTGAAACAGAATGCTTTCAGTCATGACCTGTAGGATCTAACATAGATGTGATTGTGACTGTTCTGTAAGAGAAAAAAATGAAGAAAGTCACAACTATGTGGCTCAGTCTCCCTTATATATAAACCTAGTTACCTTGGAAGTGAGGGAGGATCCCTAAGAACAATTTAAAGAATCACTCTGTGGCTAAATATCTTTAGATAGGTCAATGAATATGTTTCCATAACTTTTATAAGCTGAATATTTAAAGGAGGGATGGTTCTCTGTATGTTTGGGGGTGTAAGATTCCAAGACTTAAGCCAAGCTTGAATGTAGTGATAATGTGAATTCCAAGATAAGGTGTTCTTCTAATGCTGAGTTTGTCCCTTCCAGAAAGTCCCATGTAGCATGTATTCGTTCCTCTGTAAACAGAATATATAACACAAGAAATAAACCTCTGTGCTCTCTGTGGCATACAGAGAATTGGGAATTCTGAAACATTAGCTGACTCACCCTTGGGAACAGAGTGCAGAGGTTCTCTCTTTTCCTTTTTCCTTCCAGAAAAGACTTGGAAGTTTAATGTATCAAAATACAGGACCAACTCTACCAGGAGGCAGATTGTGAGAGTTTGGGCAAACAATAGGATCTTGGAAGGAAGTGGTTGCAGATAGACTATGACACTAGTTATCAGGCTTTGGTTGAACAAACTTTACCAATTCCACATTTTGACAATTGGGATCTAAAAAGTGTTCTTGTTGTTATTTGTGGCTTTGTTGGCTTGTTATAGGAAGAAGAAAACAAAATGAAGTCTTAATAAAGGTAGGAGATACATGGTCTTCATTGAGGGTGGCTGATAACTGGCCTCGATAGTAGTTTTGTGTTGATGGGTGTATAATATCTTAAGTTAATTTATGAACATTTTTATGAATCCAATTTTTTTAAAGGACACATACTATGCAAGTACTCCTGCTGAGGGTTTACTTTGGAGACAAAGGGAGGAAAAAGAAATTCATATGTTTGGGGGAGAGCTTACAATTTAGATAGCCTGCTATTTGAAAAATCCAGCACTTGTCTTTGCAGGTTAACTAGTTATTCCTATCAGTAGAGAGAGCCACAAATGAATCACTCGGGACAGTAATAATTTATCAAACCAGGTCATTCATAAACTCTTGAGTGTGTTAACTCAGATAAAAGATAATTCATTTTAACAACCTGGAAGGACCCATGAGTCTGTGAATTGACATAACATTCTGTGGTCCTGGATCAGCTTTTCTCTTTGTTTCCCAAAATCATTTTCTATGTTCTGGAGCATTCTCTAATGGCTGATGGAAATTCAACTGTAAAACAACAACAACAACAACAAACAAACAAACAAAAAACCCCCGATACTTTGTATTTTCTTTCCATGGGATGAGAATGAATTCTCAGAAATTCATCTGAGATTGAATGTGATTTGTACTATACTTTCTTCCAAGGCTTTACTAGCTGGAAATAAAAGTCTCATTGTTATCTTGCTGCTATTGGAATCTCCATGTCCAATGAGCCTTTTATCTCATCTGAAGCAAGAGCTGCAGTGGTCTCGGAGGGGAAGAGAAGGCTAATCATCACTGCCATTGTAAGACAATTTTAGTGGATTTAAAGGAAAACTAAATTTTATATTACCTGTTTCCAAATGCCATGATTTTTCTTTTACTGTAATATAGAGCTATTCAAACCTAAAAACCCAAACCCTTGTGTTTGTGTGTGCATGCTCATATTATTTTTATAAAACATGAAAAATTCTGTCTTCATCTTTTAGAATGATGTGAGAAAAAAAAAAAAAACATTAAATCTTGCCAGCATATGAGCTAGACTGAAATCTGATGTGTGTATATTGGTCCTTCCTCTTTGTCTGTGTATGCCCAGCTACTACGGTAATAAGTTTTCTGTGCACTGGTCAGGGACATTTTATTTCCTCAGATAAAATCTATAATTTTATGTTAAGTGAAAAAACATTAGATTTTTAGATACCCAAAATTTTCAGTTGGGTAATAATTTTTATTTTAACCTTGGTTTAACTACCAGCATAAAAACTAATCAGCTTTAAGGAAAATGTGCACTGTTCTAAGTTTTTAGAAGTTAAAAATTAATGATTCTACACATTAGTGCATTTAGTGGGGATAAACAGGAGAGAAAATATTTTAAAATATTTCAAAAAAAGCATTTTAGAAAAAAAATGATAACACAGTAAAGGCATTATCAAAGGTAACACTGATATAACAGTTTAATTTTGAGAAAATTCAGGTATTATGATAAACGTAAATACTTGTCTCACACATCTTCCCCTTCAAATTTTTATTTTAAATACCACTGGATTATCCAAGTAGGATAATAAAAGTAACTTGACAATGGAATTGGTAGTTAATGTCCACCAAACCATAACTAGATGAAATGTTAATAAAACAGAAGAATTCAAATGCAATCTCCAGGGTCAAAACACAAAATCCGCCCTTCACCTCCAAATACTATGGAGGTAGTGTCAGCAGAATAGTGAGATCCAATTGTTTCCAATGACACCACAAGATGCAGGGATGCGTTTTACTTTTCCAAGAGTATTGCACCTGCTACTAACTGCCTTTTCCCCACTTCAGTTGTTTTCTCTCTGGTATAGTACTTCCAGCTCCATATAATCATGCTTTCATATCTTAAGTCTTTAAACAGAGAAAAAAATCTTCCTTCACCATTCTCCACACTCCATACATGTCTTCAGTTGGAGGCTTCCCTTTGTAGCAAACTTCCCTAAGAATTGTTATATTAACTGTTTCTGTTTCTTGCCCTTCTGTCCTTACCGACTCCATTGGCTTTTATCGCACTTCCTGTCTTCCCTCTGTGCTGACAACCCAATGGCTATATTTCATCCCCATCTTACTGACAGCTGCAGCACATGTGTTACATGACACCTGTCCTGGAGACATGATCTTCACTTTCTGGGCTTGTTTTCCTCTTGTTTGGGTTTCTACCTCACTAGCACCTCATTACCTTTCTCCATTTCTAGTTCCTCCTCCCTGTCTTGACCAGTAAATATTTAAAAGACAGCTTTTAAACCATAGCTGTTTAGCTGAAATTCTTTTCCACCTGTGAAGATTCAGCATTAGTCTTATCATCTTGAAACACAGCTAAACTGAGAGACCGGCTGTGCGTGATGCTGAGGGATGTTCTTTGTGCTAGCAGGCACATCAGCCACATACTTTGTCCCATGGGAACCTTTTTCTTGTTGAGTTAATGCAGATCTCTAGCACAGAAAATAAGTTTTTGACTGTGAGTACCAAGTACAGCAGCTCTCACCCTGTTGCTCAGGACTGCTGTTTTTGCTCTTCGTGCTTCTTGTTATTTAACTTTTCTCCTTTGGTCTGGTTTTGGAGTCCTTTCCACCCAACCACCCCCATGAAAGAAATTACAAATTAAAGAAAGAGCAAGTCCTGTGCTGCTTCCACATCACTCCCATTCCCTCCTCTCTGCCAAAACAGAGTGCTACTTCTCTTTGATTACAAATGAAAATACATGGGCCAACATAAACTTCCTTCTGCAAGAAGGAGAGAACAACAAAAATGAAAACACTTATGATACATATACAGAGCATAGGTTAGAGTTTCTTTTTTAAATTGGAGAGATAAATTGGGAACTAGTGTTTGAAGATGCAAAAATGAATTTATTAAAAAATCAGGGAAAGTAATTGTGAAAATATTCTCAATAGAATTAACAAAACATTCCATTTATAAAACTTGATCTAGTAGTCAGTGAATGGAAACACTTTGAGATTAGGAGAACCAGAGGAAGAGGGCATCATATAGTTAATAAATAAAAACTATAATGAAAATCTTTATCTAGAAGAAGTATATCTACAAAGCTATCCATTGAGAGCCTGTTAACAAAGAATAAAGTATGAATCAGCAGATACAAATTCAAAGTAAGAAAATTATGGCTGGAAAGGGTTATTGATGAGAGTTGAACTCTAAAAAATATGCAGATGTTTCTAAATACTTGTGTCAAATATAGTTAAAATTTAATAAGAATGGTTCTATTGAAAGAAATAATCTATGTTGTAAAATCAATAAATGGTTGTCAGTCTAATATTTATCAAATAATGGAAAGCTAGTAGAGGGGTATGTGATGCTAAACTCTGAATCTTGCCTAAAAAGAAGCTGAAAAGTCATAGTTCTGTTTTTAAGTATAGCAGCATTTTGATAATCAGTTTCAAATTTTATAAAAACATGAATGTGACTCTCCACAGAATTAAAAGGATGTGGTTTATCTTCAAAGTCAGTGAAAGTGATTACAATAAAGTGTAATATATCACCATAGAGAAGGAAAGGAAAATGTTAAAAGTCCACAAAACATAGAATTATAGTAACAAGAAGAACAAAAATTCTTGAAATAAATTTAAAGTCTTTCAAATATTTAAAAATTGGAGAATTATCAATAAAAGACATATGTAACAGCCAGTGACTCAGATGTGAGTAGACAAAGTAACATCAGGCAAATGAAAGCTAAAAAATTAGGTCAGGGACTACCATTCAATAACAATAAAATTGAAAGCACAAAATGAGACTATTTAGGTCATATACTTATAAAAGTCACAAAACAGTTTAAATATATAAAATAATGAATATGTAAAGTAAACTCTGTTAGGAATTCAAGGAGAAATGGCTCGAAAGACAAATGTAGTCTGGGCCTTTAGTACTTCACTACTAAATTATGAAACAAGTTGAGAAAAGAAATAAAAACACAGAAGATTTGAAAAAATGTGATCAATAAAATGCAACTAAAAGATATGTGTCAAAAAATTCCCTATATAGAGAGTATATCTGATTTTCTAATATCCATAGAATATTTTATATTTTGCAACCAAGAATATTTAGTACTCTTTTCTAAAAACTACACAATAGGCATTACTATTTTACAATACAATAGATCTAGCATAAATGAGAATTTTTAAAGAAAAAAATGTAAATAGCATATTTAAAACAATTGTTTTCAAATAAATTGTAAAGAATGAGAGCTTAGGAGATTTAAGCTTAGGGAAAATAAAAAGGTATTTGCCAATATTTACTCATCTTTGTCCACCTAATTCTGTTGGATGAATGCAGGTGTTGGTGAAAGAAGTGTGACGGGGTGAATAAAAGAGAGAGAAGGCATGGGAGAAGCTGGGTTTGGGGGTGTTGATGGTGAAGCTGATGTTCAAAAGTGGCAGAAGTTTGTGTCTAGTAAGAACCTTCTTTTGTTTTTTTCTCTCTTACTTGAAGAATCTCATATATTTCAGCTGTTAAGCATGTGCTATATTCTCCTGGTAGCAATTAACACAGTCCCTACCTCGCAATTGGATAGAATTGCAAAACTAAATTAGTATTAGTCATTCTGGTTAAAACTGGAAGATCAGCTTTATGTGATGATCTTCTATCACTTCTCAAAAAGACTCCACTTTTCCTTTATGACAATAAAACAACGTATAACCTCACAAATATATAAAATGGAACAGATATATCGGTGGATGGGAAAATTCAGTAGTGTTTTGGAGACAAAGCAGAGGAAGGCTTGCCAGCCAATTTAGCAGAGTTGATGACACTTCACGGTAAAGTTCCCATGGAGGAGGTCTACTCTGCAGAGCTCCAGAAAGAGACAGGATACAATACAGACGGCACTAAATGAATACAGGGTTAAAACCAGGGGTGGTGGAGTGAATGCGTGGCTCCCCTTCCCCACCTGGTGCAGCCCTGTGTGCCCACGTGCCCATCAGGGAGGTTGGATGTTGATTATTGATCCTGTTGGGGCTGAGGCTTCGATTCTCAGCCTCAGTCCCAAGCTCTCTGCACCCTGATGATGCCTCTCTCTCCTTCCTGGGCTTGCATGTGACGATGGCTCCCAGGCATCATCAGACTCTTTTTGGCTCCCTTATCCCTGCCAAATACCTATAAATAGTCTCTCCATTGAACTCTCTTCAGTTAAACTCTTTGAACTTAAACACATCTGTCTCCTGCTGGGACCCTGACTGATACATCAGAGAACAGGAGAAACTTTCAAAAAACTGTAAGTAAATAATATCTTCAGGCAGAAAAGAGAAGATTATTCTCCTCATAAAACAACAACAGTATCAGGGAAAAAATAAGAGCAGTTAGATAAGAAATAAGAAAGAGGTCTTGAAGTGTTAAAATACAAAGTAAATATCCCAAATGTTAGGACAAAAGATAAAAAGATGGAAAGTCAGTGAAAGAATAGAAGAGACTAAGAGCAGGACTGAGGTGTCTGCCACAGAGCGTCCATGGAGGGTCCAGCACGTGAATGATGTGAGAAAAATGCCATCTTTCTGAAGTTTCTGAAGACCAGTGGTCAAGAGAAGATCCTAAACGCTTCCCCTAAATGAAGGTATGTTATGAAAAAAGGAAAATAATCAGAAAAATGAAGCATAGGAAAAAGATATTGAACATGAAAAAAAAACTATATCTAAGATTTTTAAAGTCAATATATGTACTGAAATGCAAAGCACAAAAATGACCTCAGAAATAATGACAAAAGATAGAAATAGAAAATGGGAGAGGAAATCTGAGTCTTGGATAACCAGTACTTCAGTATCCTACGTGAGTGAAGTGTCCCTCAGGGTCTTCACAGCAAAGGTCAAAGGAAAACACTAAATACAAATGTGTGAAATTTAGGTGATTAAATAGAAAGAATATCCTAAAAGAGAGAAATTAAAAGATATCACACATAAAGAAATAAATATCTGAAGGTTATCAGATTCTCAACAGAAACACAGGAAGCTAGCAGTCAGTGGAGCAAGACCTTAAACATTCTGAGGGAAAATCCTTCACATTTTGTGTATAAAATTATAAGCATAGGGCTTCCCTTGTGGTGCAGTGGTTAATAATCTGCCTGTCAATGCAGGGAACATGGGTTCGAGCCCTGGTCCAGGAAGATCCCACATGCCACGGAGCAACTAAGCCCATGTGCCACAACTACAGAGCCTGTGCTCTAGAACACGTGAGCCACAACTACTGAGCTCATGTGCCACAACTACTGAAGCCCGTGCACCTAGAGCCCATGTTGTGCTGCGAGAAGACACTGCAATGAGAAGCCCATGCACTGTAACAAAGAGTAGCCCCCACTCACTGCAACTAGAGAAAGCCCGCATGCAGCAACGAAGACCCAATGCAGCTAAAAATAAATAAACAAACAAATAAATAGATTTATTTAAAAATTATAAGCATATACCTAAGTCTGAGGGTATAATAAAGATATATACAGATGTGGCAAGGCTTTCCCTGCTGCCTTTGATTAAAAAATTCTAATATATAAGATGCTTTAGCAAAACTGAATAAAACAAGAAAGAGGAAATGAGACATCCAGAAAAATGACCAAACAAATGAGAACAGCAGAGAAATCTCATGACTAAGAATCATACGGTGATAGATCTGATGAAGTGTTTAAAGAAAAAAAAAGGAGAGGCATATTGAAAACTATTCAAATGAAAAAAATAGGGTAATTATTTACTGGGGAATATGTGATGAGGGTGTAAAAAAGAGGAAAGATAACTCTAGTATAATATTTAACTGTATAAAAATCAGTACGTACCATTCACAATAATGTTTTTATTATTTGCTTGTTGATTTTCAGAAAACTACAGGTGGGTCTTATGTAAGACAGGTACATCCCCATTCTGCACAACTGGAAATCAGTGATAATATTGGAAATTACTACATAAAAACAGCAATATGCATTTATTATTTAGAAGTATAAAGGTAAAAATATAGAAGAAACTTCCAAAGATTTTAAAGTAATTACTTTGGAAATAGGTAGGACTTGAAGAGGAGATGAGTGGTTTTCTCTTCCTATTTAATTTTCTAATTAAATTTCTAATTACTTTGATGCAAAAATAATCAAATGCAAAAATGCATTAAACACAATATTGTAATGGATGCAAAAGTAAGACTAGGCTCTATGTGACAAGAAGTGTCACCTAGATGAAGAAAGGAAGGATTCTGGGTGGCGATGGCCAACAGCTACCCGACGTGATTGTGATGTCTACACCATCTGACAGCAGCCCTTATTGGCAGTTGGATCACGTTGGGGATAAAGCATTTGTCAATAAAATTCTGAGTAAACTTATTTCAAACAAGAACATAGGGCTTATGTCTCCTAATACAGAAAGCACAATTTCCATAAGACCGCAGTGCTTCCCTGTATTTTCAATTCTGTTTTTTATCATGCAACTAAAAGTAATAAGCTCCTTATTCAAAATGCATCTATAAAACTTCTCAGAGCTATGGCATCACTGACGATGTTTATTAAGACTAAACATCATCACAGTTTACTTTCTCTCTTGCCTAGTACAGAATTACTCTTGGCAAGGACATCAGGCATGCTCTGCATATGTCACAGTGCTTTCTGATGTTTTATGTCTGGGTCTGAGGCCAATTCTGAAACTACAATGTCTGTCCACATTCATTAAAAGAAAGTTTACTGGGAGGAGTTGAGACGCCTCATTATTTTAAAGCTGTATAGTATAAGATATTTTATGGGCCCGTTTTGAAAGTATGTTTACCCATTAATAAAAATTACTAGTGATTTTGTAGTTTTCTTCAAATCATAAGGCATAAACCTAGATGTTTCTAATTGTGCTTTAGTATTTCATTTAAAAAATGTCCCTCAGGTAAGCCTCAGGCAAATAGTAACTGTTGACCATTCCTTTGGGAAAACTTCATTTTATTTTAGTAGTAGTTTCTTTCTCTTAAATATTCAAATGAAGCACGCTAAAGTTGCTAGGACTCATAGAAACTATCACAGAGAGTTTTTTTCTTTTCTTTTCAACACACATGTTAATAAAAAGATTGAGCTTAAAGAATAAAAGGCTACTTTCAGCAAAGCTGTTCACGTGCTAACCCAAAAGCAGTTGATCTCCCCCTGGAAAGGGTCCTAGAAAACTGAATTAGAGGCAGAGTTTTTTGGCTGCCATTGCACATGAGTTTCTTTAGGGTAGTGGCAGAAATCAATGGTTTCCTTAAATAAAACACTCTAGGGACAGAGGAAATCAGAGCCTGGCTCAGTTCCTAGAATTTGTGTTTTTCTTGTATGATCCTTCCTAAGCAAGTACTTTCAAAGTCAAATCCTTTTTTCTACATTTATAATCAAAAGGAATAAGTACCTAAACTTGGACAAGAAATTCTGATGCTTAAAGTAATTCCCATCCTGGGCTGATCAAATCTTCATTCTCTGGACTCTGGTCTATGGCAACTGAACTTGTGCTAAATTAACAAGAGCAGGAGTGAACCACTCAACTTCTGAGCTTATTCAAATTATTTCACATTTTAAGAATGTGGATGCATAATGCCTTTTTTCCCTTATAGTAATTCATTTATTCATGCATCTATCACTTCATTCATTGATCTATTTAGTGAAGCTCATACAGTATTTAATTTAATACAGTATTTAATTCCATCAATAACTATAGCTAAGTGCTATGAGGTGAGTTTTATTTCTGTCTCTTTATGTTGAACTTTTTTGAGACACTAATCGTACATCTCAGTAATGTTTTCTAAATCCTACCCAGGTACATGGTTATGTTTTCCAAAGCTTACTGAACCTAAAGTTGGTGCTACTAAGTAAAAGATAATGGTAAGTAAGAAAAAATATTAATGTTGATGATAACATAATGATAATAGCTAACATTTATTAAGTGATTACTAAATGCTTTTACCTATTTTAGATTTTTAATCTTCAATACACCCAGTAAAAGCTTAGAAGTCATGGGACTTGCTCCAAATTTCATAGCCAGTGATGAAGATTGCAGTAGTCCAACTGGCTGTTCGACTCAAGAACTCAGACCTTTCCAGACCACGGCTAGGATTAACATATATACACCACTATATATAAAATAGATAACCAACAAGGACCTACTGTGTAGCACAGGGAACTCTGCTCAGTAACTTGTAATTAAGCTATAAGAGAAGAGACTCTGGAGACAAATATATATATTTGTCTTCAAATATATATATATATATATATAACTGAATCTCTGTGTGGTACACTTGAAACTAACATGATATTGTCAAATATACTTCAGTTAAAAAGAAAGACTGCACTGTATATGCCCAAAATAGTAGTGACACAGTGGTAACTGGACTGTCTTTCTCCTTCATATTCCTGGACACAGTGCTTAGCACAATTGGAACTTGATCCATTATGACAAAAAATTATATGCATGTACTTATAATTTTAAAATGGCCAATAGTGAAAATAATTGCAGTAATTTGCTGAGTACCTTCTGCATGCAAGGCACCTGCAGTACATTTTAGGATACGAACCATGACCCTCTGCTGCAGGTACTATTATTTTTTACATTTGACAAATGAAGGAGGTGAGGTTCTGAGTTGTTCATTAACAAACACAGGATCTCACCATCAGTGACAGTGTCAGGATGTGTTTCTAAGTTTTCTGTTTCCAGAAACCTGCTTTAATTGGTATAGCATTATACTTCTTCAATACCAAGAAAAGTAAAACTATCCATGCCTGATAAAAATGGGCTAAGATAATTTTTGTTGTTGTTGAACTAAGTTGCATTGACAAATGACAATTTTCACACAATTAAAGTACAGTGAAGTTCAATAAGGTTGCCTTGTTTTGATTTGTTTGTCCCCTAACTCTTATTTCAGAAAGATGAAAGAAATAATTCTAGTTTTCAACTCCAGCCAAAAATACACATTCTTACTTGTAACTATTTTGCTATTGATACCATTCCAAAAAAGCACTTATTACATACAGTGTTAAAAGTATTTTCCTATGATTTTATTTATTTTTTTGGATTCTGGAGTGGTGACTTAGGAGCAGTTCCAGGGGAGACAGGGAAGCCACAGAGAAGGTGTGGTAGCCCTCTGCCCACCTATCCAGTTCCTACCAACCCAGGTCCAACCAGGGGAACCCCACCTTTATTTCATAACATAAAATTTCATACCCACATAAAATCCTATTTATAAAAATACCTTTATTGAGTTGCAGAATAGCTTTTCCAGTTATTCATAATTGAGCACACAGTACAATTGAATATATATTAAAGTGTGTGCTTTAAGAAACTTCAGGGTAATGTTTTGGAAATTGTAACCTTTTTATTTTCTAAGCAGCACCTCCCCGTTCTCTTTCTTTCTTACAGAGAGGAAGGCACTAAGTGAGCTTCTTCTTGTCTTTGGACCTAAAGAAGTCCTAGATTCTGTCTTCTGTGTGATCTAATGAGCAAAACCAGGTAAAGTCAGAGTATCTGGTATGAGGCCTGTTGACCTAAGGCTATTGGTGCACATGACCACCTCTACCACCTGAGCCTTGGCCCCATGGTGAAAGCACAGGCCGAGGGGACCCTCATTGACTAGAATGAATTTTCTGTTCCTTCATCAGAATGGAGACTAAAAAAACCTTCATCAGAATGGAGACTAAAAATGGAAATGAAGTTGTAGAAAATAAAATTGTATGCATTACGTATATATTACTGGCTAAGATTTCTATATGCTACATTTGGAAAAGATGCCTGGTTTTTCTGGTGGCAGTGAGTGGGGAGCTGTAACATGGAAAAAGAAGGAAGTTTCACCAAATTCACATTTTCCATCATATTCTCGCAAGTTAGACTCATTTGTGGTCTGATGATGCAGCCCCTGAGAGAGAGGGGGGCTGCAGTGGTCTTAAGAACGAACCATGGACAGTGGTTCAGTCCCACGGCCAGCAGCCTTCATGCTCCAGAAATGGCTGTGTAAATAGTGTGGGAGTCCCAGGGTTTCACCTGAACAGGGAAATTGCGAGATCAGTCACAACAGCCTAGTCTGTGAACACAACTTGGACATTTTTTACTGCTCCCATCTCAATTCTTAAAAGTCTTACCCTGGCCAGTTCTTCACAAGTCCTCTCTCTGGGCTATTGTATCACAGGTGCTATGGTTGAGGACGGGCAATTGGGAGGTTGTTATTTCTCATCAGTTTGTTTTATAGACTCAGGCAGAAATATGTACTATTTTTGCCTTATCTTACCTAGGACATTTTTTTCAATTAAGGTTATTCTTTGAGTCAGGTCATGCTGACAAGTAGAAATTTATCTTGCTTCATGAAGCATTTAATGATAGTCCACTTTCTAAATCCTGAACATAATCAGTGTGCTATTTACTCTTCAAAAAATTTCAAAATAAACAGGCTAACAGTTTGCTTTCTTTCTTTCCCCAAAACTAGGACAAAAAATATTAAAACATTACTCATTCTTTCTAATGATCACTTGGAAATTGCTGATTAGAGTTTTGAAATAGTTCAAGAAGTGTGTGTGTGTGCGCATGTGTGTATACATGCATGTATGTGTGTTGTGTATGTGTGTGCATGTGTTGCATGCATGTGAACGTGCTATGGGTTGTGTGCACGTGAGTGCACATGCGTGTACACACACGTGTGCTGTGTACACACACGTGTGCTGTGCACACACATGTGTGCATGTGCACGTGGATGTACATGCATGTGTCCACGGGTGTGCATGTGTGCGTATGTGTGTACATCTGTGCACACATGTGTGTGGTTGTACATTTGTATGCATGTGTGCACAGGTGTACATGTGTGTGTACATGTGTGTATGTGTGTACATGTGTGTGTGCACACCCATGCGTGTGTTGTGCATGTGTGTGTATGCATGTGTGTACGTGTGTGTGTGTGCCTGTGGATAAGTGGCTCCCAGTGGAGGGAGGTATGATTTTGTCCTCCCTCCTCCCAGGAACATTTGGCAATGCCTAGAGACGTGTTTGGTCCTCACAACTGAGGGAAGGAGTAGGCGTCAGGCTGCTATTCAACAACCTTGCTGTGAGGACAGCATCTCACTTCAAAGAATTATCCAGCCCAAAAAGTCAGCAGTGCTGAGACTGAGGAATTCAGCTGTAGTTTAGGGACAGGCTTTTCCAATAAGGAGGTTAAATTGGATGCCCATTGAATGGACGACTTCATGTTACCTGAACCCAGCTTCCTTGTTTTGGGAACAGTCACTCAAATAACTTCCTTCCATTAGACAAAAATAACATGGGGCATCTGTGCAGCACTGACAGAGGCCTGAACAAGTCTATCCTGCTCAGAGTGCACAGACACCTCTGTTCTCATTTGGTAGCAAGAAATAAGGGCCGAGGTGGAGGGCTCACTCTGTGCAAGGGCAGACTGCTCATCCCCTTTGTCCCTGTGGCCTCCAGGTACTTTATCAAGGGGAGGGTTGGAGCCTTAGGGAGCAAACGCTGCCCTTGCTGCCATGAACACTCGATTGATTGATTGAGGGCAAAGTACTTTCTTAGGGCTGTCTTTGATTCCTTCCTTGCTATTTTTCCTAAAAATAATGTGTCTCAGGATCTAATCCTCACATGAAGATTATGATCACATTAGTGCAATGAACTTTACTAATACATTTATTCTTAATTGGTCTTACAGTGATGAAGCAAGAGGTTAATTATTATGAACATAATATCTACATTCACCTTGTGTCATTACATGGTTTAATATTCCCGTCACCTCACAAGTGGATCTGAGAGTACCCATAACTTTCAGAAGTGTAGATTTTTTCCTCCAGCATAACAAGGTGCATAATAAACAGTTCATTTTACATTTGATAGAATAGATAACATTTTATATTTGTCTTCTAAAATGTAATGCTTTGCTGCTAGAACTATAGGCATATAAAGTGCTTTCTTTCATTTTTTTTGTGGATAATTTGGTTCGGACAATGTAGAATGTCTATTTTAAAATATTTTATTCATCCATTCAACCAATCAATCATTCAATAAAACTTATTAATTATTCTGCAAAGCAATTGGTTAGATCCTGAGAATATGAAATTAATAAGCAAAAGTCTCACTCTCCAAGTGCTCAGCTTTTAATTTTAGAATGTTTTCTCTGCATAGATTAATCATTATTGATATGAAGTCTGATTGGAAAGGAAGCCAATCCAATTGTATAACTACTGTCATTTCAAGAAGGTTGTCACCTGCTATACATATCAATTTGAAGCCATCAAATCCAGAACATTAAGCAATTTCATTTTCTGGTTGTGAAATCAATGTCCATTCCAAATTCAGACAGCTAACCATTTTAACTGCAAGGTTAGGCATATATCATACAATATTTCTAATTAGTCTTAAGTATTGATGGAAATGTGGGAAGTAAAAATTCCTAACATAACAGAATTGTCATGCCTCTTGGGTGATATGATAATCCCAGCATAGACATTAGGTGATTATAATAGGTCTGCTAAGAAACCAAATTCTCTAGAGCCACCATCATGGTCACTAATGACAAGCTTTGTGCAGTTCTGAACAGATTGTGTTAAGTTACTTTCAAATATACTTCACACGAACATAATTAATTTTGATAATTTTAAGTGTAATAACTTTATGGAAGAAAACGTTTATTTCAGGTCTTGGCCTTCCACTCTGAATTCCTTTTAAATGCTATCCTAAAATTTTTTACCAATTTTAGTAAAATTTAGTTTCTATTTTAGTGAGAGTGTTCTTCAACAATTAACACACACATCAACTGCAAAATATTATAAGGTAAAGTCTGACTCAGAGTGAAAACCAGTTTATGATTTCATCTCTCTAAAATAACCATAGTAATGATAACTCAGCTAAATCAGCTGTGTTTCCGTATTTTTGGCAGTTTACAACCTAAATGCACACAGATACAAACACATCCAGTAAATTGCATAGGCATCTGTTACAAAGTTTAAAAATAGGAAATATTTTAGGATATTTGGAAAAAACAGGACTCTTAAAATATTGATGATATAATTATTGATATTTTATCAATTATTAAATGCCTATAATGTATCAGATTGTCACCAGATTAATGTAAACAATGTCTTGTAACTCTGGACAAAAAGTTTGGGAGTGAGTCTTGGTAGTTGGAAAGCCCAGAGACCCTATGTAACTAGGACTTCTGATTTCTATGGCTATTCCAAACCATGTCTGCTTTATTTTACTCTAAACCCTGCTTCTTCTTTAGACAAGGCTCACTCTGATTTCCTTCCTTCCCTTGGAAATTTTCTCTGCTCTTCAACACCTGACCATCTTTGAGATCTGAAATCAAGTTTTATTCCTGCCTCTCATTCATTATTTAATAGTTATTTATTAATGGACTACTCATGTTCCAGTTACTGTGCTAGGGATACATTCAGCAAGGCACAAGACAGACAAGTCCCTGAAACCATGAAACTCACATTCTCTTTAGGGGAAGAGAAAATCAAGTAGTAAAACAAATGACAGACAATAAAAATGGGTGCTATGACAGGCAATACCTGGGTGGAAGGGACAGTTTAGGAGGGTTCACCCAAAGGTGAGCAACAAGAGGGAGGACACCTGGAAGGAGCAGCGTGAGGACAGAGAGGAGGAGGATGAGAGGCCGTAAAGCCAAAAAGCTTCTAGAGCCCGCGAGCAACAAAGCAACAAGATGTCACAATGAATGGAATGCAGGCAGGTGCCCGGTGAGTAGAGGAAGATGGGCAGGAACCCAGCTGTGCAGGCTCTTATTGGCAATGCAAAGAGTCTGTATTTCATTCTCAGCATAAAGGTGAGCTACTGAAGAAACTTCAAATAAAAGTGACTCGATACAGTACAGCATACTTTGAATCACCCTGCCCAAAGCATGATGAATGTTTAGAATCAGGCAATGGAGAACTGTAATAGTACAATTAAAAAAAAAAAAAAGACAGACTTGGGCCAGGATGTCTTCAGAGGAGAGATAATTGGGCAGATGAAAGATGAAATTTCGGAAAGGACTTTCTGGTAGGGCTTGGTGGTAAATAATAAAATGATGGAAGAGGTCAAAGAGGAGTCTCGGTATATAAGAAGAAGGCAGTTATTTGCTGAGATATGAAAGGCCATGGGCAGACAAGGGTGGGGAGGGGCGTAGAGACTAGAGGTGGGTTGATAGGGGTTAGGGTGTGAGGGATTTTATTTTAGAAGTGTTAAGTTTAAGATTGAGATGAGACTTAACAAGACAAGGTATTATGTAGCTGTTTGGGTATGTGAGTCTGGAAGTCAGATGAAAAGTCTAAGCTGAAACAGGTATAAGAAGAGAAGGAAAATTGGCCACTGAGATAGAAGGGGTACTACATGTTTCCTCTTTTCAAAACAGAAAGAATAAATGATTTTGAGAACACAGAGTGTTTTCACTGAAATGCATAGTACAATGAAGACAGAAAAAGTGTTTACTGGGGTTTTGAATAGTGCCTGTTTATATGTGTTGTCCTGGGTGATAATTAACAGCACCCTTTTCACTCTAAAAAGACTAGCAGTTTGCATGATAAAACTCCCTAGTTACAGGTCATATTGACAAAGCAGTGTCATGGAAATCTGATTGGATTGAAGAATAAATAGCAGGTGACAAAACTGAAATCGCAGGTGTAGCAAATTTTTGAGATGATTGGCTCTGTAGATGAGCAGAATAAAAGAAAAATAAGATCTCAATAGTGTTGTGTTCCAGTAGGGCTATCCCTAAAGCCTGCTTTTATTTTCAGGGGAATGGTCCAGCAGAGAGAGAAAGATGGATAAAGCAAGAAGGAAAGTTGATGGAGAGAAGGGTACAAAGGGAGGAGTTGGCCTTGGACAGAAGTACGTCAAGCCCTCTAAGTAGTTAGAGGGACTCACTTTTTGTTTCAAGTCCTTTCCTTCTGACTTTGGTATTCTCTCATAATCTCCCTGCTTCCCCTCTCAGCCACTTACCCTGCCATGGCTTCCAGTGTTAACAACATAAGTCTCCAGCTATGCGTAACTCTTCGGGTTTTCTAGGACACACTTATTTTGTTTTTGACAATTAGAGAACTGCTATCCCTAATTTGTTCTAATTTGGTAAATTCTTCAAGAGAAACATCTTATACAATATCCTCACACTGTTCCAAACATCATTTTTAAAAAATCTTGCAAAAGTTTAATCTTTTTCTAAAAGGAAACAAAACCTTTTTTAGCATAAATTTGGGCAAATCATTAGCATAGTGTTTCTTCACAGGAGCATGATAATTAGTTACCATAGAAATAAACTTGTCAGAGAGGATTATCGAGGAATTAACATTTCAATGGTTCCTAGAATTTTTCTGCTACTGAATCTACAGATGCAGCCCTAATATATTCATTCCTAATGGCATGTGGTGATCAATGAGGCTTTAACCTGCGAGGTCACTTAGAGAGTGAGCTAAAGCAGCAGGTAACTGACAACTTTAAGGAAAGCCAACGTGGGGAGAGATTCATGTGGACAACATAAATAATATACATACCATATCACGCCATGTGGGCTCTAGGAAATGAATTGTGGAGACCCTTTTGGCTGGGTGCCTCACTGCTCAGTTAGAATACTACTTTAAAACTTAATTTTGCTATTGTTATATTGATTTCACTTGAAGCCTGCTATCTTTAATTTCTTCTGGTTATAAAAAAGACCATACTAGAAAAAGATATTTGATGATCCTTTTCAAAAAAGTTTGAAGACAACAGAAAAATTTTACATATCTTAAAGCTGATAATACACAACTAAAGAAAGCAAGTAGAGTTGTGCTTCAGTGTCCAAAGGGGTTGATTCCAGGCCCCCACCCCATACCAAAATCCACGGATACTCAAGTCCCTTACACTAAATGGCACTGTATAGCCATCCCTCTGTATCTGCAGGTTTCGCAGCCATGGATTTGGAAGGCGGACTGTAAAGATTTTTTTTTTTTTTTTGGTACGTGGGCCTCTCACTGTTGTGTCCTCTCCCGTTGAGGAGCACAGGCTCCGAGCACACAGACTCAGCGGCCATGGCTTACAGGCCCAGCTGCTCTGAGGAATGTGGGATCTTCCCGGACCAGGGCACGAACCCGTGTCCCCTGCATCGGCAGGCAGACTCTCAACCACTGCACCACCAGGTAAGCTCTGGTTTTCGATTCTGAATTCATCCCAATGAATATACAATGACACTTCACATTAAAGCAAAGCATTAGTTATGCTTTGGAACTCCTTTCCACAAAATCACTTTCCATTATTAGAAGCAACTTTAGAAATAATATTTAAAGAAATAAATCATTTTCAACTTGTGAAAGGAATCCAAAATATTTGTGAAAGGAGCTGGTTTATGTCAATTTTCAGAAATAATAATGATGATTATTCTAAACATTTTTCAAAAGTGACTTCACCTTCCAACACACAAGTGACTCCCAACATTTAACTTTTCTGACATTGATTTGGTAAGTTAATTATACCATGGTGGTCTACTTAAAAAAAAAAAATCAGAAATGTAAAGATTTAAATTCAGTG
Source organism: Mesoplodon densirostris (assembly GCF_025265405.1). Lineage (NCBI taxonomy): Eukaryota > Metazoa > Chordata > Mammalia > Artiodactyla > Ziphiidae > Mesoplodon > Mesoplodon densirostris. The sequence goes on from NC_082672.1 coordinate 74,134,392, forward strand.
TATCATGTATTTAGCATTTCAAAATGCACCAAATTGAATCATAGTTTTTTAGGTTTTTAGCGAGAATTAAAATTCATCATTCAACAACTGTCTTCAATATTTCAAGTTTCTCTTAATAAGACAGCCCTAATCTTATTTTTACATTTACACTTAAATATTTAACAGAGAGGTTTTGCAGAATCATGACTGGCATAACCTCGTTTTATCTATTTTGGCAAGACCTTTCTTTAGTCTCATATTCTTATATGTAATATTAAAATTATGAACTATCCACTTTCAGTTTGTTTTCAGTTATGTTTATATTAGCACAGGAGACAGAGTTCACTTCTTGGCAAGTTGAGAGGAAAATGAGGCAAGCCAGAAAGACAAGCTGTGAGTCAAGCTGTCTATTAAGCAGCAGGAAAATTCAAGTAGTCAAAATTTTCAACTTTCACTTACATCAGAGTGTCTTTCTTACAGAGCAAAGCACAAATCAGCATCTAAATCAAGGCAGATATCAGGGCAAATTAAAGAACATGGGTAATAAATGGTCACCTGTGAAAATCTGTATTTATGCTTTGCTAGCCTTTGTTTCCATAGATAATTGTGACTCTAAAGAACCATGCATTTGGCTGGCTCAGTAGTTGTCACTGAATTGTCAGGATTCATCCATCACTTCTTACCTACTAAGAGCATGCATTTGGATGGAAGAAGTCAACTCTACTTTATGATCTTGTCTATTTCTAGCCTATAATATTATCTTGTTTAAAAAAATGCTCAAAACTATATTCTGAAATCATTTTTTTTCCTAAAAAAAGACTCAGGCTTTTGTCTTTTGTGTACTGTGAGTTTTTATATCCTGGGTGTGTGGTAAGAATACCTGAACATGATAGCTTCACCATAAATGCACGTGCATGTAGCTGCCAGATGCTGCTGGCAATAATGTCTGCACTTTCTGCGGATGATCTCACCTAAAATATTCCCAATCTCAGCTGCATAGTTTCAGCCTTAATTTCCATGGAGCAATGACTAATGCCTTGTTTAAGGAAAAAACATACCAACAGAAACTCTGATGTTTAATGCATATATTAAGTACAAATGAAACTAGCTCTGGGTGCCTCTGCTTTCACTAAAAATATGAATAATAGTAAGTAATTTTTTCTGAGATAAATTTCAGTAATTTTGTAATAGCCAATATTTTTCAGATATTCAAGCAATATGATAGGAAATTTCCTACTTTTGAATGTTTAATTATCTTAACTTGTGTTTTAAAAGAGTTTCTAAAAGATAATTGAAAATTTATTGGAGTATTTGTATAAGTTGAGTTAAACATTACAACTTTTAAAATGCTTAATTACTAATTGGATTAACTGACCTATGCCGATTACACTTTAAAATTCAGTTTCTAAAATTAAATGACACAATTTCACTCCTATTCACTATATTTTGTGTTGAATAAATATATGCCATTGAGGAAAAGGAAAGAAAAGTAGGTTTATGTTACAGGGAAGTTTTGCTGCCTCTGTAAATACCGTTTTAGAAGCAGAATCAATTATTCATTATTTTGTACAAGTTGAAGTAAAATCATTATTCCACTGGCATGTTTTTCTTGACACTACTCACAGTGGTTAATGAAAAGGTTAATGAATAATGTGCATATTTAATTAGAGAAAAGAATCTTTATTTATTGGAAAGTGGTTAAATGGCTTATTTCTCTACTTTGTTTTCTTAACATCTTTATTGGAATACAATTGCTTTACAATGTTGTGTTAGTTTCTGCTGTATAACAAAGTGAATCAGCTATATGTATACATATATCCCCATATCCCCTCCCTCTTGCATCTCCCTCCCACCCTCCCTATCTCACCCCTCTAGGTGGTCACAAAGCACCGAGCTGATCTCCCTGTGCTATGCGGCTTCTTCCCACTAGCTATCTATTTTACATTTGGTAGTGTATATATGTCCATGCCACTCTCTCAGTTTGTCCCAGCTTACCCTTCCCCTTCCACATGTCCTCAAGTCCATTCTCTACTTCTATGTCTTTATTCCTGTCCTGCCTCTAGTTTCATCAGAACCATTATTTTGTTTAAGATTCCATATATATGTGTTAGCCTATGGTATTTGTTTTTCTCTTTCTGACTTACTTCACTCTGTATGACAGACTCTAGGTCCATCCACCTCACTACAAATAACTGAATTTTGTTTATTTTTATGGCTGAGCAATATTCCATGGTATATATTTGCCACATCTTCTTTATCCATTCATCTGTTGATGGACAATTAGGATGCTTCCATGTCCTGGCTATTGTAAATAGAGCTGCAATGAACATTGTGGTACATGACTCTTTTTGAATTATGGTTTCTTAGGGTATATGCCCAGTAGTGGGATTGCTGGCTCATATGGTATTTCTATTTTTAGTTTTTTAAGGACCCTCCATACTGTTCTCCATAGTGGCTGTATCAATTTACATTCCTGCCAACAGTGCAAGAGGATTCCCTCTTCTCCACACCCTCTCCAGCATTTATTAGATCTTTTGATGATAGCCTTTCTGACTGGTGTGAGGTGATACCTCACTGTAGTTTGATTTGCATTCATCTAATGATTAGTGATATTGGGCATATTTTCATGAGTTTCTTAGAAAACTGTATATCTTCTTTGGAGGAATGTCTGTTTAGGTCTTCTGCCCATTTTTAGATTGGGTTGTTTGTTTTTTTTGATATTAAGCTGCATGTGCTGCTTGTATATTTTGGAGATTGATATTTGTCAGTTGCTTCATTTGCAAATATTTTCTCCCATTCTGAGGGTTGTCCTTTCATCTTGTTTATGGTTTCCTTTGCTGTGCAAAAGCTTTTAAGTTTCATTAGGTCCCATTTATTTATTTCTGTTTTTATTTCCATTTCTCTAGGGGGTAGGTCAAAAAGGACCTTGCTGTGGTTTACGTCATAGAGTGTTCTGCCTATGTTTTCTTCTAAGAGTTTTATAGTGTCTGGCCTTACATTTAGGTCTTTAATCCATTTCGAGTTTATTTTTGTTTATGGTGTTAGGAAGTATTTTTTTCTGATCTGATTTTTATGTTTTCTTTCCTTCTGCTAACTTTGGGTTTCTTTTGTTCTTCTTTCTCTAATTGCTTTAGGGGTAAGGTTAGGTTGTTTATTTGAGATTTTTCTTGTTTCTTTAGGTAGGATTGTATTGTTATAAACTTCCTTCTTAGAACTGCTTTTTCTGCACCCCATAGGTTTTGGGTCACCATGCTTTCATTGTCATTTGTTTCTAGGTATTTTTTCATTTCCTCTTTGATTTCTTCAGTGATCTCTTGGTTATTAAGTAGTGCATTGTTTAGCCTCCATTTGTTTGTATTTTTTACAGATTTTTTCCTGTAATTCCTCATAGCATTGTGGTTGGAAAAGATACTTGATACAATTTCAATTTTCTTAAATTTACCAAGGCTTGATTTGTGACCCAAGATAGTATCTATTCTGGAGAATGTTCCATGAGCCCTTGACAAGAAAGTGTATTCTGTTGTTTTTGGATAGAATGTCCTATAAATATCAATTAAGTCCATCTTGTTTAATGTGTCATTTAAAGCTTGTGTTTCCTTATTTAGTTTCATTTTGGATGATCTGTCCATTGGTGAAAGTGGGGTGTTAAAGTCCACTACTATGATTGTGTTACTGTCAATTTCCCCTTTTATGGCTGTTAGCACTTGCCTTATGTATTGAGGTGCTCCTATGTTGGGTGCATAAATATTTACAATTGTTATATCTTCTTCTTGGATAGATCGATTGATCATTATGTAGTGTCCTTCTTTGTCTCTCTAATAGTCTTTATTTTAAATTCTATTTTGTCTGATATAAGAATTGTTACTCGAGCTTTCCTTTGATTTCCATTTGCATGGAATATGTTTTTGCATCCCCTCACTTTCAATGTGTATGTGTCCCTAGGTCTAAAATGGGTCTCTTGTAGACAGCATGTATATGGGTCTTGTTTTTGTATCCATTCAGCTAGTCTATGTCTTTAGGTTGCATCAATTAATCCATTTATATTTAAAGTAATTATCGATATGTATGTTCTTATTGCCATTTTCTTAATTGTTTTGGGTTTATTATTGTAGCTCTTTTCCTTCTCTTGTGTTTCCTGCCCAGAGAAGTTCCTGTAGCATTTGTTGTAAAGCTGGTTTGTTGGTGCTGAACTCTCTTAGCTTTTGCTTGTCTGTAAAGGTTTTAATTTCTCAGTCGAATCTGAATGAGATCCTTGCTTGGTAGAGTAATCTTGGTTGTATGTTTTTCCCTTTCATCACTTTAAATATGTCCTGCCACTCCCTTCTGGCTTGCAGAGTTTCTGCTGAAAGATCAGCTGTTAACCTTATGGGGATTCCTTCCCTTTTATGTTATTTGTTGCTTTTCCCTTGCTGCTTTTAATATTTTTTCTTTGTATTTAATTTTGATAGCTTGATTAATATGTGTCTTGGCATGTTTCTACTTGGATTTATCCTGTATGGTACTCTCTGTGCTTCCTGGACTTGATTGACTATTGCCTTTCCCATGTTAAGGAAGTTTTCAACTATAATGTCTTCAAATATTTTCTCAGACCCTATTTTTTTCTCTTCTTCTTCTGGATCCCATATAATTTGAATGTTGGTGGCTTTAGTGTTGTCCCAGAAGTCTCTGAGACTGTCCTCAATTATTTTCATTCTTTTTTCTTTATTCTGCTTTGAGGTAGTTATTTCCACTGTTTTGTCTTCCAGGTCACTTATCTATTCTTCTGCCTCAGTTATTTTGCTACTGATTCCTTCTAGAGAATTTTTAATTTCATTTATTGTGTTGTTCATCATTGTTTGTTTGCTCTTTAGTTCTTCTAGGTCCTATTAAAATGCTTCATGTATTTTCTCCATTATATTTCCAAGATTTTGGATCATCTTTACTATCATTACTCAGAAGTCTTTTTCAGGTAGACTCCCTATTTCCTCTTCATTTGTTTGGTCTGGTAGGTTTGTACCTTGTTCCTTCGTCTGCTGCATATTTCTTTTTTTTCTTATTTTGTTTAACTTACTGTGTTTGTGGTCTCCTTTTCATAGGCTGCAGGTTTTGTAGTTCCCATTGTTTTTGGTGTCTGCCCCCAGTGGGTGATTCAGTGTTTTGTGTAGGCTTTCTTGTGGAGGGGAGTGATGTCTGTGTTCTGGTGGATGAGGCTGGATCTTGTCTTTCTGGTGAGCAGGGTCGTGTCCGGTGGTGTGTTTTGGTGTGTCTGTGAGCTTAGTATGATTTTAGGCAGCCTCTCTGCTAATGGGTGGGGCTGTGTTCCTGTCTTGTTAGTTGTTTGGCATGGAGTGTCCTGCACTGGAGCTTGCTGGCTGTTGGGTAGAGCTAGGTCTTAGCACTGAGATGGAGATCTCTGGGAGAGCTCTTGTCAGTTGATATTATGATTACATGGGGTCGGGAGGTCTCTCGTGGTCCAATGTCCTGAACTCGGCTCTCCCAGTTCAGAGGCTCAGGCCTGACACCAGGCTGGAGCACCAAGACCTTGTCAGCCACATGGCCAATTCCTTGGGAATACTGAGACCTTAATTCAGAACTGCCTGGTTTTTGAAGCCAAACTGTCTGACAGGCCTGGGATCAGCCAGAAGCTTGCATCTCTTTAGATGTGGGAGCCTCTCTCTTTCCTTTTCTATCTCACTGATTTTCCTGCCATCTGACCTACAGTACTCCTGCCTTGGTTGACACATGTCTAGTCCTTGTCTTTATTATTAATACCTTCAAAGCAGAAAACTTTGATGCTTGCTGTGGTTATAATGTTCCAATTATCTTTATATATATATATATATATATATATATATATATACATATATATATATATATGTTATATGTGTATGTGTATGTGTATATATAAGTGTTTATATACATACACACAATGTGTTTGTTTATATATATACACACATTTATATATAAAATTAGTTATTTCTTTCAAACTGCTCTGTGTTTTGAATGCATAATCTGCTGCATTTTTATATTATTTTCTACCACTCAAACAGATAAGAAGTTCAAGGTTTACAATGTGAAGATGAAATAATTTATCATTCCTAAGCATTGTGTAACCATACTTTAGGCAAGACAGTTATCTCTTGGGATAATTTAAGCCATAGAAAGACAGTGGAATGTAGCAATTGTTTACAACAGGTAATATGATATTGTAGACATTTTTTGAGCAGTTATAATAAGTTAATAATTAAAAATTATATACATTAATTTCTATTTTCTTTGTATAAGAAGTCCAGTAATCCACTCAGAACCAAGATTAAAAGAAATATAAATTCTGTAGTTGAAATTTAACTATTAAGTATTATAAACTTTTTTTGTCATTATTACTAAAGAAAGACAGTTATTTTATTTTCCCTTTTAGAAATATTTCTCATCTTGTCTAGGACACATTGTTTTAGCTCATTTCTCTTCTTCCTGTATTTAAAGCTAGAAAAACTTTCCCAGATCCTTTTGCCATTAGGTGTGTTCATATGACAAAGTTCTAGCCAACAGAATGCCAAGGAAAATGAGACATGCCACCTCCATGCCTGCTTCCCCCTACCAGTAAACCATCTACCCATTCTCTGCCATGCTGACTGGAGGAGACTCATGTTTTTAGCCAAAAACACATTTGAACTAGCATAAATTGAATAAGGTTGAATAAATGAACTCTTTATAAAGATGTGGTTGGAGGTAGAACCACAAGGTATAATACAGTATTCCTGGGCCACAGCATAGTTACACTGATACCACTTCTGTGTCTAAAGGCCACCAGAAAGAAAGGAGTCATCAGTACCTGGAGGAGAGCCATCTGTCAGGAGCTGAGACCTTCACAGGAGGGACTGAGCCAGCCCTTGGGACACCATACAAAGGTCAAGGGATTATAGATAGTGATGCCACTTGCTTGCCTTTTGAATTTCCTTCCAGTGTTCCCCGTTGATGGAACCACATAGGAAGCCAGATGATAAGAAAGCTTGTATTATTTTGCTAGGGCTGCCTCATCAAAATATCACAGACTGGATGGCTTAAACAAGTGAAATTTATTGTCTCACATTTGTGCAGGCTAGAAGTTCAAGATCAAGATGTGAGCAGTGTTGGTTCCTTCTGAGGGCTACGAGAAGAAGATGTGTTCCAAGTCCTTCTCCTTGGCTTGTAGATGACCGCCTTCTCCTTCTATCTTTACACTGTCTTCCCTCTGTGCATGTATCTCTCTGTGTCCTAATTTCCCTCTTTTATAAAGACACTGGTCATATGGGATTAAGCCTCACCCTAATGATCTCAGATTAACTTGATTACCTCTTTAAAGATGTTATCTTCAAATAAGGTCACATTCTGAGATACTGGAGATTAGCACTTCAATGCAAACCTTTGGAGACACAATTGAACCCATGACTGAGCCCATTGATATAATCTACAGAGCACCTCATCCTTAAGCATACCAAGATGTTCAAGAGTGGAGTGACAAATGCTTACCTATTTGTGTTTGTTTTTCTTCTTCATGTACTATACGCTGTGGTTTTGCAGCCTAACATCACTGCTTGGTTTCATTTGTACTTTCCCTTTCATTAAAAGATGAGCAACAGCTCTAGCTAATGTCTTAGTAAAATAGTTTTAGTACATGTGCTTTTAGTTACTTTACTATACCAGTGTGCATTTCACCTGATTTAAGCACTCCATATTTTCCTTCCTCCTTTGTTAGGTTAAACAATCATACGTTTCTTTTTTAAATGTACCATGCTTCTCTGCAGAAATCCTGTCTTTCCTTGTTCCAAAAATAATGAGCTTTTCAAGTTACTTTTTCACAGAGAGTATTTGTTTCAGTCTTTCTCAGAGAGCCCTTCTTCATAGGCGGTGCACAACCTTGCTGTTTTTTTCCCCCACAATTCCACTAGAGCATGGTGGGGGAGGATGCTTCTCCTATATTCATATGCAATGGAACTTCATCATCCAACAGAAACAAGATGAGAGTGTAGAGTTGGGAGTGAAATGTGTGCATACCATTAGCTTTACTTTAAAGGGTATGTTAATGGTCAAAAAATTATGGCCACAGGGACTTCCCTAGTGGTCCAGTGGTTAAGACTCCACACTTCCAATGCAGGGGGCGCAGGTTTGATCTCTGGTCAGGGAACTAAGATCCCACATGCTGTGCAGCACATCCAGGAAAAAGTAAAGAATAACGTGCACACAGAAAAAAAAAATTAAATTATAGCCACAGCATTCCTGAATTGATTTAAACTTAAAATTGAAAATTTCTTTTTCCCTTTTACTTCTAAGTATGTTTTAAAGGTGTAGAAACTAAAATTAATGGAGCTCCACTTTTGTTCTTTATAGATGATAAAAATAAGAAAAATGAATATTTCTATAAATTTTCCATTACTGCAAACAAACCCAGGACCTGTGAAGAAATATTTCTGAATTTAGATAACTTAGACCAGATATAGACAGGTTGTCAACTTCTTTTTCATAAAAATAAAAGCAATAGTGTGTGTAAATTGCAAAAAAAAAAAAATTATAATTATATAACTTTAAGGAAAGTGATTTTTTTTTTGCTGTTAAATATCCTTAAAAGTGACATGTGCTGAGGATAGGGAAAAAATAGGTACCCCTGAGATGTTGTAATGTTTTTCTTTTAAAAATCACTTTAAAGAGTATGTAGTCACTTTTAAAACACAGACTGGATATGCTATAGTAGAAAAATTTAAGAGATCTGGGTTCTCATCTTGCCCTTGCACTGACTAGCACCATGTTATCTTGAGAAAGTTGCTTACTTTCTATAATCCTCAGCTTTGAAATGTGCAAAATGAGTGTTATGGACTCATAACAAATTCATATGTTGAAGTCCTAACCCTCAGTACTTCAGAATGTGACTGTTTGAAGGTAGGGTTTTTAAAGAGATAAGAAGTTAAAATGAAGCAATTAGGTGGGCTCTAATCCCTCATGACTAATGTCTTTATAAGAGGAGGAAATTAGAACATAGACACACAGAGGATACGGTGCAAAGATACAGGGAGATGACAGTCATATATAAGCCAAGTGAGAGGCGCCAGAAGAAACCAACCCTGCCAATATCTTAAAAAAAAAAATTATTGACATATAGTTGATTCACAACGTTGTGTTAATTTCTGCTCTACAGCAAAGTTATACACAAACACACTTATATGTGTTTACATATATATATATATACATTCTTTTTTTAAATATTCTTTTTAATTATAGTTTATCACAAGATACTGAATATGGTTCCCTGTGCTATACAGTAGGACCTTGTTGTTTATCCATCCTATATATAATAGTTTGCATCTGTTAATCCCAAACGCCCAATCCATCCCTCCCCCAAACCCCTCCCCCTTGGCAACCACAGATCTGCTCTCTATGTCTATGAGTCTGTTTCTGTTTTGTAGGTAGGTTCATTTGTGTCATATTTTAGATTCTGCATTTACATGATATATGGTATTTGTCATTCTCTTTCTGATTTACTTCACTTAGTATGATAATCTGTAGTTGCAGCCATGTTGCTGAAAGTCCTGCCAATATCTTGATCTCAGAATTCCAGCCTCCAGAGCTGTGAGAAAGTAAATTTATGTAATTTAAGTCCCCCAGTCTGTGATGCTTTATTATGGCAGCCCAATGATGCTCAGTTAATTATGTGTCTGTAAAGCACCCGGCATATGATGGTTGTTTAATGCTTGTTAATTAATATTGTTCTTGCTGCTTGAAGGTTTTTTTGCAGGACACGTCATTTATAATTCTTATCTTTATCTTATCTTGAACATGCAACAGTTCTTTCAGGGTAGAAGAAGATAAGGGATCAAATTATACTATGTTTCTACAACGTGGGTCATTGTACCCATGACTTAAAACATATTCAGACGTTTTGGAATAGACTTGGAATTGTGCCCTTTACAAACACTGTTTTTTTTTTTTTTTTTTCTGTATTTAACCTCTATATCTCCTAGTTCTACATCTGGGAAATGACAGTAAAACTATAATAAAATGTTAATTCATAAACAACAAGGTCCTATGTATAGCACAGGGAACTATATTCAATATCTAATAATAAACTACATAATGGAAAAAATATGAAAAATAATATATATATGTATAAAATAATCATGGTGCTGTATACCTTAAACATTGTAAATCAACTATACTTCAATAAAAAATGAAATAAACTATAATAAAAGTTAATAATTAAATTGCTCTTAGAGATGAATAAATTTGTATATGTAATAGAATTACAACTTGACACATAATTGGTGTTTAATAAACTGTAACTATGATTACTGTGTCCTCAATTTATTTTTAACCCATTTTCAACACACCCCAAGTTAGACCAGCATCTTCTAGTGCACTCTCTGTCTCTCCCACCATTTCTCAACTGTCTTTGTTTCTTTTGAAGGGTCCAAGTATGTCTTTTGTGATACAATTCTCACTGTTACCCCAATGTTCATAGACCTGATTTCTGTCCAGATGATGGTACACCCTGCCTTGGGAAACTATCACCTTGGCTAGGATGGCATTTTCCAAAGTTCTTTGCCCTCATCATTGGTTATTCAAGAGGTTAAAATGCTGAAGGGAAACATTAAAGGGTCCTTTGTCCATGTCTTGAGTTAAGCAAAGAAAGCGACACTTTATTAAATTAGGATCTCAGGAGTCTTAAAATGCACACGTGCATTTTGAGTGTCAGGGAAGGTATGTGTGATGTATCCTTTCCACAATTTAGTTGTTAATAAATTGTTTTTCTGTTAATTTTCCTTAAGAGTCTGGATTCTAGACATTAGGATTTGGGTAGTTCTGGCTGAAAGAGGGTAGACTTCCTTAAAACTTCTCCTTTTACTTCTTTCCCAGCGTCTGTTTTTTGCCTCTTTGCCTTCTTCTTTTTTTGGCTTTAAACAGTTAATTATTTTTACCAAATAATAACCTATTGCCATAACCAAATAATTTACTTTAGTCTACATACTGGATAAGGATGATGGTGTGTGTTTCAAAATATCACTTATTTAGAAAAAAATGTGGAGGGAGGCAAAACACATAATATATACTATGTGTTAAAAATTAGACCTTACTAAAAATCAAAAATATGCAAATTAGGGGAAACTGTCAATTTCACTTAACAGATTGGCAAAATTATATCTGATGTTGATGAGGATTTGGGGGGTAAAGTCAACTTCAAACGCAACTTTTAGGAATATAATAATATACATTCATTACTCTATATCTATTGTCGTATAATGGATCATTTTACTTTTCTTCTTTATGTTTTTTTGAATGTTCCACACTTTCTACAGTGAATATATTTGACTTTGTTTATCAAAAGAAATACCAGTTTGTTTTTACAATTCCTCTAAGTGTAAAACATTGTGAGGCTTTCAAGGCTTCTTTTTGTAAATCTGCTTATGTAAATTCCTTGATAATATAATTCCTATAACATTCTTTCCCCAGTACTATTTTAGGACATATAGAAAAGACAGACTGGTTTGATGAACATTAATTTACATACAAGAATATGTGAATATTAATCAGGAGAGCCTCCAGTTTAAAGTGCAAGAACAATATCCAGAGAAATAGTCTTTGCTGCATATGAGATGAAGTGGAAATAAAAAGTATATCTTACCTGATAAGCAGTGTATACTTTTGTCCATCATCCACTTTAATAGTAGTGTTAATGCTTTTCAATTTTGCTTCACCAGCACAGAAAAAGTGGTACTATGGGGAAAAAACAAAATTTCCTCAAACAGTTTTTCAGTGTGAAATTAACATCTTATTTTTGTATTGAACATTACAATTTACCAGTAATATTTTTATTGTGTTGGAGAGATAAGAAGTCTGAAAATTAAAGTGACAGCTCAAGGTGTGCAACTAATAAGTGCTAGAATTAAAACACATAAATGCATACATATTATATACATACACATGTACACGTACATGCACACACACACACACACACATACACACTTCTGCTTTCTCTTCTTGTATTCTGGGGAGCCTGGTGGAGAAAGGCAGCTTCTTCTGCTAGCTGGGAGTGAGTGTTAATAGGCAATTTTCCTTAGATACTAGCAAGCGAGCAATGCAAACACTAGTGTATACCATCTAGACAGTAATGTTAATGTCACACAAGGGAAACATAAAGATTATGAAAGTTAATCATTCATCCTAAACTTCCAGATGATTGAAGGGGGCTATGGCCATTTGTGGGATTATTGCTAATTGGACCAACTGAGTTATGGTTTTAAAAGGAGCAAATCATGTCTATAGTAGATATGCTTGGCCAGACACCCCTGCGAATTCCATGAATGGGCTGCAGTGGCCTATTCATCTTCTCAATAGCTTGTTCCTGAATGTATATCAGTTATATTGTGGCCATTCCTTCTCAGAAAGGACCTTTATAGTCTTTAGCATATCTATTAGAGATCTGTAAGCCACATATAAGTTAAAGAAACACAGTTGCATAGAGTTTCATAATTCCTATGCATCCAGCTACATTAAATTGATATGTCTATATCTTCCCACATGTAATCCAAAGGTAAACATAATGCTATATATCTTAAGATTTTATGATATTTGGTCATATCAAAAAGGTCCCTTTCCTTTATAAAATTATCTACTGGGAGTTCACTTTAAGAACTATGTTAAACAGCACTGAGATTTTCAAAAACAAATATATCTACATGTACTTTGTCAGAAAATCGGTTGCATGACCTTTGGCTGTACATTCTTCTCAAGCCATGTGTAACTAAGTAAAAGGCCACATTTGTCTATTGCATTTTTATGCTGTGTCTAGTATGCAATCAAGGTGAACAGATTTAATATTTTTGGTAGCATGGATAATAATTTAGCTATTTCTTATGTACATCACTAGGAGATCTATGTTGTTAGTTAAAATAGTTATTTAAGTTTAAATGATAATTTACTGGCCAACAATGTGTGTGTCTGGGGGGTGGCAATCTCCTTGTTTTGTTCAATTATATCAGAAAATTATTTTTCAAGTACAGCTAAGTCTTATTAATTCCTATCTTCAGGAATGTAAAAGTTACACGTTTAAAAATATTTAATGGATGATTTTATTAATTGTATTTGATTTTTTTCTTTTATTATAAATAGCTCTTTTTTTTTTTTTTTTTTTTTTTTTGCTGTACGCAGTCCTCTCACTGCTGTGGCCTCTCCTGGTGTGGAGCACAGGCTCCGGACACACAAGCTCCGCGGCCATGGCTCGCAGGCCCAGCCGCTCCACGGCATGTAGGATCTTCCAGGATCGGGGCACGAACCCGTGTCCCCTGCATCGGCAGGCGGACTCTCAACCACTGCACCACCAGGGAAGCCCAATAGCTCTTTTAATATATATATATAACAATAGCTACTGAGCTTGTTACTCTGTACCATGGATTTTTTAAGTAATTTATAGGTTTCAACTGATTGCTTCCTTACAAAACAAAAAACAAGAAAAAAAAATCTGTTAAGTAAGTACTACCCTTTTATTACCTTCTTTATTCAGAGGTGGAAAGAGAGGGGGAGTGATTTGCTCCAGTCAGGGAGGCACAGTGATTCGTGAAACAGCTAATAAGTGAAGGGACTGACATTTGAGTCCCAACATGGATGCATCTGCTTACCTCCTTGTTATTAGAAAGAGCCAATGAAATAGTTTTAAAAATCAATATTGTTACATTTATCTTTGAAACTTAAATTTCCTAAAAAAAATTGACTAACAATTCTGCATTTCTAGAATTTGAATAGGTCTTAAATTATGATCACTGGAAGAGTTCAACCATAATATGTCTTTTGTGAAAATTGTAATGTAAAAAGATTCCCCATATGATTATACTTTTAAAATGAATGAGGAAATTGGAGCATAGTCTCGAAAAATTATAGCAGAATAAGGAAAATATTAAAATCATAAAGATAGGATAGCACTGAAATTTCCTTTAAATCATTACAATGATGGGTATGGAAAGAACATGGATTTTGGACTGACACAACGGAGTAACAATTCCTGATCTACCATCTTTGAAAGAGTTCAAAGAGCATGTGTAATACCGAACACTCAGAGAACCTCCACTGGCCTGTGAGGTCTTTGTGAGATACAGAGAGAAATACCTATTCCTCATATTGGATTAATATGTCCCAGGCTTTCTTCTATGAGTTTATATGCCTTTAATTATTCACCAATTGTATTACACTAACTTCACAATATTTATCCACTTACTAATTTAAACCTCACACCTACATTTACTACCTTCCTTCATGAGTGAGTAAACTCCAGCCCAGACAGCTTAAACTTTTCGAGACCTCAAAACCCCTAAATGGCCGAGCTGGTATTCCAACTCTAACATTCTTGCTCTAGAGTCCATGATCTTAATATATTTTCTTAAGTTGGAGCCCAACACGTAATTGCAATCCAATAAATTATAGTAATTATTACAAAGTATCAATATATACATTTTCTTTGTTATAAAACCTAAAAGAAAGAAATTCTACACCTCTCTTCACCCATTACAGTTTTCTCCCGTTCCGGAGCACAGGCTCCGGATGCGCAGGCTCAGCGGCTATGGCTCACGGGCCCAGCCGCTCCGCGGCATGTGGGATCTTCCTGGACCAGGGCACGAACCTGCATCCCCTGCATCGGCAGGTGCACTCTCAACCACTGTGCCACCAGGGAAGCCCCATTACAGTTTTATAATTCCTAAATGTCTTAGTTCAACTAATTTGAATTTATTTTTATCCACTTGAAAGTGAAAGAAATCTCTGTTCTCCATTATTTCATACATATTTTCACCGATAATTCTACAAGTCTCTGGTGTGGTTCACCATGTCTCTGGAGACATCCACTGTGGTGAGAGGGGCTGGCTGAGTTGTGAGTTGAGTTAGGAGTAGAAAAATGGGCTGGACATGATCAGGGCTCAATATTATGTGTGCTTTATAGTTCCTTGCATTTGGTCTCTTCATGTTTTCTGCTTATTATAAGACTAACGGAAATTTCTGGTCTTAGTTAAGGAAAATGCTGTAGAGCAGGGATCAGCAAACCTATCTTAAAGGGTCAGACTGACGTTTGATGGTTCATTATAGTATTCTATTCATTACATAATTCTATGTTCTTGTTCCATTTTCACCTGTTATTATTATCTGTAATCAATTTGAAGCAATATGAGAACAAAGTGTGTTTTATTTACCATTGAATCCTCACAAACTGGCACTGGCACTGGGGATGGATAAATGTTCAATGAATGAGTGAAAAAATGGATGAATGAATAAAGATAATGCTACCAGTACTAATCTGCTACATCTGGTTGATATTTGTTTATATCAGACATTTTACTAAATTATGTATATGTGTTATATTACTTAAGAAAGATGAGTATTTAAAGAAAATCAAACTTGTACAACTTGGCTTATTTAAATTAGAAGGTGTACCTAACACTTTTATGGAAATTCATATCATATTTAAATAACATCATAAAAGAAATGATAGGCAAAAATACTGTTGTCATGTTTCATATACTAGACTGTATTGAGTTAATTACCTTATTGCAGTTGTGATTTGATGACTTCCTTAATCTGAGTATTTAGAAAAGGAATATGAGGTGATTTGTTAAGGAAGAATGGTCTTGGGAAAAGAACACACATTTTAAATTCAAACTTGGCTTCAAACTTTAGCTGTGTAATTTTGGACTTTTAAAGGAAGATTGTTATAAAGACTGGCAGGTTTTAAGTGAGCAGTCTCCAATTTTTGATATCAGAATCTCTTTGCACTCTGAAAAATTATTGAGGGCCCCAAAGAGTTTTGTTTATTGGGTTATAGCTATCAATATGTATAATACTAAAATTAAAACAGACTTTTAAAACACAAAAACATATAAGTACACATTACACTAGTGATCAGAGGGATGACATTGCGTCATGAAGCTTCTGGAAAACTCTATGTACACTTATGAAAATGAGTACAAAAAAGGCAAATAACATTTTATTGTTATTATAAAGAGAGTACTACCCTTAAAGATCCTTTGAAAGAAACCTGGGGTTTCCCAGGGGTTCCCAGATCATGTCTGCCATTAAAGTTATAAAGAATTGCAGCAATTATTATAATTGAGAAATTGGGAAATATAATTGTGGAAGAAAAGTGGAAAATATAGAGAAAAGAAGAGAACAAAAGCTATTCAAAGCATATACTATTTGATATATAAATAGTGTACACAGAACAGGAAGAAATTACAAAAAAACAGGACACACAGCCTGGTGGTGAGTATAAAAGACATATTTAAGGTTAAATTTTACATTGATAATAACCACTAAAGTGGTGAATCATAACAACTTCCTAAAATTTATGTTAATAAATTTGACTTACCTTTAAAGTACCATTTTCAATAAATAATTGAATAAAAAGTCCGTCTCCTGAATCTAAGTGTTGTTTGATGTAGAGCAGGAGTCCATAGGCGTTGGAGGTCTGAAATTCTAGGGAGATGTTATTTTGTGGATTTAAAAACACATTCTGAAATTCTAGATAGGAGTCTCCATAATAACAAACGCAACTGATATCTGTGGAGTCAGAAAGAAAATACAATTTATCTTGGAAGTAAATGTTCAATAGTCGGATATCACATTATAACGTTAGCATAATGTTTTCTGAAATGGCTCTGACCTGACTCTTTTCTGCCTATGACGAGCTTGGGCACCTATTTTCTTTGCCCTTGTCACAGTGGTTTGACATAATTTATATGTACTGGGGGCATCATGATCAAATTTCATTGGAAGTTCGGGATGTCTCCATCTTCAAACACTCTTACCTAGATTTTATGTTACAGGTCACCAGAAATAGGAACATTTTCTAAAGACATCATTATCCACTGTATATATAAGATGTTGGTACAAAATTTTGATTTGCATCATTGTTAATTTGATTGATGGCATTTGAGGGCTGAGAAAGAATATTGGGAAATAAAGGATTTGCCACCTTTTTGTAACAATGCTACATTATCTCAGCATCTTAAAAAAAATCTCTTTGTTTTTCTTTTGCTTTCTGAATGGTTATGTTTTAATTAGCCTTAATCTTTCAAGTAAAATACAGAGACATTTTTAGCAAAATACTTTGACAATTTAATTTCTTAAATTTATAAATATATGATTAATGAAACCTAGTTAGGTTATTTCTCTAAGTTAATTATGTTATATCATTATTAAAAGTTACTTTTCTTTGATAAATACTTGATTGATCCTTGCTGATTGATGATATTCCTGTAACCATGAATTTGAATCTCTCTCCTTTCTGTCATCCTTCTGTGACACACATACACATATACAAACTCTCATTTAAAACTTCCAAGTTGTTTATTCTTTTACAATTAATATTGATAGAAGAGGTTATTCATGAAACAATGTGAGATTTAGTTTACTGCCCGTCATAAGATAACACTCTTCATAAAATCTGCATTTTAAAACTTAAACACAGTTTACATTCTATGCAGAGTATTTTTCTTATTTTAAGATTCCAATAAAGCTTTAGACATACTCATTGTGTAAATTTTCAAACTGTAAAAAGCTCTAAGGAAATAATCAGCTAAACCACAAAGAAAATACTTCCTTTTAAGTAGAAATAAGAAGTTTCAAAATACTGATAGAAAACACTTGTGCTTTGTAGACATAAACACACACACACACACACACACATATATATATATATATATATATATATATATATATATATATATATATAATCAAGGAATTCATTAGAAAGTTACTTAAACATTGAAAATATTAACAATACTTTCAACTTTGGCTTTCCAATTGTTTTAGTTGTTATGTTATATAGATAATTTTTATTTCCTTGTAGCATTTTAATGATGATATTGAAGGCACAACATTAAATAATTTGAAAAGTTTCATCCATTTATTTGAATGAATTGTGAATGGAGACAAATATCTGTTTCATTTAAAGTTTAAAATGTAAAAAAGCATAACACATTTTCAGAAGATTAACGTTACAACATGAATGTCCTCAACATTGATGAAATAAAGAAAACACTATATATCTTTAAAATGGTTCAGAAAGAAATATATTTTCCAACAATAGCTAACTCAAAACTTATTTTAATTTCCTTATTTTGAGATACATATTTTTTTGGACTTTTTAAAAATTAAGTGGCTTTGCCATCATGTGATTAGTGCTCTGTAATAAAAGCCCACACATGCACTCAGTTGTAAGCTACATGAGGTCAAGAGCCACATATGTTTGATTCACATTCTACCCCAAGTACTTTGTTTTCTTAAACATGTAAAAACACTTACTATCTCTTATGGAAAATATAATTAATTTTGTTGAAATGTGGTTGGAAAATTATATTTTTTTATGTTTGAATTTAAAAAAAATCAGGAAATACTTTGCATAGAATATTCACCCATACTTGTAGTGTTTCCTATTCAAATGCATGAATACAGATTTTATTTTACATCTCCCTTAGTGAAAATCTTAATCTATTAAAAAGAGTGGTGGTGGGAATTACAGAATGGTTTTGTGAATAAAATATATGTATAGAGACTATATTCAGTAATGATGGGCTATAATTCCATACATTTTTCATTATCTAGAACTAAATTACAAGTTCCTGAATTTTGGTTTTCATTTTTTCAAATAGAAGAATCGTTATATGAATTGTATGCCCTCATTTTATAATTATACTTCTAAATGAGGTTATATGCTTTTGGTGTAACTAACCAGAAAGCCCAGTTCAATGTAACTTCAGCAACAAAGAAATTTAATGGCTTATGTAAAAGGAAGTTCAAGGATAGGACAGGCTTCCAGATGGATGCTTGTGTATGTAGAGGCTCAGCTGGGTCCTCATAAAAGAGCTGGATTTCCTCTGTCTCTGTTCTTCTACTCACATGGCAAGCTTTAATCTAAGGCTTGCTTTTCTCCTGATTCTAATATGGTGGCCAGTGGTAGCTTAAGTGACATACCTCCTTATTTGTGCCCCCAGCCACTCAGTTTTCAAAAGAGGAAGGAAGAACTTTACCAAGTGTAGAATGAACCTCTCCTAGCAGTTGACTGTCTAGAACTGGGTCATATATGAAGCCCTCCACTGGAGATGAGGGTGGGGCCAGCTCCCACTGAGACATCGGGGTAGGGTTCACCACAGATGGAGTTGGTATCCCAGTACCTCCCAGAGTTTCCTGGTTATTAGCAGATCAAAGACTTGAAGTGCAAATCACATGTCTAAGCCAGAGACCTTAACTTTCATCTCCAACTTCCTGCCTCTGCTTCTCCTTCTGAGACATAGTTCTTACCTTCATTTCTAACCATGCATATTGAGTATACAAATGATTCCAGTGACTAAAAAATTTATGTGAAATTTGGTTGTTGTTGGGTGTGCAGTTGAAATTTTTGACACAAAACTACTTGAATTTCCAGTTCATATTGTGTATACAAATGAGTCTAGTCACTAAAAAAGTTTATGTGAAATTTGGTTGTTTCTGGGTGAGCAGTTGAAATTTTTGACACAAAACTATTTGAATTTCCAGTGCATGGTAACTCCTAGCCAGCTCCATTACATGAGGATAAAGAAAACTTCAAAGCTGTTTCACTGAAAAACCAAAAGCCAGTAACCCTACCTTCCCCCATAGCACAAAGAAGGGTTTTAAATAGATTAGAAGAGTAATAGAATAAATATGTTTTAGAAGAAATGGCAAATATAGCTTCTGAGGCATAAATACATATTTAAGTTAGAACAAACAAAATAAAACTATTGTGTATAATATTCTTCTTTGATAAATTATGAACAATTACTCCAACAGCACATTTTCCTTTAATAAAATAAATACATAGAAAAAGTAAGTAATTCTTAGCTGAGTCTTTTTCTTTTGGATTTATGGTTTAGCATATCACAAAATACTGAACACATTTCAAAGAATGGAGTCTTTTTTGCAGTTAGTGTACTATATGTAAGATTAAACATGTAAGTTGGAAACGTATGTGAGAATAACTGAATACCAAGCTCTCCTACAATGTTAACAGTTTGATAATGCCTCTATAAAGACTGGACACTTTTAAAAGGATGTATATTATTTAACCCTATTTCTAGTAGATTATTGTCACCCTTACTGTAATCCATGAACAATCACTCAAATAAACTCAAAGAAACATTCATAGCAAATGATGTATTTCTCTCTGGAGTATGTATCACTAACTAAATGTTAAGAAATAATTCACAACTGAAAATGCAAAATGAACCTTTATTATTTCATGTGTCTTGGAGGTAATATCTAGGAAACAAACAGTGGACATTTGTGATATGTGGGTGTGTGTGTGCAAATTTTTTCTGTTAAATGAAGTTTCAGTTTGAGAAAAGATTATATGTATCACATAAATATAATTCATAAAGGAAGGTGTACTTAGTTTATTAAGAAGCCTGTGCTCAGTCTTGATTCTACTAGTGAGAAGATCACAACCACATATCAGCTGCAGAAATACCATGTGACTTAGTTTTGTTAATTTCCATTTTTTCTAGAAAGAGGAGCTTGGATTTTACCAATACAAAATACTCTCCATGTTTAATACTATACAGTTCCACATTCCCTAAATTATGTTTAATTCACCTTAAAATCCAAATTTATGTAGTCCATTTAAATTCATCTCAATTAGCTTAATATCTACAAATAAAGCAGGAGAAAGTAAGCAAATTAACTTTCACCCACTGTTTACTATTGTACCAAGTTTGTTAAACACTCTACTCATGCTTTCAAAAATGCTGATTTTTTTCCTGTTAAAGACTTATGCCATTTGAAAATGCTTTTGTGGGAAGTAAGTATATTTTAAAATAACTTATGAAATATTTGTTTTTGTCATAGATTTTCACATATTGGTCCATGGACTGTGAGTCAATGACATAATTTATAGAGCAAGTATAATTGTATAATGCAAAAAAAAAATAAGTTATTGAAACAAGTACTCCTGAAATGCAAAGCCAGAAAGTGTAGTTTAAGATGGGCAGAGACTCCTCCGTGTAGCCAAAGGAAATATATAATAAATAGGAGTTACAGATGTAGATTTAAGAAATTACATGATTGCAAGACAAGCTGAGAGACAACTAGTCAAACAGTTGAATACATTTTTCTCTGAAAGCAATGAGCAGTCATTGTGAAAGGAAGCACAACACCTATGGTAACAATATTTTCCTTTCACCGGCAAATGGTAGTCACCCACAAGGTAGGAAGTAAAACACAAATCAAATCATGCCACTTTCCTGTGTAAAAACATTTTGGCCAGTTGTCTATGGCAGGATTGTTTAGTATTGACTCTATGTAGACTCTTTCCAGCCCTTTTTTCTCCTTTGTCTTTTAATGTGGAGTGCCAATTATCCTAGGATAACTTACAGAGCAGGCACCCTTCCCATACTCAGCTGCATTCCCAGTTCTGTCATGCATCCCCTACCTCTATGTAGGTCTATTTATGGCATCATCATCCTATTCCATTGGACAGAGTGTAAACCCCAAGCCAATCAAACACTGACTTAATTAGTATAGCTTTGGGATGAGTCTTGATATCAAGTAATGCAATGCTGCATATTCTCCTTCCTTGGGATTGTGTTACTGACTGTTTGTCCTGTGCCTTTTGATAAAATATTGGAATCAGTAACATGTGCAACCATCCTTTTAAATTGCATAAACACTCTGAATAGAAACTAATTTGAATCCCATTGATTTTATGGAAAAAAACTGTAATTGATATCTTTGTGACACTTTATCCTCCTACACATGGACGTATATATGTCTCCATTTTACTAGAGCTTCTAAAACATTTTTAATACAGTTTTATAACTTTTCTCTATAAAGGTCATGTGCATATTTTCTTAGGTTAACTTCTAGAAACCTTCTGAATTTGTTGCTATTTTAAATAGTCCTTTATACTATTACATATTTAACTCATGTTGGCATATTGAAAAGCAATTGACTGTTGTATATGGAGCAACCTGGTTAAACTCTCCTATTTTTTTTTTTTTTTCTTTTTGCGGTATGCGGGCCTCTCACTGTTGTGGCCTCTCCCGCTGCGGAGCACAGGCTCCGGACGCGCAGGCTCAGCGGCCATGGCTCACGGGCCCAGCCGCTCCGCGGCATATGGGATCCTCCCAGACCGGGGCACGAACCCGTATCCCCTGCATCGGCAGGCGGACTCTCAACCACTGCGCCACCAGGGAGGCCCTCTCCTATTTTTAACAATACTGTATCATCTGTGAGTAATGAGATCTTTCTTTTGTTTCTAATTCTTAAACTGTCTTATTAGCTTATTACATTGCTTAGGACCATCAGAATAAACAAT
This sequence comes from Mesoplodon densirostris, assembly GCF_025265405.1. Taxonomy (NCBI): domain Eukaryota; kingdom Metazoa; phylum Chordata; class Mammalia; order Artiodactyla; family Ziphiidae; genus Mesoplodon; species Mesoplodon densirostris. The sequence goes on from NC_082672.1 coordinate 74,156,683, forward strand.
GAACTAAAATAATTAAAATGAGATTTGGTATTTTTGTTTGTTTGTTTTGAAGGAAGGCTTTTAAGCTTTCACCTTTGAGCATAATGTTTTGTTCTTTTTTTATAAGTGATACCTTCTAACTCATTAAGGAAGCTCAGAGATACAGAAAACAGATTGCTAGTTGCCAGAGGGGATGGTGGTGAGGGTGGGCAAAAATGGGTGAGGGGGTTAGAGAGTAAATCTTAAATGTCCTCATCACAAAAATGAATAAATTAACTATTTATGAAGTAAAATTCAAATTTTAAGGCAAGACGAGACAAAATTAAACATAAAATTCTTTCTCTGCTCATTTGGGTCTCCTCCCTCCCTTCCGGTGTGTACTGTGCATCTTCATTTTGTGTTAATCAGACCTCCCCAAGGGCAGAAATACTTGCTCAACCATAAAGATCAATTTTCCTTCTTCTGGTACCAGCCAGGTAACTCCTTAGAAGATAACATTTATTTCTCAGTCCTGTAAGGGGTCATGATGACTCACCACTTGCCTTGTACGTGCAGACACCTTAGGTGAACTTTAGGTATGATGCCAATATATCATTTCCTTTAAAGATAATGATTGATGCAGAACAGACTGGTCAGACAACCTGCGGAGACACTGGGCCACACCTAAGGGAAGTTCTTAACTTAAATACTTATGACCTTATAACATTACTAGCTTTATTACTTGTATTCTGCCTCTTTTACAAGGTTATTGTTTCTTGCATAAACAAATGTGTGACTGAACCTCTGATAAAATTAATGATGGTTAGGTGACTTGAAACAGTTGATCAAATATAAAGTCACATAAGAGCAATGATTGTAGTAGTATAAATCTAGATATGGGAAGAACCACCAAGAGGGAACAATTTCCTGGACTGTAACAGACCAGTAAGAGAGGAGGTCGAGAGACTCCTCTTCAGTTACTGTTAACAAGGCCTAGACCAGTAATAGCACGTTGAGTGACCTATCAAGAAATCAACACAGACCTGGGATAGAGTATTCCTAGGACTATGGGGCAAATTAGTCATGAAATGCTTGCTAAACCTTGGTTGAAATTAAGACCAAAAGGGAAGGGATTGTAAGATAAAGAATGTTGCCCACCATGTAGTTCTACAAGAATCAAGTCATTAGCCATTGTAGTCACTGACCTACAGTACATCCTGAAAGGAACTCTGGGTGAAGATCAAGATGAGGCACTTTGTGCTGTGGGAAACCTGGCAGAACTGACCCTAAGATAGTTAAGTATTTTCACGAGAAAATTTTATGAACTCAGTTTCTTGCCTCTTCCCATACTTAGAAAAGTGCTAAAACCATTAACTAAGATCTCTCTTCCTCAGAAGTAGCAGTAAACTTCTACCAAGATGAGTGCTTGATTGCACATATATACCCCTTTACCAAAGTCACATATATACTAGCCTTCCCCCCCACATTTACTTTTTCAGAACAGTTCTTAGAGATCTCTGAGAAGCTGTCACTCAGGTTATAATCTTCAGATGGGCTCAAATAAAATTTTCCATTTCTTCTTACATTGACTACTGATTAATTTTTTTGTTGTTGACACTATGTATGGTGATGGATGGTAACTAGATTTGAAAGAGAAGAACAAACCTGACTCCATATTGGATCTATTTCTTTAGCTCTAACCTTTGTGCTCTGTTGCCTGTGCCTAGTCATGCTGGCTCTGCACCTTTGCAAAGGAATGTTGCCTATAAGCATGAAATATACAGGAGAGCCCATTCTCAAGGCTCTGACCTTTAAAAATATAACACTTTTCCATTCCTACAGAGATAAAAATTACAGAACAAAAGATAACAATTGTCTTGTTGGACCCTTACAATAACATGATGACCAGAGCTACGTGGACAGCTGCAAGAGCAAAGCATTCACATCCTCTCTGGTGTCTGGCCTGCACCTAGAAGTCTGCAACAACCAGCCACATCCCCTCCTGTTTTCGTATAAAAGAAGCCTGAATTCTAACTCAGGTAAGATTGCTCTTTGGGACACTAACCCACAATCCTCTTGGTCTGATGGCTTTCTGAATAAAGTCACTATTCCTTGCCCCAACACCTTGTATCTGGCTTAATTGGCCCGTCATGTGGTGAGCTTAATGAGCTTGGACTCAGTAACGTATTTATTGTGGTGATCATTCCACAGTGCATACAAATATTGAATTGTTATGTTTTACACCAAAAACTAATATAACGTTATATGTCAATTATACCTTGATACAGGTCATACCTCAGTAAAGTTATAACAACAACAGTAGAGTTATAAAGAACGTCAGGTGAAAGCTGTGAGGGACACAGAAAAAAGATACCAAGTGCTGTAGAAGGAATTTCCCTTCTATTCTGTAGTTCACTAACATTTTTAGCAGACCTTAATATTAAATTTTATTGTTTTTTCACTTACTGATATGATTATACTGTAAATAACTTTGATATTCTAATATTAAACCTTTATTTTATCCCAGAAATAAATGCCATTTGCTTACAACGTATGTTCATATATGGATTTCATTTACAAGAATCCATGCTTAGGATACTTGTATCTATTCTGATGATTGAGATTGCCTTTTAATTTTCATTTATCCTGGCTCCCTTTCTAACTTTCATACTAAAGTTTTGTTTAGCTTTATTAAATAAATTGGGCAATGTGAATTTCCATTTCTAATTTCTGGAGGTTTTTTTTTTTTTAATTTACTACCCAAATTCTGTGTCAACCTATAAAATTGTGAATTGTACAACATCCTAAAATAACTACAAAATATTTAATTTAATGTAATGATTACCCATAAAATTAAGGTGGGCCCTATTATGATCTTGTAATTTCAACATATATAATTTCAGTTAGGAACCCTGGGTTTAATTATACACTTAATCATTTAAATTTGTGGGATCTTGGATAAATATTTTAACTTACTTGATCCTCTCAGTTTCTTCATCAATACAATGACAATAAGAAGGTTTTTCTGTTATAAAATATGTGGAAGTGCTAGACAAAGCATTTGCTCCAGTCTGTATTTGGGAAAGAAACCTCCTACAATGAAACAAAGATCTTGCAAAATTTATTTTTAAAATAGTTATTACAAGAATATGCTCTACATTTTTGCTGAGGCAGATATTTAGGAAGGTCTGAAGCACATGGTGTGGCCACATACAGTACATCTAGGTAGAACCCGAAGGATTTCAAGGTGGTGTGTGATGGGGCTGCCGTGAGGTCCAGAAGTGCCCTCTGTTCCTGAGCAGCTCACTTTTTTTAACCTGTTTTATTACCTGTTTATAGTAATAAAATATATGAATAAAGCTAAATTTTTAAATAATGATAATTATTTTGTAAATTTGGTTAATAAGGTAATTCATATCCCATTGTCTTTTCCTCTTTACACGCATCATCTAGTTTGAGTCTCACTTCAGTCTGGAAAGTGTGTAAGGACTAGGTTCTTATGAACCCTATGTTTCTACCTGAGAAACTGAGGCTTAGATAGGGTAATTTGATCAAAGTGATAGATCTTAGAACTGGGTTTCTTTTATCAAAGCTCATGTTCTTTAACACCAGTTTTATTTTGTGTGAACAGGCTGCTGATCAATTATTGGAGACATACAGTCTTTGGAATTTTTAAACAAAATACAGTAGTCATTTTTTTTTTTTTTTTTTTTTTTTTGCAGTACACGGGCCTCCCACTGTCGTGGTCTCTCCCGTTGCAGAGCACAGGCTCCAGATGCACAGGTTCAGCAGCCATGGCTCATGGGCCCAGCCACTTCACGGCATGTGGGACCTTCCCAGACTGGGGCATGAACCCACATCCCCTGCATCGGCAGGCGGAATCTCAACCACTGCGCCACCAAGGAAGCCCCCAGTACTCAGTTTTAAAAAGGTCCAGTGAGGATCCTCGTATTGAATTCGTACATTCTCTATCATGTATGAGAGCAGTGTAATGATGTGTATCATTGAATGTACAAACTGGACCCCACTTTCCAGTGGGCTCCAAAGTGCTTATAATCTAGCTTTCGAGTATGGCTTTTTACAAAAATATATAAATAATCATTGAGCTCTTAGCTAATTTACATAACTATTTGATTAATAAAGGTACTCTGAAATTCAGCTATAGTTAATCTTTGAGGTGATTCATATACTATCTCCTCCTTCTACTGTTTATTGTTTAAGAAATATTATAAGCTATATAGAGTCTTCCTGGTGGGCTGGAAATTTACCTACCTCATAAAACATATGAGGTTTATGAGAAAAATACATTTCCATAGAGAAATGAGTATGTGACCATGCTGGGGAGACCTTTGTTACTTTTTTTTTTTTTTTTAACCCTTCATCTCCTTGACCAACGAGTTTACAGAGAAAACGAAATGAGTAACTCAGGGCTCTTCTGTTGTTCCTGGGCTCTGAGAGCTCCGGAAAGATGCTCATGCAAATTTAGGAGGGACTCCTAAATTGTATAAATTGTATTTATTTTTTCTTTTGATTCTGAAAACCTAAACTTTCCATTTATTAGATTGATAATGACAAAATGAAAAAAAATATGTTGAAAGAGTAACTTTATCTGTCAATGTATATCATGATAATAAATTCTAGGGGACCAGTCATGGATAAACCTACATAGGTGTGTCACATTGTGTATTCATCAGAAGCCGTAAGATTTGGATTATGATGGTTGGGAATACAGTAGAAATTTAGCAAGTGCTAAAAACTGATTGCTAAAGTGAAATGCTTGTTAATTTGCAGTACAATAAAAATACAAATGCTCCTACAGTACTATCCCCTATGTGATGTAACCAAACACTCTGTCTCAATAATGATGGGATTGAGGGCAGGCTGCCCCCAAATATGCCACTTTGCCATATTGATTATTTTGAATTAAAGGTACTAAGAAACAGCCTGTGCACGAAGGAAACTCTGACACACCTTTGTCCGCTGAAAGCAGAATATAATCTCCCATGTGAAGGGAGTCTTCCCTGTACCAGGAGGTAAAGAGACTGCTTATCACCAGATACAAGGAATTCAGGGTGGAGAAGGTTGAAGAAACAAACTTTGTTACTTCTTTAATTTACTATCCCTAGCCTAAACTTCTTCTTCTTTTTTTTTTCTTCAAATCTTCCTATATTTATTGTTTCATTGTCTAAAATGTACAAAATCTGCCTACCTTGGTCACTTCTTTAGTCTCATATTTTTATGAGCTGCTGTATATACAAAATTAAATTTGATTTTCTCCTGTTAATCTGTCAATTTAATTATTAGACCCCCCAAAACACTGAGAAGGGAAGATGGGAAAGGTTTTCCTCTCCTATAATAACTTATGTTATAAATAATAAAACTTGAAATACACTTTTCCAATGTTCCAGATATGTTGTTGCTTATTCTGGACAATATTTCAAAAGTAAAATATTTTCCCTGTTCTGAAAAAAATGAATAGTTAATTCTTTACTCATATGTAATTAAATAGAATCATAAATACTTTATATTTACTCAATATTCTCTTTTCATGTACTTTATTTTACTATCTATCATGTTATTTCAATAATACCTACAGTCTAATTATCCCTCTCAAGCTGTCGTGGCAATTATCAGCTTTAATTCTTTTCAATGCTCACACGTTACTGATGGACAAGGGAGAAATACAGGTGTTAGTAGTGATTATTGGAGGAGCGGAGGAAGATGGCAGAAGAGTAAGACGCGGAGATCACCTTCCTCCCCACAGATACATCAGAAACTCATCTACACATGGAACAACCCCTACAGAACACCTACAGAGCACTGACAGAAGACCTCAGACTCCCCAAAAGGCAAGAAACTCCCCGCATACCTGGGTAGGACAAAAGAAAAAAGAATAAACAGAGACAAAAGGATAGGGAGGGAACCTGCACCAGTGGGAGGGAGCCGTGAAGGAGGAAATGTTTCCATACACTAGAAGCCCCTTCGCGGGCAGAGACTACAGGTGGTGGAGGGGAAAAGCTTCGGAGTAGTGGAGGAGAGCACAGCAACAGGGGTGTGGAGGGCAAAGCAGAGAGATTCCGAACAGAGGATCGATCAGTGCCCTCAGGCACACACCAGCCCCAGTGGCTTGTCTGCTCGGCCGCCGGGTCAGGCGGGGCTGAGAGCTGAGGCTCGGGTACCGGTTTTCAGTCGGAGCACAGGGAGAGGACTGGGGCTGGTGGCAGGAAGAGAGTCTGAAGGGGTTAGTGCACCACGGCTAGCCCAGAGGGAGTCCGGGGAAAAAGTCTGGAGCTGCCAAAGAGGCAAGAGACTTTTTCTTCCCTATTGTTTCCTGGTGCTAGAGGAGAGGGCATTAAGAGCGCTACTTTAAGAAGCTCCAGAGACAGGCGCGAGCCGCGGCTAAAGGCGCGGACCCCGGAGACGGGTGTGGGATGCTGGGGCTGCTGCTGCCACCGCCACAAGGCCTGTGTGCAAGTGCAGGTCACTGTCCACCCCGCCATCCGGGGAGCCTGTGCAGTCCGCCACTGCCGGGGTCCCAGGACCCAGGGACGGCTTCCCCAGGAAAGTGCACAGAGCACCACGGGCTGGTGCAACGTCACGCCGGCCTCTGCCACCGCAGGCCTGCCCCGCACTATGTGCCCCTCCCTCCCCTCGGCCTGAGTGAGCCAGAGCCCCCGAATCAGCGGCTCCTTTAAACCCGTCCTGTCTGAGCGAAGAACGGACGCCCTCCGGCGACCTACGTGCAGAGGCGGGGCCAGGTCCAAGGCTGAGACCCGGGAGCTGTGAGAGCAGAGAAGAGACAGGGAAATCTCTCTGTGAAGCCTCGGAGGCAGCGGATTAAAGCTCCACGGTCCGCTTGATGTGTCATACGTCTGTGGAGTGCATGAATGGACAGCGAACCATCCCAAATTGAGGAGGTGGATTTTGAGGACAATATTTAAGACCTTTTCCCCTTCTCCTCTTTTTACAACGAATTATCCCAAATTAAGGAGGTGGACTTTGAGGGCAAGATTTCAGACTTTTTCCCCTTTTCCTCTTTTTAAAACAAATTATCCCAAATTGAGGAGGTGGACTTTGAGAGCAAGATTTTCGATTTTCCCCCTGCTCTCTTTTTGTGAATGTGTATGTGTATGCTTCTTTGTGAGGTTTTCTCTGTATAGCTTTGCTTCCACCATATGTCCCAGGGTTATATCTGTCCGTTATTTTTTTCAATAATTACTTTATAATTTAAATAATGCTACTATATTTTATACTTTATTCTATTTTACTTTACCAGCTCTTTCATTTTTCCTACCTTCCCTTCCACCCTCCCTCCCTCTGCCCCTCCTTTCTTTCTTTCTCTCTTTCTTTCCTTCCTCCCTCCCACCCTCCCTCCTGTCTTTCTTTCCTTCTCTCTTTCTTTTTTTCTTTCTTCCTTTCTTTCTTTCTTTCCTTCCTCCCTCGCTCCCTCCCTTCTTCCTTTCACTCTTTCTTTTTCTTTCCTTCCTCCCTCCCTCCCTTCTTCCTTTCACTCTTTCTTTTTCTTTCCCTCCTCCCTCCCTCCCTACTTTCTTTCTTTCCATCCTTCCTCCCTCTCTCCCTCCTTTCTTTCTTCCTTCCTACCTTCCTTCCTTTCTTTCCTTCTTTCTTTCTCTCTCTCTCTTTCTTCTATTAATTCTTTCTTTTTACTTTTTCTCCCTTTTATTCTGAGCCGGGTAGATGAAAGACGCTTGATGCTGCAGACAGGAGTCAGAGCTGTGCCTCTGAAGTGTGAGAGCCAACTTCAGGACACGGGTCCACAAGAGACCTCCCAGCTCCACATAATATCAAGCAGCAAAAACCTCCCAGAGATCTCCATCTCAACACCAGCACCCAGCTTCAGTCAATGACCAACAAGCTACAGTGCTGGTCACCCTATGCCAAGCAACTAGCAAGGCAGGAACACAACCCAACCCATTAGCAGAGAGGCTGCCTAAAAACATAATAAGGCCACAGGCACCTCAAAACACACCACCAGACGTGGACCTGTCCACCAGAAAGACAAGATCGAGCCTCAACCATCAGAAAACAGGCACTAATCCCCCACACCAGGAAGCCTAAACAACCCACTGAAACAACCTTAGCCACTGGGGACAGAAACCAAAAACAACGGGAACTACGAATCTGCAGCCTGCAAAAAGGAGACCCCAAACGCAGTAAGATAAGCAAAATGAGAAGACAGAAAAACACACAGCAGGTGAAGGAGCAAGATAAAAACCTACCAAGCCTAACAAATGAAGAGGTAATAGGCAGTCTACATGAAAAAGAATTCAGAATAATGATAGTAAAGATGATCCAAGATTCTATTTCCATGATACAAAATCTTGGAAATAGAATAGACAAAATGCAAGAAACAGTTAACAAGGACCTAGAAGAACTAAAGATGAATCAAGCATCGATTAAAAACACAATAAATGAAATGAAAAATACTCTAGATGAGATCAATAGCAGAATAACTGAGGCAGAAGAACGGATAAGTGAGGTGGAAGATAAAATAGTGGAAATAACTGCTGCAGAGCAAAATAAAGAAAAAAAGAATGAAAATAACAAAGGACAGTCTCAGAGACCTCTGGGACAACATTAAATGCACCAACATTCGAATTATACGGGTTCCAGAAGAAGAAGAGAAAAAGAAAGGGACTGAGAAATTCTTTGAAGAGATTATAGTTGAAAACTTCCCTAATATGGGAAAGGAGATAGATAATCAAGTCCAGAAGGCACAGAGAGTCCCATACAGAATAAATCCAAGGAGAAATATGCCAAGACACATATTAATCAAACTGTCAAAAATTAAGCACAAAGAAATCATATTAAAAGCAGCAAGGGAAAAACAACAAATAACACACAAGGGAATCCCCATCAGGTTAACAGCTGATCTCTCAGCAGAAACTCTACAAGCCAGAAGGGAGTGGCAGGACATAATTAAAGTGATGAAGGAAAAAAACCTGCAACCAAGATTACTCAAACCGGCAAGGATCTCATTCAGATTTGATGGAGAAATTAAAACATTTAGAGAGAAGCAAAAGCTGAGAGAGTTCAGCACCACCAAAACAGCTTTACAACAAATGCTAAAGGAACTTCTCTAGGCAAGAAACACAACAGAAGGAAAAGACCTACAATAACGAACCCAAAACAATTAAGGAAATGGGAATAAGAACATACATATCAATAATTACCTTAAATGTAAATGGACTAAATGCTCCCACCAAAAGACACAGATTGGCTGAATGGAAACAAAAACAAGACCCATATATATGCTGTCTACAAGAGACCCACTTCAGACCTAGAGACACGTACAGATTGAAAGTAAGGGGATGGAAAAAGATATTCCATGCAAATGGAAATCAAAAGAAAGCTGGAGTAGCAATTCTTATATCAGACAAAATAGACTTTAAAATAAAGACTATTAGAAGAGACAAAGAAGGACACTACATAATGATCAAGGGGTCGATCCAAGAAGAAGATATAACAATTGTAAATATTTATGCACCCAACATAGGAGCACCTCAAAACATAAGGCAAATACTAACAGCCATAAAAGGGGAAATCAACAGTAACACACTCATAGTAGGGGACCTTAACACGCCACTTTAAGCAATAGACAGATTATACAAAATGAAACTAAATAAGGAAACACAAGCTTTAAATGATACACTAAACAAGATGGACTTAATTGATATTTATAGGACATTCCATCCAAAAACAACAGAATACACATTTTTCTCAAGTGCTCATGGAACCTTCTCCAGGATAGATCATATCTTGGGTCACAAATCAAACCTTGGTAAATTTAAGAAAATTGAAAATGTATCAAGTGTCTTTTCCAACCACAATGCTATGAGACTAGACATCAATTACAGGAAAAGATCTGTAAAAAATACAAACACATGGAGGCTAAACAATACACTATTCAATAACGAAGTCATCACTGAAGAAATCAAAGAGGAAATAAAAAAATACCTAGAAACAAATGACAATGGAGACACGACGACCCAAATCCTATGGGATGCAGCAAAAGCAGTTCTAAGGGGGAAGTTTTTAGCAATACAATCCCACCTTAAGAAACAGGAAACATCTCGAGTAAACAACCTGACCCTGCACATAAAGCAATTAGAGAAAGAAGAACAAAAAACCCTCAAAGTTAGCAGAAGGAAAGAAATCATAAAGATCAGATCAGAAATAAAGGAAAAAGAAATGAAGGAAACGATAGCAAAAATAAATAAAGCTAAAAGCTGCTTCTTTGAGAGGATAAACAAAATTGACAAACCATTAACCAGACACATCAAGAAAAAAAAGGGAGAAGACTCAAATCAATAGAATTAGAAATGAAAAAGGAGAAGTAACAACTGACACTGCAGAAATACAAAAGATCATGAGAGATTACTACAAGCAACGCTATGCCAATAAAATGGACAACCTGGAAGAAATGGACAAATTCTTAGAAATGCACAACCTGCCAAGACTGAATCAGGAAGAAATAGAAAATATGAATAGATAAATCACAAGCACTGAAATTGAAACTGTGATTAAAAATCTTCCAACAAACAAAAGTCCAGGACCAGATGGCTTCATAGGCGAATTCTATCAAACATTTAGAGAAGAGCTAACACCCATCCTTCTCAAACTCTTCCAAAATATAGCAGAGGGAGGAGCACTCCCAAACTCATTCTATGAGGCCACCATCACTTTGATACCAAAACCAGGCAAGGATGTCACAAAGAAAGAAAACTACAGGCCAATATCACTGATGAACATAAATGCAAAAATCCTCAACAAAATACTAGCAAACAGAATCCAACAGCACATTAAAAGGATCATCCACCATGATCAAGTGGTGTTTGTTCCAGGAATGGAAGGATTCTTCAATATACACAAATCAGTCAATGTGATACACCATATTAACAAGTTGAAGGAGAAAAACCATATGATCATCTCAATACATGCAGAGAAAGCTTTCGACAAAATTCAACACCCATTTATGATACAAACCCTGCAGAAAGTAGGCATAGAGGGAACTTTCCTCAACATAATAAAGGCCATATATGACAAACCCACAGCCAGCATCGTCCTCAATGGTGAAAAACTGAAACCATTTCCACTAAGATCAGGAACAAGACAAGGCTGCCCACTCTCACCACTCTTATTCAACATAGTTTTGGAAGTTTTAGCCACAGCAATCAGAGAAGAAAAGGAAATAAAAAGAATCCAAATTGGAAAAGAAGAAGTAAAGCTGTCACTGTTTGCAGATGACATGATACTATACATAGAGAATCCTAAAGATGCTACCAGAAAACTACTAGACCTAATCAATGAATTTGGTAAAGTAGCAGGATACAAAATTAATGCACAGAAATCTCTGGCATTCCTATATACTAATGATGAAAAATCTGAAAATGAAATCAAGAAAACACTCCCATTAACCTTTGCAACAAAAAGAATAAAATATCTAGGAATAAACCTACCTAAGGAGACAAAAGACCTGTATGCAGAAAATTATAAGACACTGATGAAAGAAATTGAAGATGATGCAAATAGATGGAGAGATATACCATGTTCCTGGATTGGAAGAATCAACATTGTGAAAATGACTCTACTACCCAAAGCAATCTACAGATTCAATGCAATCCCTATCAAACTACCACTGGCATTTTTCACAGAACTAGAACAAAAAATTTCAAAATTGGTTTGGAAAAACAAAAGACCCCGAATAGCCAAAGCAATCTTGAGAATGGAAAACGGAGCTGGAGGAATCAGGCTCCCTGACTTCAGACTATACTACAAAGCTACAGTAATCAAGACAGTGTGGTACTGGCACAAAAACAGAAAGATTGATCAATGGAAGAGGATAGAAAGCCCAGAGGTAAACCCACACACATATGGTCAACTTATCTTTGATAAAGGAGGCAGGAATGTGCAGTGGAGAAAGGATAGCCTCTTCAATAAATTGTGCTGGGAAAACTGGACAGGGACATGTAAAAGTATGAGATTAGATCACTCCCTAACACCATACACAAAAATAAGCTCAAAATGGATTAAAGACCTAAATGTAAGGCCAGAAACGATCAAACTCTTAGAGGAAATCATAGGCAGAACACTCTATGGCATAAATCACAGCAAGATCCTTTTGGATCCACCTCCTAGAGAAATGGAAATAAAAACAAAGATAAACAAATGGGACCTAATGAAACTTCAAAGCTTTTGCAAAGCAAAGGAAACCATAAACAAGACCAAAAGACAATCCTCAGAATGGGAGAAAATATTTGCAAATGAAGCAACTGACAAAGGATTAATCTCCAAAATTTATAAACAGCTCATGTAGCTCAATAGCAAAAAACAATCCAAAAATGGGCAGAAGACTTAAATAGGCATTTCTCCAAAGAAGATATACAGACTTCCAACAAACACATGAAAGAATGCTCAACATCATTAATCATTAGAGAAATGCAAATCAAAACTACAATGAGATATCATCTCACACCCGTCAGAATGGCCATCATCAAGAAATCTAGAAACAATAAATGCTGGAGAGGGTGTGGAGAAAAGGGAAGACTCTTGCACTGCTGGTGGGAATGTGAATTGATACCGCCACTATGGAGAACAGTATGGAGGTTCCTTAAAAAATTAAAAATAGAACTACCATGTGACCCAGCAATCCCACTACTAGGCATATACCCTGAGAAAACCATAATTCAAAAAGAGACATGTACCTAAATGTTCACTGCAGCTCTATTCACAATAGCCCGGAGATGGAAACAACCTAAGTGTCCATCATTGGATGAATGGATAAAGAAAATGTGGCACATATATACAATGGAATATTACTCAGCCATAAAAAGAAACGAAACTGAGCTGTTTGTAATGAGGTGGATAGACCTGGAGTCTGTCATACAGAGTGAAGTAAGTCAGAAAGAGAAAGACAAATACCGTATGCTAACACATATATATGGAATTTTTTAAAAAAAATTTCATGAAGAACCTAGGGGTAAAACAGGAATAAAGACACAGACCTACTTGAGAATGGACTTGAGGATATGGGGAGGGGGAATGGTAAGCTGTGACAAAGCGAAAGAGAGGCATGGACACATATACACTACCAAACGTAAAGTAGATAGGTAGTGGGAAGCAGCCGCTGAGCACAGGGAGATCAGCTCGGTGCTTTGTGACCGCCTGGAGGGGTGGGATGGGGAGGGTGGGTGGGAGGGAGATGCAGGAGGGAAGGGATGTGGAAACAGATGTATATGTATGACTGATTCACTTTGTTATAAAGCAGAAACTAATAATAATAAAAAAAGACTCCCACACACACAAAAAATAGTGATTATCCATATCGCCTTATTCCTAGCATTCAGTTTTTAATTAAATGTAATTTTCAACTCTTCATCTGCTCTTTTACATTGTTAGATTTCTGCTATTAACCAACAGCTGGCCACAGGGAAGAGTACAAAGGAAAAACAAAATCATGTGTCTCAAAACTGTGGGACACAGATAATAAGATTAAAGTCAGGCTATGCACATAAAAATGTACAGATAATATGATTTTATACACACACACATATGTGTAAATATATGAGTACACACAAGCACACAAACACACAAGCACACAGAGCAGTCTTTAAGGTGTCCACTGATTGGAGTGGTTCTTGCACGTGGACATTTTCCTGCAGGTGTGACAGGTTAGAGAATTATTTTGATAACAGACACATTTAGGAAACTCTAAGGAGGCCCACTGGCCTTTCATGCACCTTCTACTGATATGAAAATTCATCATTAATATAAGTCAAGGCACAAACCACATATATTGGCATGTTTCCTCATTTATTTGTACTATGTGGCATTTTTAAAAGGCACTTCTAATTCTTTTGGAATGAATTGTGGAGGAAAAAAAGAAGAAATTACATATTTTTCACTATGAGAGTCCAAGGAGGAAGGTTTATAAGCCAAAAAAGTGATATTCCCAGCATGGAGGCAGCAGATGGAGAGTCAGGATTAGGAAAGAAGAACAGTGGGGTACCATGATGGAGTGTATTGACGGAAAGTTGAGGAACATGCACATGCAATACAGTTTGTTTTCTGCAGTCACATTTTTAAAATACTAAGCTTATTTTCTTTATATTCCAGTGACTGTGGAAGTTCTGGTGTGCTAGCATAAATGACTTTATATTACTGAAAAAGGATCTAGTCAACAACAATAACTTTCATGGTAGAGCTATTGGATCTGAATTCAGAAGACTTGAATGGGGATTCATTACTTCATAGTTGTGCAAATTTGGGGCACTATATGACGTCTTTGGCAAGTTTTAGTTTTTCCAGGGCACATATTTTGAGTGTTGACTCTATTTTGATTTTGGAGAAATTATTTGGAACTCATATTACTAAATAAAAGAGCCAAGTTTACCTTTATTAAGCAAAACAAATGGATTTTCATTCCAGAAAATTACTCATATTTTGCACCATTTATCTATACTGCACCTGTAAGTCAAACATTTTTAAAGTAATTACTTTCTTATAATAAGACTTTAAAATGTGTAAAATGTTAGAATGTCTGAAAACTGTAATAATCACTTGATATTTCCATTTTCCTAGTATTAAAACAACTTCTACTCAACAATTTTATTGAGGATTAGTTTTATACTGTAACTTAAAATGCTTCCTTTTACTTCTGATGTTGTTGAAGATAGAGATGTGTTAATTTAGAGAAAAATTGCAATAAAAATCGGGAAATAAAAGATATGAATTTCCTTGAGTTCATATCTTGTAAAGATTTGAGGCTTCTTGTCATCTGGATGTCGTCGTATGTCTCAGTGGGCTCAGTGGGCTCAGTGGGCTGAAACCTGACACATTAAGTTTAAAAATTAGTCTGATTTCATTCAAGGACTGCTGGATACATGGCTACATAGATGGTTTGGTGAAAAATGTATTGACTATAAAACATTTGACTAGTGGGATTTTCACTCCACTCTCACTCACACTCCCAGTTATCTGGTGTGGCTGTTTCCTGAGGCTCCTGAGGATTCTGTGCTATAAATCACAATGCTTCTCTATTTTTCCCACTCTTAATTTTAATTTCCAAATTCTCAGCTCTGTTTAGTCTGTTTTCAGAAAAAACAGCCCTTGTTCATTTGTTTTCCAGCTTGCAAATTTTTATATTTTTTTCTCCTCTACATTACCTTTGTCTGAGCAATATATATATATATCACTATTTGTGGAATTTCAGGAGGAAGCACAGGTATTTATGTGATTAACTCATCATACTTAACTGCAATGTTAATTGTTAATCTGTATCTTTGTTATATTTGAATTCTTCTAATATATGTGTATAATATAATAATAGTCATAAATAAGATGGAGGTAAAATGGAAGATGATGTTAGATAAAGAGGAGCAGAGATGAGGGGAAGTGCTCAATGATCCTTGTGTTTGCTAAGAATATGGAATAAATATTGATAAGCTTTATACACTAAGTATGTATGATAAAAATTTAAAGATCAACATTAAAGGAATAGAAAAAGAGAAAATAACTACAATTTTAGAGGATAAACTCAATAAAAAGCTCCAACAATCAGAAAGTGTGCAAAAAAACAAAGATAAAAGGAACAAACCTGAAAATGCAGGACACAAGTAAGATGACGTAGTATTTCTAAATTTACCTGAAATCACAAGTATAAAAGTGCTGCACTGGACACAACTCTTTGCCATTTACCGTGACAAACTTCAGCACATGAAAAGACTGTTTTCCAAACTTCTTAACATTGTGGCAATAGTACTTTCTCTATGTTTTAGTAGAGCAGCAGAAATGTTGGGAAGAGAGGTGGGTGTGACTAGAGACCCCTCACTATGTCTAGGGGATGCTATGGGGAAATACCCTTCTAAACTAAATAGTTGAGGGGTTTTAAGTAGTAGTTCTAAGATAAGAGGAAGTTAATGGAAGCACAAAGAATTAAGCATTGTCAAAACTCTCTGAAAATAAATTAACATTAAGAAGAGGACTTTCCTTAAAGTTATTTAAAAACTGTAGAAATCACGAACAAGAAAATATTGTCTAATTTTGTCTAAAAAGATCAAGGGAAGCTTTGTGAGTAGGAGTTTCTCTCCTTTCTGGAGCAACTATTTAAAATGATATTGAGACAATTTTTCATCCTTATGGACAAAATTGAAATTGTTCATAATTGAAAGTCATATGTAAATATATAAATTGTATGTGACCCAAAGAAGTAATGGGAAAAGCAACTTTTTAGTTCTTTTGACAGAACATATAGCAGAATATTTTTGTGAGTTTGGGAAAAAGAAGTATTTATTTTAAAAGACTAAAAAAAAAAGTCACAAATAAAAAAAGGGATTTTTTGAGGACGTTAAATTAAGAACTTTGTTAATCTGAAAACGCTAAAGAAAATAAAAGACAAACAGTAAGAAGACATTTGCAAAACATAAAACTTACAAGAGGTCAGTATCCAAAGTTAAACACAGACAAACTAAAACTACAATTTAATAAGAAAAAAACAATTAATACAGTCAAAAAAGGCATAGAAATCTTGGAAAGACTCTCCTCAAGGGAGAAAATACGAACTACCAGTAACACAGGGGAAATTACTAGTCTTTATTAGTATACCAGGATTGCAAATTACTCCAGTGAGATATTTTTTACAACTATTTGGATGGCAAGGATTATACAGTCTGAAAACACGAGGTGTTCCCAAAGTTATAAAATAATCAGAGCTGTTATAGAATTTGATTGGGATTATAGGCATAGATGAAATCAATTTGGAAAAGTTAAATGTTTTCACCCTGTATAATGCACACATCCATCTCTATCCTTATGCCGTAAAGAACTATTGCTCATACGTACTAGGAAAAATGCAATATGCATCAACATGGAGAATTCTAATAAGCAAAATGTTGATCAAAAATAGTAAGATCATTTTTGGACTGGGTTGTTTGTTTTTTTGGTATTGAACTGCATGAGCTGCTTATAAATTTTGGAGATTAATCCTTTGTCAGTTGCTTCATTTGCAAATATTTTCTCCCATTCTGAGGGTTGTCTTTTGGTCTTGTTTATGGTTTCCTTTGTTGTGCAAAAGCTTTGAAGTTTCACTAGGTCCCATTTGTTTATCTTTGTTTTTATTTCCATTTCTCTAGGAGGTGGGTAGATAGTGGGAAGCAGCCACATAGCACAGGGAGATGAGCTCGGTGCTTTGTGACCACCTGGAGGGGTGGGATAGGGAGGGTGGGAGGGAAGGAGACGCAAGAGGGAAGGGATGTGGGAACAGATGTATATGTATCACTGATTCACTTTGTTATAAAGCAGAACCTAATAAAAAAATAGTAAGATCAGAAAAGAAACATGCATTATTTTTAAATTTATATAAATTTAAAAACATCCAATAAAACAATGTGTTGCTTAAGGTTGTTTATACATATCTTATTAATATATTACATATATTGTGTTTTTATATTGTTTAGTAGTATATGATTATAAAGAAAAACTAAAGGGCTTCCCTGGTGGTGCAGTGGTTGAGAGTCCGCCTGCCGATGCAGGGGACATGGGTTCATGCCCCGGTCTGGGAGGATCCCACATGCCGTGGAGAGACTGGGCCCGTGGGCCATGGCCACTGGGCCTGCGCGTCCGGAGCCTGTGCTCTGCAGTGGGAGAGGCCACAACGGTGAGAGGCCCGCATACCGCAAAAAAAAAAAAAAAAAAAAAAAAAGAAAAACTAAAGAATGATAACCAAAAAGAAAGCCCCAGAATATGCTGATAATGTTCTACACCTTAATTTGTGTGGATGGTAGGCACAGTTCTCTCTTTTATTTGTTATTTTTTATTTAGGTAAGATTTAAGTTTTTGTTGTATTTATTCACCATGTAATGAAAACAATTTCAAAAGAAAAATAAAATTTAATAATTGGTAATGTGTTGGTGGCTAAACTAGTAGCTTCCAGCTGGTTGTCTGAGTTACTCTGGATTTCTTTATGCAATTTCACCCCAAGAAAATCCGTCTCAACATTAAATTGCACATCTGACTGAGGATTCTGCTGTATCTATGTAAGATATTGCACTTATTTAAGTCCTAGATATCTCGGTATCTATTTTGGGAAGCAGAGCTGTGGCCTTGGAATGAACAAGTGCAAATTTGAGGCAGAGAGAAATATTCCCCTAGTCTCTAGTTCTTTTGGTCTGTACTGTACTATCCAAGTTTTCATTCATATCTTTGACTTCTTATATGAAATCACTCAGATATTTACTTTTCTTAGTCATTTCTTCACAGCATATCTTCCTGTCCACTCCTCTTCACTGCCATTTTCTTTTCATAACATCTTTGGGGTTTTCCTAAAAATAAGGAACTACTACAAAGAAGTATATATAACAAGATTAATGTAACATATATTAAAGTTTGCTTATCAACTCTAAGTATTTTCTTTTTTTCTTTTTTTTTTTTTTTTTTTTTTTTTTTTTGCGGTACGCGGGCCTCTCATTGTTGTGGCCTCTCCTGTTGTGGAGCACAGGCTCCGGACGCGCAGGCTCAGTGGCCATGGCTCACGGGCCCAGCTGCTCCGCGGCATGTGGGATCTTCCTGGGCCAGGGCACGAACCCGTGTTCTCTGCATTGGCAGGCGGACTCTCAACCACTGCACCACCAGGGAATCCCACTCTAAGTATTTTCAATAACTCAATCTCATAACTCACTAGCCTTAATGCGTAATTGATGCATTGCTCCTTTTCTTTTTTTTTTTTTTTCCGGTATGCGGGCCTCTCACTGTTGTGGCCTCCCCCGTTGCGGAGCACAGGCTCCGGACGCGCAGGCTCCGGATGCGCAGGCTCAGCGGCCATGGCTCACGGGCCAAGCCGCTCCGCGGCATATGGGATCCTCCCAGACCGGGGCACGAACCCGTATCCCCTGCATCGGCAGGCGGACTCTCAACCACTTGCGCCACCAGGGAGGCCCGCTCCTTTTCTTAAACAGGGATGAAAAGATTCACGTATAATTCATTCCATGTTCATCCTTCTAGCACTTTCTCAAGCTCCTGCAGGGAATCTTGGGAGAGGACATGGAATCCTCTTCAGTTCTGCATTCGTCCCCTTCTCCATCTCCTCTAGTTCCTCCTCCTCCTTCTCTGTTCTTTTCTCCTCTCCTCCTTCTTTATGTAATAAGTAATTCCTCAGAAATATGAAAGTGTCAAATACTACTCTTATGCACACTCAATGCCTTACCTGTTTTGCCCCACCCTGCATTTCCAGCAAGTCCACTAACTGAAGGGATGTCTCTAAGCTTCCACCTACCCTTCCAGCATCAAATGTGTTCAAACTCTGTTTCTACTGTCTCATATCTGGATTATTTTCTTTGCATTGTTCTTTAGCATGGAATGTGTGACATTTTATAATTTTTATTGGACTACAGTTGATTTGTTTTTTATGTTGTGTTTATTTCAGGTGTACAACAAAGTGAATCACATATATACACTATTTTTTTGAATTTTATTTTATATGCAGCAGGTTCTTATTAGTTACCTATTTTATACAAATTAGTGTATATATGTCAATCCCAATCTCCCAATTCATCCACCACCACCATCACCCCACCCCCTGCTTTGCCCACTTGGTGTCCATACCTCTGTTCTCTACATCTGTGTCTCTATTTTTGCCTTGCAAACTGGTTCATCTGTACCATTTTTCTAGGTTCCACATATATGAGTTAATATATGATATTTGTTTTTCTCTTTCTGACTTATTTCACTCTGTATGACAGTCTCTAGGTCCAACCACGTCTCTACAAATGACCCAGTTTTGTTCCTTTTTATGGCTGAGTAATATTCTATTGTATATGTGTAACACATCTTCTTTATCCATTCGTCTGTCAGTGGGCATTTAGGTTGCTTCCATGACCTGGCAGTTGTAAATAGAGCTACAATGAACATTGAGGTACATGTGAATTTTTTAATTATGGTTTTCTCTGGATATATACCCAGTAGTGGGATTATTGGGTCCTATGGTAATTCTATTTTTAGTTTTTTAAGGAACCTCCATACTGTTCTCTGTAGTGGATGTATCAATTTACATGCCCACCAACAGTGCAAGAGAGTTCTCTTTTCTCCACACCCTCTCCACCATTTGTTGTTGGTAGATTTTCTGATGATGCCCATTCTAACCAGTGTGAGGTGATACCTTAATGTAGTTTTGATTTGCATTTCTCTAATAATTAATGATATTAAGCAGCTTTTCATGTGCCTCTTGCCCATCTGTATGTCTTCTTTGGAAAAATGTCTATTTAGGTTTTCTGCTCATTTTCTGATTGGGCTGTTTGTTTTTTGATATTGAGCTGCTTGAGCTGCTTGTACATTTTGGATATTAATCCTGTGTCAGTTACTTCATTTGAAAATATTTTCTCTCATTCTGAGGGCTGTCTTTTCATCTTGTTTATAGGTTCATTTGCTGAGCAAAAGCTTCTAAGTTTCATTAGGGCCCATTTGTTTAATTTGTTTTTATTTCCATTACTCTAGGAGGTGGGTCAAGAAAGATCTTGCTGTGATTTATGTCAAAGAGTGTTCTTCCTATGTTTTCCTCTAAGAATTTTACAGTGTTTGGTCTTACATTTAGGTCTCTAATCCATTTTGAGTTTATTTTTGTGTATGGTGCTAGGGAGTGTTCTAATTTCATTCTTTTACATACAGCTGTCTAGTTTTCCCAGCAGCACTTATTGGAGAGACTGTCTTTTCTCCACTGTATACTCTTGCCTCCTTTGTCATAGATTAGTTGACCATAAGTGCATGGGTTTATCTCTGGGCTTTCTATCCTGTTCCATTGATCTATATTTCTGCTTTTGTGCCAGTACCATATCATCTTGATTACTGTAGCTTTGTAGTATAGTCTGAAGTCAGGGAGCCTGATTCCTCCAGCTCCATTTTCTTTCTCAAGTTTTGGATATTTGGGGTCTTTTGTGTTTCCAAACGAATTGTAAAACGTTTTGTTCATCTTCACTATCATTATTTTGAATTCTTTTTCTGGAAGGTTGCCTATCCCCACTTCATTTAATTGTTTTTCTGGGGTTTTATCATGTTCCTTCTTCTGGTACATAGTCCTGTGCCTTTTCATTTTGTCTATCTTCCTGCAAATGTGTTTTTTGTACCACAGGTTGCAGGATTGTAGTTCTTCTTGCTTCTGCTGTCTGTCCTCTGGTGGATGAGGTTATCTAAGAGGCTTGTGCAAGTTTCCTGATGGGAGGGACTGTTGGGCAGAGCTCAGTAAAACTTTAATCTGCTTGTCTGATGATGGGTCAGGCTGGCTTCCCTCCCTGGTGGTTGTTTGGTCTGAGGCAACCCAACACTGGAGCCTACCCAGGCTCTTTGGTGGGGCTAATGGTGGATTCTGGGAGGGCTCACACCAAGGAGTACTTACCAGAACTTCTGCTGCCAGTATCCTTGTCCCCATGGTGAACCACAGCCACCCCCGCCTCTGCAGGAGACCCTCCAACACTAGCAGGTAGGTCTGGTTCAGTTTTCTACGGGGTCACTGCTCCTTCCCCTGGGTCCCAATGCACACACTACTTTGCCCTCGAAGAGTGGAGTCTCTGTTTCCCCCAGTCTTGTCAAAGTTATGCAATCAACTCCTGCTTGCCTTCAAAGTCTGATTCTCTTGGAATTCCTCCTCCTGTTGCCAGACCCCCTGGTTTAGAAGCCTTAAATGGGGCTCAGAACCTTCACTCCAGTGAGTGGACTTCTGTGGTATAAGTGTTCTACAGTTTGTGAGTCACCCTAACTCTTTTTTTTAAATTTTTTTCCCATGTAGGCCATTACAGAATTTTGAGTAGAGTTCCCTGTACAGGTTCTTATTAGTTACCTATTTTACATATAGTGTGTATATGTATGTACAGTGTGTGTATATGTCAATCTCCCAATTTATCCCTCCCCCCCTTATACCCTGGTAACCATAAGTTTGTGTTCTACATCCGTGACTCTACCTCTGTTTTGTAAATAAGTTCATTTGTACCATTTTTTTTTTAGATTCGACATATAAGCGACATCATATGATATTTGTCTTTCTGTGTCTGACTTACTTCACTCAATATGACAATCTCTAGGTCCATCTATGTTGCTGCAAATGACATTATTATTATTATTATTATTATTATTATTATTATTATTATTATTTGATCCCTTGGTTTCTGCAGCACTGGCTACTCCAGCCCACTTATCTTGGCCAGGCTCCCTAAATTTCAATTTATCCAGGACCCCAGATTCCCATTTTGTGGGAAGGAAGTGTCATTATTGTTCACTTCTTAATTTCACCTCATGCTAGAGAGGGACAGAGACATTTTAAATGGATAAACATTCTAATAATTAACAAAATTCTCTTAGAACTATATTAGTTCTGACATTAATAGCTTTGCTGGAAGACTGCCTTACCTGACTTGCCAAAATGTGTTAGTGCCGCTGTCATTATGCCATTCATTAGTCAGCCTCCTTTGTGATGCATGTGTACTCCAAAGATTAATCACGAATCCAGAAAGGAAACAACCCTTCTAAGGAGATAAGGCAATATGCAACCAGTGGTACATAAAAATATAAACATTAGAAGCTAAAGCCTGAAAATTCTAGTAAGGAAATAAATGGTTCGCATTTGCCCTTTTACTTAGTAAATTTTTAGAAGTATCACTGGAATATTAATTAAGTGATAGTAGTCTATTAATTTAAGGTGAGAGAAGATATATTGCATTAACAAATGACTAAAATTTAAAAAAAAATATAAGTTAGTGGATTTTATATTAGAATTTGTACAGTAGATTTTTATACTTCTAATATGTTGGCAAACATTTTTCTATTTTGGATAAATTATAAATGGATTTATTTACATTTTGGAAATATGCACATTTTTGGGTACAGTCAACACACTCACACAGACACACTCATACATGCACACACATATGCATATACAGAAAAGCTCAATTTTCTGACCACCAGATACCAGGGTCTCATAAATTTGAATTTAATAATCCTTAACCAAGGTTGACATCCATTTAGCAAAAAGTATTTTAAATTCAGATTTTATATTTCCGTGGTCCATTTATAATAATATACTATAAATTTCTGAAGAAAACTGTGAACATATTTGCTTAGGTTGCACATTGTCTAATCTCTTTCTAAATAAAATTGAGACGACTTTATCTCCTGTCTGGTAATGTCAAAGTGCAAGCAAATTAAAGAGGCATTGGAAAGAGACTTGGAAAATATTAGTAGACTAGGAGAGAGCACCTAGAGCATTCCAAAGTTGTAATTTCTATAAAGAAAATATTTTGCCATGCTAATTCATCTGAGAGGACTACTAGGAGTACTGAAAGACAAAAAGGAAGAGAGGTGTTTCTTTCTTTTTGTTTTAGATTTTTATTTCTAATTCAGAGACTTTATCACTTAAAAATAAACAGCTAATAAAGTACCAAACTGCAGCAGGTATGACTCTAAACAAGAAGGAATATAAAAACTAAACAGCAGAGCTGTAAATCAAAATAATTAAATGTAAGAAGTCATCCAGAGGGACTTTCCAGAAGCCCATAAAAAGGGAAAATCTGCTCACAACTGGAAAAGGGAGGAAGGGTTATAAATAAGAACAGGCAAAAGCCAAACTATTGACTAAATTGCAAGAAAATAAAAACCCAAATTTAAAAAGAAGAGTCTACTTTATGCTAGAAATATAGGACATTTGGCTAAAAGAATACTATTCCATTGAAAGAAAATTATATTAGGTACAGTGTACATGCATCAACATCTTTGAGAATCTCTCTCCATCCTCTTGCTATCTTTCCAAGACCACCAGACCTCTGCAGTGACCCTATGTTGTTTATGAGGCCAGGTCTTTCATACCATCGCCGTCTGTCTTTACCAAAGCAGATCTCAACAATCCAACCAGAGTCAATGTGCCATCAGAGATGACTGGAAGAACTCCTCTTGTCCCTAAACTTAACATTCATCTCTCTCTCCAGGAGGTTTTGGAAGAAGAGTTTTTTTTTTCCTTCTTTCCAGAGCCTTCTTCTCCACAGCTCAAGGGATCTGTGATCAGGGTCAGGATACTGGGAAGCCCACAGTTGCCAGAGGGGTCAGTTTCCACTGAAAGAAGGTACTATTTCAGCTTATTTGTGAGACACATGGCTGAGAGAATCTTCACCAGAATTCAGTGGTGTTAAATCTTTTTCCTGTTCACATAGTGCTGGAAAGACTCACATGTAACAAATATGATTTCCTGCATTCAATGTACAAAACTTAATTTCTGAATAGAATATATTTCCATGCATTCTATCCTGGTAGTCCTGTTAGTCACAAAGGAAGGAAATTGCCTGTCACTGGTCTCTTGGGACTGAATCACTTGCCTGTCTCTCCTCAACTCACTGTCCACAGAGCAGCCAAAGTTATCATTTTCCTCCTTTTTTTTCTGTTTTTTTAAAATATTTTTTTATTTTTTTCATGAAATCTGCTTGTGGCACTCACTTGATTAAAATCCTCTTGAGTTAGTTCATTATTTTCTATACTATATAGTCCAGGCTTTCACCTCCTGGTCTCTTTGAGAGATCTTTCCTGATTTCCCAGGCAAAATGTACTGCTTCCAGGATCGTTGTCTTCTTTCCTATACTATAAACCACGTAGTTATATAGTTTCCTGCTTCCCTATCTGCTCTGTTTCTGCATTCTACTCTGAGTTCCTTTTATTCACTTTTTTTTCTCTCATACTCAGCACTTAATAGAAACAAAGTGCTAAATTATTAGTTGTTATTAGTGGAATGAGTGAATGAGTCCGTGAGAAAAGGGAAAAACCTGTCCCTGACTGGGGCTTGGCTCTGCCTACAGCCTTTAGTTCCTTCCCATCTCTGATTCCTCCTAGTGTAACTGGATTGGAAAGATCACCACTCTTAAACTTGGAGTATGTGGCCACAAACACTAATTCCACTCTATTTCTCATGAATATTATATTTTTGTCTTCACAGGGTCTGTTTTCCAACATACAATATGAATGATTTCCTAGAGAAAGGACAGCAACAAAGACCTAATGCAGCCAAAAATAAAATAAGGCAATGTTTTGTTCTGTGGCTTTAGCATTTCCTTCTTTACTTTGTAGAACTGTAGGATGACTAATTGTAGGGGAGAGAAACAGTAGAATGGGCCAAGTTGCATGAATTGAAATGAGCAATGTAAACAAGACAAATATAATCATGCATTAAACCTTTTCTTTCCTTGAATACCTGTTGTTTCTTATATTTTTCTTTTTCTTTTGTACACATGTATCATTAATGATTCCCTAGTTTTAATGAGTAAACATCTCTAAATATGTCTGTCATTTCAGTAAACTTAATTAAATTTCTGCTGGAAGATTTTTGTTTGTTTGTTTGGTTTTGTTTGTTTGTTTTGCGGTATGCAGTCCCCCCACCGCTGTGGCCTCTCCCGCTGCGGAGCACAGGCTCTGGACGCACAGACCCAACGGCCATGGCTCACGGGCCCAGCTGCTCCACGGAATGTGGGATCCTCCCAGACTGGGGCACGAACCCGCGTCCCCTCAACCACTGCCCCACCAGGGAAGCCCGTCTGCTGGAAGATTTAATAATACAGTTTCTGAGTCATAGATGATATCAGATTTTTATGTTTCCTTCAAATACTGTCTTGAAAATATAGCAACATGAAATAGAATGCGGATATTTTACATGGATAAGGAGTTACAAAAAGCATTCCAGGCAAGCAGAAAAACATGGTCTCAGAAGCAGGATGGCACAGTGTGATTACAAGGCAACAAAGAACCCACAGGCAAGAGTGGGATGAGCAAAAGGATGGGAGAAGGAAAAATAGAGGAATGAAGGCATTACATAAGTAATAGATTACACTGAACAGTTTAGGCAGAGGGGTGACATAGTGAAAGGACCTGTACATTAAGTCTCATAATGGGCAGATGTGATAGGTAAGCAAAGCAGCTCAGAACTACGCCATTAACCTGGGCACATCCCAAGGACAACTTGGACTGAGCTGTGGAAGTGCCACGTAAAAGAGTGACTGATGAGGGTGATTTGTCTGTTTTCAAAATAAGAAATCTTAGTAATTATTTTAGCAAAGGTAGAAGAAGAGAGATGAATCAAATCAACTGTAAGTTTTCCAGCCTACTTAAATGAGAGTGGTAATGACATACATACAGACAAAGGCACTGGGTATAAATGGAGGTGCGTCAAATACACACTTTTTAAAAAGATACTTGCATTCTCCATTTTTATTTGTGGCAGTTTTCATACCTCTCTATCTTCCACGTAGGACAGCATTTATTATCTTTCATAAAAACAGCTATGCTAACATGTATTAATGTAGGAAGTATTCTAAGTGATTTACAAATTTTGATTTGATTTGTTCTTACAATACTGTATAAGATAGTTCTGAAATTATTATTACAAAATTTTACAAATTAGGAAGCTGAAGTGCAGAGGAAAAACAAAGTTGTAAAGCTTATAAGTTCTGAGGACAGTTTTTGAACGCAAGTGGCTTCTGCTCTTATGTTCTGGTATCTATGGCTTCCTTTCTCCCAAATAGCCAGTTTAGGATAATCAGGTTACATTTGCTCTACCTTTTTTTATCTCTTACATCCCCCTCTTTTCTCAAAATTCAGATCCTCTTCATTTTCTACTCATCCTGTTACAACAGCAGCCTTAAAACTGAACTCTTATTATCTACACCCTTCCTAGTTTAGTGAATCTTCTATTTGGGAAAACTAATCATGCTCCACTATCACACTGAAAAACTTTCAGTGGTGGGTTGGGGTGAAGGTGAGATAGGTGAAGGAGATTGAGGTACAAATCCCTGGCCATGGGGATGCAATATACAGCATAACGAATGTGGTCAATAATGTTGTAATAAATTTGTATGGGAACAGACGGTTACTAGACTTACCGTGACAATCATTTTGTAATGTATGCAAATGTTAATTCACTATGTAGTACACCTGATGCTAACATAATATTGTATATCAACTTTATTTCAATTAAAGCAAAACTTTCAATCATATCCAATAACTTTTGATATGAAGGCAAAATAAGCATAGAGGGTAAGGCCATTTACAATCTGATGAGTGAATTTATATCTGACTTCATTTCTCCAAACTCTGCTCAACAAATCTGCTCTCCAAACAGAGTCTCACTGACACCCTGAGCTCTGCCTTATGTTTCATGCCTCTTGGCTTTTGCATACACTATTTCAACTGAACAGGAAATTTCCATGGCTAACCAGAAAACCCCTGATCAGCTTTCACACTTGTAGATCATGTTGTGTTTTGGCCAACAACTGTCTGGATCTGATTTCATTTTTGTTTTTAACATGCGCTTGGCTTCTTGGTTGCCATGCCATGCCTGTACAATTGAAGGTACTGCCCCAATTCAGGAGTGAGAGCTTTACATAACTTTAGTGTCCTGGCTTCATGTTTTTGAGTCAAGCCAGAATAATCTTCTCACAACCCTCAGCTCTTTGTCATATTTGTGGTTTCTATCTTTGTACATAAATGTATGACCCTTGCATAAACTCCTGAAAATCCCCCTGGACTCAGAGAGCTTTATAATCCTCTGGTCTCTCCTCACAAATCAAAATGTCCAAGCCTTCAATCTTCAGAGCTTTTTGTTTGCTATGTAACAATACGTAGTGTTTTGCTAAAAAGATGAACAAATCACAGCTACTGTGTGTATTAGAAATGTGCTGTTTCCTCCAGTTTGAATATCTGCTTAATTCATCTAAAATGCAGAGCTCTTTGCAAAGGCCTCTGAGGAGGTAGGATGCTCTCAGTGGTTTTTCTCTTTTGCAGCAGAGATGTTGTGCAGGGTAACTTGATATCTTGAAATTTTGTTGATGACAGCAAATCAGCAGTTTTTAGATAAAGCAAGCTCAAGAATCAGTGAAAGATTTATTAAAGAAAAAAAAAGAATTAGTGAAAGAGAAAGTTCACATTGAATGAAATAATTTATGATAAGAATAAATTGAATAAAATGATGAACATAAATAAATCTAATTTGTTAGCTAAATTCAACATCATTTTTTCTTTTTTTTTTGCCCCAGAACATCCTGTATGAGTTTTCTTAATTTTTGTCTAATTATAAATTAGAACAAATTGACAAAAATTACTACTTTTATTTTTTAAAATGTTTACAAGAGATGAAGATAAATGTGAAATAGCCACATCCAATAGTTTCCTTTGACCTGTGGTGTGAGGAGATACATTAGCCAGAATATAAAACTGCATTCAGGGGCTTCCTTGGTGGCGCAGTGGTTGAGAATCTGCCTGCTAATGCAGGGGACACGGGTTCGAGCCCTTGTCTGGGAGGATCCCATATGCCACGGAGCAACTAATCCCATGAGCCACAACTACTGAGCTTGCGCGTCTGGAGCCTGTGCTCCGCAACAAGAGAGGTTGCGATAGTGAGAGGCCCGCACACCACGATGAAGAGTGGCCCCCGCTTGCCACAACTAGAGGAAGCCCTTGCACAGAAACGAAGACCCAACACAGCAAAAATAAATTAATTAATTAATAAATTCCTACCCCCAACATCTAAAAAAAAAAAAAAAAACTGCATTCAAAGTTGAATCTCTGGAGGACACAGCTGAGGATGGAGTGTTAAAAGTTATCAGATTCTTTGAAACTACATAATTTAAACAATTTGGAACAGCAGGGAATTAAATTGTATATCACCTTAAGATAACAAGTGTTATGGCATAATAATATAAATTATCATACATATTTCGCCTAAGGTCATTATCAGTCAACTTCATTTTGTAATTTACATTTTTCAGCCCATGGTTGGCCACCAAAAAGAGAAACCTACTCCAAGTAATTGCAGTAAAAGAGTTTAGTAAAGATAGACCAACACCCTAGAAAAGAGGAGCAGTCAGGCATAAGGACAGAGGAAGTAAAGATGGCCCAGGGACCTCTGTATCCACCGAAGAGTACCGTCACCCCAGAGCTCAGCTACTCACTCAGAATCTCTGCTGCAGGCTTTCCACAGCCTCCTCTACCAAGATGGTGGTCAACCCTAGTTTCAATCCAGCATGCATTTAGCTCAAGTATCTACCAGCATCTGACTAAACAGATTCTACCTTTCTTAATTCTGGAGGGCCAAGAAAAAGATAATGGCATTGCCAGCTTAGAATTCAGGGTGCAATTGGTTAGTGCAGTGACCCTGAGTCAGAGGAGTTTCCTTAGGAAGAGGATTGACACTAAAATATATTAACCTATATGTAAGCCACATAGCTATGGTTATTAAATAAACTTTTTATAAAAATTAATTATATAAGTTATGGTGTAATTTTGTCTACTGCAAGTAAAGGATATATGCTATCTACATGTACTTTAGAAATTGATTTGTAAGGTTATGGGCCCGTAAGGAGAGTTTCATTTATTTATTTATTTACACATCTTTATAGGAGTATAACTGCTTTACAATGGTGTGTTAGGTTCTGCTTTAAAACAAAGTGAATCAGCTATACATATACATATATCCCCATAGATCCTCCCTCTTGAGCCTCCCTTCCACCCTCCCTATCCCACCTCTCTAGGTGGCCACAAAGCACCAAGCTGATCTTCCTGTGCTATGTGGCTGCTTCCCACTAGCTAGCTATTTTACATTTGTTGGTGTATATATGTCCATGCCACTCTCTCTTTGATTTCTTTAGTGATCACTTAGTTATTAAGTACTGTATTGTTTAGCCTCCGTGTGTTTGTATTTTTTACAGATTTTTTCCTGTAATTGATATCTAGTCTCATAGCATTGTGGTTGGAAAAGAAACTTGATACAATTTCAATTTTCTTAAATTTATCAAGGCTTGATTTGTGACCAAATATATGATCTACCCTGGACAATGTTTCATGAGCACTTGAGAAGAAAGTGTATTCTGTTGTTTTTGGATGGAATGTCCTATGAATATCAATTAACTCCATCTTGTTTAATGTATCATTTAAAGCTTGTGTTTCCTTATTTATTTTCATTTTAGATGATCTGTCCATTAATGAAAGTGGGGTGTTAAAGTCCCCTACTATGATTGTGTTACTGTCGATTTCCCCTTTTATGGCTGTTAGCATTTGCCTTATGTATTCAGGTGCTCCTTTTTTGGGTGCATAAATATTTACAATTGTTATATCTTCTTCTTGGATTGATCTGTTGATTATTATGTAGTGTCCTTCTTTGTCTCTTGTAATAGTCTTTATTTTCAAGTCTATTTTGTCTGATATGACAATTGCTATTCCAGCTTCCTTTTGATTTCCGTTTGCATGGAATATCTTTTCCATCCCCTCACTTTCAGTCTGTATGTGTCCCTAGGTCTGAAGTGGGTCTCTTGTAGACAGCATATATATGGGTCTTGTTTTTGTATCCATTCAGCTAGTCTATGTCTTTCGGTTGGAACATTTAATCTATTTACATTTAAGGTTGTTATCGATATGTATGTTCCTATTACTATTTTCTTAATTGTTTTGGGTTTGTTACTGTAGCTCTTTTCCTTCTGTTTTGTTTCTAGCCTAGAAAAGTTCCTTTAGCACTTGTTGTAAAGCTGGTTTGTTGGTGCTGAATTCTCTTAGCTTTTACTTGTCTGTAAAGATTTTAATTTATCTGTTGAATCTGGGTAGATTAATCTTTGTTGAAGGTTTTTCTCCTTCATCATTTTAAATATGTTCTGCCACTCCCTCCTAGTTTACAGAGTTTCTGCTGAAAGCTCAGCTGTTAACGGTATGGGGATTCCCTTGTATGTTATTTGTTGTTTTCCCTTGCTGATTTTAATTTTTTTCTTTGTATTTCATTTTGATAGTTTGATTAATATGTGTCTTGGCATGTTTCTCCTTGGATTTATCCTGTATGGGACTCTCTGTGTTTCCTGGACTTGATTGACTATTTCCTTTCCCATATTAGGGAAATTTTCATCTATAATCTCTTCAAATGTTTTCTAAGTCCCTTTCTTTTGCTCTTCTTCTTCAGGTACCCCTATAATTCGAATGTTGTTGTGTTTAATGTTGTCCCAGAGGTCTCTGAAACTGTCCTCAATCTTTTTTATTTATTCTGCTCTGCTGTAGTTATTTCCACTCTTTTATCTTCCAGGTCACTTATCCGTTCTTCTGCCTCAGTTATTCTGCTATTGATTCCTTCTAGATAATTTTTAATTTCATTTATTTGTTGCTCATCATGGTTTGTTTGCTCTTTCATTCTTCTGGGTCCTTGTTAAACGTTTCTTGTATTTTCTCCATTTTATTTCCAAGATTTTGGATCATTTTTACTATCATTTCTTTGGATTCTTTTTCAGGTAGACTGCCTATTTCCTCTTCATTTGTTTGGTCTGTGGTGTTTTTACTTTGCTTCTTCATCTGCTTTGCATTTCTGTGTCTTCCCATTTTGCTTAACTTACTGTGTTTGGGATCTCCATATTGCAGGCTACAGGTTCATAGTTCCTGTTGTTTTTGGTGTCTGTCCCCAGTGGCTAAGATTGGTTCAGTGGGTTGTGTAGGTTTCCTAGTGGAGGGTAGTGGTGCCTGTGTTCTGGTGGATGAGGCTGGATCTTCTCTTTCTGGTGTGCAGGACCACGTCCAGTGGTGTGCTTTAGGGTGTCTGTGACCTTATTATGATCTTAGGCAGCCTCTCTGCTAATGGGTGGGGTTTTGTTCCTGTCTTGCTAGTTGTTTGGAATAGGGTGTCCAGCACTATAGCTTACTTGTCATTGACTGGAGCTGGGTCTTAGCGTTGAGATGGAGATCTCTGGGAGAGCTTTCACCATTTGATATTACATGGAGCTGGGACGTCTCTGGTGGACCAGTGTCCTGAACTTGGCTCTCCCACCTCAGAGGCACAGACCTGACACCTGGCCAGAACATAAGACCCTGTCAGCCTCACAGCTCAGAAGAAAAGGGAGAAAAAAAGAAAGAAAAAAAAACTTTTAGGAAGTCTGAGGTCTTCTGCCAGCGTTTAGTAGGTGTTCTGTAGGAGTTGTTCCACATGTAGATGTATTTCTGATGTATTTGTGTGGAGGAAGTTGATCTCCACGTCGTACTCCTCTTCCATCTGAAGGTCTCTCTCCCTGATAGTGTTGGAGGGTCTCCTGCAGAGGTGGGGTGTGGCTGTAGCTCACCATGAGGACAAGGACACTGGCAGCAGATGTTCTCAAGTTTTATTTTAAACGTCTGTCAAGAAATGTTGTGAATAAGATATAGAACATATACACTACTCGTACACACATCAAAATCAATCAATTCCCTTTAAAGATAATGAGCAGTCAATAGAGGATGGTAGATCGCCTTTCCATTTATGAGTATCAGAATTCTATTGATTGCAACCAACAAGTGAAAAGGAAACTGACAGCCGGTTAGAATTGTAGATTATAAATAGGTCATGTATCACAGAAGCACAGCTTGACCTTAGAAGAAGGGTTGAGATAAGGATGTAGAATAAAATAAATATTATCTAGTGTTTTTATGATATTAGTATTCTGAACATGTTAATCTTATTATTTGAACTATTCTTATGTTATTTTACACATTCTTATAACCAATAATATTAATATTTTAAGCCCAACTCTTCTGTACAAAAATACATTAGGTAGCTACAGAGTTGGAAAAGAGCTTTATGATTTTTTATGGCCTTAATATCTGTGTCTCACACGTTGGTTTGCCTGGGAAGCAGACTCTATAAGGAGATGGTTATGCAGGAGGTTTATTAGGGAATGATAGTAGGATCAACACCTTCCAAAGGAAAGTAGGACTAAACAAAGGGAAAAAAGTTGAACCATTATGTGGTCTCAGTGGAAGCCCCTGCCAAAAATATGGGAAATTTTGAAGCTGGAATAACACTTCAGAATCATACCCACTTGGGCTAGAGGACTGGTTCAGTCTATCTATGATGACTTTGTACAAACATTAGAAAGGAAGGGGTGTTGACAAATAAAGACTTCAGTGAATGAGTGTTGCACTGGGACTGAGACCTGACCTTGGCTGAAGCAGCTCTGCCATACCTGTGGGAAGCTGAGAGCTGAGTCCTTTTTGTAGCAGCACTTGCAGCCACTGTAGAAGTCTGTTTTTTATTCCTGAAGGGGGATCTGGGAAGCACAGAATGATCACCATACTAATTCTTCCAAAGTTATTAATGACAACTGCTAAGGTCTCAAGTAATAAAAATCAATCCCAAAATTATATACATATTTTAAGGTTCACCTTATTTGTAATTGTCAGTGATATACTTGTTACCCATATTATATAAATCTAGTAGTTCAATAATTTTGAATTTATATCCCAAATGTTTTATATTACATAAGTTCATTAAAATAAAT
Organism: Mesoplodon densirostris; assembly: GCF_025265405.1. Classification (NCBI taxonomy): domain Eukaryota; kingdom Metazoa; phylum Chordata; class Mammalia; order Artiodactyla; family Ziphiidae; genus Mesoplodon; species Mesoplodon densirostris. The sequence continues at coordinate 74,189,943 of NC_082672.1, forward strand.
GTTCTAGGTCTCTTTTGTTTAATAGGACACTTGCAATATATTATTAATTTTGAGGGAACACAATTTTCCTTCATCGTAGCACTTACCTATTTACTCTTTGATAAATTCCTAGCAACAACAAATTTACACATGCTCCAAGTACAACAAAATCTCCAAGTTATAAATATGGAGCTGCGTTTAAGCTAGTATCCGTGCCTTGGTTAATTTTTGCAGCTTTAAAGATAGGCTTAAAATTTGTATTGGAATGATTTTATTTTTCCTTGCTAATCAAATGCCCTGATTTTAAAAGGTTTAATCACACATTCAAACAATGTGCATTTCTCAGAAAAGGAATTTCCTAGACAACTAAGTACCAATGGTTGTTAAAATATCTTCATCATGTATATCACAAGTGGACGGTGATGTTAAGTTTATTATATTGATTAGCCCCAGATTGTTGTTTACAGAAGTGAGTTTCTCCTAGGAGTGAGTTAGTGGAAGATGCATAAATATTTTTAAGTCAAAGGCAGAGTGAGTTCGATTGTTACTGCAAGAGCCTTAAATGGATTATTTTACATTCTCAGAGCATCCATCCGAAAGAAAACTGTTTTGGAAAACCAATGGGATTGTGTCAAGATGATGGACTAAATTGGCCATGGCAAGGTTTAGTCAGTGTTTTGGCTATTTTCATTATTGATTGCATAACAATGATTACATTAACTGTGCAGAGCTTCAATTTGCTTACTAAGGTTGCTAAAATAACAGACTGACATTGACAGAATTTCTTTTTATGTGGCTTGCTTAAGTAGACCTTATTTCTCATTATTTTAAGACAATGTCAAAAACAAAAGCTAATTTTTCCCCATCTTAAATTCTAGATTAAATTCTAGATTTTAACTTTTTATTTATTCATTCATTGCTTGGAAATTTAGAAAAACCCAGACACTGATATCTTATGATTGAATGCATTTTTTTCCAAGAAAATGGGTAGCACAGTGGCATGTTTGTTTGTTTGTTTGCTTCTAAACAATACCAAACAGTACCCATATTAACAATTCATTAATTTTCAAAATACCCATCTTTTATTTATATATCTCTTTTTATTAAAAGACAGTGCATGTTTAAGTCTTATATTAGGAGTAAATCAACTTCAGGTAAAATGGTCCCTGCTATTGATGGCTTTCTTTTAACCTGTGCAGAATTCCAGCAGGAAAATTGTAACATTAATTGATCCATTAACAGTCTTTGAAACGATGAAAAAAAATCCAATTTGGTTAAAACTAAATAAGCTTAAAGTAGATCTGTGATATTTCTGCACCACAGGAATTTTAAATTATTGCAAGAACAAAGGTAGGCAAGACTATTCTTAGAGTAGACCAAAGCCTGATTTCTCACGACATAAATCTGAACTGCAATGTAAGTTCTCAATGGTCTGTTACTGCTTTTAGATGAACTTCACATCCTTCCTCTTGCTACAATAGGTCAGAACATAAATATGTCCTTTGGATTGCTGATATTTTATTATCAAAAACTTAAAAATTCATTTAAGATATTTCATTCTGTCAAAATAAAACATATATGTTCTGTCAAAACTGTTATTTTTCCTTTGTTAGGTATTTTACTTAATTCAATAGCCAATGTGAAATAATTTTACAAAGTGAACCAATTTCTTCAGGTACCTGTAAAAGCATTTTGCAGTTAAATTCTCCTGGCAGGAACACTAAGCATTTCAAAGACAGATAGTCGTTGGGATGTGTTTTCTAAGGCTGAGGAAACTGGCTTGATTTGAAGAAAAGAAAAATTCCAGGTCAAATCATCCTTTCAAAATTTTATGTTATAAAACTCTAGGGGGTCTGAATCAAGGATTACTCATTCTTGTGTGAACCTGATGATGCTTCTTGAGAAAAATCTTGTTTTTAAGCTTTTATAAAACTGTTTCTACGGAATCTAAGTGTTCCAATGAATGTTACTAAGAGTTTCTCAGAAAGAGTTCACTGGTCTTACAGGTAACTCCCCCAGCCAGGTATTTGGAATCAAGGCCACCAGTTCGGCTTTCTAACTCTTGTAATGCATGTCCAACTGTTTGTTTGGCCACCAAACACTTGTCCTGAAACAGAAACTTGGGGTACTGAGGACATATCGCCCCTCAAGCTAGAGAATTACCTTGGTTCTGAACCATCATAACCCCAGTCATGGTCCTTAGTATCTATCCCCTCCTCACATATGCCAAGTTGTGTCTTTATATCCAACTAGGTCTCTGAAAAACCACATTCTTGAAATTAATTCTCTCAGTCTTCAGCATTATTATCATTCTTGATTTTATAGTTATTTTCTCAAGTTTTAGAGGACTTCTATAAAATTGATATATTTGAAAATTACTCTTACATTTTAGGAAGTTTCATCAATGACAATTATAATGCTGAGTGGCCCCAGTGTAGGGAACCAAATGGCAATGTTTTGCTAGAATTTAACATGAAGAAACAAGATATTTCTTCAAAAATTGCAGTACATGTTTTCTTCATTTATTTATCAAAGAAATATTGACTGACTACTATGGGGGCCAGAGACTGTGCTGGATGCTAGGTGTTCAGTAGTGCTCCCAGAAAGCTCACTGTTAGCCAGCAAGACAGACCAAGGCTATGAAGGGCTGTGAGAGCACTGAGGTCTACTTTTTGGGATACTTGGGAAGAGGTCTCCATAGGAAGAGGTGACATTTGACATGGTGTTCAATCATGAATAAACATTTGTAGGCAGAAGAACAGGAAAAGGTCTTAGGGGCAGAGATAAGTTTCGCAAAAGTGTAGGCATGAAAGATAAGCAGAAAAGGCATGTGAGGATAAGAAAGAGAAATTTGGGAGTTGAGAATGGACAGCTCTCACTGTGTACGTCATAAGGGACTTGAGCTACTGAGCTAAAGAGTATCACTTTCACTCTTGGACCAAGAAGACTTCACAATGTTTTTAAAGCAGGCAAATGACACTCAGTACTGCTTTTTCTGCAACCCATATATTTTGATATGTTTTATTTTCATTTTCATTTGTCTTTATGTATTTTTGATTTCTCCTTTGATTTTTTTGTTGACCCCATAGTTGTTCAGTAGCATGTGGTTTAGTCCCCACATGTTTGTGATTTTTCCAGCTTTCTCCTTGCATTTGACTTCTACTTCCATACCACTGTGATTTTAAAAGATATTGTAATTTCAAACTTTGTAAATTTCTTGAGACTTGTTTTGTATCCCAACATATGGTCTATCCTTGAGAATATTTCATGGGCACTTGTGGAAAATGTGTATTCTGTTGCATTTGGATGGAACGTTCTGTACTGATCTATCAAATCCATCCAGTCTAACATTTCATTTAAGGCCACTCTTGCCTTGTTTGCTTTCTGGATGATCTATCAACAGATGTAAGTGGAGATATGAATCCCCTATTATTATTTTGTTGTCATTTTCTTCCTTTAGGTCTGTTAATAATTGTTTTAGATATTTTGGTGTTCCTGTGTTAGGTGCATATTTATTAATAAATGTTATGTTTTCTTGATAGATTGTCCTTTTTATCATATAATGTCCAGCTTTCTCTTGTTACTTCTTTTTTTTTTTTTTTTTTTTTTTTTTGCGGTACGTGGGCCTCTCACTGCTGTGGCCTCTCCCGTTGCAGAGCACAGGCTCCGTACGCACAGGCTCAGCAACCATGGCTCATGGGCCCAGCCACTCTGCAACATGTGGGATCTTCCTGGACCGGGGTACAAACCCGTGTCCCCTGCATCGGCAGGCGGACTCTCCACTGCGCCACCAGGGAAGCCCTTGTTACCTGTTTTGACTTGAAGTCTATTTTGTCTGACATGAGTATGGTTCCATGTGTTTTTGTGTGGCTGCCATTTGTTTGGAGTATCATTTTCCATGCCTTCATCTGAAGCCTATGTTTGTCTTTAAGGCTGAGGTGAGTCTCCTGAAGGCAGCATACAGTCAGTCTTGTGTTTTTAATCCATCCAGCCACTGTGTATCTTTTGATTGGTGAATTCACTCCATTTATATTTAAGATGATTACTGATAGATGAGAACTTAGTACTGGCATTCAATCTTCTGTTTTCTCGTTGCTCTATATCTCCAATGTTTCTTATTCCTTGTGTTTCTGTCTGCCACGTGGGTTGGTGTTTATTATGATGTTTTTTCACTTGCTTTTTTATGTTTTGCATCTCTACTCTAGATATATGTTTTATGGTTACCATGAGGTTTGTATAAAAAAATTACATAGATAAAATCATCCATTTTCTGCTGATAACATCTTATCTTCATTTGCCTGTATGGGCTCCCTACTTTTCCTCTTCCCTTATTTATGTTTTTTTTTTTTGTCTCAAATTACCTTTTTTTAATGTTGTAAGTTCATTACCAAATTGAAGTACCTATAATTAATTTTATTGTTTTTTTCCCCTTCAATCTTTATCCTATAATTAAATGTTTAACAATCTATTCTGATATAGAATTGCAGTTTTCTCATTCTGAATGTCTATTTATCAGCTTACTCAGTTGTGTGTATTTTTGCCTTTTCATTTCAGGTAGAAGAGATTCTTTCAACATTTCCTGTAAAGCAGGTCTAGTGGTAATGCTCTCTCTCAGCTATTGTTTGTCCTAGAAGGTCTTTATTTTTCCTTCATATCTGAAGGGTAACTTTGCTGGAGAGTATTCTTGGCTGATAGTTTTTGTCTTTCAATATTTTTTAAATGTCATTCCATTCTCTCCTGGCCTGTAGGGTTTCTGCTGAGCAGTCTGTTGATTGTCTGATATGGGGGTCCTTTGTAGGTAACTGTCCATTTTTTCCTGGCTGCTTTTAAAATTCTTTATCATAGACTTCTGACAACTTTAATATAGTGTGTCTTGAAAAAGCTCTTTCCATGTTGAGGTAATTAAGTTTTCCCTTAGTTTCATGGAGCTAGCTTGTATATCTAGTTCCTTCCTACGTTTGGGAAATTCTCAGCTATTATTTCTTTAAATAAATCTTTTCTTCCTTCTCCCTCTCTTTTTTCTTCTGGGATACCCATTACCTTAAGGTTGCCTTTCCTAATAGAGTTGGGTGGTTCTCAAATAATTTTTTTCATTTTAACAAAGTATCTTGGTTCTCTTTCCTCTTCTCCCTGTATCATTTCTAGACTTCTATCTTCAAACTCATTAATTCTCTCTTCCATATGGTCTACTCTATTGCCAATGTTTCCTAATGCATTCTTTGTCTTGTTTTTTGAATTCTTCAGCTCCAGAAATTCTGTTTGGTCCTTTTTAAGAATTTCACTCTCTTTGGTAGAGTATTCCTTCTGCTCATTAATTTTATTCCTGAGCTCATTAAACTGTGTTTCTGAGCTTTCTTGCAGCTCACTGAGTTTCTTCAAGACAGCTATTTTGAATTCTCTATCAGATCACAATCTTCTGTGACTTTAATTTTGGCTTCCGGAGAATTGTCATTTTCTTCTTGTGTTACAATGTTATCATGCTTTTTGTGTGATGCTTATTTAGTTGCTCCTCTTCTTGTACATCTGAAGTAGTGAACACCTTTCTTTTAGGTAGTGCTTTTTAAACTTTGATTTAAGCAGTTCAGCAGGTTGGTAATGAGAGTCTTTTCTTTTGTGTATCAGTAGGTGTCACTGTAGCATACTTTTTCAGTTTCTCTTCCCTGTGCTTCCTCTGGTTCTATTTGAGAAGCAACACAGTCCACCCTCGGTCTCCTCTGCCCGAGGTGTCTCTGGTGCCCTCATCATCACTGATTGTCACTCCAAGGTTCCTGGTGTCTTTCTTCCCCTGGTGACACTGCTGTCTCCAGCATCACCCCTGGGTACGCTGGAATAGTGTGGGCCTCCACTGTGTTCAGGGTCTCCTTCTCGGGCACCACCACTGCAATGGGGGTCCAAAGTCACAGGCGCCACCCCGCCAAGAAGGACCAGGGTCGTGGTCCTGCTGCTGCTGCCCAGGTCCCCATGGCCATGGGCACTGGGTCCCAGGGGCCAGAGTCACGTGTGCCTCTTCCCTTCTGATAGCAAGTCTTTGGGGTTTGGGGATCCGGGACTGTGGCCAGGGGGTCAGGATCGAGGCCCAGCGGGCACCACCTCTTGTATGTTCCAGTCCACTCACCTTCAGATGCACAGATGTGTGGCCTCCTTAGCATCATGTTGTGTTGGGCAGAGTTGTTTCCATTCTACTGGCTGTAGATGGAAAAGGAGAGATGAGGGGAGTGTCTTCTGTCACCGTGAAGCTAACCTCTATTTTTAAGATGTTTTAAAATAAAGTGAGCAATGTCCTGATTACTTTAATAATTTTATTTCATTACTGAATTGGTCTCATTTAGGACAACCTAAGTGGGGATTTACCACTTTTTAAAAATTATGTCTCCTCATTCCCAAAGTATTTATGAGGCTGAAATATAACAGGGAAGATATGTTTCTGGTGACAGTATCTCGTATATATTTAAAGTCACAAGATCAAACATTAGCTTCCTAAAGCCATGTGATTTAGCAATACAGCCCTAAACACACATGGCATCACCTCACAATTGATTTGAACTGGAAAGACTGAGTTTATGGTTTTTAAAATCATATTTGCCTTCCTCTTTTCTGTTCATTATTTAGCTCTTATATGAAGAAGATAGTGTTGATTTTCCAGATTGGCAATATGGAAGCTCTGAAACTCCAGGCCCACAATGATGTCTGTGTTTGATGAGCAGTACTTTACTAGAAACCCATTTAATACTGCTCAAACCACACAGAACAGCAAGTATATCGACTGCTTTGTATCAAGTCTCACAATAATTAGGCTTCCTAACACACAAATGAATTAACTGAAGAAACCTTAATAGCAACTACATATTGGAAAGGAAAATTCCTATTTTCTTTCCATTAAAGCCAAAATAGACCAAGAATCAATGCACATATAATGCTATTCTATACATCAAAATGTTCACTAGATATAAATTGGAAATATTAGTTCTATTGTTATTTTCCTGTTACTCTAGGCAAAGAGAAAATTGTGTACTGCCAGATTTTCAAAACCAAAGTAACTTCTGATTATGATATGTTTAAAATGCCATGGACACATTTTAATCTGAACAAATTAGACTTCTATATCACTTAATAATAATTTAAATTTTAACTGATTTTTAAAATTGGTCTTCTCTCGAATTTGGTTAGATATTAGGGGTCTAATCACATATTCCTCTTACCTTCTGTCTTTATTAAACACTAGTGGAATCTCAATAGAAAAAAAAACATCCAAGTATAGGCTCTATTACAGTGTTAGGTTTCCAGACAAAGCCAGAAAACATTATCGGAGATCACAGCCATATCTCTGACCTCCCACCTTTAACTCATGATAACCAGGCTCAATGCATTCTACTTACCTTCAAGTTGAAGGTAAAGAAGCTGGAAAATAGTGTCTCACCACCAAATTCATCTCATCCTTGCCATGCAGCCTGCCTGGGAATATAACTTGCCCAGAAAGTCCTCCTGCCTGGAGACTAGGGGCACAAAGGCTGTTGTATGTGAAGATTGTCATGTCCAAGAGAAAAAACAAGAATGGATGGGTGCATGCATGACCTGTGTAAGCACTGACCTGTACCATACATAATGAAAGCTAATTCATACAAATGAATGTCACATTCTGATCAATTTTACCTACCCAAGTGGAGGAAAAAGCAACAGTATGGACAAAGAAGTGAAAGCTGTGGAAAGAGTATTCCTTATGCTGCCTACCAACTTGTAAGGAGAGAAGTATCTTAAGCTACGAGATGAAACTGAAGAAGGAGATTGAAGCAAGATGGTACCCTGACTCACCCCAGTTTGCTTTCTGACTCCATTGGAATAAGCATACTAAAGATACAAAAATATTTGGACACAATGAATAAGAAGCTATTCATTTAATTTCTGCAAATAGAGTTAGGGATATAATACTTAACTTTGTTCATTATTTCACAGATTCTACTATACTTTATAATTTTATTGTCATGTGTTTAAATATCTCCTTTTATATAAACCTGTGAAACCTGGACATAACAAAGAAATTACATTCAGCTTCGATAGAAGCACCCCCTCTATAACAGCACGCTGCTCCCTGGTTTCCTACAAGGTCGCTTTGCAGAGCGGGAGCTAGCGTGACAAGACACTAGCTCGGGGGTGCACCATATCCTACTGCCTTGGTATCAGCAGCCACGGGGTGTACACCCCACAAGAAACTGTGGCCTCAGCAGCTGTGAGAGCTGCGAAGGCGACCGCTGGGTGAACCGGTGCTTCCCCGGTGGAGGGTGTGGCCTGTGAAGTAATTCTGGAATAAGTTTTTGCAGGACGGGGACCCCTGGAAGAATGTGATCTATAAGACATACTGACACAGCCTCTTTGCTGTTACTCATGTACTGGCCCCTGTCTAGATTATTCATTATTATCTCAAATATCATATGAATACAAAACCATATGCCATTGTTGAAAGGAAGCCAAGAATATTTCTAGGAGATACAATTCTGGAAATTGGGGAAGTAATCCCACCAAGGAAACAATTTCCTGATCAGCATCATTGAAGATTACTTTTAAAATTTCAAAGGTGTTTGAGTCCAAGTTTGTTGCTACATTACCAAACTTACTGATATACTTTTTGGAAAAGTAACTTTAATAAAGTTTACTCAGATTAAAAAAAAAAGTGTCCCCTCTTTTCCTGTGATCCCAACCTCACTTCACATAGAAAGTTCAAGGCTGAATTCATAGCTAGTACATTAGTTGTGAAGGCAATCCCGTTAAGACTAGGTTCTTTCTCTTGAACATGAAAGACATTTAGAATTTTATTAAAGTTCTCTAATTCAAGTGGTATTACAGAAAATTCAATTAAATTAAACCTTTTTAAAATTATAAACAGATACTGGTAAACAAAGTGATCACTTATCTTCTTACCAAAAAATATTTGGACATGAATCTTCCTATACAAGATGTTTAAAATGAGAAACATAATAGAAAATTATGTTATGTAAAGGAAATATTTGAGGAAAAACTGATGAGAGGAGAAACTGAAGTCTTCATAGATCTATTGTATACCAGTGAGAAGCAATAGTTTCAACACTTCAAAATAACCTTCATAAAAAATCTGTCTATCTAATTGTTCAAATTATCCATTCCATAAACACACACGCACAAAGTAGAAGAGACCGTCTATCATACAAGGAAGTTTCTGGTGAAGTTGGAGAGGGGAGTGAAATTTGATTTCCCTATGAAGATCATAATAAGAGACTGTCTATATCATATTTTTTGTTTGTTTGTTTTCAAATTGAAAACATCTTGTTTCTTAGAGATGAAAATCAATTGAGTAACGGTTGGACTAAATGATTCTAAAACATGGAGACTCAAGTGAGGACAACAAATACATAGAAACTCAGGCAGGAAAGGGATCCCCATTCTTTCCTTTATCTCCAAATTTAGAAAAAAAAATACTGGTCAATTATCTACAGAATTTTATTGGGGTCAGGTTTCTATAACGAGTGTGCTTTGTTTTGTTTTGCTTTAAAAAAAAATAATGAAGAGCTGCTACCACAAATAAAGAGGCCAGAAGGAAAGGACTCATCTTTACATAAAGTGGTAAAGGAATGTAAAGAGCTTTTCACACTTGAAACAATTCCTGAATAGGATTGGTGTTTTTCTAGCCTTACTGAAGATTAGATTATGGTTAGATTATGCTTGCTACTGTTTAGATTATGCTTACTACTGGTTGGATTATGCTTACTACTACTCTAGTAGTTTGAGTGTCTAACATTCTGAATGTCCATCCATATGTTATAATGTTAGCAGAGGTGTAACTAGTGGCAACTTAATGAAACTGGGTGTATAACAAAAAATATGTGTTCTATCTTGCTTTTAAAAATATTTTTGTAAATGAAAGAAAGAAGCATATATCTGAAAAAACTGTGAAATGTTACAAAAATAAACAAGAAAATTATTGCCTTTAGTCACTCATATTGATTAAAACAATGTAATATTGCTGATTTAAAGCTAAATAAAAATATACATTTTAAATAAAACAATGTAGAATAACTAAAAGAGCAATGCTTTAGGGTCAAGAACAATAGGTGCTTTTTCCAATGTAAAATTCTAGGTAGTTGTTCACGCTTTAGGTCTCAGTTTCCTCATCCCTAAATTAGTTCTGTATAGAAGAATAAGCTCTAATTTGTATTCAAACCCTAAAATGATGTGACTGGCACAATGTCTTCTCTCTTTATTCATTTTCTGTAGGCTTGGGCTCAAGTTGTTGCTGTATTTTTAGAAGATTTAATACCGCAGATCAGTGGCTTTCAATCCTGTTGATCTCAGAACTTTCTTATGCTGTTAAAAGTTATTGAGGACCCCAAAGACCTTTTGTTTCTGTGGATTACATTACATCACATTCAGGCTTAGGCAATCAGTGATGCAAAGTGTCTCTTTCCAATTGCTACCCTGGCTCTACTCCAAGCCTCTCTTCTCATCAGTACTAGAGGGACTCAACTGAGTTTTCAGGGAAAAAATAGTTAATTTCCTTACTAGTATCTTTAGATTAAGCACTGATATTCAGCAGTTGCTATTATCCTGCTTTTTTTCCAGAGTTTACAACTTTTTTCGAGGTTATTCTCTAGACAGGTCTTTGCTACCTTCTCAGAATGGATCAATAAGATATCATTTCTTCTGTCTCTCTTACATAACTCATCTTTACTCCCTCCTGTGGAAAGAGGTTGCAAATTTTTGTTCTGGCAACTTGAAAATAATAAGAATGTTGGTTTTAAATGAGTTTTCTTTTTAAGTTACAGAAATTGTAAATTATAAAAATTACAGTTTCACAATTACAGAGCAGTGGCAAGACCCTAGCCTGTTTTTTTTTTTTTTCTTTTTAATGGACATGGTTATTCTATCATCCTCAAATTTTAGATTTAAAAACGTTTTTCAGCCTTGTAGGAAATTTGAATGCACTATGTTTCCTGAAACAGTCAAATTTTATCCTGGAAGTTATTGCTTCTTCATGATTTGTCTGCCTGACAGTGTAATAAATTACTTAACATGTAGTCCTTGGTCAAAGATTCATAGACATTTCTTGGTGGCTATTGAATCAGAATCCCCTCCTCCCAGAATTCACTTACCCCGCTATTTTTGAAATTTCATTTTCTTTGAAGTGCAGGATATACCTGTACTGTAGTTCTTCCTTTCACTCATGGTTGCTATGGAAACAAACCTGGATTGTATCCAATGAATTTGACGAGATTAGAAAATATAGACTGTCGTCATGGCTACATTAAGATAATAATCAATTCCCATTCTACAGTGTGCACACTAATTAATATAATATTGTGTGAAATAATTTCTCTCTGGTGACAGTGTAGTATGCAACTATATATATCAAGGAAGGCTGAGACCTTCTCAGGAGCAACTTTATATCACAAAAAATAATCATGAACAGATGGCTATTGTTCTGCTCTAGAATGGTAACAATTACACACATATGTGATATTTTTAATAATTGCACATAATAAAAAAGAAAAGAAAAACATAATTACAAACTTTTTGTTAGTTTTAGTTTTGCAATGACATAGGCAAAAGCTAAGTCAATTTATGAAGACTGGTGTGTCTAATTCCCTTCTACCACACACATTTTGATAAGGGCATTACTGTTTTCAATGAACACTGAGAATAATGGTTTTTTTTTTCTTCTTCACTTTATTTCAAGCAGACTTCAAATAATCACTACCAGTATGCAAACATTTACTGCTAGACTAACTTTCCTACCCGGTAAATTTGAATATCAATTATAGAATTTAGGAGAACCATATAATAAACTTTAGAAAGACAAATACATTCAAATTATTTGCATCTACAAAAAGTGCAGAGGGGAAAATATCATACAATGATATAAAACCCACATGCAATTTCATGAACAGGATATTTTTCAATGAAAATGTTCACGAATAATTTTCAGGAACTATCTTAATTTTTCAAATATTAATGAAAATTCAGGTTATCATGTATATCATGTACATTGAAGAGATATTCATAACATGAAAGAGTGAAATTCTTAGTGAAAATGTTAATATTACATTTTACAATCTGAATTCTGTTATTTTTGATATGATATATGAAACTCTTAAAATTATAGAACATAATTCATTTATGAATGCTTTTCTTTTCATTTTTCCTTAAGAAGATAAAGATATACTTGTTTGGGTTGTCTGATTATTTTTTTTTTTTGATATTGAGCTGCATGAGCTGTTTGTATATTTTGGAGATTAATCCTTTGCCTGTTGCTTCATTTGAAAATATTTTCTCCCAAACTGAGGGTTGTCTTTTTGTCCTGTTTATGGTTTCCTTTGCTGTGCAAAAGATTTTAAGTTTAATTAGGTCCCATTTGTTTATTTTTGTTTTTATTTTCATTACTCTAGGAGATGGATCATAAAAGACCTTGCTGTCATTTATGTCAAAGAGTGTTTATCCTATGTTTTCCTCTAAGAGTTTTATAGTGTCTTGTCTTACAATTAGGTCTTTAATCCATTTTGAGACCTAAATAGACATTTTTCCAAAGAAGACATACAGATGGCCAAGAGGCACATGAAAAGCTGCTCAACATCACTTATTATTAGAGAAATGCAGATCAAAACTACAGTGAGGTATCACCTCACACTGGTCAGAATGGCCATCATCAAAAACTCTACAAACAATAAACGCTGGAGAGGGTGCAGAGAAAAGGGAACCCTCTTGCATTGTTGGTGGGGATGTAAATTGATACAGTCACTGTGAGGAACAGGAATGAGGTTCCTTAAAAAACTAAAAATTGAACTACCATATGACCCAGCAATCCCACTACTGGGCATATACCCTGAGAAAACCATAATTCAAAAAGACACGTGAAGCCCGATGTTCATTGAAACACTATTTACAATAGCCAGGACACAGAAACAAGCTAAATGTCCATCAAGAGACGACTGTATAAAGAAGATGTGGTACATATATATAATGGAATAATACTCAGCCTTAGAAAGAAATGAAATTGGGTTATTTGTAGAGGTGTGGCTGGACCTAGAGTCTGTCATACAGGGTGAAGTAAGTCAGAAAGAAAAACAAATACCATATATTAAAGTATATACATGGAATCTACAAAAGTGGTACAGATAAACCTATTTGCTGGGCAGGAATAGAAATGCAGACATAGAGAACGGACGTGTGGACATGGGGCAGGACAAGGGGAGGGTGGGACAGATTGGGAGATTAGGTTTGACATAAATACATTACTGTGTATAAAATAGATAGCTAGTGGGAACCTGTTGTATACCACAGGGAGCTCAACTCAGTGCTCTGTGATGACCTGGATGGGTGGGAATGGGGGGAGGAAGGGGGGTCCAAGAGGGAGGAGATATATGTATACATATAGCTGCTTCACTTCATTGTACAGGAGAAACTAACACAACACTGTAATGCAATTATACTCCAACAAAAAAGAAAGATATACCAGAAAAGATTATACAATACTGAAAGAGACAGACTTCATTTAAAAAACAACTATTTAATAAAATCAGAAACACTTCTGTGAAAAATTGGATTACAAAGGTGATTATTAGTGCACTGCACCAAAAGTAAATGTTTTATATTTTATTATGTTATAAAATCAAAATTCATATTGAAATTTTAAGTATTTAGTTGCAAAATACCAAAATCTAGGTCAAATGCTTGGTCATATCATGGGGGAAATTCATCTGATCTTCAATTTTGCTATTTTATATAGTAGGCAAAAAGAATCCTGTACAAATAAAAAATAATCATCTCCACAAATCAACAATAGTTATTTATATAAAACCGTTTGTTTTGTCCAGTTAAGATCATAGTGTAGCTGAAACTCAAGATTCCAAGAAACAGAAGAGAAAGTCACTACAACTATATGTAAATACATACTTATCAAAAAGCTGAACATCTGATCCTAATGGAGGAGTCCTTATAACAAAAACATTGATTTGTTTACTTCTTTCTTATTGGTCTGTGAGCGTGTCGCACCATCTCAGGATGATTTAGGAAAAAGAGTAGTACTCAATTAAAAGGGCTCTGGAGATATATTATTTCTTCATGTTTTAGTTCAATGTATTTAGTGTGATACATAATTGAGTTCCAATATAAGACTATCACTATCGTTTCCTCTTTTTAGGCAAATAGATGGTGTGCCACTGATTAGAGCTGGAAGGATATGCAAGACTGGGTTCTGGGCATAAACACTACACCAGTCAGCTACCCTGGCCTCCCTCGCTCTGCCAGCTCCCTCAGAACCAGGGAGCTTTCTGAGAGGACACGGAAAGGCACACACAGTGGATATCTGCTGTTTCTGCCTTCCCTGTATCTACTGCTCCTTATTCTCTAATAACAGCTGAATTTTGTTTTTGGCACTTAGCACTTATACACTAAATTTTTGGGAGTGTTAAGCTGTATCACCTTCCTGACCCCACCTATGCAAATCAGATGCTAGCTTCCTAAAGTTTGCATCTTCAGCTAAAAGACATATAAATCAAGGAATATTTGGAACATGCCCATGGGTATGGCAGCACCTAAACACCATCATTAGTTCTGCTACAGTTGACCTTCCTGAAACGTGTCCTTTCTGAAATCTCTTCAGATTTTTCCCTCAATATCTTTTTGATAAAAGCCCCTTGGTGTATGTCTATACATATACACATTTATACATATACACATATGCACATACATGTGTGCATACATACACATATGTGTGTGCACATGTAGTATGTGTGTGCATTTACTAAATTACCCAGCGTTGGGTTCTACTGGTTGTAACAAAGACCTGTATTTATAATGAAATTCTAAAGAGTTAGAATATATTTTATTCTGTCAGAGGGTATTCTATGCAAAATGCCACCAACAAATAATGCTCAGAAAGATAGGAGGGGGATTTAGAAAGGGCAGTAACAGCCAGAGTAGGCAATGCGTTTAAGAAGCAGGGGAGAAGAAGGGTAGTAAACACTGTAGCGAGATTAAAGGAAATGTGGCTGAGGAAGGTCACTGATTTTGAGAATGAAGACGGTGATGCTGTCAGAGAAAGTTGCCTATGCCGATCCTCTCAGGGAGGCTGCCCTTTGTCGAGGTTCAGGGGGGAAGAGGAAGGCCTGGAAAGGAAATGAGAAGAAAAACAGGCAAAGAGAGGTTTTAAAGATATTATAGGGCATAATAGATGGAGCAAATATGTAGAAGAGGTTTAAAGAGTGTAAAAAGATTGAAAGAGAAGACAGCAAGGACAGTCATAGGGACTTGTCCAGGAAAAAACAATAAAAATAGAAGCAAGAGTGCAGACACTCTAGATTACAGGTCAATAATTTTTTAGAATACAAAGGCTTTTCGTGTTTAAATCATTCCAAAATGATGTGTGAAATAGCTTTATCAAAAATAATAATAAAATACTCATGACGTACTCTCAATTATTATACTTGTGCATTGTTTTGTTACTTTTTTGTAATGTTTCTGAAAAATAGAGACACCTTGAAAAAACTATAGATATATAACTCCTAGTACTGTTACTTTGATTCTACTTAAAGGAAAAAAAAAAAAAAGAAATCTGACCAAGACTGACCCAAATATCCCTACATAGTATAGCTTTTTCTACTTATACTTTTATAGAAATACTTTGATATAGTTTTACTATAAGATACTTATGAATCTGAAACCCATTAGGGAATTCAATTTAATTTTAACTATAAAATAGCCAGGTAGACACTTTTATGATAAGCAATAAAAAATTCATGAAAGAGTATATAATTGAATTAAAAATGTATTAGCTATATGTGAGCTGTTCTGTTCTCTACCCAAGAAAATGTAAAATTGGTAAAACTGTCATTGACATACTGTTTTTCTTTTCTTTATCAAAATATTTTTCCATTCTTCATTAAACAACTCACTTTTATATTTTAAACTTATATTCTATGAAAATTGAAATGATAAATTAGTATCTTACACAGCAAGAAAAGTATTTACTTACTTTTGAATTTTGAAACATAAAATTGTAGCATCTACTTTATGTATGACAAACTGAGCAGAAAACAAGAAGAAAATATTTTCACTGCCCCTATAACAAATGGGTGAGTGCTAAATGGATAATAAATAATGGACAGTTAATGGATCACTAATAGATATCTCTGAAGACAATTCCTCAGGACAAGGCAACAAAGAAAGGCTTTAAATCTTCATGAATATTATAGGATATTTATAAGAACAATTGAGATATCTATATAGTTGGAGGGCACTTTGTGAAGAAAGGTATCAATTAAGTGAATGTTGTGATCCATGTAAATTTTTGGTATGCTTAAAGATGAAGTGTTTTGATTAGCACGAAGTGAAATTGTAATGGTCAGTGAAAGGTAAATCTTGTGGGACTTTCAATCCAATGAGAAAGACTATAATTTTGTCCTACAGTGGTAACAGATGAACAATTAAGGTCTTAAAATGGAAAGTAGTGCGATTGCTGCTGTGCTTTAGAAAGGACATTCTTAAGAGAAAGAATTATGATGACTTTTAACATACCTTACACTGAATCCTTCCCCCCACGAATTTGCTTAAAACTATTTCCATGAATATAGTGGTGTTTATAGAGTGGTGTTTCTCCCATGAGAGCACAGCCCATGGTAGGAGCTCTCCTACGCCTCTGATCTCTCTCTGGCCAGGACAGTGCTTTCTTCTTGACTCCTTGTCAATATGTAAACTCAGGTGTGAGTGAAAATCAAGATGTCAGAAGAAAAAAAAAATCATTGGGAAATTTGTTATCTATATAAGATGATGACTTTCAATGTTAATTAGGAAGTCCAGGGGAAAACAAGGAACAAGTAGATAGAAAATTAGGAAGCTATGTGGCACCACCTATCTTGAGAGAATGAAGACCTTTCTTTTACCCATCCTAGAGAGCTAGAGCGTGGCCATGTGACCCAAGCATGGCCAACTGAATGCTCCTGAATGATACTTAACATCTTGAGAGAATGTGCCAAAGGCAGAGGGTCTGAGATAGTATCAGACTGACTACATTACACTAGTGTCTAACTGTGGCAGGACTAGTGATAACATACCAAGTAAATGTCCTTGTGTCAAGGTTTTGCTTATCTTGTCTTCTCTTGCAAAGAGCTGCTTCTCCAGCAATCCTGCTGGTTCTATGAGTAAATGTTTTCAGAGTCAGGTTCAGTTTAACCCTGATGAGTAAAGCATTTTCACAACATTTATGATAGAATTTGCAGGAGTGGATATGATTTTCAAAGGAAAGACTATAGAGAGACTCAAACTTAGGATATCAAAGAGGCAGGAGAATGAGAAAAATAGAAAAGGGAACACAGATTAGGTAAGAAAAGCAGAAGTGTGGAAAGTTTTATTCACAAAAATAAGGAGTAGTCACAAATATCTGAGGTTCACAAATTTTGCCTTGCACATTATAAATAAGTGCAAGACTGTTCCACCTTTAAATTATATTTGAACATTTTCTCTACTGTAATAGATTTATTTGTTCTATTTTATTTTCTAAATAGGTCTTCAGAATCTATAGCTCAAGAGATGACTGCTGCTTGATTTTCCATTACTTTTAGTTGAATTAGTTATAGCTATGAATATGATACTTGAAAACAAAATTGAAATGTAAATTAGTACTTAGCATAATGCATTTTGACTGCACATTTTGTTATAAGCATCAAGGCAGTATTTCTTTTTTTAAATTGTACACAGATTTGGATAATTTTCCACTCTTCAGTTGATCAGTAAAATATAGTCTCAGTTTCAATATGAATAAGAAAATATCTTGACTAAGATTATAGATTCATTTGTAAAAGTAAGTAAATGGGGATGCTTTGTTTGTAAAAGTAAGTAAATGGGGATGTTTTGTTTAAGTGCATTAATGATTATGTATTTAATTTTAAATGTCTATTTAATTTTATATGAGCTATTTATGTTCAATTCCTCAATTTCTGCTAAAAATTTGTTATGGAATCTTGCAAGTAAATTTCAGCACCCTTAAACCTTGTGATCTCAATGACTTCATATGGGTATTTTTTTCAAATAGATACTAATTTATGTAATTATCAAGAATCAGAGTTGATTTAAATGTTTATATCAACATATTAATCAATTCTTGTGTATATGTTTCATGAGCTACATATATCTGTACATGTGCACATTCATATATTGCTATATGTATGTGAGATAAAATTTTAGGCAACGTTGATAATGACTATATCTTAATCTCCACTTCACATAATAATAATAATAATAATAATAATTATTATTATTATTATTATTTGTGTGTGTGTGTGTGTAATGCAGGCCTCTCACTGTTGTGGCCTCTCCCACTGTGGAGCACAGGCTCTGTATGTGCAGGCTCAGCAGCCATGGCTCACCGGCCTAGCTGCTCCACGGCATGTGGGATCTTCCCAGACTGGGGCACGAACCCGTGTCCCCTGCATTGGCAGGTGGACTCTCAACCACTGCACCACCAGGGAAGCCCCACATAATTATTTTTTAATAAGCTAATTAAATACATTTTCAGTGCCACAAGAAAACATAATAAAGATAATCCCATTTTTATTTTTCAAAAAAATTAACTCTAGCCGTAACTATGCTTTATGGCTATGCCTAAATATCTTGACAACAATAATACTGAAAGTTTTATATGCTAATAAGAATGTGATTTACATTTATAGCCTAAGTTTAAGTAATTGTCATATAATTTTATTGTATATTAACTAGGGTTCTCCTTTTATATAAGTGCATTAAATTCCAGCTTTTAAAAGTCAACTAACATGGAATTAATTTATAATAATTGCATCATACATTCTGAATTTATACTCTCCATGCTGTTAAATGCTTCTATAACCATTAAATCAAATATTGAAGATCAAACACACTCAAAATATTGTAACTGTTTAATTACAAATAGCAGAATTAAATGAGTTACTTTTCCTTACAAACAGAACTGTACAATGGATAAAGAAATCATGGATTATCTTGAAGTTGCATAATTAAACAGGGGTTCAGTCAAACGTAGAATGCCAGATCTATCAACCCTTTCTTCTACACAATTATAATCTTAGGTGTATTTTGTGGAACACTGAGAGAAATAAAAATATTCACGTTTATACTTGGTTAAAAGGAAAATTATAATGGTTTCATAGATGTTTAGTCTAAGCAAATTTATTTATTTTCTACCAAATATTTAACTTTAATAGTTTCACACTGCACTTTGGTATGACACTTAGCTCCAAAATAACATGGAAAACACGTTTTTAATTTAATTCAATTAGAAAAAATGTAGGGCTAAAAGTAATCAAGAATTATTTGAAAGATGGCCGAGGAGTAAGACATGGAGATCACCTTCATCCCCACAAATGCATCAAAATTACATCTACATGTGGAACAACTCCTACAAAACATTTTTAATGCTGGCAAAAGACCTTAGACATCCCAAAAGGCAAGAAACTCCCCACGCACCTAGGTAGGGCAAAAGACAAAAGAACAAAACAGGGACAAAAGAATAGGGACGGACCTGCACCTCTGGGAGGGAGATGTGAAGGATGAAAATTTTCCACACACTAGGAAACCCTTTCACTGGTGGAGACGGTGGGTAGTGGGGAGGAAGCTTTGGAGCCACGGAGGAGAGCACAGCAACAGTGGTGCAGAGGACGAAGTGGAAAGATTCCTGCACAGAGGATTGGTGCTGACCAGTACTCACCAGCCTGAGAGGCTTGTCTGCTCACCCACCAGGGCAGGTAGGAGCTGGGAGCTGAGCCTCCGGCTTCGGAGGTTAGAACCAGAGAGAAAACTGGGGTTGGCTGCATGAACATAGCCTGAAGGGGGCTAGTGCACCACAGCTAGCAGGGAGGGAGTCCGGGAAAAAGTCTGGAACTGCCTAAGAGGCAAGAGAACATTGTTTCAGAGTGCACGAGGAAAGGGGATTCAGAGCACTGCCTAAACAAGCTCCAGTGACAGGTGCGAGCCATGGCTATCAGTGCAGACACAAGAGATGGGCATGAGACGCTAAGGCTGCTGCTGCAGCCACTAAGAAGCCTGTGTGCAAGCACAGGTCACTATCCATACCTCCCCTTCCAGGAACCTGTGCAGCCTGTCACTGCCAGGGTCCTGTGATCCAGGGACAACTTTCCTGGGAGAACACACTATGCACCTCAGGCTGTTGCAACGTCAGGCCAGCCTCTACCACCACAGGCTGACCCCGCATTCTGTACCCCTCCCTCTCCCTGGTCTGAGAGAACCAGAGCTCTGGAATCAGCTGCTCCTTTAACCCGGTCCTGTCTCAGCAAAGAAGAGATGCCCTTAGATGAACTACATGCAGAGGCGGGGCCAAATACAAAGCTGAATCCCAGGAGCTGTGCAAACACAGAAGAGAAAGGGAAATTTCTCCCAGCAGCCTCAGGAGAAGCAAATTAAATCTCCACAATTAACTTGATGTACACTGCATCTGTGGAATACCTGAATAGACAATGAATCATCCCAAAATTGAGGTGGTAGAAAGGGAACAGCTGTAGATTTGGGGTTTGTTGTATGCAACTGACTTGTTTCTGATTTATATGTTTATCTTAGTTTAGTTTCTTGCCCTTGTTATCACTGGTGGATTTGTTTATTGGTTTGGTTACTCATCTTTTGTTTTTATTACTTTTTTATTTAATAATATTTAAAAATTGTTTTATATTAATAACTTTTTAAATTTAATTTAATTTAATTTAATTTATCTCTATTTTTTCCCCTTGTCTTCTGAGTAGTGTGGCTGACAGAGTCTTAGTGCTCCAGCTGGGTGTCAGGCCTGAGCCTCGGAGATGGGAGAGCCAACTTCAGGACATTGGACCACCAGAGAACTACTAGGCCCATGTAATATCAACTGGTAAGAGATCTCCCAGAGATGTCCATCTGAAGACTAAGACACAGATACAATCAACAAGCAAGTTCCAGTGCTGGACATCCCATGCCAAACAACTAGCAAGACAGGAACACAATTTGACCCATTAGCAGAGAGGCTGCCTAAAATCATAAAAAAGTTCACAGCCACCTGAAAACACACCACTGGATGCAGTCTGGCCAACCAGAAAGACAAGATCCAGCCTCATCCACCAGAACACAGGCACCAGTCCCCTCCACTAGGAAACCTACACAACCCACTGAACCAACCTTAGCCACTGGGAGGAGACACCAAAACCAAAGGGGACTACAGATTTGCAGCCAGTACAAAGGAGACCCAAACACAGTAAGTTAAAAAAAAATGAGAAGACAGAGAAAATATGCAGCAGATGAAGGAGCAAAGTAAAAAGCCATCAGACCAAACAAATGAAGAGGAACTAGCAGTCTACCTGAAAAAAAGAATTCAGAGTAATGATAGTAAGGAAAATCCAAAATCGTGGAAATAGAATGGAGAAAATACTAGAAACGTTTAACAAGGACCCAGAAGAATTAAAGAGCAAACAAACAATGATGAACAACACAATAAATGAAACTAAAAATTCTCTAGAAGGAATCAATAGCAGAATAACTGATGCAGAACAAATAAATGATCTGGAAGATAACAGAGTGGAAATAACTACAGCAGAGCAGAATAAAGAAAAAAGAATGAAAAGAATTGAGGACGGTCAGAGAGACCTCTGGGAAAACATTAAACACACCAACATTCGAATTATAGGGGTACCAGAAGAAGAAGAGTAAAAGAAAGAGATTGAGAAAACATTTGAAGAGATTATAGATGGAAATTTCCCAAATATGGGAAAGGAAATAGTCAATCAAGTCCAGGAAGTGCAGAGAGTCCCCTACAGGATAAATCCAAGGAGAAACATGCCAAGACATATTAATCAAACTATCAAATTTCAAATACAAAGGAAAAATATTAAAAGCCACAAGGGAAAAGCAACAAATAACATATTAGGGAATCCCCATAACATTAACAGCTGATTTTTCAGCAGAAGCTCTGTAACTAGAAGGGAGTGGAAGGACATAATTAAAGTGATGAAAGGGAAAAACCTACAATTAAGATTATTCTACCAAGCAAGGATCTCATTCAGATTCAACAGAGAAATTAAAAGCTTTACAGACAAACAAAAGTTAAGAGAATTCAGCAACACCAAACCAGCTTTACAACAAATGCTAAAGGAACTTCTCTAGGCAGGAAACACAAGAGAAGGAAAAGATCTACAATAACAAACCCAAAACAATTAAGAAAAAGGTAACAAGTACATACATATTGATAACTACCTTAAATGTAAATGGATTAAATGCTCCAAACAAAAGATATAGACTGGCTGAATGGATACGAAAACAAGACCTGTATATATGCTGTCTACAAGATACCCACTTCAGGCCTAGGAACACGTACAAACTGAAAGTGAGGGGATGCAAAAAAGATATTCCATGCAAATGGAAATCAAAAGAAAGCTGGAGTAGCAATTCTCATATCAGACAAAATAGAATTTAAATTAAAGACTATTAGAAGAGACAAAGAAGGGCACTACATAATGGTCAAGGGATCAATCAAAGAAGAATATATAAAAAATATGTAAATATTTATGCACCCAACATAGAAGCACATCATTACATAAGGCAAATGCTAACAGCCATAAAAGGGGAAATTGACAGTAACACACTCATAGTAGGGGACTTTAGCACCCCACTTTCACCAATGGACAGACCATTCAAAACGAGAATAAATAAGGAAACACAAGCTTTAAATGATACATTAAACAAGATGGACTTAATTGATATTTAAAGGACACTCCATCCAAAAACAACAGAATAAACTTTCTTCTCAAGTGCTCATGGAGCATTCTCCAGGATAGATCATAACTTGGGTCGTAAATCAAGCCTTGGTAAATTTAATAACACTGAAATCATATAAAGTATCTTTTCCAACCACAATGCTATGAGACTAGATATCAATTACAGGAAAGAAAACTGTAAAAAATACAAACACATGGAGGCTAAACAATATGCTATTAAATAACCAAGAGATCACTAAAGAAATCAAAGAGGAAATCAAAAACTACCAATAAAAAAATGACAATGAAAACAAGGCAACCCCAAACCTATCAGATATGGCAAAAACAGTTCTAATAAGGAAGTTTATAGCAATATAATGTTACCTCAAGAAACAAGAAAAATCTCAAATAACCAACCTAACCTTACACCTAAAGCAATTAGAGAAAGAAGATAAAAAAAAAAGTTATCAGAAGGAAAGAAGTCATAAACAACAGATCAGAAATAAATGAAAATGGAATGAAGGAAACAATAGCAAAGGTAAATAAAACTAAAAGCTGGTTCTCTGAGAAGATAAACAAAATTGATAAATCATTAGCCAGACTCATCAAGAAAAAAAGGGGGGGGAAGAAAAAAGGGAGAAGACTCAAAGCAACAGAATTATAAATGAAAAAGGAGAAGTAACAACTGACACTGCAGAAATACAAAGGATCATGAGAGATTACTGCAACCAACTATTGACAATAAAATGGACAACCTTGAGGAAATGGACAAATTCTTAGAAATGCACAACTTGTGAGACTGAACAAGGAAGAAATAGAAAATATAAATAGACCAATCACAAGCACTGAAATTGAAACTGTGATTAAAAATCATCCAACAAACCAAAGCCATCACCAGATGGCTTCACAGGTGAATTCTATCAAACATTTAGAGAAGAACTAACACTTTTCCTTCTCAAACTCTTCCAAAATACATCAGAGGGAGGAAAACTCCCAAACTCATTATGTGAGGCTATGATCATCCTGATACCAAAGCCAGACAAAGATGTCAAACAAAACAAAACAAAAAACTACAGGCCAATATCACTGATGAATATGGATGCAAAAATCCTCAACAAAATACTAGAAAACAGAATCCAGCAACACACTAAAAGGACCACACACCATGATCAAGTGGGGTTTATCCCAGGAATGAAAGGATTCTTCAATATATGCAAATCAATCAATGGGATACACCATATTAACTAATTGAAGGATTAAAAACCTTATGATAATCTGAATTGATGTAGAAAAAGCTTTTGACAAAATTCAACACCCATTTATGAAAAAAAAAAAAAACCTCCAGAAAGTAGACAAAGAGGGAATTTGCTTCAACATAATAAAGGCCATATATGACAAACCCACAGCCAACATCATTCAATGGTGAAAACCCGAAACCATTTCCGCTAAGATCAGGAACAAAACAATGTTGCCCACTCTCACCATTATTATTCAACATAGTTTAGGAAGTTTTAGCCATAGTGATCAGAGAAAAAAAGGGAATAAAGGAATCCAAACCAGAAAAGAAGAAGGAAAACTGTCACTGTTTGCAGATGTCATGATACTATAAATAGAGAATCCTAAAGATGCTACCAGAAAACTACTAGAGCTAATCAATGAATTTGGTAAAGTAGCAAGATGAAAAATTAATGCACAGAAATCTCTGGCATTCCTATATACTAATGATGAAAAATTTGAAATGGAAATTAAGGAAACACTCCCATTTACCCTTGCAACAAAAAGAATAAAATACCTAGGAATGAACCTACCTAAGGAGACAAAGACCTGTATGCAGAAAACTATAAGACACTGATGAAAGAAATTAAAAATGATACAAACAGATGGAGAGATATACCATGTTCTTAGATTGGAAGAATCAGCACTTTGAAAATGACTATACTACTCAAAGCAATCTACAGATTCAATGCAATTCCTATCAAACTACCAATGACATTTTTCACAGAATAGAACAATATGTTTCACAATTTGTATGGAAACACAGAAGATCCCGAATAGCTAAAGTAATCTTGAGAAAGAAAAACGGAGCTGGAAGAATCAGGCTCCCTGACTTCAGACTATACTACAAAGCTACAGTAATCAAGAGAGTATGGTACTGGCACAAAACCAGAAATATAGATCAATGGAACAGGATAGAAAGCCCAGAGGTAAACCCAGACACATATGGTCATCTTATTTTTGATAATGGAGGCAAGAATATGCAGTAGAGGAAAGATAGCCTCTTCAATAAGTGGTGCTGGGAAAACTGGACAGCTACATGTAAAAGAATGAAATTCGAACACTCCCTAACACCATACAGAAAAATAAACTCCAAATGGATTAAATACCTAAGTGTAAGGCCAGACACTATACAACTCTTAGAAGAAACATAGGCAGAACACTCTATGACATAAATCACAGCAAGATCCTTTTTGACCCACCTCCTAGAGCAATGGAAATAAAAACAAAAATAAACACATGGGACCTAATGAAACTTAAAAGCTTTTGCACAGCAAAGGAAACCATAAACAAGATGAAAAGACAACCCTTAGAATGGGAGAAAATATTTGCAAATCAAACAACTGACAAGGGATTAATCTCCAAAATATACAAGCATCCCATGCAGCTCAAAACAAAACAAAACAAACAAACAAAAAAAACCAATCAACCCAATCCAAAAATGGGCAGTAGGCCTAAATAGACATTTCTCCAAAGAAGGTACACAGATTGCCAACAAACACATGAAAGAATGCTCAACATCACTAATCTTTAGAGAAATGCAAATCAAAACTACAACGAGGTATTATCTCACACCGGTCACAATGGCCATCATCAAAAAATTCTACAAACAATAAGTGCTGTAGAGGGTGTGGAGAAAAGGGAACTCTGTTGCCCTGTTGGTGGGAATGTAAATTTATACAGCCACTATGGAGAATAGTATGGAGTTTCCTTAAAAAAAGTAAAAATAGAACTAGCAATCCCACTACTGTGCATATACTGTGAGAAAACCATACTTCAAAAAGAGTCATGTACCACAATGTTCATTGTAGCACTATTTACAATAGCCAGCACATGGAAGCAATCTAAGTGTCCATTGACAGATGAATGGATAAAGAAGATGTGGCACATATATACAATGGAATATTGCTTAGCCATTAAAGAAATGAAATTGAGTTATTTGTAGTGAAGAAGATGAATTTAGAGTCTGTCATACAGAGTGAAGTAAGTCAGAAAGAGAAAAACAAATTCCGTATGCTAACACATATTTATGGAATCTTATAAAAAAATGGTTCTGAAGAACCTAGGGTCAGGACAGGAATAAAGACACAGATGTAGAGAATAGACTTGATGACATGGCAAGGGAGAAGGGGAGACTGGGATGAAGTGAGAGAGAGGCATGGACATATATACACTACCAAATGTAAAATAGATAGCTAGTGGGAAGCAGCCGCATAGCACAGGGAGATCAGCTTGGTGCTTTTTGACCACCTAGAGGGATGGGATAGGAAGCCTGGGAGGGAGACACAAGAGGGAGGGGTTATTGGGATATATGTATTCATATAACTGATTCAGTTTGTTATACAGCAGAAACTAACACAACTTTTAAAGCAATTATACTCCAATAAAGATGTTAAAATAATTATTTGAACTTTTATGCAAAGGTACATTCTATACATGTATGTAATTTCAAAATCAATTTAATAGTAAAGTCATCCATACATAAAAATATATCTTCATAGTAGCATAGCATAGATATCAACATGGAAAAATCAGTTACACGTTTCTTGGAGAAAGCTAAAACAATAATCTTCATGTCTTCATTTATAAGATTATATTCCATCAACTTTTGAAAGCCATAAACTTGGACTTAAACTCGTCTTTCTCACTAGTGTCATACAGCATGATCGTTTCTGGGTTTAGTAGTGGGGAGGTAAGGCTGAGAAGCTATGCATGGAACCTCACATATCAGAAAGACACACAAAGGCAAACGGCCACATTCCAGTGAGATCCCAGAATCAGGACTTACGCCTAGAAGACAGTGTCAGATGCTGGGGGACTTCTAACTGTGTGCTCAGGGTAAAAAGATAGGATAGCAGTTCTTTCTGAGAAGGTGTTAGTGAGCAGGCAGAAGGGAGTAGGTAGGAAAGCCATAACTTGGAGAACTAGAACTTAAGGCAATAACTGAGTGGGGTAAAAATTGATAAGAGTTTGGCAGGATCAAAACTTCAAGAATAAACATGTAAGGGACAACATGATTCTCCAGTTACAAGAAAAGATGCAAAACATGAAGAGTTGATGGTGAACCAAGAGGGAGGATCCTAGGTAGTGAAACATGTGAGAGTAGAGATCTCTCTGCTGGAAATGATTTTCACATTTCTCTTGCAAACAGAAGGGGTCTAGATGCTGTGTGGGCCACGTGATCTCTCTGGCTAATTAATTCTTCTTTTGAATCTTAGACCTGGTTCTCAGAATAGAAAATCAAGAAAGTGATTATTTTCACTAGAGTATTCTAGCAGATGTGTTCTTCCAATTACAGAAATTCACATATTCTTGGAGAACCTCAACCGTTTCCCAGAAAAGTACATATAAACGAATTTGTGTCATGAAATAAATTTGTATTTCCTCTTTATCCTGTAAACATGCAAAGAACTTATTTGGCATTTAGCCCTTTGCTATTTTCCAAACTAAGTCGCCCATGTTTACTTCATGTGTCCTCAATAGCATACATTCCTTTACAATCCAGCCATTTCATTAACAAAGGTAAAAGTGTCCTACAAAGCTTGCCTCGTTGCAAATTTTACATGTTATTAACAATCATCTCATCTATTCTGGGAAGCTGATACCTGACAACCTAAAAAAAAAAAATCATTCAAATTTCTGATGCTGTTTGTTAAACAAAGCAACAAATTCCTA
Source organism: Mesoplodon densirostris (assembly GCF_025265405.1). Taxonomy (NCBI): domain Eukaryota; kingdom Metazoa; phylum Chordata; class Mammalia; order Artiodactyla; family Ziphiidae; genus Mesoplodon; species Mesoplodon densirostris. Next base: position 74,217,605 of record NC_082672.1, read on the forward strand.
AAATAATTACCAAACCTTCTTTTATTTTCCTAAATATTTCTAAGAAGTAAAGATAGCTGACTTTGCCTGTAAAAACAAATATGTTTTCCTGGTAATAAAACTATCACCTAGTGCAGACCCAGTTCCACCTCTGTGCTGTGGCCAGTCTTTGTCATGTCATCCAGCCCTGGGTGGATCTCTCTGGGTTCTACTCATGGCATTCCCTGCTTTTGCATACATACTCTGCAGTCTCTACCCAGGCTTCATTTCATTCTGTGGATTGAAATGTATGATCCACATATAGACTGCTGAAAAACTGTTGTTCAAGCTAAGTTTTCCTCCTCTATGATGGGATTATAAATATATATTTTATTTTTAAAAGTAGACTTTGGTTGAAATCACATTTAAATGTAAGCTAACATCTTGCTTTATCATAAAAAGATAGGGAAATATTTTGGTGGGGAGGTGGTCCAATCAGGAGCTGCTGGAGAGCTGAAGCCCCTGCAGCTTGTGTAACGAGTAGTGAATACAGAGTCTTCAGGGAGTGGATGCTTGTAAGAGTTGAATACTGTGTTTCTGGGCAGTGAGACAGTGTTCAGGGGTGACTGCTCACCCTCCAGCAGCTGAGGGAGCGCTGGCCAGCTCCCAGAGGACCAGGAGGACAAGCTGGGCAGCACTGAGCATGGCTGTGAGTGGCAAGGATACCTCCAGGGAAGGCTCAAAGTGAGTGGTTCTGGGAGTTTCTTGAGAAAAAAAATGACAGCAGACTCTAGATTTTTCTGTAAGTCTGATATGGAGATTTGTCTGCTCCAAATTTGAAGCTTACATAAATTATTCAGAAGCATAAATGTTAAGTGAAAAGGAGAACACATTCTCCTTGATAAAGATCAAAGTAATCTTAGTGGCCTTTTAAATGTGTCTATATGTGACTTGATGTTAAACTGTGGCTTTACTTTTAGCAGAGATTCCCGGAAAATGATTGTTAATTACGCTTACAACTCAGAAGAAGGCACTTGCTCACATTTGTTGGCTTTGTAACAGAGGTAGCTATGAACAAGTTCCGCACCCTTTTGTCTCCTCACCCATCTGAGGATGTGAAGGGGTTAAAATCAAAGAAGTCATAGTAGCTGAAAGTCGGAGGATGTCTTTGGAGCATGTTGTCTGTGCACTGTGAGTCCTTCACACCACGAGGGAGGGATGGTGCACCGTCACCACCTCAGATCAAATGGGGGAGGAGAGGGGTCAAAGGAACCACTCACAGAGTTTTATATGTGTCTTTTGGAATTTTTATAAAAGGATGGATGGGTGTCTAACTTACACCCAGAAATCTAAAGGGTAAGGGACAGTGGCTGAAACTACCACCACACAGCAAAATGAAAAGAATTGAGCTTAGATAGAAGCTGTACTTCCACCCATGAATGGTTCAATTGTGTGTGTTTCCTCTGGACCCAGTATGGACCTTGATAAAAGGAGAGGAAGGATGAGAAAAAGCTTTGGACTGTGGTAGATCCTGGGCAAGAGGTACACGGTGAGTGTTGGGGGGACCCTGACAGAGAGAGAGGCCAGCCTCTTTGTGGAGGTCGCCAGCTGCCCAGGGAGTTCTCAACCCATTTTGAGAACTGCTGGTGAGAGACCCAGCCATGGAGGGGAGGATATGCCTGAAGAAATTACAAAAATGCCTGAACAAGTCAGCTTTGACCAGTCACGCTCAGGAAACACATCCCAGATGTGATCTTAAGGAAGAGTTTTTTTCTGTCACATTGTTCTTCCATCTCTTCTAAATCTAGAATGGTCAGAGATCAGCTAGCACCAGTTAAATAATAATAAAAGAAGCCAACCAAACACCTCTCTCCCACCCACAGTAGACTTCTCCCCTGTGGGGGGCCTGAGTTGTAGAAGAGGTGAACTTGATTTTGAATTTTTATTATAATATGGGGTAGGATATAAATATTAATGAATTAAGACATTATGGGTAATAAACTTCCTGCAGGATATTTTTTTATTATTTGGGAGTGACAAGGAAAGTCTATTTCACCCAAGTGGGTGGGTGGTGGGGGAATGGATGCAGGGTAGCCTGGAGAGAGAAATTACCGTTACACTGAAAAACTCTCGCTGAGATTTCTGTTTGTTCGACAGGCCTATTAACTTTGCTCCAGGCAATCTGACCTTCTTCATAGTACATATAAAATTATTTAGTTTGATATCATCTTTTGCTTTGTAATTTAAAATTCTCATTTTCTAGAAGACTGATAGATCAGTCAGAATTTGCCAAGAAGCAGAAGTCACTCTCTGTGTTCAGATGTGGAAGGTTTCAGTTGAGGGGCTTGAGGCTTCCGCCACCACAGCAGTGATGGAGAAGTGAAGGTCGGGATCTCAGCTGGGGCAGATGGGCTCCAGGAGCCCCTAGAAGCCTCTGTGACTCCCAGGACCCATGGAGTGCTGCCACACGTGATTTTGGGCTATGGCACCAACAGAAGTAATTCTAAGAAGCACCATCCTGTGATCTCAGCTCCATATAAACCTGAAGGGAATCATTCCAGGATCTTGACCCCGCCTCTGCCTGAGGCTGCAAGAATCATGCCTGCTCCTTCCATTCTACCTTCCAGACCACGCACAGTGCCTCTCATTGACAGATGAACACAGGACCCATAAGGGCAGAAAAATCTAAGAGATGCAAGTCTTGAAAAGGGTGGCCATGGTCCCAAGTTACCAAGAGCCAATGCAACACAACTAATTTGGCATTTAATTATTCATGACTTTTTCCTTGTGACCTTTTTTATAGTGAGACATTTTACTACTTTACTCCGGTTAACCTTTCATTTTACATTTGTAAGTGTGTTGTACAGGAAGGCAGTCAATGGTTACCTGTTCATTCAGCAGATCGTGGGCACTTGGCCCCTTGAGTCTCTGTTTGGCTCTCAGCACACGGGATCCAAAGATACGGCTTCTCCCTAGAAAGGTTTTCTTATGCTCCACATTTACATGCACATAAAAAAACACTCAAGACTTAAAGAGTGAGTCCATGGTTGAATAAATACATAAAAATGCATAAACGTGCATTTTCACATGTGGACAGAAAACAATTATTTACCTCTGGGCCAGAAGAATGTGGTAGGTAAAGGATGAGTCCAGGAAGATGCTGGGTGAGGTGGACATTGGATTGCAGTGTCCACAAGCTGAAACATCGGGAACATAAATTCACACAGGGAGTGCCTCTTCCTGGGGCTCATGAAAACAGAGTCCACTTTCAATCAATGACCGAATTTAAGAAAAATAATCCCTTCCTTCCTATCTGTGTGTAGGGAAGATACCACTGTATATCACATGTGTAAGCATAAATGAATTGTGCTTATCCCTGAGTGTTAGAGCAGGCAGGTAGCTAGGTATGAGCAGAGAAAGGGGGGCAGGGACCAGGTGGCAGGAAATCATGCAACTTGTGAACCGTGGGCGTCCATGGGCAAAGAAAAGCAGGAACCTCCATACTGACAGGAAACCACACATTTTGGGTGATAAATGTCTTGGAGGCAGACAAAGAAAGGTGGGGAAAGGCGGGAAACTCCTGCTTGTGAATGTAACCTGTTGTTCATTCTACTCTCATTATAATAATTAGCCTTGCAGATAAGTACCCATCATGCACCGACCCCATGACACGTCTGATCTAAGCTAAATAAGAACAAAAATCCATCCTCCTCTCGGGAAGATGGAGCTGGGATGAAAATCAGAGAACATGACCCCCAAACTCCCCTTTCTCCAGTGAATATTCCACCCCTTCATTTGTATGCCCCTCATGACCGGTTTGCAGAAGAAACCCAGGGCAGAAGCTCCTCACCTTTCTACTCGCTCTTCCTCTGAGAGTGTGTTCTTGCTTAAATAAATGCTCACTTTACTTTCTTACCCTCCCTGTCTTATCTCCAAATTCCTTCCTCAGCAAGGCAAGAACATCAAATTCACGGGGAACATGAGGACACTATAAATGGGATAAACCAGAGAGAGAGATGTAGAGCGAAAGACCACACTTACATAATCTGAGATGGAACTATAACAAAGGCTAAGAAAATAACTTCCAATTTACACATAGGAAATACATGCTCTTATCCAAAAATATATGTATGTTCCCTGATAAATATTTTTGCCAAGGTGCCTTAATTTTTAAAGAGTATAAAAATCTTTGTAAAATGATTCCATATATTTGCATTCAACTATGACATCTTTAAAATTCATTCAAAGTTAAAAACACTAAGGTAAAAATTAAATAGATCTTATTTATTTATTAAAAAAAATTTTTCAGACACTTAAGTTTAGATGATGGCCAAATTGCATATTGACAACTTTACATATGCTGCACCATATCTAATACATTATTTTGTATATACACAATATGTGTAAGATCCTACATTTGTACAAAGTTTTAAAATTTTGGTTTTCATAATATCATCACATTTGAAATTATATTCTAACCCCTCATCATCTTTGTGAGGAAGAACTTAAAGGAAAGAAAACCTAGGAAGTAAAAAGTGAAAGCATGTATAGTTATTCCTATTCTTCAGTTTGTGTATCTAAATAAATTGAAGGAACTAAATGACTCAAAGCCAAGTTTCCCAACATCCAGACTTCTGTCTCACTATTTGTTAGTAAGGATCCTTCTTGAAGCAAGACCAATACTGAACTAAATTATCCTATTGACTTATTCCATCTTAAACTCTAAGTGGTTAAACATTATATTTTTCGGTCACCCTCTATTAATAAGATTTCAAGAAAGCAGATTGCATGCTGGGGATCATAGTTGGAGGGTACTTGATTATCTTTTGTGTAAAGCCAAAAAAATGTTTTTTTGAAATTTCTCTCTGATAATTTTTGAATGCTTTTGCTAGAGTTAAGTGGAAATGCATAGATTAAAAGGAAATAACTGCAAACAAGCCCAGAAACTACATAAAATATAGAGATCTACTGAATGTTTCAACAGTCAACAAATTATCTTACATATGAAGCAGAAACATATTTAGGTGAGAGCTCCTGGGTTCAACATATGGCAGGGTTCTGTTGCCTGTTTTAAATAACAACCAAAAGGGGAATGGAAAATGGAAATGACTAAGACAAAATGAAGTTGATATGCCAGGCCCAGGGGGTCTACTTCTGTTCCTTTTTTATGCAATGATTTTAATAAAATAAGATGATGCCTGCAAGCCAATTTCTGCAAATAAAAAATTCAGTCAAATTTTAGAAACATTTTTACTTCCTTGATTATATATGTTTGAAACACTTTATTGTTTACATAACTATTCTTGATATCTTGATAACTTAAGATGACAAGCTTTCTAATTTTTTTTGAACTATGGTAAAATTCAATGAAATGTGACTATGAAACAAATATTTAAGGTAATTAAAGAGGAAATTTATGTTGATTATTCTAATATTTCTTATAAACAAAAATAGCATCAAGTAAGCACATCATATTTTATATATGATGCTTAATGAGAGACCAAGAATAAAAAATAACAATTTAAAAGAATACCAAAGTATATGTTTTTGTTGTGCAACATTTTACCTATACCTCCACTAGAAGAGATACAGATTTTTGAAATCTTAAGTGTAACTACAGGGGAAAAAAGAGAAAGATCACAAGGAAAGTACCAAGTTACTGAAAAGTAATCATTTAGAATAAAATATTGTTTGCCTAAAAATTGAGAATTCTTTCATTTAAGGCATTTTGTTTTTGTTTTCATTTTTTAAGCAAGTCAGAGTTCTACGTATATCTCAGCACTTGTGGATAGTTATTCTAAGAAAGAGTTCTGTCATCAGATATATATGGATATTTCTATACTAAACAACAACGAATAATTTTCTATACTGCAGTGCTTCTAAGAACTTTTAAAATATTTATATATTGCCTTTCCAAGTGTGAGATATAGTACAGACAGGTTCTTAAAATTATTTGATCCTAAAATGCTTTCTGGTTTTGTTCAAATTTATTTGTTGTTCCATGAAACACAACACAGAACCAGTGGTCCCTAGGATACATTCTGGAAACATTAGGTCAGGATTAAATTTGAACTTCTGTGTATGCATAAAAAGAGGCCAACAAAGTAATTTCTGCCTACCTCTTTTTACTCTGTTTATATATTTCATGCTCGGGTCTGGCTACACCATGCTTTGTAGTTGTCCAAGCTTGTCACATCTCTCTTTATCATTTGCTTAAAATTCTCCTAGTAGTCTACTGCATGCCAACATGTTATTAATTTCCAATTCATACATAATCTTTTGATCATATCCTGGTGAATCTGCCCTCTCCGGGGGGGGGAGAAGGTCATTATCCTGTGTGTCTTGTTCTCCTGGATTTATGGAATTAAGAGCTGGATTAAGAGATGGATTCGTCATTTTGTAATCCACTCAATCTAATAGAGTTCCAAGAACATTGACATAAATAAATGTGTATCATTAAGCAAACAATTGAAGTCAGATTCTACATTTAATGGACATTTCTTATGTGCCAGGTACTAGAAGGATTAAAAGATGGATGATACTTCTATTATGGGGATAATTATAGTATCTAATAAGATTGTTATGGTGATTAAATAAGTGAACATAAAGCATTTAGAACATTGCTTAGCATATTATTCGTGCAATATTAGTTCTTGTTAAAGTAAAATAGATGCGTACTAGGACTCCACTGTCAAGGCTTACAAACCTAAAACAGGAAATCAGTTTGCAGAACCCTTTATTGTGCTGGGCAGAATGTGTTGTGTTCAGTGAAAAGTTTTGCAATGAAATATAGAAGATGGAGAAATAAATTGCAGCAGTAAGAATTGAGATGGAATCTTAGAAGTTAAAGCCAGAGGAAGAAGTACAAAAGAACAGAAAAAAAAGAAAAAAGAAAAGGAAAGGAAAGGAAGGGAAAGGAAGGGAAAGGAAAGGAAAGGAAAATTATTCTGTGAATGGGAAGCCAGCTTGATAGTGGTTGGTCACTTGAAATTTGTGCATGGATATATTTACTCTTGAGGAAGAGAAGCAAAAGTGTTCAATCCTGCCATCACATGAAACGTATCTATTCATTTTCATATGTAGTCCATGCTTCAAGCTTTGGCAATGTTCTAGTCTATATTTCCATTAAGTTAGTACTCATTGAAACTGCTTAGTACAGTGACTGCTTCAGTGTAAAAAGCTGACGCTGAAAATAAAACAAGTAAATTATTAATTAAAAAAATATTAGACCAAGTTCATCAGTTGTTCATTAAATAATAAGCATAATCAAGAAGTACTATAATATCTGGGGTTTTCATTAAGTAATGAACATAAGATTTGGGAAGGCCTTGATTCCAGGGAAAAAAGGTAAATGTGCTTTTATAACTTAAATCTAAGAAAATGTCTTTATTCTTCTATTACTCTTTTTAGAGTGATACTCCTATATGATTATAACTGCAGGATCATTTTCTCTTAGATATAGATATTGATTTTTTGGTAATACAACTTTTTTGGGAGAAATAATCAAAGAAAATGGAAAATTTGTGCAATATTCTTTACATCTCTTACAACTATAACATTGATTTAATAACTTGGAGCTTTATAAAATGATTTTATTATAAGATAAAAATTTTATTTTCTTAAGTTAAAAAGCATCATTTGGTATAAAATATTAACTAATGACCTTAGTTTTTTGTGTTTTTTTTTTCTTCTTCTTCTTCATTTTAACTCTCTTAGTTGAAAGCTATAAGGGATATTACATCTCTTAAACTTCTAATAATCTTGAGAAACTACATATGGGTGGGAAGAAAAGATTCTTCAAACACCTCCCTAAAGTAATATCATAACTTGGTTTCCTGCTTTTGTCATTTTTCTCAAAGTTAAGCAGAATCACAACACACTGAGTCTCTGAAAACAAAAAGTGCCTGTGTTCTCTCCAAAGATAATTAATCCACAATTTGTCTCAGGAAACTTCCATTCATATTCACTTTCTGAACCATCTCTGCCACTTTCTGTTTCTTCTGACATTTCACATTTAATATTTGATATGCTTGTGAAATTGAAGAGATGTTCAAACTCTTTTGTGATTAAGGGCAGTTTTAAAACTAAACTGATTATTCATCATCCTATAGAAGATGAAGCTCTGTGGAATAGGTAAGAAGAAAGAGGAATTAGAAGCTATTTTTTAATGGGATCCACTCTTGTATTTTGTAATATACCACTATATTAGAAGTCAAAAAAAAAAAAAGAAAAGAAACCTTAGATTCTTGTTGGCATACAGGGTCCAAAGATACCATTACTTTTATCCTAAGAATAAGAACAAGCTAGAAAATATGACAACTCAAATAAGTAATAGAAATAATGATTGCTTTCATCCCCGACAGAAAGCAGGAGGAGGAAGAATTTGTAATAGAATTGAATAAGGACAAACCAACTGAACTTTTGACAAATATGTAATATCCATGCAGGGACTGTGGTAGGTTACAAAGCTGAGGCACCCTTGCCATGAAGTGAGTCTACCCCATTCACAAGGCTTTCCCACGGGTCTGAGCGTGTGAGAAGGCTGGAGTTGTGACAGAGAATTGAGAAAAATTCTGTCCAGGCACTCTGGGTCTTGATGGAGTCCATTGTTATAGTCTTAAAAAGCAGGGGATTAGGCAGGGGAGCTAAGGTAATGTCTACCAGGAAGCCTGGTCTTTCATAAAGTTCACTACAACAGCCTTCCTAATGCTGGAGGAAAGCCAGTGGGACAGTGAGTAATCTCCTGGGGTGCAGAAGGCCTGGCAGGACTGGAAAGCAGTAAGAACTCTCCAGTAATCCAAGAAGTCATCAGCCAGGCTGCAGAGCAAAGAGAGGTGTCCTAGATTTTGGAAAGCTGTCAGCTACCTGTATAACTCAAGACGTCTTGGGAAGTTTCCCCTTGCTCTGAACCCAAGCCCTGCTAAAACAAAATCTTGATCTCATTCTCAAAATATTTGAAGACTGTGTTGAAATAGATTTAAATTGCAACAAAGCTCAGACTTAGCAAGCTTATAGATTAGACTGACTCAACTCACCTCCACCTCACCAAACTAGAAATCTGACAGAAAACACATGAAATTCCATGAGGGAAAATTTATTGCCACAATATTTGCTATTCTCTCACACACAATGTTCAACATACAATAAAAAAAAATATGACTCATATTCAGATGCAATGAAATGAAATGTGACCCATGGTCAATAGAGGAAATTTTCATTTGAAGCAACCCTACTTTGGGCTTAGTTACTAAAAGTATCAGATAGGGACTCTTGAATAATTATGAATAATATACAAAACATTCTAAAGAAGTGGACAGCATGTGTGAATAGGAAAATAATGTCAACAGAAGTTGAAACTATAAAATAAATTCTGATATATAGGCTAGAAATAAAATGATATAATTGAAGTGAAGAATGTATTTGAAGGGCTTAAGAGGTTAATAATAGTGAAAGGATCAGCAAATTTGAAGACATTCAATAGAAATTTTCAAAATAGTCACAAAGAAAAAGAAAAGAAAAGAAAAGATCATAACAAATGATATCTGTGGAATAACAACATCTGTCTTACATATAATTACAACCAGAGAAGGAGAAGAAAGAGTGGAGCAAAGGAAGTATTTGAAGAAGTATGGAATAATAATTTTCTAACATTGATGAAAAGCATAAAGCCACAGATCCAAGAAATTCAACAAACTACAAGTGCAATAAATTCATAGAACAAATATGATAGGTAACTTATAATCAAACTGCTTAGAACCAGATAAAAAGAGAGCAGTTTAAAAGCAGTAAGAGGACTTCCCTGGTGGTCTAGTGGATAAAACTCCAAGCTCCCAATGTAAGGGACCTGGGTTCTATCCCTGGTTGGGAAACTAGATCCCGCATGCTACATCTAAGAGGCTGCATGCCACAGTGAAGATCCCACATGCTGCAACTAAGACCTGGCACAGCCTGAATAAATAAATAAATAAATAAACAAACAAATAAATAAATAAATAAAAGCGGTAGGGTAAGAACACAATACCTTAGGGGGGTCGATGATATGAATGATGATTTACTTCACATTAAAAATCTTGTGACTAGAAACACTGAAACAAAATCTTCAAAATGGTGGAGAAAACTGTTGGGCAAGAATTCTATATCTATATCTTTCAAAAAGAAAGAAGAAAACACATTTTCTTGGGAGGAAAAAAGGGGCTGAGATTATTTGACTCCACCACACTTGCTCTAGAAGAATTATTAAAAGAAGTTCTTCAGGCTGAGGGAAACACAGAACTTAAGAAAAAAAATTAAGAACTCCAAAAGATAAATATATGGATAAACATAAAAGACTTTACCATCACACACATACAGACACACAAACATACACAAATATTAAAATTTATTTAAAACATGGTTAATTGGTTAGAGCAAACTTGGCAATGTATTGTAGGGTTTATATCATATGTAAAAGTAAAATATATGGTAACAATACAACTAAGAGAAGTAAAAGTAATCTGTATTATTAGAAATCAGAAAGTTATTTGGGCAGAAATGAGATAAATTTAAAAAGTGGACAAGGGAATTGTCTGCTGTGATGGAAATATTTTCTATCTGTTTTTGTGTTTTATGTGGAAGTATGCAAACGTCAAAATTCATTAAACTAAAACCCTTAGTCTTACAGTTTATTTTACATAAATTATAAAGAGAATAAAAAATATATATTGGATTCATCCAAGTTTAGTATGGTCCTCATATTTATTTCATTATTTCTACCTTGGTTTCAAAAATTTAAATTAGTTACTGATTTTAAAAGAATGCTTTCCTTGATTTTCTCTCCCAAATTTCTAAAATCAGTCTACATCATCAGAAAATAGAAATATGTGCCATTCAAAACAAATATAAGAATAAAATAATAGCACTGACTTAGTAAAAAGGAAGATTATTTTCTAATAAAATCTTTCAGTTTACATTCATTATGCAGTAATTATAAGCTAAAAATCTCAGATTTCAAGTTTTTCTCTTTTCTTTTTCCCTTTTACTTCTACCTTGCTTTTCTTAAGATTACATAATTCCTCATACTTTTTCTTCTTTTCCTTTCTTTCTTTTAGTTTGATTTCCAATCTTTGGGCTGCAGATATTTTATTTACCTGAAGATAAATATTTTATTTATCTTCAACCAATACTGAATTTTGGCTTTTTTAACTAATCTGTTGGCTCCTTTGTTAGTCGTAATTCTCATATATCAAAATTTTCACCCAATACCTTATTTCAACATATTTTGAAGAAAGTGACACTATTTTTTAAACAATGGATCATGACCAGGTAACTAGCCACTAATGATACAGGCAGGCTGGCACACCAGGCCTCCCAGACAGCTGTTTTGCACAGGTACACAGACACACACAAAAACAAACCACTCCTGCACATAATTTTTAAAAATAAGTACAGCTCTTTAGCTAAGCAGATTGCATGATTTTTAATCTAACATGATATTTTGTTCAAAACTCTTTATTCCTGACTTGATACACATTTGTTTAGGTATTAGAGCTAAGTTTGTATATCCCTTTGTAAAATTTATTCTGCTTTAACACGTAGCTTAATCACTTTAGCTTAAACACTTTGACTTAAAAAACAGTAATTTTTTTTCATTTGGTAGGTTTCTATTTCTTTAACAGTATAGCATATATTTTCATTCCCATGGTTTTTCTCTAAAAATGTATCATTATAAACATCTAATTTTGCCTTTTATGACTGCTTTAAGTCACTCATCAGATTTTCACTTCATGCAGAACCCCTTCTTCAGGGTGCAAACAAAACAGTTTACAGAGACCCCACAGTGACCACGTGGTCGCCCTGCATCCCTCAGAAGCCTTTCTAATATGTTTGCTACTTTAACTTTCATATCTCTCTTGTTTCTAACCTCTGAAATGAAGTTCTCTGTGTTAGACCCAGTGGTAAGGTTTTCCTTCACTTTCCATTGCTGCCACCTCTAGAATATTTTTTTTAAACAAGAATCTTTATAAATCAAATAAACTTGATCTATTCACAAGTGATTTTTTTTTTTTTTTTTTTTGCGGTACACAGGCCTCTCACTGTTGTGGCCTCTCCCGTTGCGGAGCACAGGCTCCGTACTCACAGGCTCAGTGGCCATGGCTCACAGGCCTAGCCACTCCGCGGCATGTGGGATCTTCCTGGAACGGGGCACAAACCCATGTCCCCTGCATCGGCAGGCGGACTCTCAAACACTGCGCCACCAGGGAAGCCCCACAAATGATATTTTGATTGCATGTTTTAAGAATATCTGTGTCATTGATTAAGAGAACACAGGCACAATTCTGCTTTTAGATTTCAACTTAAAATTTAGATTTAGTTTTAAAATATTTGCTTTAGGCACATTGGATCAGAGACTTAATAAGTGTCTGGTCTATACCAGAGATGTAGTGATTAAACAAGGTATTAAGTATAAAGCTGGGATGCATAAAAAATTGGTTCAGGAAACTTTTGGTAGAAAAATATTCTCCAGTATTACATAGGTTAGGCTGTAACAAAAGGTGAAAAGGTTGGCTGGTGCTCAAGTTTAAATGGTCTTAGGCAGCAATTATTGTTTAAGCTTGAGTTATGTCTGTTGTACCTAATGATTCCCAACCATGTTTTTTGTTTCTAGGAATAAAAGATTGAGATAAATTAGTTAAAACTTCATTAGAAGAAAAATATATTACTTACATATCTTCATTATTAAAGTTGAATAACTTTGAATAATTGTAATACAATCCTGCATTGGTTGCGTGTATTCTCTTTCCGAAGACAGAAAGAGGGAAATTCTGTAATTGTTGGGGTACCTTATATTTAGTCTTTTATAAAGATGGCTTTCACAGTTATTGAAAGCTGCACAGTCTTTTGAAATTCATAATGTCCCTTCCCTTATATCAATCATATTCAATATGTTTATTTGAGATTATTTTCTATATTAGGTCAAGATTCTGTAAATTTCAAGGACTTACTATTCTGCTAGAATGCAGAATACATTGGAAAGGCCAGTAGTGGAAGTGGTTTTGCCCCAGATAATAGTAAATTAACTATTAAGTGTGCTCAGTGTGATCCAAGGGATGCAAGGAATGCTCAGCCTGCATCTCCTTAAAAAATCATAATGGATTTTTATTATGACCATATTATAGATTTTTTAAAATGAAGTTTAGAGAGCTTAAAACAATTACCCATTACCAAATGGCTAGTAAGCAGTAGACATATTCATTTGAACTTGAAACCCATGTTCTTTCTACTCCACTTGTACTAGCACAAGTCTAGTACTTGGGCTGCTAACCGTTTATGACACTCATGGCGACTGAGCCCAGAAGTGACCTAAATTAACACCCTCATGTTCAAATGAATCACCTGAGTATCTTGTTAAAATACAGATTCTCAAATCAAGCAGTGTTTGCTTTTTTGTGACTGCTTTATTTCACTTAGCCTCATGTCCTCCAGTTTCATCCATGTTGCAGTGTGTTCTATAACAGGTAAGTTGTTTTATAACGTGTATGTAGGTCTCGGGGGAGTACCACGTGGTACTGATACTGCTGGTCCATAAATGACCCTTGTAATGGCAAAGGCATAGATATTTTTCTCAGAAGACTTTGCCATTTGATTTGATGTGTGGGATAAAACGTATTGAGAATCTTTTCTCTACTACGTTGCCTTACAACCAATGTATATATCGTTATTCACGCTAATAAGATGAGTGAGTAAAAAGTGCCCATTGCTTCTGAAGCCCTTCCATTCACTAGAAATTTCTGATTCTAATGATACCTTTGGCCTTGGAAGAATCTTTGTCTTCCTTAAACTTCTAAGATAATGGTGTCCTGAAATATCTCCTGTGATGATACTTGAAAAGTTTCCTCCCATCCTGACAGATGAGAAGAGAGGAACAGTTTCCTAGCTGTTGCTACATATCAAAGAGCCTGTCTTTTCAGCTCCACTGACAAGTTGAATGATTTTCCAGAGTTTGAGAAAATATCAGGGAAAATCTTTTCTAGAAGAAAAGCTGCTGTCAGCTGCCTGCAGCTGAGGGAGCAACTTTAAGCCCTGTGGGTGGTAGGGGGTTTCCTCCCGTGGACTGAGTCCCAAGGAAGAGCTTCTGCCCGTGTCCTGCTTTTGCTTGCCTCTGCTCAAATAACTTGCCAAAATGCCAACTGAGCAGGACCTGCAGTCTCAGCTTCCCTGACACACCTCACGTAATCCCTGGAGGAAAGCCTGTGGGCAGCCACTTGTTCAGGGAAGCAGTATAAGGTCATTACTTATGTATAATCTGTTCTGCTTTTTAACCCCAGCCTCACTAATATATGATAAAGGCAATAAAAATTGATGCAACAGTCCATCTACAAGTTTTCTAGTATCTTATTAAGTGGCCTGACGTGACAGTTCTATACCACATGGCAATGAGCTCTGTCTATAATAGTCTGTGACTTGGGGAACATGAATGTGACACAAAGAGAATTAACAGGGAAGCAGAGAATCAAGAGATGTGTGCTGCTAAGAAAATGGTTCCCAGAGCTGCACTAACTCTGAAACTTGTTGTCAAATTTCCTATTTTTCTTTACTTTTCTAAAGTCTTTCCAATATCTCCCCATTAACTAGAATAAACCTGAGTTAATCTTGATTTCTTGTAACTAACAAGAAATGTCTAACACTCAACTATTCATGCCTGTGGATCAAGACTTGATATATTTGCCAGATTCTGGTCCTACTAAGGCTATGTGGCCTACTCCATTGATGACTGGCCTGGCCATAGTAGGTCAGGACAGGCCCCTTATTAAGTCACCTTCATAGTGTTCATGGCATCTGTACTAAGGGCAACTCTATTTTGTATTTGGAAATTCCTTCTCCAGAAGAATATCAACTACTTATTTCCATTATTCTTATCATAGCTCCCCAGCAGCTATTAAAAAATATATACTTAGACAATCAAAAATAATTCTTGAGACTTTCTAATCTTACCTTTGTCTCCCTGCTTATTTGCTTAGAGGAGAGAGTGGTCATCCACCTCTCCAAACTATATCCCCACCAGTCACTATTCCCTTAACCCATATGTGTGCTTTGTCTATTAGGGATTTTTCCCTCTTTACTGCATCCTTTCAGAAACCTCAAAAATGCTGCATTTTCTATCATTTTTTTTCATATCATTACCTTATCCTTTTCTCTCCCTTTTGTGTTTGTTTTCTATACTTTCAACTCTGTCATTCGTCTCTCACCCCACTGACATTTCAGAAGTATCAGGTTTTTTTTTTCCTTTTTCCACTATTTACCTCCATGTGGTGTACTCCATCCTACTAAGTCATAATTCCTACATTGGTAAAGGGGATTAAGAATGCCTGCGTTTTCTACTTCATGTGGATTGGTGAGAATGGAAGATACTATTGCACATGGAGTTGTTTTGTAATTGTAAAGCTTTATGTGAGTTTTACATATTACCTAGAGAACTATCTTACTTTCATTTTACAAAGTCAGAAACAAATTACTGAATGGTGAACTTCTCTCAGACAGAAAGGTCATTGCATTTAAAAATGTGGTCCTTCATTTATATTTACTCAGTCAACACCATTTTAAAGAGTGTCATCACTTTTTTTACCTGTAAAATATATTCTTTTTGAACCTGTGCTCATAGTTTGTTAAAATATAAAGATACATAGAAAACAGAAAGCTTTGAATATTAGTGGTTAAAAATAATGAAATAGTCCACCTGTGAATTTTGATAAGCAAACCATGTTCAGTTTTCCATGGAGAAAGAAAAAAATAGCCGTCTCACTCAAGTATTTTTTTATTTATATGATCAAGTTAATATTTCTGTAACAATGACCTTTACCACTTACACTTAAAGTCATCTATGTAAACATTATCTACCAAAATGTATCCCAGAACTGTGTTCTGTGCTTAACAATTGACTTTTCTGCCCATTTAGAAGTTCTAGTATTACCAAAGTTTATCTGATACTTCTTCCCTTAGGGAGGGAAAACCTCTCAATCTTTTTGTATTATTAGCTAAGACATAAATTCTAGAATTTACCTGAATATAAAGCATTTGGATAGAGAAGACATATACTTTAATGGGGTATTGGACACTGAAGATTGACTGCTGAATGCTCCTGTTGATTTGATTTGGGATACAAGTATTGTCAGTAGCTTTCTGGGCCTTATTCCCTTTGCAATTCTAAAACTGAGATTAAAACAGTGCCCAATTTCACATTTAAGATGAATAAAAGAAGTTTAATTATAAAAGTATATATATAAAAGGACAGACAAACAATTGACCACATTTCAAGAACTTCAGACATTCAGTGAATGGGATGGAAGAATATCCTTCATGAAAGGAGAGAGAGTCATAGTAGATATACTTCTAAAGAGATAAGGATAATAATGGCCACCAAGCAATTTCCTTAAGAGATAATTTACTGTCATATTATAGAAAAGGTTTCAAAGCACGATTTCTGCTTCATTCCTTACTTTCATCTTCTTATTAACAATCTGTGTGTTTATAACTATAGCACAGCAAATATCTGCTTTAGGGATAAGTGCCTTTCTGTCTTAAGAAATTGAAGTCTTAGTTCAAAAGTGTTATCCCTTTAATTGATAGCCCTTTAATTGTCATATAATGTCCACAGTTGAGTAGAATTAGGCTCACCAGTCCTTGTCCTATGTACTAGTTATCGGACTTTGAGTTTCAGAGAATAAAATAATTTTTGTTTCATATTCTATAAAATGAGAATAACAACAGTCATGGCCGGATGTTGTGAGGATTATCCCCCTCATATTCATATGAAAACCAAAGTCTAAGTGAGCCAAGTTATCACAAAGAAAAAATTGCAGGTGTAGGACTCAAACTTCATCCTCCATTCTCTTAAACACTATAATATTTTCCTCAATAAATAGGTAGCTGCTTAAAGAGATTCAGATTTTTAAATCTTATTCATGACTAGGATGTGTTACTTGTACAAGGCATATTTCCTAGGAATGATCTCTAAAACTATGTTTGAAATACCGGTAACTCCTTTCAGGTAATATGTTGAATCGTTTTGGATCTTTCACCTCTTAATGTAACACTTACAGGGTATAATCATTTGAGACTCTGAGACAAAACCAGTTTTCCCTCAGTTTGAGAGTTTTTCTTTTTAGTCAGTGCACTAACTGAGAGAATATGCAATTTGGGAGAAGTTAATAGAAACAAGTCTAATAAATAGCTCTCAGAATTTTCACTCTTTTACTCATGGCACAATCGGGAAAGAAAGAGTTGCAACAAAGGGAATTCAGTTCAAAGTTTTGGTTAGGAAGGTAAAGAGGAAGCTGAAGATGAACCAGAAGAGGGTAGGGAGTTGAGAGATTAGTAATTTCAGGGAAACACCCATAGCTCCCAGGCTGGAGAGGGAAAGGGAAACAACGGTATCACCTGTAGCAGCCCCAGTGCCTGGATGGAAGGAGGGGTCTCTCCTGTGGGAAGGCGAGACACCCCCAGAAGAGCTGCGAAGTGGCAGAGTGAGGGGAGGACCATCTGAGCTTCTTCCTGCCCCGCGGGCTCCACGCGGCATCTCTCACGGGCTGACCTCAGCTGGGGGTCGGGAAGTGTGGCACGTGGGACACACAGCACACAGAGGTCACCTTCTTAGGTGACGCTCATTACTCCACAAGCTGTTACACATTTAATTTCTGAAGGTTCAGATCAATTTACCCACTCACACAATCAAAATAAAGCTTTATGTCTTCTGACAAAGTAGAGAGTGTTCCTAAGGTACTACCCTTCTACTACTAGCCGTTTACTTTTAGTTACCGGGGGTGAACATGACACTGCTTCCCCAATACAGACCCACACAGCATTCATGCTGTCAACCAGAAAGGCTGACCTCCCCTCCGTCCCTGACTATCACAAGCAGTTAAGTTTCATATGGCCAAGGAAACACGATGCAAATACAGGATGAACATGGGACCGAGTCCCTCCATAGTTACATGTGCTGTGCATTCCTAAACCTGACCACTGACACATTTGTGTGAACTTCTTCTCTGGTTTCATGGTTAAAGTCATGCAAAGTGAAACTTCTCAAAACGTAGCTGACTCTTTTATGGTATTTCTCATTTCCAAACACCAGTATAGGCACTCTAAATTCCTCACGCTTTCCTACCACATGCTGAAGCTTCACTTTAATTCTGCCCTTATTACTATTAATAATTGCCAATAATGGCCAGGCCAGAAACTGCTAAATTATTCAAGTGCTTAGTAGAAAAACCCTTCCACAGTAGTCACCATTTTCTTTTTTTCTATTTGTAGGCAATTTAAAACATGTTTTGAATGTGGAACAATAACATATAATTTAAATATATATATATATGCAGTAGCTTCTTCATAAGTCTATTAGACTTTATCTGATTTTAGGTGATTGCAAAATAAAAAGTTGGATAGTATTTTTTTTGAAATGTTAGAGGAATATCCAAACATTGACTGCAGATGTGAGGGGTTGGTGTCTCTACTGAGGGTTTCAAAGCTGTTGCTTCCCATCAGATTACTTTGTTTATTCATCTGACTACATGCATATGAAATGAATCCAATAATAATCTGGAAACTTAAAGCATTAACATGAATTTTCCCACATATGTATTTATTATTAACAAAATAGATGATTTCAGTTTTCATTTAATCAATTGCTTACTGATACTGAGGCATGAGATAGATGGAACCCAGGCTGAGCAGCTGGAATCTGCCCCCTGTGTACAGACAATCCAAGATAAAGATAATGACAGAGGCAGGGAGGAGCTGAGTCCTGCTTGGATAAGAGATAAGGAGACCACGCATTTCTCATTCTTGAGGTAAAGGAGACCTCCCAAACTACACATGCTCAGAAAGGTTCCTCAGGGGTCAGAGAAGGGAGGGGGCACCAGACCATATATGTTCAGTCAACTTCCCAGAAATCTTCACACTGCAATCAATCTTGGCTAAAAGATGTGCTCATACACAGGAGAGGGCACTGAGTCAGACCAAATATGGACTCAGAGCCAGAAAAATCAAGATGAAACACAAAAGAACTTTCCCATGTAAGATACTTAAACTACCCCAAGGGCACTACTCTTTCTCTGAGCCCGCCTGTGTGTGTCTATCCACATGTATTCTTTCCTCTTAATCAACACTTTGTCACTACTTTCCATCTCTTTGTTGAAATTCCTTTCTCCAAAGCAGACAAGACAGGGCCTTGCAACAAGCTACTGTCCCTTGAGGTATAGTGGCTAAGATTTAATGCTCTCACTGCCATGGCCTGGCTTCAATCTCTGGTCAGGGGAACTGATATTCTGCTTCAAGCTGCTTAAGGCTGAGGCCACCCGAGATCAATGCTTTACATACACTGACGGTATTGCATCCTTTATTTAAATTCTCTACACAAAGAATGAAATATAATGCAGTGATGACTACCCACTTTACAAATAGAGGATAACCTCTAACACTCACATGCTTATAGCACATTGTTTATATCTGAGACTCAGCGAAAAGGTTCCTTTAACAACTTTAGAAATAAAAAATCAAGAACATCTGTGATGTTGATTTGACCCATAGGCAGTTACAGGGCAGATGTGCATACTCTCCCATCAATCACCATAGCAACAACCAAGTAATTGTTTCTAAATAGCAAAAAGTACCTTTGTGGAAATCATTTCAGGTATCCACAGTTAACTCTATGTCAACAATACACTGATGGGTCTTTGTTTCTTTAACAGGAGGTTTTTTTAATAAAAGAATGTCACCTTTCCAATTATTCGTTCAAAGTTTCAGAAAACTAAAACATACCACCGAAAATGTATTCTCCAATTTCCAAGGAATGACTGGCAAACCTGAATCTCATTTCTGTATTCCTAATATTTTTTTCTATGCATATAATATCCGTAGAGATAAGACCTTAAGGCAGTGCTCGTGTCGCTTGTTTTCTTTGTTTTCTTATGATTATTTTATACAGATTTATTATGAAAATAAATTCACATTTTTAGTATATTTTCTGTGAAAAGTTTGTGAAATAACATCTAAAAGAAATTATATGCTGCATTTTTTATTCCTGAAACATTTTGTAGGTTCAATTCAATTAGCATATTTTGAAAGGTGCTTAGTGTTTTTATGCATCAGGCCCCTTGAAAAATTCAACTTTCCAATAGCTATATTCCCTGGACGCTCCTTATTTTCATCTCAGCCAAATAAAACAACCTACTTATGAATTTAAATCATTATGCTATTTGCATTCTTTGCTATACCTTAGAAACAGCTCTAAATACTAAAATATAGAGGAAAATCCTGATAGGGTATATATTTGTTTCTTTTTCAATTTAAAAAAGGGTGTGTTTTCTCCTAGGATGGAGAAATGAGGCAGTAAGATCTAGAAGAACAGGCATCATTATACCTAGTTTACTCTAAAACAGTTGAATGACAATAAATTAACCCATTTTTAGATTATATTAAAACATTGTTTTTTGGAAAACATCAGAATAATTACACAAATTTTGTATTTAACAACTAGATATTTGTCAATTTTCAGCTGGAAAACCAGAAGAGATTAAACCCTATCCAGTTGGTCCCCTCCTGTCAATGTGCAGTACTTGGCATCACAAGGGATCCTTAGAAGTGTAGACGGTCATGGCTCACCTAACACCGGGGTCAGAACCTGTGTTTTTACAAGAGCCCAGTGGTTTGTATTCAATTTAAAGACTGACAAACTCTGGGCTAGACCTAAATAATTTTATGCAATTTTCACCTATTGATTAACTTCAGTATAACCAGCAAATTATTTTGACAAACTAATTCACCAGTTTGGTGTATAATTAATTATACATGCAATTTTTCTCACTCTGAAAAGGTCTGGTGGTGAATTTTTGAAAACTTCATACTAAATACGGTGACATCATATTTAAATTACATTTTATGTAGGTAGTTAATAATTTGGTAATTCCAACCATGAACACCAAAGACCTTGGATAGTTAACATGAAGAAATCCAAAGACAGTCAATCTCTTGCAGGATATGTTCTTAAAAATCCATTAGAATAACTCACACGATTAAAAAAAAATCAAGGTGAATGATACATTTTGAAAAATTGAAGTAGCCATTTTAAGCTACATAGAGGCACTGTTAAAATAAATGTGATTAAAACATTTTATTTACTTAGCTGCTTTATGAGTACTTATATTCTGGAGCCAAGGAAGATCATAAAAATCACTTAAGGGTATAAATTCCAGACAACATTTTACAATACAATTAGCATCTTGGCTAGAATTCTAAGCACTTGTGAGTTTTATTCTATGAATAACTAGCTAACCAAATTATTCCAGACTATCTGACTTCCCCAAATAGGGCTTAAGAGGCTTGTTAACTCTCTTTAAATAAATTCCTGCTTCTGTTCCTCTTGGAGCAAGTTACATAAAAATGACCATGATGTAGCCTAGAAAAAATAAGGCTGTCAGTTCAGCACACCTGACCTTATGACTCTTAATTTTATTATCTTATTTGAAACCCATTGTGTCTTCTCTGTCCACATCACCTCCTTGGGGACGTCATCTCACATAACCTCCTTGTATCTTATTGTGAGCTGCTAACAGGATGACCCTTTCTATGCAATCAATACATCACATAGTCGGTATTTTAAATGAGTGTATATTCAATATGCCCTGAAATTTGCTGAAACTCCATTCACATTTTTTGGTGATTCATTTATGGATCAACAGACAAGGAAGAAATAAGTTTAATTTTATTTATGTAAGGAAGATATCCACCTTTTGTCAATAATGACATCCCTCTAAAAGAATGGATTGCTTATAGAGTATATATAAAATCACAAAATAAATATTGAACTACAAAAACATGTTATAATACATAAAACCAGTAGAGTTTATTGCCGGGGAACTTAATATAAATTTGTAATACGAAATGGTTCAAGGATGCTATGTACAATTCACTTTCTTTTTCTCTTTCTTCCTTTCTTTATTTTTCCTTATTTCAATTACATAGATATTTAATTGGGCACTTGCTGTGATCTGGGCTTTTTCCTTATTGCTGAGTATGTGTCAGTCATCAAGAAGTCCCTGCTCACATGCCATTTGCCTATCAGGAAATCAAACAAAAATTATGTACAGATATGAGTATAGCTTATATATATATATATATATATATATATATATATATATATATATATATATATATATATATATATATATTCATATATATATTCATATATATGTATTTGTGTAAGAATGTGGGTATAATTAGTTGCATATAAGAACTATATATGCATATATATGTATGTATTTGTGTGTGAATTTATTTATGTGTAATCACTTGCATACAAGTACTATGAAAAAAGTTTAATCAGGATGCTGATGGAGAGTGTTATTTTAAATTGAGATTGAGTGGTTATTTCAAACTGAGATTGAAATTAGAATAGAAATGAATGTAGTCAAGGATGAACCCTACAGTTATCTAGGTGAAGTGCTCATAGACACAAGAGTGAACTAGTGCAAAGTTCCTGAGATGAAGAGGACGACATATAAAGGAACATCTAGTTGACCACTGTGGCTGGAGATGGTGGGAAGAGATGTGGACGATAGGAGCAGTGAAGGAGATGGGAATAAGTCTTGTAAGTTAGGCCATAGTGAACATTTTGGATTTCATTCTGAATGCAATGTTTTAAAAAATGATAACTCTGACTGCTAGGAGGGATGCAGACATCAGAAAATAACAGCTGGGGCAGAGTGACTAGTTAAGTGGTCATTGCAGTAGTTGAGCCACAAATCATACACGAGAGTGGATGAGTGGAGGTGGTGGAACGTGTACAGATTGTGATATATTTAGAAGGTAAAGCCACTAGAATTACCTAATAGGTAGATGTGAGTATGAGAAAAATAAAGCAGTCAAGAACAACTTTTGTTATTAGCAACTGGATGAATACAGTTGCTACTTACGGAAATAAGAAAGTCTTGGCAAGAAATATGTTCCAGGGGAGAATCAATGGTACTTCCAAGCAGAACTGAATAGGGATATAGCTATCTGAATATGAAGTTCATGGAAAAAATAAGAGCTTCACAAGCAAATTGGAAAGCTATCAATACATAAATGCTATTTTAAATCCACAAATCTTGTTGAAATACCTAGGGGATATATGAAACTGTAGAAAGGGAGAGGTCCAAGATTATAAATACACAGGTAGTCAAATCATGGATTTAGTAACCATATAAGCTAAAAGTTTTTTGCATATAAAATGAAAACATGTTACTGAATGCACTTTAAAATTATTTTTTATAAATTTTCTAGAAATTATACTGTCAGGCTTAGGTGAAACTGGTAAATAGATTACATGGTAAAATCTACATCTGCTGTTCCAGAAACAGGAATATTTGATAAATATATCATATATATATATATATATATATATATATATATATATATATATAATGTACACATATACATATATATCCACACACAGATAGATATAGATATAGACACTATAAAACTACACATATGTATAGTGATTTTACATGTATATGCGTATATAAATATTTTGGTAAAAAAAGAAAAACCTCCTAATGATTTGACATAATCTCATCAAGTTAAAATTGACAAATTGGTTGCAAAATTTATATGGAAAAGCAAAGGGCCTAGAATAGTCCAAACGATTTTGAAAAAGGACCAAGTTGGAAGATTCATGTTATCTGAGTTTAGGATGTTCTCGAAAGATATAGTTAATCAAAATAATGTGGTATTGGCCTAAGGAGAAACATAGATAAGTTGAACAGAATAGAGTGTTTAAGTTGGTTTTCAACTAATGATCTAAGGTAAATCAATGGAGAAAGGATTCTATCTATGTCACTAAGTGATGAAGTACTGGATATTATTGTACAAATAAATCATCATCCATTGCATTACATACAAAAATAAAATTGAAATATAAAAGTGTAAAACCAAAATTATAAAATTTCTAATAGAACAAATGGGAGAAAATGTTTGTTTCTTTATGGTTCAAAAATATTTATATGTAGGATACAAAAGCATGAACCATAAGAGAAAAAAAGTAAATTAGTCATCATCAATAAACATAAAACTTCCTGCTCCTAAAAAGACATTGTTAAAAAAATAAAAGCACAAGCCACAGGTTCAGAGAAAATATTTGCAAAATATGCATTGGATAAAGATTTTAATTCTATAATATATGAAGAAGTTTGACAAACAAAAATATAAACATGCAAAAGAAGAGATACACATAGCAAATAAGTATATGACAAAGATGCTCAAAGTCATTAGTCATTGGAAAAATGAAAATCAAAATCCCATTGGGATACTACCACACACTAGTAGAATAGCAAAAATTAAAGACTAGAACAAAAACACACCACAGAAAGTGCCGACAAGGATGGGAAGAAGTTGGAGTTCTCACATAATGCTGATGGCCATACAATGCTGCTTTCACACTGTAATGGCAGAGATGAGTAGTTGTGAGAGAGACCTGCAAGGCCTAAAACAGTTACTCTCTGGCCGTTTATAGAACAGTCAGTTTCTGCACAGCTCCCATAGTCACCATGAGAATACTTATGACACTAAAGATGTGTTCACTTTCAACTAAGAGGAGAATCAAGAATTTTTTTTTTTCAGAAATGTACTACTATTATATTTTCTGTTCGTTAGATAAATTAAATTAATTAAAAAAATAAAACATTTTAAATTAATATCTTCCTGTATAGTGTACTGCTGATTTGCTTGTTTGTTTGTTTGTTTCATTTAAGCTGTTTCATTCACTTTATCTCTAATAGTACTTGACTAAGGTAAAGAGTTTCCTTCAACTTCAGGATTGAAAGATTTGAAGGGTGGCAATAATGTGCTTTCATAGAAACAACCCCCAAAACAAAAATTGTGCGTTGGTTGAGAAAAATATTTAGTTTCTGAATATTTTGTACTTCAATTTAAGATTGTTGCTTGGACTAAATTTTTTTCTAATATTTTAAACATGAACTTTTGCTTTCCAAAATTATTTTTTTAAATGTCCAAATACCTTTGCTCTAGGGTAGCTCTCAGGTGATGGTGATTTTACCCCTCCAGGGAAAATAGAGCAATGTCTGTAGACACTTCTGGTAGGTGCATTGCTGGTGGGGGAAGGGGTACACATTACTGACATAGGGGCCAGGGATGCTGCTAAACATGTTACAGTTGCACTGGACGTTCCCCACAACAAAAAATGATTCCACCCAAAATGTCAACCGTGGTAAGGTTGAGAAACCCTCCTGTAGGGATATGGCAATAAACAAAGTAATTAGCTTTCAAGGCAACAAAATTACCCTGGAATTACTATCTCCATTTCAACTTTCATTACATCTATGCAAATCTCAGCATCTTCCCTGAAGTAAAATGACAGGAGGAACTTTACAGCAGATTTCCTGTAATAAGCAATGTGCAATTACAAAGAACATAAACTTAGGAATTTTTTAGGAAGTTCCAGGAAATAAAATAATTTCCCTGCTAACAAAATTATATATATATATATATATACACACACACACACACACACACACACACACACACACGAATATTACTCAGCCATAAAAAGAAACGAAATTGTGTTATTTGTAGTGAGGTGGATGGACCTAGAGTTTGTCATACAGAGTGAAGTAAGTCAGAAAGAGAAAAAGAAATACCATAGAGTAACACATATATATGGAATCTAAAAAGAAAAAAAGAAAAAAAAAAAAGTTCATGAAGAACCTAGGGGCAGGACAGGAATAAAGATGCAGACTTACTAGAGAATGGACATGAGGACACAGGGAGGGGGAAGTGTAAGCTGGACAAAGTGAGTGAGAGAGTGGCATGGACATATATACACTACCAAATGTAAAACAGATAGCTAGTGGGAAGCAGCCGCATAGCACAGGGAGATTAGCTCGGTGCTTTGTGACCACTTAGAGGGGTGGGATAGGGAGGGTGGGAGGGAGGGAGATGCAAAGATATGGGGATATATGTGTATGTATATGTATAGCTATTCAGACTGTTATAAAGCAGAAACTAACACACTATTGTAAAGCAATTATACTCCAATAAAGACGTAAAAAAAAGAAAAAAAATGTGCAAGACCTGAGTTCTTCCGTGAGTGAGAAGGAGTAGCAAAGATAGAGCAAGTAAAGGAGGATGAGCCAGCAAAACAGATCAAGAAGTAGCATCCGAGAGAGAGGAGCACCTGTAAGCGCAGTGCCGAGACCTTCCCCTGGTCAAATCGAATAGTTTAAAACATCTTCTAATGCTTTTTCAAGTTTCTACAACATTTGGGCACAATATCAATAACCAGTAAGAAACTCTCCCTACATCAGCACAGTGATCCACTGACATAGGAACAGCAGAAGTATTTAGTCAGGAGAGTCAATTCAATTCAGAAATCCTTGTGTGACACCGATTTCACTGCACTCTGTGGGGGGTAATGTGGAGGGGGATAAAAGCATGAGAAAGACTGCAGAAGAATAAATCCCATGGGAAAACGAGTATTATAGAAGACTATACAGAGACATAGTTCCTTCTAAATAATATGGTGATTAATTCCCCTGGGGGTCAGAAGGTGAGGGACTCTAAGGATGACTCCCTGGAGAGATGACGTTTTGACAGAAGTCTTGAAACAAATATAAGACTTCAGCAGTGTTTGAGGATGAAAGCCATTTTAAATTTAGAAACTAGCTTGTGTAAGACCTAAAGTATAATGTTAAGGAAAATAACTCTGGCATGAGAGGAAAAGCCTTTCTTCTGGGCATCTTCAGACAGCTATTACTTGATATTCTTTAAGAGAAAATGAAAGTCTTGGGGGAACGTAAAGGACAAACGCAAAGTAGGTGGATCCAGAATAGGAATGGACGAAAATAATCAATGTTGAACGATGACTAAAACAAAAGAAACAACACAAACTACAAATAGATACTAGATCATATATAAAATGAAGTCCTTTTTTATATTACAAATTAAATTACTTATCTATTCTTTTAAATTACATTCCATTTATGTAAAAACTTAGTTGTGCATATTTATTATAGGAAAAATGATTTCAAAGCGCCGTGCATCATAATAGCTCCAGAGAGATCATTTAAATACTCACAAAATATTTATTAATTTATATCATGAGTCACGAGTATTTCTAATTACTGAGAAAAGTATTTGTCTAAAATGCATTATGCACATGAATAAGATAGACTTTATATTTGGACCTTTATTTTTAACCACAATGAGTGTTTGTAGTGAGAATAATAACTTTTAGGAGATAATTTCGCACTATTCTTGAAACTGATATCAAAGACATAAAATGTGGGAACATTTTTGTAACAAGCTTTGAGTTATTTACTTAATTGAGATTAAAGAAATACATCAAAATTGTGCTCCATTGCTCATTGAAATATTTTATGCTCTACTTGTTACAAGAGTTCCAACTGACTTGATATTATTTATTTTTAAGAGGAAAAATAAAAGATCATGTGAAGACTGTTTCTCGTTATGAATGCATACACTCATGTGTAGTCTTTGGGTCTCCAGCACAATATACTAAGTTACTATAGAAACCGTTTCTAGGGCAACAGGAGAAAGAAGTATGGGTGTTTCTGCTGTCAGCTGTGTGCCTTAAAGAAATGAATAGTAAACAAATAGTAGCTATTTGTATAAATAAATCAAGGTATTTTGTAATATACTGTCTTATGTAATTAAAAGTACCAAGAACGAATAACTGACCATACAAGCAGATACATTGGAAAAAATGACCATTTGATATTCATTTGTCACATCTCCAAAATCTGAATACGTTTGAAAACTTCTATTAGAAACAGGTTAATATAACTATTGTACATCATAAGAAAGAGCTCATACCTGTTTCTCATCAGAGAAAATCTTTCTTGTTTCTTCACTTTGTCACATGAAGAAGCTGAGGGTAGTGATCTGCACATAATCTTAGAGTAATTTAAGGGGCACTGAGTTTAAATTCAGGTTCCCAAACCCAAATCCAATCTCCTCCACCACTAAGTTTACCTCCAAAATATGTTTTTAAGAACAATAAAATACATCAAATTTATGCTGAAGACCTACCTCTGTGTTCAATACTCAGGGCACAAAAAAAAAATTGAGGCTTTTAAACAATGTATTTTCTAATGTGTACTGATGGCAAATGGACAACTATACACTTAATTACCATCAAACAATTGTCATAGAAGAGGGGTCATCATAGTGACACCGTACCAAGGCTCTCACTATTGCAAAGCTTGCCCCAGGTCCCCACAGAACCTTGAGTGACTGCTAAGAGGACAAAGTGAGAAGTTAAATTCATCGTGTTTAGCTCACTCCTACCACATAGGAAATCCTTAATATATGTAGTTATTAGTTTTGCAAGAAAGTGGTTAAAAGTGATATAAAGAACATGTAATCACCACCATCTAATCACAGGTACAATTTGACCTATTCTGGGAACTGCTACCCTGAGTCAGAGTCATAAACACTACTTGGTCTCTCTCACTCTTTTTCTTTTTTTTAAATTTCTAATCCTTTGTTCATTTTTAAATTTTTGTGCCCTGATCTCAGTCTGAACACTGAGAACCCACTTCTGCTTGTATCCATTCACCCAGTCCAGATCCAGCAAAGAGGTCTCCTAAGCATGGTTCACCAGCTGGGGGTCTACTTGTTATGGGGTCTTGTAGTTTCCATTTACTCCCTTGCCCCACCATATCACAGTTTTCTGGATTCTCTTGTGTTGTCAGCAGAATACTAAGATGACCCTTTCCACGACCCTCATCCTTGATCAATGTCCCTTTGAATGTGGGTGGATCCTGTGAGTATGGGAAACTATCACTCTGGTGATTATATTCTGCCATAAGCAAAGGAAGATTACACAGTGGGCCTAATTTAATCACAGGAGCCCCTTAAGCAGACCAGTTTCTCCCACAAGTTGCAGAAGAGGAAGTCAAGGAATTCAAAGAGTGAGAGAGGTTAGACACCAGGAATGCTCTCTGTTACTGAGACAGAGGGAGTTGGGGGCACAGCCTCGAGCATGTCTTCTGGGAACTGCGAGCTGTACCCAGCTGATGGCCAGTGAGAAAAAGGCACCTCCGTCCTACAACAGCAAGGAAAAGAATTCCTTCCACAAGTAGTGAGTTGGAGGAGGACGCTAAGCCCAGATGGGACAATAGCCAGAGCAGAGATTCCATTGGTATATTCCTGACCTATAGTAGCTGTAAAATAGTACATAGCATTAAGATTGTGGTGATTTGTTACCCAGCAAAAAAAAAAAAAAAAAAAAGACATGATGCTTTCTGCATAAGCCCTTTGCTCTAGCATCTGCATCTGCCAACTCTGAACCCAGTCTCCCAGCTGAGATCTCTTTCATCTACACCAATCTCCCCTGGCCCATCGTACTTCAGCCAGCTACCTAGGCAGGCTTTAGAATTTGATGTTGACATGTAGCAGGGTTTTTTTTTTAAATGAAGAAAATTACAGAAATAGAATTATCTATTCATGAATAAAGAATAAGATAAAAAAGATGAGAAGTGATATTTCCAGCATTTTTACAGGCAGTTACATTATCTGGTCCTGGTCCTAACTTGGTCTCCAAATCACACTGTCAGGACCAATAAAGTTAATGGTAATGTATTTTTTTTAATTATAAAATTTGAACTGAATTTGCCGATTTCCATGTAGTAGCCTCAAATTAACCATGAACAGGTCTAAGAAGGTATGATACTTGTGAAATTAGTAGGACCTGAGTATAATTCTTTCAAATGTTTTCTAGTTTTCCCGTCTTTTTAGAATTAGATTTTTATTTTTCCAGAACAAATATATGTGGAATAACAATATTTGAAACGCATAAAAATTTCTCTTTAAAAGTAGAACAATATTTGAATAGTTAGCAAATATAGTAGTTGGCAGAAGTACTAAAAATTTGGTGTAACTTGACATTTCTGAGGTGGTAGACCAGAATACTTATCTCTTTTACAACAACCTATTTTTTTCTTCAATTTCCTTACCTAATTAAGGGAAGCAGATAATAAAAATGGTAAGGCGCTTAAATCAATTTCAAATGCAAAATTTAAAAAATCAACATCAAAATGCCTTTGAGAAAATTTGCTTTGCGTTGAATTGAAACTAATTTTGTTGGATGAGGGCAAGTTTCAAAGCAAGGACACTGGAGGCTAAAGTTTACCATTTAAAATGAGACCTGCCAGTCTAGGACATCTGTAAGTGCTAAGCTATACATTCCAAGAAATAGCTGAAAGTTAGCTTTGAAAGGTAATAGATCATTTCATGCAAACAAAATATTTTAAAAACATCATTAAGTCATGGATATTATCTTGGTATGTGCTATTAGCAGTTAAGTAATTTTTGAAAAAAATGATAGCACAAAGTGGAAAGCTTCAAATAGAAAGTAAATGTATAAAGGGATAAAAGATAAAGAATTCCAATGACCTTCATGAGAAAAATTCAGATAAAAGAGATTATTCTTTCAGATAAAAGAATAATCTTTCAACACAATTTTAAGAAGCAATAAATGTGTTTTTGTTAACAAATTTATTAAAAGCAAATTATTCTTATTGAATGTATATAACATATTGAGTTGTTTACTCTCATCCATGTCTCTTGTCATGTATAACATGAAAAAATATATATAAAACAAAACAAACCCTATTCCTAAAAAGACTTGTCTTACGTTTGGAAATTAGCTCTGTCCCAGAGATTTTACATATATTAAAGTGAAATCTTACGTATTTTATCTTTAATATTAGTGGTTCTGTTCAAAATGTGTGCACACAAATATTTATAGTTTACAAGCTGGAGTCCTTATATGGCCTATATGATAAAATTAAACTAATATGAGTTTAATTTCTTGCTTGTGATTCAGTCAATTAGTACTACATCTCTCAATAACATTTCTTTTTGAAATGAGCTAAACAGAAAAAAATGGGTGAACACTGATTTCTATCACCAGGAAATAAAGACAATTAGTACCAAATCAATAAAATACCAAAAAAGTATTTACATATTTATAGAGATTATAATTTCAAACAAAATCAATATCTTTTATAATACAATTTATATACGTTTACAAATCTGTAACAAATATTTTGGTGATGAATAGGACATGGAGATGATTTAGAAACAAATTGTCCTCTTGTTTCTGTTTTCTCGTAAAGTGAAGGGGTGAAATTAGCTGATTAATTGTCATTCCAAATGTAGTAATTACTTCTTCATCTACTGGCTGGTACTTCTAATCACGCCTTTTCTAGTTTATGCTAGAAAATTATTTTTCCTAGACCCTTTACATTTGAAAAGTACTTTCAAATGTTTATAAAATGTATTATTTTTGTGAGGATTTTATCTTTGAGTCAGAACTTTCCTATTATTTACTTAACCATTTGTAATGTCTACCACTGTCTGTGTCTTGAAATACAGTTGACTCAGAAAGAAACATTCTAATGTCCATATAGATTGGCTCAGTTTGTTCACTTGTCCACTGTGTGGATGGATGCCGAGCTGCCTTGCTATGACCACATCACTGCAGTGGGGTCAAGAGCACAGTAACCTCAGGAAGCAGCATACTCACTTTACCACGCCAACTGTGGACAGGTTTTCTTCACCATGTATGTTTTTCTCCTAATTTAAAAAAATGTTTTAATTGAGGATTTGTTTTGAACTTTTTTGATTTTATGTTAAGAGTAATGATAGATGCAATGTATATAGACTGACTACCTCTAAAAACTGAGTTAAGCACAGCATATGCCTTGTCTAGTTTAATCCTCACAAGAGCTTTTTGCAGTGGCCATGGTTATTATTCCCATTTTAAAGAGAGAAAGGCTAAGTATTCCCAAGATCACACCATTACTAAGTAGATTTGGAACTATATAGCTTGGTTCTAGAGCCCAAATTCTAAACCCCCATGCTGTGGTAAGGACACTTTAGAAAACAATATGCTAATTTTGGGGGGCATCAATAAAAAAAAGTATAAGTCCTTTACACGCATGTTTCGGTTTCCACCTATGTCTGTGGAATTCAACTGATATTATTTATCTCTTGTGCTTTTAAAAAATAAATAAATATAAAATAGGGGGCAATTCCTGTGTGGTTAATAAAAATAAATACACTTTTTTTCAGCCAGTTTGTGAAAAATGTTACTTTAATTACAGGCCCTATTTGGTTTTGAAAAAAAAAAAAAAAAGACGACTTTCTTCAAGTAGAAACAGTGATACTTACCTACCTTCAGGTACAAATATTAAATGGTATAAAAGTACAAAATTGCACTGTTTATTAATTTCCACTATCAAAATGATAAAACACAACTTTATTTTATTTCCTTCCATTATAGAGAGCCCATCAGATGCTGTAAAGAGTGACAGAGGCAATGGTATCAAAGGAAGAGACAGAAAAAAACACTAGAGGAAATAAAAATTATCCAAAATCTAAGCAAAATGGTAAGTTACTTAGAGAAGCTTCACCCAAAATAAGAGCATTTATGAAAATCAAATAGAAAAATACAGTTCATAGTTATAATCTTAGATCAAAAGAGTTGTGCTTATCATCTGAATTTTCCAAATTCTATCCAGAATTTTTTCAATGTCCTAATATGAATGGAATATTCATGTCTTGTTTCTTGAGCATTAAAAATCACTGTTTAGAAAGTAAAATAGGGAAGTTTTGGAGGAAAGGGAAAGAAAATATGATAGGAATATAGGAATTAATGTTATTTTTATACTTGAAGGATCCTGTAATTCAAAGCTGAGAGTAGGGGTTAGACACTGGCTGCCATCAGGGTGTGAATGCAGAATGAGGAGTCAAGGTCTCAGGAAGGAGAGGACAGCCTCACCCCGGATCTAGCGAGCTTCACTACTGACTCTCTGGAACTGATGATACATGCTTCAAAGCATTAATAAGAACTAAAGAGACTTAGGGAAGGGTTAGAAATCCCTGGCCAAAGTACAACCAGCGGTTTACAACTACAAGAGTTGCAAGAGTGTGTCTCTGTCTAGAAATAAAATCTCACAATAGAGTAAATTATTCAACCGTAAGTGAGCAAATCAAGAGAGTATATATCAATAAAATTCAGGGCAAACATCAAGCTTAGATTTCAAGTACTCAGAGCTTAAAGACCAGACAGGTATTAGCTGTGTCTGGGACAATAGTCTAGAAACTAAAAGAGCATATAGAGTTGAATTACAAAAACAGAAGCTTAGAGAGAGACTAGCATTCAGGTGGCAGTGTGACAGCAGTTTTTATATATTTACTCATATAATCCTAAAAATTAACTCCACAAAATTAGTGGTAGAACCATTTAATAACAGAGACAAATCACATAGCTTTTCTAAAGTCAAAGAGTTAGAAAGTCAGAGAATGGGAATTTTAGGATTTGTCCATCTTTCTGCCAGATTACCAGGCAATGAAATTATATAACTCAAGGTTTTTAAAAATCTTTTTGCTTTTAGTGTGTCCTTGTAGGAAGATGGTGAAACACACAGTGGGACACCATGTGACAAGAGAAGGCAGAAATTAGTGATGCAGCTGCAAACCAAGGAACACCGAGGGCTGACAGCCCCACCAGAAGCTGGGAAGTAAGGAAGGACTCACCTCTGTAGGTTTCAGAGGGAGAACCTGGCCCTACCAACACCTTGTTTTTCAGATCTCTGGGGTCCAGGACTGTGAGACAACAAATTTCTGTTGTTTTAAGTCACCCAGTTTGTGTTCCTTTGTTGTGGCAGCCCTAGGAAACTAATACCTTGTTCATCAAAATATATTTATAATTCTAGCATCAGTGTCACATTTACAAAATTTCAAAATCAATATTATCAAATTTTGCTGTCTCAGGATCTGTTTTCTTCTCTTTCCATATTTTCTAATTCTGGCATGTGTTCTGTCAATAGTTCATACTACATCCTTGGGTCTCTCTACTCCATATGGGCTTCTTGTTATATACAAACACATAGGCATGGACCCAAGTCTATACACATACATACACACACACACATGATACATGTATTATTCTAGTTATATTACCACTCAGGGAACAGATAGCTTGGATTACTAAATATTGTTATTAGTAGAGAGTTCCTCCATTCAACACAAAGTCACAAGTAAATTTCCAAAATAAGCATAAATACAAAACACCAAACACATATTTCACGCCGAACATGACTTGGTAATTCATGACAGATGCAGGAGTGAGAGTCTTTCTGTGCCTCAGGGCCATGATCAGTAATGTCATTATAAACTTATCAGACTTTTGCGTTGTAATAGAGCTATTGTAAGACACCATTTACAGCTGATAAAATGTCAGATAATCTTATTTGCAGCATGTCTGGAAAAATTGGTTTGCCTAGTTTTCCTTATTTGTCTTCAGAGGGTGGTTTAAGACACTTCTCTCTGCTTAAAAAAACCGATTACCAAAATAAATAAAAATAATACAGTGTACCAGCAAATCCTATTGGCTTAATCTTCAAAATAGATCCAGAATCTGACCATTTCTCAGGCCTTCACTGCCACCACCTGGACAGAGCCAAGGTCATTGCTCACCTGGATGAGGGCATCGGCCTCCTAACTGGTCCCCTGCCTTTGACAGCCCCACTCCCACCCACTAATCAATACTCAGCAGTACAGCCAGAGTGATCACTCAGATCCTGTCACTGTCCTGCCCAAGCCCCTGGCATAATTTTCTGCTTCACTCAGAGTACAAGACAAGCCCTTGTAATGACCTAAAGTTCCTGGAATCTGATTTTGTTTCCTCTCCCCTATTATATACCTGACTTCACCCTCTACAAGTCTTCCTCTTGCTTACTTGTTCCACCACATGGAGTTTCCCTTATGTTCGTAGAAAATGTCAAGCAAACGGCATCGGATACTTGCTCTTGGTGACATGTTTTTCTTCCTGCCTCTACTCAGTCCTTATCTCCTTCAAGTTGTTTCCTCAGCGAGATCAAACCTGACCATTGTCTCCCACCCATCAACACAGAATCTGTGACAGCCCCTACCAGTCTGTTCTGCTTTTTTTTTTCTGTACACGGGTCTCTCACTGTTGTGGCCTCTCCCGTTGCGGAGCACAGACTCCAGAAGTGCAGGCTCGGCAGCCATGGCCTACGGGCCTAGCCACTCCGCGGCATGTGGGATCCTCCTGGACCAGGGCATGAACCCGTGTTCCGTGCAGCAGCAGGCGGACTCTCAACCACTGCGCCACCAGGGAAGCCCTGTTCTGCTTTTTTATACATGCAGATTACCACATTATATATATATATATATATATATACACACATATATATACATAGTATGTATATTATGTGTATATACACATGACATGTATATTAGAACTTCACTATGTACACTTTATTATATATAACATGTTACAGAGAAATACAGGTTTGTTACACTCAGTGTTTACTATCTGTCTCTCTCCACTGGAATTTAAGCTCCAGGAGGGCAGGAGACATGTGTTCTGTTTAGCACTGTATCACTCACACCACAAACAGAGACCAGGACATCCTCACTAAGATGTGTTGTAAGTGAAACACGGTTATTCAGGAAGAACATCAGTTACGCTAATCTCTGTTACACTCAGATGAAAACACTCTCTAGGGATTTAAATAGTGTCTTAATTACTGACATTAAATAGCATCTAAAAATGCTGCTGACTGATGTTCATAGAAGTGACAGCTTGTCATACTGCACCACTTGCTTCAAGTATAAATAGATTTGGGAGGCAACATAAATATATTTTTATTAATTTCCTATGTACAAGTGACTGACAATAGTACATAGAATTGAGAAAAACTACGTCTGTGGAGAGGTAAGTGATTAGGTACGCTGTCAAAGGTGCTTTACACCAGGGGTTCCAGAAACTACCACCACATAAAGCCTACTGGCTGCATTTTTTTTTCTTTTGGGAAAGGTTTTGACAAAAGAACTAGGTACACTGTCCCTACCCAAGGGCAAAAGCCCGTGAGCTGCAGGTCCTTACCCCAGTTTTGAACCTTGTTCCCCTGCTTCCCGGAGTCCCCAGAGAAGGGATGCCATTCCCCAGGGTGCCCCACTGAGATCTACCCAAGAATGGGAGCCAACAAAGACATGAAGAATAAAAAGAACCACACTCCCTTCATTGAATTATATCTTATCCTTACAATTCATCATATCTGGGTCTCGCCAAGTTCAATTCCAATGCCCATGAGATACTTACTAGCTGAGGGACCTGAGCCAGGACAGTCTCCACCTGATCCTCATCTGTAAAGTTGGGAGGGGACCCGGTCACTGTCAGTTACTAAACGGATATTGAATAAATGGCAGCTAGTATTATTAAAATCATCCGTGAAACCAGGAGTTGTATCTTCATTCCCA
Organism: Mesoplodon densirostris; assembly: GCF_025265405.1. Lineage (NCBI taxonomy): Eukaryota > Metazoa > Chordata > Mammalia > Artiodactyla > Ziphiidae > Mesoplodon > Mesoplodon densirostris. The sequence continues at coordinate 74,253,905 of NC_082672.1, forward strand.
TAATATCCAGAGATGTCCACGAGTATCTGTGCTGTTTCTTGGCCAAAGCATTTCCTCCCTGTGACAGTGTTTTGCAAGGCTTATTGTAACACTGACCCAGATCACAGGACTGGATTATTTAGGTCCTCTGCTGGGAGCATCCAGTGCCCATCCTCACTCATACTCTCACTGTAGAGCTGATATTCTGTCTCATACCCACACTGTGCTGAATCCTTTCCCAAGAGCAGATAGCTGTTCCCTAAAGGAATACCACTTCCTGAACAGCTGGGATCATGCTCAGAAACAAACATGACCGCCCCATTTTTACCTGTCTCACCAGCTGCCTAGGGTCTCCCAGTGTCAAGTCACTTGATAAACAAAGGCCTCCTGACCTGATACATTCATAATTCTTTGAGATGACTGTATATGAAGCTATCCAGCTTCTTCCTTAGGAAACCAGACACTTCAGCCATGTTTAGGGTATTTTTCCCAACCTCCAGCTTCTGAACTTCCACAGCTTATATTGCTCTAGTCATAGTAGCCTTCACAGCTAAACCTCCCTTTTACTAAGTTGATGACAATCTTTGTGACCAGCTTTAAGATAGGTTTTACCAGAAACAGACTCAAGACATAGAGAACAGACTCGTAGGTGCCAAGGTGGGAGGGACAATAAAGGGAAGAAAAACAAAGGGAAAACATAAATTGTAAGTGTTTTTACAAACATCTTCTGATAAGAGGAGATGTTTGCATCGACCCTGAGGATAGGTATTCTCACAAACTGGGCAATAGAGGGCATCCATGAAGATGGAATATGGACCCTAAAGAGAAGAGCTGTGAAACTGTATGATGGGATTGAAGAGGGTTTTTCAAAAATAGGGTGGAGATGGGTGGTAGAGAAGTAGCTGTAATGCTTCAGATTTAAACCTTTTCTGATAGGAAATGAAGACTCACTGTAGTTTTTTGTTTCTTTGTTTGTTTGTTTTTGTGGTGCACGGGCCTCTCACTGTTGTAGCCTCTCCTGCTGTGGAGCACAGGCTCCGGACGCGCAGGCTCAGCGGCCATGGCTCACTGGCCCAGCCGCTCCGCAGCATGTGGGATCTTCCCGGACCGGGGCACGAACCCGTGTCCCCTGCATCGGCAGGTGGACTCTCAACCACTGTGCCACCAGGGAAGCCCTTACTGTAGCTTTTTAAGCAGAGGAATTTAAAATATCACATAAGAAGAACAACTCTGAAAGTAATGTGGAAGAGAGACTGGGAGAATGTAGACTAGAAATAAGCAGCCAATTTTAGAGAGAACTGTGGTAGTCCAAAAAAGATGATAAGAGTTTAAACTGGAGTGATAGTAGTGAGCTGAGAAGCTGCTGGAGAGAACTTTATAGATAGAATCCATAGTGCTTTTGATGAACTAAAGTTTACCCTGAAGTTTGGAAAAATAGATGGATATAAATTTCATGTCTGAGGTATGAATCAGGGGAGAAAAATTACGGGTAGGGAGAGAGATGGAGGTTGAAGTTGGGGAGATAAAGATTTTATCTTAGGTTTCTGAGGCACTGACTGGTTGAAAATGTGATTCTGAAAGTGGGAGAGAGTTTATACCTCTGCATGTATTTGAAGCCATGATTGTAGGTGCTTCACCTCCAAAGACAAATTTCAAATAAAGGAATGAGAATTGAAAGAAGCGTGAAGAGTGTGTGAAAGGAAGGAGACAAGAGAGAGGGGAAACATTTAAGAACACACCCTGGAGGATTCAAACTGCAAAACTACATGAAACTGGCCTGGAGGAGGAGGGAAGAAAATACCAGAACCGCAACAGCACAGGCAGGGCCAGATACACCACTCAGGGAACCAAATGCAAAATGAAAATATGGGGTCATTTGTTTAAAAGAAGCAGAAAAAAATGTTCCATTAAAGGTACTAAAATATAAAGCTTTTCCCTTTTTACCTGTGGTCTCTTTCCCATCTTTTCATAGTATTTTTTTACTTACTGTTTAAAGTAATTCCAAACAAATTTTAAATTTTAAATTATTAGCAAAACTTTGACCATTCATCTTTATATTGTGCAATGCCAGTTTTAAATGCAAACATAAGAGAATTTAGTCTTTTTTCACATGATCAAAATTACACACTTCATATTTCAGAGCTAGTATGTGCATTTTGTTCTTAGTAAGAGCTAACTCTGAACACTGAAACAAACTAACTCAACTGCTTTTATTACATGTCTTGGAGGATGCATATTCTAACACCACTTTGGAAGCTGACAGCTGTCATAGTACAATATCAGCCATGGAAAATATGTAAATAAATGAGTAAAGCTATATTCCAGCAAAACTCATTACAAAGACAGGTAGTAAGCCTGGGCAGCTTTGACCTGCAGGCCATACTTCGCCAATCCCTGGTCTATGAGATTAATTTTCCCACGGTCACATGCTGCTGAGATGGATATTCAACAATAAAGATGAAAGCATTTTGAAACCAAAGAACAGTAACATGCATGAAAAAAATTGTATTATTAAATTATTATATTCACTCTACTATATTTTGTATATGGTGTCAATAATACAATTCATTTTAGTGACCAGTGGGAATAAAATGCAAATAATGAATGTTTTTGAATACTGCAAACTAGCACAACACAAAAAACACAGGGTATTCATTTGTGGAAGATGCTGGAAGATGCACAGGAGAGAAAATGTCAGAATGTTACTTCTGAATTTATTACTGTCCTGTGCTGCATGTCAGCAGATGTAGTTTGACCTGCAGGAAAACCGTGGTGTTCATTACTGGATCAGTTCTGTATTGTGTTTGTTTTATAAATTGCAAGTAAATTAGAACAAAAGTGACTATTCGATATTGCAACAAAATCTTCTATCACTATGTAAATGCTTCCTTGCCCACAGGGCTAAGGTGAGGTGCAGTACAAGGTGTCACATGTCAGCTTCACATGTCTGTCTCCTCTGACACTTAGTAGTTTTCACCAAAGGAAAGCTTCTTCATCCAAATTTGCTGGCTTAGGAAATGTAAACATAATAATGAGTCATTTGAAAACCCTAGGATAAAAACATGATTCAAAATGTGTCAAGAGATAGAAATAAGAAACAGGTATGATTGTTTTAAAAAGGTGTAATTCGTATCTGAACAATTCTGGGCCAAACAGACAAACAAACCAAAAATTACATCAATGTCTGGTGCCTTTCACAAAGTAGTCAGTCAGTTAACATCTGAATATTGGATAAAATGATGTGCTTAATGCCATTCCAATTTTTTTCCAATTTCATTAAAGTGTAAAAATGCTGCAGACATGTTACTAATGATTTCAACATATATAGTAATTTAGTTTTAAAAAAGTGCATGGCATGTTTGAATATAAAGATATAGCCCTGTGTTATTTCAGAGAAATATACTACAATTTTTTCAGTTGACTCCCTTGTCACTATAATAAGGTTAATTAGCAATAATTTTCTTTTTTTTCTACATGAATATTTTCCTCAAGATTATTGTAAAATTGATCATTTTGATCTAATATGAATAAAGTGATTAAATATACTTTCTGACATTTTTTCTCACTATACACAAATACTTGCAAAATCGTATTTTACTATGAGTATAAAATATATAATCAGTGTAAAACATTCAGAAAATAAAAACAATATTAAAAGCAACATTAATGTTTTGAAAGAATCCTATGTATGCATATGTGTGGTGTGCTTGCACTACAGATGTCTGAGCAAATATGTGGTTTTATTGGTTCCACTTAATAGTATGAGAGAAGTAACTTTTCATGTCAGCATTTATTTAGTACAACCACCACTTTTGAACACAGGTGTTTCAAAATATTTATTATTTTAATAACATAATTTGGGTATATCAGTAATAATTACCTAAAACTGAAATTGATATGTTAAAACTTTTCCAATGGCAAACAACCTCTGAAAAATGGGTGCCCATTTACTTCCCCCCAAAGGGTAGAGAATCTTCACCATTTCAGAGTATTGTAATTAAAAAACAAAAACAAAAAACTGGCGAACAGAGAAAATTTGTCTCATTTTAAATTTGCTATCTTCAATTGATTCTGATGATTTTGAAATATATTTTTATTGTGTGTTTATAGCAATCTGTTTTACTCTTCCAGTGGTCAGCTTTTTCAGTTTGATTTGACAGAGTATTTTATAGCCATATGTCTATCTTATGAGGCAATACATTTTTGCATATATCTGCATTATGTTTATGACTATTTTTGGCTTAAAAATCATTAATTTTAGTTATTCTACTATAAATATACTCACTATCAACATTTTACTTATAATTTTCTATTTTTGCTTCGAGATTAAAAATTTCCAGTTAGATATCAAATAAATATTAACTTTTATTTAGATTATTTAATGTTTTATTTTGTAATTTTATCTAGTTAGTACTCATAGGATTTATTTTGGTATAAGATATAGGGGAAGAGTTTTCAAAATAACAGAATGCATCAACATAATTTAGTAAGTATTAAAATCTTTACCAATTAAGATCCCTCCTTTTTATGTAATTTTATATCTAATGAGTATATATATATATCTGGACTTTCTGTTCTATTTTTTTATCTGCATCCCTGTGATAACATCATAAAAATTTATTAAAGTTTATTTTAATACTTTACAAGCAAGTTATCTTACTGCCATTCCTTTTCAACATTTCTCTTCCTACTGTCTTTCACTTTAAAATGACTTGATCAGGGTTCAACAATTATCCCATTTGAACTTGTTTGAAATTGCTTTATACTTTTCAAATGTAGTGTCTCTGTAGTGTTAAGGGATCACACTTCTGAGCTCTCAAATAAAGATATGTCTCCATTTATCTACATTTAAGATATTCAACAAATTTCACCTTTTAAACTTTGTTCTGTATAGTATTAAGCAGCAGTAGTTTGTGTTTTTGGTTACTTAAATAATGCATTTTCCCATTAGATTTTCTAAATACTATAAGAAGAAATATGTACATAAAAAGGCATTTTTACTAGTTTATGAGTTTAATAGAACTACCTCTTCTGTTTCAACTTTAAGAATGGACAAAAGACACCGAATAGCCAAAGCAATCTTGAGAACAAAAAATGGAGCTGGAGGGCTTCCCTGGTGGTGCAGTGGTTGAAAGTCTGCTTGCTGATGCAGGGGACATAGGTTTGTGCCCCCGTCCAGGAGGATCCCACATGCTGCAGAGCAGCTAGGCTCGTGAGCCATGGCCACAGAGCCTACGTGTCCAGAGCCTGTGCTCCACGACAGGAGAGGCCACAACAGTGAGAGGCCCGTGTACCACACACACACTCAAAAATGAAGTTGGAGGAATCAGGCTCCCTGACTTCAGACTATACTACAAAGCTACAGTAATCAAGAGAGTATGGTACTGGCACAAAAACAGAAATATAGATCAATGCAACAGGATAGAAAGCCCAGAGATGAACCTACACACATATTGTCACCTTATCTTTGATAAAGGAGGCAGGAATGTACAGTGGAGAAAGGACAGCTTCTTCAATAAGTGGTGATGGGAAAACTGGACAGGTACATGTAAAAGTATGAGACTAGAACACTCCCTAACACCATACATGAAAATAAATTCAAAAAGGATTAAAGTCCTAAATGTAAGGTCAGACACTATTGAACTGTTAGAGGAAAACATAGGCAGAACATTCTATGACATAAATCACAGCAAGATCCTTTTTGACCCACCTCCTAGAGAAATGGAAATAAAAACAAAAATAAACAAGTGGGACCTAATGAAACTTCAAAGCTTTTGCACAGAAAAGTAAACCATAAACAAGACCAAAAGACAGCCCTCAGAATCGGAGAAAATATTTGCAAATGAAGCAACTGACAAAGGATTAATCTCCAAAATTTATAAACAGCTCATGCAGCTCAATAACAAAAAAAAACAAACAAACAACCCAATCCAAAAATGGGCAGAAGACCTAAATAGACATTTTTCCAAAGAAGATATACGAATTGCCAACAAACACATGAAAGAAAGCTCCACATCATTAATCATTAGAGAAATGCAAATCAAAACTTCAATGAGATAGCATCTCACACCAGACAGAATGACCATCATCAAAAAATCTAGAAACAATAAATGTTGGAGAGGATGTGGGGAAAAGGAACACTCTTGCACTGTTGGTGGGAATGTAAATTGATACAGCCACTATGGAGCACAGTATGGAGATTCCTTAAAAAACTAAAAATATAACTACCATACAACCAAGCAATCCCACTACTGGGCATATACCCTGATCAAACCATAATTCAAAAAGTGTCATGTACCAATATGTTCATTGCAGCTCTATTTAAAATAGCCAGGACATGGAAGCAACCTAAGTATACATCAACAGATGAATGGATAAAGAAGATGTGGCACATATATACAATGGAATATTACTCAGCCATAAAAGGAAACGAAATTTCGTTATTTGTAGTGAGGTGGATGGACCTAGAATCTGTCATACAGAGTGAAGTAAGTCAGAAAAAGAAAGACAAATACCGTATGCTAACACATATATATGGCATCAAAGAAATAAACAACAACAAACAAAACAAAACAAAAGGTTATGAAGAACCTAGGGGTAAGAAGAGAATAAAGACACGGACCTACTAGAGAATGGACTTGAGGATATGGTAAGGGTAAGCTGTGACAAAGTGAGAGAGTGGCATGGACATATATACACTACCAAACGTAAAATAGATAGCTAGTGGGAAGCGGCCACATAACACAGGGAGATCAGCTCAGTGGTTTGTGACAACCTAGAGGGGTGGGATAGGGAGGGTGGGAAGGAGGGAGACACAAGAGGGAAGAGATATGGGAACATATGTATATGTATAACTGATTCACTTTGTTATAAAGCAGAAACTAACACACCATTGTAAAGCAATTAGACTCCAATAAAGATGTTTTTTTTTAAAAAAAGAATGGGATTAAGTATTATTGTGAGCTATTTATATTGTTATATTTGTTAATAATAACAGATACCTAAAAGATTTGGAGATAATGTAAATTCCTTAGAATAGAAAGGAGAAAAGAGAAAAAAATAAACATTCTCAGTAAACTGTAAAATGAATGTCAGTGTCTTTATATATAATGATGTGGTAAATTGTATTATTAAATATCTTACTTTGACTCATTCTTTTATTCCTGGAGAAAATAATATTTGCCATTTTCTAGAATTTTACTAATATAGTACTGGATTTTTTTTTAATTGAAACGTTACATCTATGAATGGAATAACTGGAACTCATGCAAACTTTTCTTTTTGTGCTATTTTTGTTACCCACAGCTACTAGAGAATATTTGGGTGAGGAATCTCCGGTTTCTCTCCCTTACACTCTTCCAAACAACTGGTAGAAAAAAAATAGACATATTACTACAGAAAAATAATATGAACTGCTAAAAAATGTCCCTTTTTCTCTCTTAAGTTTCATTTTATTCATGAGTTAGACCAAACCACAAAGACTGGACTGTTTAGAGGATGGTGTACCACAACACCTTCCATTCAGCTTAATAGAGCTGTGGCTGGACTGCCAAATAGCAATCATATGCGCCAAAAGTCCCACCAAACTCTAGGAGACACACTGGTAGAGGGTGTGCCATGATGCTCACTTCGCTGATCACAAGAGGGTGCTTGAGGTATCTTTTTTTTTTTTTCTCAGCAACCCAGTGCAAGGTGAGGAATCCACCAGAGCAAGGGAGCACAGAATAACAGGCTCTCCAACTTTTATACTTCCTAGTATGGAAGCAGCAAGAAGGGAGGAAACAGCAGTGCCCAATGTTTCACTTTAGAAACATGCAAGGAAATTCTCCCTGTGTCAGTGACACGTTCCTTCCATACTTTGGCAGTGTATTAGAACGTACTGAAGATTTTCACACTGCAGGCCATTCTACTATGGCCTACCCCACCTTTTCTTTACATGAAAATATTAGACCAGATGTGGTTTTAAAGGTATTTTCCAGATCCGAATGGGTTTGGCCAACAGGCACAGGAGACAGTGAGGTTGTGTGTACATCTCCTGGACTTCTCCATCTTGGATTGCCTTGAACTCCTGTGTCTTCCCCTACAGAGGAGACACAGCTTCTGTAAGCTAGTGGCTTTCCTCCATAGTTTCTGGGTCCTGGTAACTGCCCTTTCCTTTGCCCATTCTGGCCTAGGGTCAGTAATGATATTCTGCTGGTACTAGTCCCAGCAAACCATACTATGTCTCATTGTTTCCTTATACCCTACCCATATATTTGTAAATGATCTTTTTATTAAACTCTCCCCAAGTACCCAGTTGGAGTTTGCTATCTTTTTCCTGATTTGACCCTTACCAATACAGTGGATGAAGATATTGGAAAAATGCCAGCATGTCTTGGAAATGATTGATTACCTTGTCTAAAAGGATTAGGGAGGCTAGAGGAACTAGAAGGAGACTAGGAGAATTGGAGGAGGTCAAAACCATCAAAGAATATTTGCAGTTGGAGTGAGGGATGAGCAAAATGCAACGTGACAAGATTTTGCTCATAAAGGGCAAAACTAGGATTCAATTTCCTAGAAATGGGGAATTTGTGTCCTGATTGTCTGGACAGTCAGGGGTGGCTATGGGGTTACTGTAGGAGAGGGGGTGTAACTCAGCTACATTTCCTAAAAACCTTCTCTGTGAACAGTGATGTGTTAGGCATTGTCAATAAGTCATAAGTTAGACAACCAGCTATCATCTTGTAAAAGTACAGGGAGGATTCTACTTTTAAATTCGTAATTAAACTTACTATGTTATTTTTAGAAACTTTGTAAAGAAAGTCATATCATATTGGACACACCAAATATAATGATTTGGTCTTTCATATTACTGAGTTGCCAGCCATAAGTCACACACTTAAAAACTTTAAAATATTGATATAATGTGCATTTCTTCTGAAGCATACACGTACACACATACACACACAAAAAAATAATAAATTCCTCACTGAAGAAAAATTAACTTCACTGTCACAATTACACTTGAAATGCCACAAGATAGAACTCTTCTAAAAATGAAAAAAAATCTTCTTTCTGTAAAATACAATTTATTAAACTTTTTTTGTACATTTCCTAACTTGATAGTAATTTACAAGGGTAAAGGAGATTAGTAATTTCTAAAATGCTTTAAGCTAAGAGCAGTTATCTAAGAAAAGTGGCTTTTCATTAATTATTTCAAGACTCTGAATTCAAATTCATATACAGGATATTATTTTCTGTCAGTTGTTATATGGTGTTTTTGTTGAATAAATAACATTAATTTATATTCTGTGTTATGTATACAGTGAAAGCATCATGGCTTTGCATGCAAAAATGATAAACCACACCATGTAGGATGAGCAAATCCAATAGAGTTCCCTTGAGTTTTTTCATCTTCTCAGTTTAAAAAGTACCAGCTCTGAAGAAAATGTTAGAAAGTGTTTGTTATATTGTGTTCAATCTGACAAAGAAGCTATTTCAAGAAATGAGAATAATAAGAGTTATTCCAAAACTTTGAAAGATCCATTGTAACGACTTGAACTACTTGTTGCTGATTGATTGCCTGTGGTATTGCCATCTCCAACATACTCCTGCATTGATCTGGGAGCCTTTGTGGCAGTGTGTAAAGAATAACCACTTATGACAGGTACAATGGCAGGGGCCATCTCCATTGAACTGGCTGCTGCCCTGATTACAAAGAGGCTGTTTAGAGCACCTGGTGACCATGACAGGCTCTTTCTTCTCTGTAGAAAATAAACTCATTTCTAAAAGTTTACAGAACTAAAAGTGAGAAACTCACCAGAAATCATCAGCTGAGGAGGTGCTGGAATGGGCTCCAGGGAAGACCAGATAAGAGATCTAGTGATGGAAAGCCTTTGACTTGCTGCAGGAGATTCCTGACCACGCCCATGATGCTGTAGCTCCCATCTGGACCATTCTGAAGAAGTTCTGACCTCTTGTTTTAAATCAGTTGCTAAGGTCAGATAATCTGTATAATATGTCCAATCTGACATAACTACAGACATGGGGACAGAAGTCTGTATTGGAAGTGATTGGGTTGCTGAAACTATAGAAAATGCTACAGGAGAGGTTACTTCTGAAAAAACAGATGTGGAGTCTATATGTCGTGGCAGGTTGTTTTTGAGGTCACTTGAATACATAGTTTCTAGATGACTTTGAAAGTTTAATTCAAAATCTAGAGATCCATCCCCTGTGTGAGGTTTGAACCAGGTATAAGACCCTTCATGCTCTGGCATGCCCAGTAACTTGTCTTCATTCAGCATCTCAGTGGCATGCAAAGTTATACCATAGAGTCCTATTTTCAATAGTTTAAAAATGTTTTCTGATACTGAAGGATCATCAGCAGTCAGTTTTGAAGTCAAATCCGAATTCATCAGGTCTGAAGGGACAGTTTGTGAAGGGATAATGGATGAACACCTCTTATCCAAACATAAATTAACATCCAAATTACTTGATAGGGTTACATATTCTTCTACAGATGAGACTAAAATTATTTTTGTACCCTTTGTAGAAGGAAATAAAGATGACAGTTCTGTGATTGCCACTGATGGCATGATTTCAGCAGCCGAAGGAAGTGAATGTCCAGAAGAGATAGTTTGTGTTCCTGTTCGTGCAAACCAGCTGGCTAATACTGCTGAATTCATCCAGAATGTCTCGTAAAAGTGGGACTGTTTGCTATGCAAAATTTGATCTGAAAATTCATGAAAGGATTTTATTTCAGTCATAGAACACGTTGCATATGTTTGGATTAATTCACTTAAAGAATCAGCAACCTGTGGTTTGATATTTGTGAGTCTCTGGTTGCTGGATGCTTCAGTAATAACCTGATCTTCATTGGGAATGGAGGGTTGTGTGGTGAATTGGTGCAGAGTTGATGAATTTAAGACGGATAACTGCTTGGATATGATTATCTTAGCAGGAGAAATGAGAGACATCGAAGGGCTCAGCAGTCTCAAGGACTCTTTTCTTGAAATTAATGAAAGAGCTGAATATTCTTCAATATCCTCTTGAGAGACGACTGGAGGTGCACTCAAGGAAGCAGTTGCAGTCGGGAAGCCACGAGAGAGTAATAAGTGTCTGTTTAACTCAACATCAGCCCCTGGAACACCACTAATTACTGAACTCATTGTGGTAGCAGACAAGACAACAGTCCGGGAGCTCTCAGATAATAAAGACTGTGTAGGAAAAATAAAATCTGTCATTAAGGAAGAGATGATAAACGGGGTGCTCTCTTCCCTATCAGGGAAAAAGAGTCCTGGTGCACCCACTGGAGTTTGGATGGGCATACATGATACAGATGTTTTGCCCCCGACGATTTGTGCTGGATCATGAGCACCAAAATTCAGAAACTGAGAAGAGGAAACATCTGCGGAAGAAGGAAGACTCTGTTTTGGTGAAAGCTCTTTAGTGGAAATCAGTTCTTCGAGTAAATAGCTTTCAGAGGACGTGCCAATATTTAATGCTGCCAAACCAGTGGTTGGGAGAACGTCGTGCTGGAAAATGTCTGTCTGTTTTGGACCTTCAGAGAGGAAAAGGTAAGAAAGAAAGAACAAGAGAGCGAGAAAGAAAAGGAAGAAGAAAAATGGATTAAGCCCTGGGCTGAATCTTCTGCAAATTACACTACACCTTATACACATTATATATATGCAGACAAATATGGCTCTGTAAATCATATTTCTAATAAAAGTGTATGAGAAAGTTTAGTGACTTCACAAGCTGCATAAATGCAGAGCTCTATTATTCATACTCCCTGGGGTGACCAAATTCAGAATAAATGGTCTTCTTTAGAATAACTTTCATTCCAAATTAATGATGCCTTTGAAGTACGAAACATGAAAATTTACAATTCTTTGACAGTGAAAAATATAAAAGAATACTTGACCTAATGAGTTAGAAATATTAGAAATTTCATTTTACTTTCTGAATAGAAAATCTTTTTATATTAGATACCATTATATTTCAAATTAACTCCTTAAAAGAACATAAATTATATAGAAAAAATATAGAGCAGTATACCTTTATGCTTATAATATCCATTAGGCTTTAAAAATATATTTTTTTAACAAGGAATACCTTGTTAAAGGCTATAATTCTCATTCTAATTATCCTGAGAGACAAGAAAGAATTTGGAATTTAACATACAATATACTATCTACAATATGGCACCATTTGATTTAGTAAGTTAAATAAGACGTGTCAAAACATACTCAACCTGTCAAAATACTTCCCAATAGGAAAAAAAAACAGATTTTTAAATATCTGAGTGTTCTTCCAATAAATTGATAAAAATATAAGTTTATATATAATGATTCAGAGGATGTTAAATAAAGATATAATGAGGCAAGTAGTAGAGGCCTTTTAAGTAAGTTTTACTGATAGTTGAAACAAAATGAGGTAGAATTGGGGTTCAGTTATCTACCAAAATTTATGTATCAGAATAAAGACTATTCATGAACATTTTGCACTGTTTCAGAAAGAGTATTTATTCATAAAGGACACCAACATTTTTAAAACTTAAAAAACAACACATAACCAACAAGAATTCTAAGCCAATTTTATAGCCCTGAAAAATCAAGTGTCTTAGAAAAATAAATATTGAAATAAATCAGAAAATGTTTTAAAACATAACTTTTTCAAACTTTTCTGCATCATACTCTCATCTACTTACCTTGACCAACTGGAGTAGTGTTCACCATGGCCCTCAGTTGGGTAGCACTGGCAGGTGGGATGTTACTGACCGAAGTCCCTGAGGTGGGCACTGTGTATGTTTGTGTGGAAGTGGCCTCTTTTCCTTGAGAGCTGGGAGGTAAACAGGTGGTTCTTCTTATTTCATTACCACAGAGAAGCCCAATGGAGCAGGTCTGCAAATGACAATCGCCATAGTTAAGCACATAGTTTCTTTGTCCTTGAGAATTTTTAAGTTAGTTTTGAGGTCCATTTGCATTTTCATAGTTATATTAGTTAGCTCACCACCTTATTGTTTAGAAAATGGAATCTCTACAGTAAATTTACCTATATTTCAAAATTAATTAAATTCTTCAAATTTTAGATATGCTCAACTGAATGCCTAAATTTATTCTTGATTCCTTTAAGTCAAAATACTATTTTCCATTTGCTTTGAGGATATTTTTTTCCAGTGAAGAATCTGTGCTGTATGGTAGAAAATATGAATATAAAAACTCTGTTACAAATTTTAAACTTTTCTTCTCTAAATGTCATATTTAGTTGGATACTAAAATAAAACACACGATCTACAACAGATAATTTGAAGACATTATCTTGTGATTTTCTGAATCTTTTTAATCCACATTGGTTTAAAAAGCAAGGTTCGTTTTCTGTTTTAGCTTGACTTGAATGGTCTACTTCTGCCATATACTTATAAAATAATTTGCACATAAAAAATTAATTTTTAATTCATAGGAAAGAGAGTTGTGAGGCATGTATAAATAAGTGTAAATGGATCAGGGATTCTCCTTTAAATGTAGAGTTAAAATTAGTTATACTATTTGAAACATTTTGAATTTTAAGGAAATACCACATACCTATTTTCTGACACTAAAGACATTCATAGGTAGCTCTGCTTCACTGTTACAGTATTTGTCCAAGATTGTATCTAATTTGTACAAAATGTAAATTTTGCTTTAGTTATCCTTTTTTTGTTTGTTTCACAGTTATATATTTTGTATGCACTTTCAACTCACACATTAAAGTATTTAAAGTTTAAAGGCCAGTGTTATATAACTACCTTAAAAATCTAACATGTAGAAAACAGTAAAAAGTGAAGCTAGAAGTAATAGAAGAAACAGCAAGAAAAATATATCTATTATCATTCCACACATTCAAGACCAAGAGATTGTCCTTTTCTCCACTCAAGGGTAAGCAGCAAGCCCTAGAAGGGCTTCACAGATTAATGACAATGCACAGGAAACTAGGATAAAAACCAGAATGCCAATATGCTAGCTTACAGTGAAAACCTAGCTGTTACACAGCTCATAAATATTTGCATGGTCATGGTCAGCTTTCCCCTCCAGAATCACAATCAGAAGCCCTAATTAACTACCTTGAGAAATCATCACCGCAGGATTAAGGATCCTCACAGTTCCCGTGACCAACAAGTTCTCTCCATGTCAGCAGCAGAGCTACCCAAGAATCACAGGTTTCCCTGAGGTGCATTAGACCAGAACATGTAAAACTAGTTTTCAAATGCTTAACAACATCAGACTAAGTTACTGCCAGAAGAATGATCTTGAATACTTGATGTTAACTAATGTATCACTGATTAAAGTTATCTACCTATTAGACAACTTGACACTGGCCCTGCCGACATTTGTCTCTATGATTCTCATATGTTCTCTAATAGTGTTGACTGTTATATTATTGATGTGATAATACATTCATCTTCCAGGTGACACTTAGGTCCAGCAACCACGAAGCCATACTCCTTCTTTCCTATGTTGCATGCCTAGGCTCACATACATCCTGTGCGGTTTTTAGCCTTTAACTCTCAAAGCTGAATTTACTTTCCCAATTTTGAGCTTGATAGGAAACATCTTGTTATATTCCCAAGTACTAGCAACTTTTATATCATATTTTTTAATGTTCTTCCAAATAGATTTTAATTGTTTGAACTTTCTCTGTCTATACACACAGACACAGACACATACACATATGCCAATACAATTTGTCTTAGAGAGACTTCCATATTTTCCTTAGCTAAATCCAAAACTTCATGGGAAAGCTCAATACATGTTCACTAAACCTATTTCCTCTTCCTCTTGGATTACATGTCTCAGTCACTCTTGTGTCTCTGTGTGATCATGTGACTTACTTCTACCCAAGGAAGGGTGAACGTACCATGTGTGATCCTCCAGCCTCCCCGCTGTGTGCTGACCTCTGAAAACACATATTAAAGATGGGTAGCCACAGAAAGGAAGTAGCCTAAGTTCCTAAAAGTCTATCTGAAGGAGAATATCTGAAATCAGAAACACTCACTTGGACTTCATGTGAATGGAAAATAAATTTATATTGTATCAGGCTAGCAAAGTTTTGGAGGTTATTTTTATAGCAGCTAGCATTTTCCTTACTAGTACATCAATCTTTGCCTCACCTGGTCTTTCTGATAATATTCTTTGTTAGCTATGAGAAAATTAAATTTAAAAAGCACCTCATAAATGATTGAACATTTCTTTTTCTATATCTGCCTGATTACATTGGAAGGTATAGCATTTCAAATATTTAGTTTTGCTTTAATTCAGTAAGCCTTTAATTCTGTATATTTCTTTCTTAATTTGGTGGTTACCATAGTAACTTATTTGACCAATACAACCTAATTCACTCATTCATTTATCCATCAAATATGTATTGAGTGACTGCTATTATATGTTTTATTCACTGATATTTATTGAAACTTAATATGTGCCAAGATGATGATCAAAATTTCTACAAAATTTCATGACTTTAAAAAATATATTTTTACTTCTGAATCTATGTTCAAGGAAAACAAGGCAAATAGGATTTTTTGAGTCAAAGCTTTATGAGAATATGGTCATCCACATTTTTTAAATTTTATTTTATTGTATTCATTTTTGGCTGTGTTGGATCTTCGTTGCTGAGTGTGGGCTTTCTCTAAGTTGCGGCTAGTGGGTGTTACTCTTCACTGCGGTGCACAGGCTTCTCATTGCTGGGGCTTCTCTTGTTGTGGAGCACAGGCTCTAGGCACACAGGCTTCAGTAGCTGTGGCTTGCGGGCTGTAGAGTGCAGGCTCAGTAGTTGTGGCACACAGGCTTAATTGCTCTGCAGCATGTGGGCTCTTCCCAGACCAGGGCTTGACCTCGTGTTCCCTGCATTGGCAGGTGGATTCTTAACCACTGTGCCACCAGGGAAGTCCCAATCATCTACTTTTTAATGGACATTGTGTAGCTCTCTTGTCTTTGCTCAACAAATATTTGTTGGTCAATTTCTAAGTGTCAGTGACTGCTGTAAAGCCTGGGAATGAACTAGTCAACAAGATTAGCAAAGTTTCTCCCATCATATAACTTGTATTTTAGTAAAGGAATTAGAATTAATACTAATTAACAATAATTTGCTTAAAGACAAAATTTTGTGAAATAAATAATAAGGAAAAGCAGGCAGGGCTGTTTTGGACGAGTGGTTAGGGAAGTCTTATTTGATCAGGGATCTGAATTAAGTAAATATCTGAGGAAAGGGTATTCAAGGCCGAAAGAATTGTAGTACAAAGACTTCAAGACAGAAACACGCTTGTGTATTTGAGCAACAGCAAGATGGGCAGTGCAGATAAAGAGAATGAGGAAAGGCCATTGGTGGACAGAAATGAGGTAATCGACATGGCCAGGAGAGATATCATACCAGATGATTTGTTTGTTTATTTGTTTGTTCTTGAATTTGGAATTAATTCTGAGTGTGATGAGCAGCCATTGGAATATTAACATTTAGAGTAGAAAAATGGTATGGTTTGACTTATATTATGAAAAGACTATGTTAATGTTACATAGATAATAGACTCTTAAGGGAGTCTGAAGAGAGGACAGAGTGGAAGCTGGGGCATCAGTTGGAAGGTGGCGGTAGCCTTGGTTAGAGACAGAAATAGATTAGCCTGGAGTGAAAGTAGTGGTAGACAGAATAAGGAGATACTTGGGAGACAGAGCCTATGAGATATGTTGGTAGATTGATGTCTGGAGTGAGAAGAGAAGGTTAATAAATGATTCCTAGGTTTCTGTTCCTGTTAATGGATGAGTAGAGGTGCCACTTACTAATTTGAAGAACACTAGTGGAGGCAAGTTAGGGGATGGAGGTGGATCCAGATTTCTATTTAAATACTTTAAATTTGAGAAGTTTATTAGCTATCCAAATATGGAGATAGAGTAGTAAACTGGAAATATGAGTTTTTCTTGAGGCAGAATTAGCCTTAAATCATTTCCATTAATTAAGAAACTATGATTTAAAATATACCGTAGCCCTTCTCCCTAATTCTCTAGTCATAAAGCTAGAGAATGGCAGAGCTGGGATTCATATGTGGGCAATGAGGAGCTTGAACCCACACTCACAATCATAATTTTGCCTCTTGTTACTACTTCAACATTTGTTATGAACAGTTCTACCCTATAGCTGATTACTTTAGATAAAAAATTAAAATGTTCTTCTACTCAGCCTGTTTAACAAACACCACTATCAATTAAATTTAATGATCAACAACAATGTTTTAAGATCTGGGCAAAACAGTGTCTCTCACTGAAATGAGTTTACAACCCAGCAGATCATTTTTCATTCTATGGATGGTCACATTTGACAATGTAATATCGTACTTCATCCTTATTTTCTACTTGAAATGATGAGTATGTAATACAGCAAACAACAACAAAGATCCCAGTGGTCGCAATCAGTTTTGTATCAATTTAATTCTGTGGTTTAATCTACTTTCATCAGAACGGGTGGGCAAATTTTACTCTTTAAAATTTACTGAAATAATTGAAAGATTGAATTTGTCCAACCTCATTGAAATATACATTATTAATATGTCATTGTTCATATAGCAAACTGTGTACATAATTTGTGGAGGTTAGTGAAAATAAAAGAATAAAACCCCTTGTTGAGAAATGATTAAATATTCAAGTCAACAACAGCAGAACATTTGACCGTGTGTGTGTGTGTGCATGTGTGTGTGATGGGGGAAGGGTCTTCTAATGGCAGGGTCTCTCCAACTCACAGGTCACACAGCCATGATGGCAGCCTGCTTATATATACTAATTTTCCCAGACTAGAACATTGGATCTACCCACGTGTAGCTTGGTGTTCTTTGAAAATTTTCTCTGCGTAATATTTGCCTTCTTAAAATGAAATATCTTTTAGATAATTAGAAGAAACAATTCAGATCATTGGTGTGCCAAATTCATGGTATGGTTGTTCCTTGTAGAATTATAAAGAAAACATCAAGCAGATGAACCAAGATAAAGTAACCAATTAAATCAGTCTCTAAGTATAGGTTTAGTTGCCCCATCGATTACAGGTCTAAGAAACAATAAGCTTTTCCCAGGTTTGTTGAAATTGAAGCTTTTAATTTATGCTAATTGCAACTGTCCTGTTGCATTAGCAAAGATTCACTAAACTTGGTTCTCTTTAAACAATCTCCACTTTTTGACAAAACTTTGCATCATTTACATCATTTCCAATTCTATAAAAATTTCACTGCATCAATTTACTACTTAAAATTCTCATGTCACAAGTTACAAATCACGGTCCAGTCACAAGACCAATAACCAATAGTTCACATCTAGATAGTATATTTTCCCCATAACTTGTTAGTTAGATAAGGGGGGAGGGGATTACAAACTGAAACTTTTTACTATCCTGTATATGGTAGGAAGAATGCTACGTTCTAAGTTGGCCCTCAAGCTTTCCTGCCCACCCAAACCTCCCACCCATCAGTGTATAGACCCTGCATAATACATGATGGGTTTCACTGCATGATCAGTCTAGGTGACTTACATGGTACGGTTAACCTTAAGAAAGGGGGATTATGTAAGCCTTTTAAAAGCAATTTTCTCTGGCTGGTCACAGAGGAGGAAGCCAGGGATTTGAAGTAAAACAAGGATTTGAGCCTTGTTGCTGGTTTAAAGACAGAGGGAGTCACGTGTCAAGAATTTCAAGTGGCCTCTAGGAGTTGAGACCAGCCTCCAGCTGCAGCCAGCCTGGCCACAGAACTGAATGCTGCCATTGGCAGAAATGAGCCTGGAAGTAGATGTTCACCCAATCTTCCGAGGAGAATGTAGCCCAGCTGACACACTGATCTCAGGTTGACTGCTGACTTACAGAACTACAGCTGATAAATGGGGGTTGTCTTAAGCTGCTGAATTTGTAGAAATTTGTTCTGAGGCAATGGAAAACTAATGCATTGTCCCACTAACCTCAACACAGTAAACACCAAGACATTGGGTCCTCTCCAGTCTTGGAGACCAGGAAGTCGTCATGTTAGGGATGTTGGCGCTACCAGCTGGCGGGGTTTGTAATTTTTGTTTGAGTCAGTCCTGGACCTTTGTGCCCTCAGATCCTCTCCTCCCCACTCCACTCTCAAGCTTTGCTAGGAATCCTGCCCCCTGCAGGCTGCACTTCCTGGGTTCCTCATTGGCTGGCTTCCACCAATGGGACGCACTAGGGTCTTGGGAGAGGGTGAGGGGGGAGCAAAACGTAGACATCTCTGCCCCCTCCCCCTATGCCCAACGTATGCATGTGGTGTCCCAGACTGCATCCTTTCTGCTCCCATGCCTGCATCCTCCAGATGCCCTGTGCGGTGAACACTTCCCCCTTCCAGCCTGTCTTCAGTGGTTTCATGCTGTGGCTAATTTCCTCTTGCTTCGCTAACTTTTGGTTGGATCCCAGCTCTTCCCTCACCTCTGTAACCAGTTCCCTCTATTATAAATGCTAGAGGTGGTTTCTGTTTTTTTTCTGGTTAAGACACTAATTGATTCACTGTTGCTGTCCTATAGAAGATACAGGCAGATTTCTGTAGGCAGTTATCTAACTTGATGGGGAGATGAAAGGTAATGTGGGCGTCAACTTGAAAGCAGGAATGACATTCTGAAGATTGATATAATTCACCCATAGTAATAAAAATATATATATATATATATATATATATATTAATTATCAGAGATCAAACGTTAAGAATACTTTGGTGTAAAATATGTAATATTGACATAATTTTGTGCTTATACAATTGGGATAAGTATTTTTATTTCCAGCTTTTCTAGAATTTCCTACATAAAGTCAATATGTAGTGTCCATGCCAATAATCAAAATTGTTAATGATATGACTGTTTGTGTGCCAACTTGACTTATATGTCTTTATCAGTAAACTAAACATGCTTCTAGGCAGCTGGTTATGTTTGTTCCACTTTCCCCTGAAAGCCCAGGGCTAGTACATAGTTAAATATTTGGGAGTTAGTAAACATTTGTGGGAAAAAAACTAAAAGATAACATTTTTGGAGAAGACATTTTTATCTAGCTACTTCCCCATTTCTTTTTCCCCTTTCTAGACACACATTTTGAGAGATGTATTGGCCAGATCTCTCACACATTCCGTTCTTTATTCCAGCCATTCTAATCCAGCTGTCATGTCATCAGGTCACTAAAAATATTCATGTAAATTTCCAGAACTACAACCATACTGTTCTATTCAAAGCACGGTTTGGGGTATTCATTTTATTTAATTCCTCAACAATATTTAACAGAATCAACCACTATCTTCTGAAACGTTTGGTTTCTCCCATACTTCCTACCTCTCTCCCTACTCCTGTCTCCTCCCTTGGCTTCTTCTCTTCATTCTGGTCTTTAATTTGGAATTCCTTGGAGCTTTATCTTCAATCTTTTACCCATTTTTTTCTACATTTTCCTCAGAAACATTTTCATCTATTCAAAAAAACATAAAGATATCTGTATATTCATGAGTCCCCAAACTATATCTCCACCTCACACCTCTTGCAGGGGGACCTAATATTTAACACATACAGTATTACAGTGATGAACTGCTTGTTCTAACACCTTCCTATAACGATCCTCTTCACTCAGGAAATGCAACACCTTTGTTCGATTGCTCAAGCTATCTCTGGTTTCTATCTAACACATCTACTTAATGCCACGTCTTGCTAATTCTTCTATAGTATATTTTAAATATATTTTTTCTCTCAATTTGCCTTGCCACAACCATAGGTCAGGCCTATGAAATAATTCATGCAATAATTGCAATGGCCTAGCTTCACTCATACTTCTAACCTCCTTCCAGACCCTTCTTCACAGAATAGGAAGGATATTTTAAACATCTGAATAAGATCACATCACTTCCCTATTAAATTTTTTTAAATATATTTCCACTATATATTTGAAGAAAATCCAAATAATTTTCCATTTTTTTGACTCACTTCGTAATCTGGCTCTGCCTGTTTCTGCTGACCTATCTTCTCCCTTGTTCCGACCGGACCTACTGCGCTCATCTCACAGTGTCTGTTTTCACCACTGCATGTGGGGCAAAGCCTTTTCCTCCTTATGACCCATGCATGTGTCCATACCCCTGACATCACGTCCAACTCTCACTCTTCCCTTGGATGATTTCTTCTCATCCTCCGGTCTTAAGTGTACCCCCCTTAGAGAGAACTTCTCTGTCACCTGCATTATTTTTCTCTCACTGCAAAGTTTTCTTTTCTTTCAGAACACTAAGTACAGTTTGAATTTTATTTTCATTTTTCATTTACCTTGATTGCTGTGTCTTTTCTGGTATGCTACAAGCACCACTAGGTAGACACCTATGTATGTTCCATTCTGAGCCCTACTCAGCACACTGTTTGTTGGCCATTAGCCAATGAGGGTTCATTGAATGAATATATAAAAAATACTTACAAATTGTCTCTATACATTAAATAGTTGACTTTCCAAAATATCTGTATAATTCCACCCACACCTTCTGTAATTGATGTTTGAAACACAAATGATCCTTCACATGCCATATGTGACAATGAATACAAGCAACCAAATATGAGAGTCCAATAGATGCCAGTCTTGACTTACAAGGGGGGTTAAATTTCCTCTGAGAAATAAGGACCCAAATCATGTGAATAGTCTGTCTTGAGACCAGAGGCGACAGGTGAAAAAGTACAGCTGGTACTATTCTACTTTCCCTTTGTGTCTTATACATTGAGAAAAACAATTTCTCCCTTTTCCAGGGTCTCTTGTTAAGGAATACTCAACTACTAAACAAAGATGAGCTAGGAAGAATGGATAAATTCTTTGATTTTAAGAACTGGGAAGTTAAATAAGATCAAAGTCACTTAGCAACCTCCCCTACACCACACTTAAGTTGTATGAGGTAACTCCTAGTCTTTGGGTACTGATAAAAATAGAGCCCTGAGTGAGTTTTATGTGTGCGTAGCAAGTCCTAGACAGGGATACAGCTGATGGAAGGACAGTCCCGTTGTCTCTTGTGCTGGAGGAATGTGTGCCAGGGTTATCTTTTAAAATAAAATCTGACCAGGTCATTCCTCAACATAGAAAATCATCAGTGGTTTACCACTCTTCCTAGGAAAAACCAAAAATGATTTAGCATAGCACACAAAGCCACTGGCCATTTCTCAAAACTTATCATTTCTTACCACTTTTTCACATATGCTAGGCTAATTCCTATTTCACATATGTTGTTTTCCTTCCTGAATCCCACTTCTGCCACATATTCCCACCTTGAACCCAGATAATCTAAGTACCCTACTTTTTTGGTTCAGTTCAGTATAAGTATTCTTTCAGTATTCTCTTCTGTGTTCCTCCAGTTTTAAAAAATACAGTTGACCCTTGAACAAGATGGGAGTTAGAGGTACTGACCCTACACACAGCCAAAAATCTGCTTATAACTTATTGGTTTCTCTGTATCAGGGTTTCTGCATCCTCTGATCCAACCAACTGCAGAGCATGTAGTGCTGTAGAATTTACTATTAAAAACAAAAACAAAAACCTCCCTTTTAAGTGGATCCACACGTGTATTTTAAACACATGTTCAAGAGTCCACTGTACATCACTACTGTGCTTTCATGAAATATTGTGCATACCTTAACTCTGTCTACTACCTATCATATTGTGATTATAATTTGACATATTTTGAACTCCCAGTAGTATATAGCTTTTTAAGAACCAAAATAGTCCTTAAGTGTCTGGCTCTGTGTGTGAGATATAGGTTAGTAAAGGGAGCTCTTGGGGAGACTGTGGTCTCGGGCTAAGTGAGGCTGCTTCACATTGGGTTGAAAGAAGAGGGTAATGTTTCTAATGAGTTGGAGACCAAGAGCCTTTGATCTAGTCAACTCAAATTGATTAGAAATGTTGAACTGGAGTCTTAGGAAAAGGTCTTCATATTACTTAGTTTTCATTGAAATTCACAGGTGACAAAAAAACCTGTGGAGTACAATGGGTCTTAATTTGAGAACCACATTTTAATTAATGAAATAACAATTTGAGAAATAAGATACACATTTGAAAGTTAATTATACATACAAATTACTCAGAGCAGATACATGAATAATATATGTCTAATACATTTATAATGAAGGTATTTAAACATTTTCCCCCTTTTTCTGTACTGGTAAATGTGCCTGTACATAAAAAAACATATTTAAAAAAATTTTTTTGGAGTTATAGGAAGATTGGGTTAAAACTACATTTGTAATAAATTTGCTCTGAATACATTTCTACTGTTTTCACATAAATAAAACCCTAAAAGTCCAGATAAATTTTTAGAAATAAAACAATCCATATAACAATTATCTTATTATATTTTGATAGAAGATGCACATAAATGGGATATCTTCAAATTTTAAGCAAATGGTATTTTATCAACTTTCCACAATGGATGAATTCAGTTATATGCAATTAATTTTCATCTCTGTGATCTTAATCAAAGAGGTGCTAGTTAACTATACTTATTGGGCTCAGAGAGATGAAGTAGTTTGAATTTTAAAATTATAAGCTTGTTTGTAGCAGAGCTCATGTTGGAAATACCATTGTATTCAATTTAAATTTAAATAATTTGTACTTGATGTGATATAATTCAACACAGCAATATTGAGAATCTACTCTGTCAACCATCATATCAGAATCATTTAATAACTATCATAATTATTATAGGTGCAAATTATCAGTGTGATTGATACAATGAAATCTCTGGGTTCCTAATGCCAATAGCCTCCTCTAAATTGTGGCTCCAAATTCCCCCCTCCTCACATTGAAATCAAACATAATAAAGATTTCTCTGAGGCCACTCTCTATGAATCACCAGTCCTAAGATATGATATCTGATTCAGAGCCCTGACTATGTACAAGAAAAGAACCACTAAAATATCTCAGAAGTCAAACGCCCTGGACTAACCTACTATTTCAGGAAGACTAGATGAAACTAGCAGACACTATAGACTAACCAGTGTGAACACCCAGGATTCTCCAATGGTCATTTGAGAGCTGGCAAGTAGAAAGTTTTCTTACCATCATATGCTTATGCAATTTAGGGTATCTTTCCTTAGTCACAGAGTGTTCAATTATTGTTCATGAGGAAAGACACTCATTTCATGATTCATTTACTAATTCCTGCAATAGAAATAATGTCTTCATTCTCTGAATCCCTACAATCCTTTAATTGTTTACACCTTAGATCACTCATCTCTTTCTAATCTGTGTTATACTTGTTTCTATTCATGTTTTATCTCTTCTTTACTTTTTTGAATTCCTTAAATCGCATCTCAAGTAATTCTGTAAATCAAGTCCTAAAGAAGCACTAAAATATGTGTAATAACTTTTGTTTTTAAATAATACACCCTAACACCCTTCCAGGTACATTGCTTATAAATAACTTGCAACTTTCCTTACCTGTTCTCTGTGGGACAGCTTCCACATATCTCAGTCATATCTTTATTTTGACATCTATAGCATCATATATATGTAACTCTATCAAAACATGTTAGCTGATAAATAACATTTATTTATATTTTTCTTTCTTTGGGATGCTCTTCTACACCAACCAAAACAGCCACATTTGTGTGCATGACACACATCAAAGATTTATCAAAACACTGATAATTTTACACTTTTCTTTACCTTTAGAACATAAAGGTGAAATCTTCATTTTAAAACATTAAACAGGATGCCTTCTGAACACTACCAAGCCTATTTTCTATAACATAATTTGGCAAGACATGTTATCTTTCTCTCTTCAATGAGTTAGGCTGACAGAATGTTTTGAAGCTGATCTTCAAGTTCTGAGTCTATGTATACAATCCTCCCTTTACTTAGGAAATGCAAGTGCTAATGACATGAAAACGTTACACAAAGTAAGACAAAATAAATCAAGCGCTATGTTACAAGGATAGCGTCTAACACCTAAAATAAATCAAATGTTACAAACACAATACAATGAGTTGAACCCCAGTACCACATGGAGAAGGAAGATCAACAGGACTTATTCTTCCCTGTAGAGCCACTTTTTTTCTTAATTTCATTTATTTTTAATTAAGGGGAAAATGCTAAACCAGGTGCATTGAGTATGAATTAGAAAAGACTCCCAGAACACAAGGTAAGCATGAAAATCCTGCTGTTTCTCAGTGGCAATGCCAGAAGGATCAGGGAAACAGAGAGATTGGTTTTTATCATCAAAGAAATGCAGTAGATGTGGGTTATCATATTTCCTCCTGCTACCTAGCCTACATTTAATTACTTATAGAATCAACTGGCAGATGTAAAATGCACAGTTCTATTTGTTAGAACATAAGAACCATGTGAAATAAGAAATTTTGGTGCAAAAACATAAGAAAATTTTTGTAGGAATGATGTGAGCTAAGTCCTTTATAGTGTAGACTGTTTTTGACAAGAGAAATTTGAGCATAGCTCAGAGTGAAAAAAAAACAGAACTCGAGCTGAATGCAGAATAAAATCTTTCTGACCTAGTGTTTATGAATATAAGATTTGGATTTAATGGAAAAATGTAATTCTAATATTTTCCAGCTCTGGATAAGTGTTTCAAACTCTGAATCTGTTTCCTCATATGCACAATAAGGGGAATAATGATTCTTATGTCATGAGTTTGTTTTAAACATTAAATGAGGTATGCATCTAAAACATTTAGTCTGCCAAATAGTTAATGCTTCACAAATAATAACTACTTCTCATGGTAGCTTATGGCTCAAGTGATATTTTAAATCACTTAACCATTATGGTAGAAAGGAATTTGTGATATATTTAATGGTGTATGGCATTGTACACAATAGCCTCTGGTTTGCAAATTTATAGTATGATTAATTAAATCTAAAACATTTATAGTCTCATCCATGTTATTGTGCATTTGATAAACAAAGACTTATTCAGAATCTATTATGTGGCATCAACTTGGAGAATAGAAGAAAACTAGATGCACATATTTCTTGTTCTCATGGAGCTTATTGGAAGGGAGAGAAGCAGAGTAGAGTGAAGAAGAGAAGAGGGAAGAGGAGGGTAAGGGGGAGAGTGTGATCACACATTAAACATATAGCCACACAAATGATGGATCTGATGGATTACAGTCTGGTGATTGATATGAAAACAAATTATAAAATGCTACCTAATTGCTTATGAAAATTCAAAATGGTACTGCACTTTGAAATTCAGTTTGGCAGTTTCTTAGGTAACTTAATAAATTTTACCATAAGATCCTGCAATTGCCCATTCCCTGGTGTTTATACAAATTAACTGAAAATTTATGAATGCACTAAAGCCTGCATACAGATGTTTGTAACAGGTTTATTCATAATTGCTAAAACTTGCAAGAAACCAAGGTGTCCTTCAGCAGGTGAACGGATAAAGTGCAATACATTCAGGCTATGGAATATTCAGCACTAAAAATAAATAAGCTATCAAGCCGTAAAAAGACAAAGAATAGGGCTTCCCTGGTGGCGCAGTGGTTGAGAGTCCACCTGACGATGCGGGGGATGTTGGTTCGTGCCCCGGTCTGGGAGGATCCCACATGCTGTGGAGTGGCTGGGCCCGTGAGCCATGGCCGCTGAGCCTGCACGTCCGGAGCCTGTGCTCCACAACAGGAGAGGCCACAACAGTGAGAGGACCACGTACCGCAAAAAAAAAAAAAAAAAAAAAAAAAAAAGACAGAGAATAAATTTAAATGCATATTGTTAAGTGAAAGAAGCCAGTCTGAAAAGACTTAGCATGATTCCAACTGTATGACATTCTGGAAAAAGCAAAACTAAAGAGACGGTAAAAAGATCAGTGATTGCCAGGAGTTAGAGGGGAGGGAAGGATGAATAGGAGGATCACAGAGGATTTTTAGGGCAGTGAAAATACTCTGCATGATACTATAATTGTAGATGCCTGTCATCATTTGTTTGTCAAAACCCATAGAATGCAAACACCGAGAGTGAACCCTAATGTAAACTATGGACCTTGGGCGATAATGTTGTTCATCATTTGTAACAAATGTACCCCTGTAGTGGGGGATGCCAATGGTAGGGGAGGCTATGGAGTGGGTTTTGGAATCCAGCCTATGCTTTTATTTTGGAAAGTGATTCAATAATATCTTCTGCCCCTACCCCTACCAATATGACATAGAGATATTTATGTTAATAATAAATGAATAAAAGGTAAGTCGTAGAGGAAACATCACCAGCCTATAAGTGTGAGCGTTTAACATTCTGTTCCAACTTTCCAATGTACTAACAATGTTATCTTAGGTATGATTCAGAAGTCAACTCATCATCTATACCTTCATGCTATAGATTTGGAAACTGAGGCTCACAGAAATTTCTGTCTAACTGAGGTCTAAAATGTTAAGCCCATTCTCCTTTGAGGTAATATATAAAACCAAGAATATTCTAAGTTTCTATCAAATATGAACATTAATCCACTAGCCCTTTTTATACAAGAAATAGATGCATAAAGATGAGAGGAGGGCAACTATTACCCATGATATCTAAATAGCTCTAGGGTGTAGTCACAATTTTACTACACTTCATTTACCAATAAAAACCACTGCTGTAAAACATTTGGGTTGTACATCATAACTGTGCCATAGATCTGTTATAGAAAATGAAGAAAAAATCTTATTTTCAATAGTGTATTTATGAAAATATTAAACTATATTTGTCCATTATAAACTATATTTACATTATACAGATAACTTCCTCTTTGGTTGTTAAGTTTCATTTAAATTTGTACCTTTCTTCCTTCTCCAATATCATCACAACAACCCTTGGATTACGTAAGATTGTTACTGTGTTGGTTAGAATGCTTAGAAGACATTCAAACAGGGATGAGATGCTTGTGGTGAAACTGGTCCTGAGAAGCAGATGAGCCTTTGTTCTAACTACTGCACACAGCGTTTTCATTAGCAGTACTGAGCAATCCCTCTGGGTGGGCTTCCAACTTAGGTAAGCAGAGGAAGTCTTGGCACTTTTAGAGATTCCTTTCTAACCCTTGCAGGGAAGCCTTAATCTTCGTCCCTTGAAAAAGTTCTTCTAATGAGTACTTTACTCAGATTTGAAAATTGCCTTATTACACTTAATATTAGAACCACAAACAGTGTCCTCGATAATGTCTTCATTTCCCTTGGCAAACAGTTTCCTGAATAAACCCATTGCTGTCTTTCTTATTATCCTATATGTACCTGTCTACTCCACTCAGCTGAAAGCTCTCTTTGGTGAGAAATTGAAACTAATGAAGTTTTACATTTGTTGAGGGTCTAGCATAGTGTTCTGCACACAAAATATGCTCAAAATATCTTAAAGCAAAGCATCAAATTTTGCCTTAAAGGGAGCATTGTTGTTGTTTTCCTATGCATTCATTTGCTTATGGACCTGCCCCCTTTTCCTTAATTTGAATATAAGAATAGTACGTGTTCATGTTTTTCTTCATATGATTTACAAGTACTTTGCTATGGTGAGTGTCCAAGGGATGTGTTTGATCTAAAATATCAATAACCTGATCTCAAATATGGATAAATGTCAAAAGCAATAAAACATCCTTCTTTATAAAAGGAATTATTGAGTTTATCTAAGAATTATGCCTTTGCTTATGTACTTTCTACATAGAAACAATAAACTTTAATTATTTAATAGGATGAGTCATGGCATCCTGAACACAGCAAATACTTGTGAATATTTATTAACAACATTGATCACTTTATATCATGATAAAATAAACACCAGAACCATAAACAAACATAAAACCCAATGGTCTGTCTTGCTATCCTGTGCCTTGTTCTTAGGTCTATTTTGAAGATGACATTTAAAAACCAGGTATTGCAAATAGACTGTATTGTTGTAGAATTCAGAGCATATTTTCTCATGCAGAAAGTGGTTTTTCCTTTTTTTCCATTTTTAATAGAATCCAGCTTCTACACTACATAAAGATCTGTGTTTTAATTTAAAGAATGAAATAACACTTTTATTGACTGCTATAATTCTGTAAAATACAATAAGCATGACCAACTCACAGTCACCAGTTAATGTATGGATCTATCTTGTTTGGTAGAAATTCATTTACTGAGGAAGAAAAGAGCAATGGTGATCAAACTAAAAAGAAGGAGATCATTTGCCTTGAATTTTTTAGCAAGCAAGTCTAGGACACTCAATAAATTGTGTCTGTCACTTAAATTCTTTTACAGAGCATTTGAATTTCAGAATAATGTAAGTACTTTAGTGCTTTGATTCACTTTCAAAATCAGATCGGCTAAAAAGAATAATCTGCAAAAATTATCAGCTTGTCAGAGATTGTCACAGCTCAAAACATTAAGAAAATCTGAGAGTTTAGGTCTTTAATATTATGCACCAAATATTAATTCTCAGAAATAAAGAAAAAATAGCAGATGATGTTCACTCCTTAAGTTACTCTTCATTATCAAATAATCATTGTAGGGATATTAATATTAAATGTAGTGATATTAATTTTCTCTAATCTCATAAACATGCAGCTGAGTTAACATTTTTATATGACATTGTAATTAGTGAGAGTTTTAAAATAGCTTAAATAGAAGAAATATAGAAAAAATGTAGCATCTTTTCAAAGATCTGTTTGAAGAATGATGATTTTAGAGGGAAGTTGAAGTTAACATAAATAGACTTAATGTGAAGAGACTTGCTACAAACTATTTCAGTAAGAAGCTTGATGATTTGTATTGAGTTTTGCTGTTTCAAGTTATAATCAGAAATTCAATGCTTGCATATTCCCAATAATTTGATATATTTTAACAGATTATGTGTGCTATTATATCAGCAGTTATACTTCTATGTACAATATTATATATATATATTTTTTTTCTACATGTTAGTGGAGAATCTGATTGCCATGGTATCTTTTAAGCAATTCCATGAAGACCTCAAGCAACTCTGGGAAATAGAATGATCATTCAAGGTGAGATACCTGAGAAGCCTAGTTAGAATAAGGAAATCGGTTTTTTAAAGACACATTGAATTTCATGAATGAAGGAAAATTCATCTATTTCCTTATTAAATATATTCATAGGTTATTTTATTCTTAAAACAATCACAAGACTTCTGGTTTCTGGTCCAGTGTGTAAGAAGCTTAGAAGTCATCACTCCCTTCTTCACAAACATAATAAAACTGGATAAAACAAAAATGACAACTTTTCTTTGATTTGTGATACAACTGAGGTCACAGGGCAAAGTCCTCCCCCCAGAACTGGACAGACAGTAAGGCAGAAACAAAGAATCATAGCAGAGCAGAAACCATTGCTGGAGCCAGTGCCATGGTAGGAAAACAAACTGTAATTGACAAAGTGCTGGAGGCCTACTGTGTACAAGCTTGAGAGTTAAATTAATCACTCTGGGGCAGTGGGGGAGATCTTAGGGAATCCCCTGTACTTTCATTAAATTTTATCTCCAGGAGTTCCACCAGGTTCTCATGGTAAATACATGAGAAAAATCCCTTTGTGCTTCCAACAGCAGGGGAAGAATAGTTGTTCTGAAGTACTTCCAGGGCATTCTGTTCTCCTTAACAAGGTCTGACCCCAAAGGAAACTTTTGCCAGAATGATTAATCAATATTCCCATCTCCAGCCCCCTGAAGCTTTCTTGTCACACCTAAGAGAGGGGGAGGTTGAGAAGGAAATGTGTAGCTCACAGCCCAGAGGTGAGGCACAGGCTCCCTAAGGGCCTGAGACCCTACTCTTCCACTTCACCCACATCAACAGGGCTCCTTTACAGTAACAGGGACTACAATGGAAAGAACTGCACAGCTCAGAGTGATTTAAGAAGAAGTCTCTAAGGAAACCCAGTGATTAGAGAGGAGACAAAACAAGGAAATCAGCAGACATTTTAGCCTCTGGCACCCATAGCCAGAGTAAACAGTAAACATGGCCTGACTCCTAGTTAGACAAAAATAAAGTCTCATACTAAACACCTGTTTATCTCAGTTATTTTTATCCAGCACTCCATATGTGGTTATAACTATAAAATGACAAGGCATGCTAAAAGACACACAGTTTGAAGAGACAAAGAAAGTACCAAAATCAGACTCAGATATGGCAGAAACTTTGCAATGTTCAGACTAGGAACTTAACACTATTATGATTAATATGATAAGAACTCAAAAAAAAAAACCCCAACAATGATAACCAAATTCAAAACATATGTATTATATTTTGTGCTCTTAAAGATACTACAATTATCCCTGCTCTTCAAGAGCTTGAAATCTATCAGGGTGGACAGATAAATAAGGAAACAAGCAAATATTATACTAGAATGTGATAACTGATACAGGCTTTAGTCTCTTCCCATCTATCCTGACTTACCCCTTCTGTGAGTTGTCAATTCTTCCCTATGCCCACTGCTTTCATGGCCACCTGAGCTCTATATGAGCACATAATCCTTACTCCTAATGGATTCAGTTTACCTATTCTCCAATCCTACTAACTACATTGTTCCTTAAGCCTCTCTGAAATTCTATATTATTCTGTGAATGACATTCTTTAACATACCAGTGAAGTTTGACTTTTTGCCATGATTATGAGTCTTATTTCTTTATATCCCATTTACTCTCAGGATTAGTTGGAGAAGGAAGGAAAAATCTAAAAAGCAATTGTTCAGTAGTCTTATGTATTTGCCATAACTGTTTCTAAAATAGTTTTGTCAAAGGTGTGGACAAGATGACAGAGAAGGAAGAACTTGAATGCCTCCCACAGACACCACAAAATTACAAATACAGAGAAACTAACTATGAAAACTATATGAAGACTAGCAGAAAAGGTTTTCCACAATTAAAAACATAAAGAAGGAGCCAAAAGGAGAAAGGTAGGAGGAGTGGAGATGCAGTATAGTCAAGACCCAGACCCACCTGGTCAGTGACCCACACACAAGAGGAATATCACAACTGCAGAGGTTCACCCCAAAAAACAAGAGATAAAACCACATTTTGAGTTTTCCCACCCAGACATCCTGCACTTAGGGTATGAGCCCCTAGAGAGTCTGGCTTTGAAAACCAGCAGGGTTTGCTTATGGGAGACCCAGAGGGCTGTGGGAACAGATTTTGCTCTTCAAGAGTATGCACAAAATCTCACACACTCTGAGTCCCAGCATAGAGACTGTAGTTTGAGAAGCCTGAGTCAGACCCACTTGCTGATCTTGCAGAGTCTCCCAGAGAGGCTGGAGGCAAACTGAGACACCCACAGGAGATGGAGATACTGTTAGCAGCCATTTTTGAGAGTCATTCTATCATGTGAACACAAGCTCTAGCAGGCAGCATTTTGGAATCCTCCCACTATGCTGTCATTGTCAAGGGCTTACCTCCCCACCAGTGGACCAGCACCAGCCCTGTGTCCCTCTGACACTTTGATCCACACAGCCAGGCATGTAGGGACATGGCTCAACCAATGAGTGACCAGCACCAGCTGCATGCCAAGCCACCCCCCCCACCAGTTCGTATAGCCAGCTGGATGAGGACACAGACCCATCCAAAAAAGGGCTAGCACCAGAGTGCAGCCCTGGATCTACACAGCCAGCTGTGTAGGGACCTGGTCCTCTCCTCCAGTGGCCCTGCAAACATGAAATGAGGCAGAGCCTCACAGCCAACTGGGCTGGAATATAGCCCCATCTATCAACAAGCCCCAAGTTCTTGGCCCACCACAATAGAAGGGGAAACACAGCCCACATAGGGGGCAGCCTTAGAGTGTATGACTCTAGCAACCAGAAGGAAGCATGCTGCTGGGCCTCATAGGATAACTCCTACATAAGATCATTTCACCAAGATTGGTAAACATAACCAAAATACCTAATACATAGAAATAAACACAAATAATTAGGCAAAATAAGGAGAGAGAGAAATATGTTCCAAACAAATAAATAACACAAAACCTCATAAAAAGAACTAAATGAAGTAGAATAAACAATCTGCCCAGTAAAGAGTTCAAGGTTATGATAAGCAAGATGCCCAATGAACTTGGGAGAAGAAAGGATGAACACAGTGAGAAGTTCAACAAAGAGTAAAAAATATAAAGAAACAAACACAGCTGGAAAATAAAATAAAACCTACACTAGAAGGAATCAACAGTAGATATGAAAAACAGATCAGTCATTGAAAGACAGAGTAGTGAAAATCACCCAAACTGAACAGAAAAAAATAATAATTAAAAGAAATGAGGATAGTTTAAGAGACCTATGGGACACCACCAGACATACTAACAATTACATTATAGAAGTCCAATAAAAAAAAAAGAGAGAGAAATAGGGGCAGAGAACTTATTTGAACAAATAATAGCTGAAAACTTCCCTCACCTGGGAAAAGAAGCAAACATTCAGTTCCAAGAAGCACAGAGAGTCCCAAACAAGATAACTCCAAAGAGGTTCATACTAAGACATGTTCTAATTAAAATGGCAAAAATGAAAGATAATGAAAGAATCTTAAAAGTAGCAAGAGGAATGCAAAAAGTTTCATATAAACAAACTCCCATGAGACTGTAAGTTGATTTCTCAGCAGAAATTTTGTAGGCCATAAAGAAGAGAAATTAAATTGTTAAAGTGATTAAAGGCTACAACTTCCAACCAACTCTACCCAACAAGGATATCATTCAGATTTGAAGGAAAGATAAAGAGTTTTACAGACAAGAAAAACCTAAAAGGGTTGAGCACCACTAAACTGGCTCTACAAGAAATGTGAAATGGACTTCTGTAAGTGAAAAAGAAAAGGCAGTGACTGTAAATATGAAAATTACAAAATAAAAAAAATCTCTCAGGTAAATGCAAATATACAATAACAATTGTAGAGCAACACTTATAAAGCTACTAGGAAGGTTAAAAGACAAAAGAAGTGAAACAATCTATATCCTCAATAAGTAGTTAAGAAATACACAAAACAAGAAGGATGTAAAATATGATATTAAAAACATTAAATGTGGGGGGAGAGAGTAAAGATGCAGGGTGTTAAAACATGTTGGAAAATAAGAGATCATCAACTAAAAATTATTGTTTAGGTTGTTATATATAAAAATCATGGTAACCACAATCCAAAAATCTATAATAGATATACACATAAAGAAGAGAAAGGTACCCAAACATGATACTAAAGATAGTCATCAAATCATAAGGGAAGAGAGCAAAGGAAGAAAGGGGAAAAAAAGAAAAAGAATGAAATGGCAATAAGTACATAATTTTTAATAATTTTTTTAAATATAAATGAATTAAATGCTCCAATCAAATACAGAATGGCTGATTGGATACAATACCAAGATCCATATATATGCTGCCTGCAAGAGACTCACTTCTGATCTAAAGACACACACAGACTGAAAGTGAGGGGATGGGAAAAGGTATTCCCGGTAAATGGAAATCAAAAGAAAACTGGGGTAACAACATTTATATCAGACAAAATAGACTTTAAAACAAAGACTGTAAGATGAGACAAAGAATGACATTACATAATAATACAATAGAAGATATAACAATTGTAAATCTATGTGCACTCAAAACAGCAGCACCTAAATACATAAAGCAAATATTAATAAATATAAAGAAATAAATTAACAGTTACACAATAATAGTAGGGGACTTTAACACCCATTTACATAAATTGACATATCATCCAGCCAGAAAATCAGTAGGTAAACATTAGTCTCAAATGATACATCAGATCAAATAGACTTAATAGCTATCTATAGAATAGTTCATCCAAAAGCAGCAGAATATACATATTCAAGTGCACATGTGATATTTTCTAGGATAGATCACATGCTAAGCCACAAAACAAGTCTCAGAAAACTTAAAAATATTAAAATCATATGAAGCATCTTTTCTGAACACAATACCATGAGAATAGAATTAACTATAAGAAAAAAAAACTGCAAAAAACACAAACACATGGAGTCTAAACAACATGCTACTAAACAACCAATGGATTACAGAAGAAATCAAAGAGGAAATAAAAAAAAATACCTGTAGACAAATGAAAACAAAAACACAGGATCCAAAATCTATGGTACAGAGCAAAAGCATTTCTAAGAAGGGAGTTCATAGCAATACGAGCCTACAACAGGAAACAAGAAAAACCAAGAAAACAACATAATCTTACACCTAAAGGGACTTAAAAAAGAAAAACAAAGAAACCCAAAGTTAGTAGAAGGAAATAAATGATTAAGATCAGAGCAGAAATAAATGAGTCTAAAAAAAGAACAGAAAAGATCATTAAAACTAAGAGCTGCTTCTATGAAAAACTAAATGAAATTGATAAACTTTTAGCCAGGCTTAAAAAAATAGAGAGAGGGCTTAAATAAGTGAAATTAGAGAGGAGAAGTAACAACCAACATCACATGAGAGGTTGTTACAAACAATTATATGCATATAAAATGGACAACCTAGAAGAAAAAGGCAAATGCCTAAAAGAATATAACCCCCAAAGACTGAATTAGGAAGAAATAGATAGTACAAACAGACTGATTCCTAGTAATGATATTGAGTCAATAATTTAAACAAAACAGAAAAAAAAACCTCCCAACAAACAAGTCTACCAAACATTCAGAAAAGAGTTAATGCCTATCTTTCTCAAACTACACAAACAAACTGAAGAGGAAAGAACTCTTTCAAACTCATTCTGTGAGGCCAGCTTCACCCTGATACCAAAACCAGACAAAGAAAAAAAGAAAGAAAGAAAGAAAATTATAGGCCAATATCACTAAAGAATACAGATGCAAAAGTCTTCAAGAAAATATTAGCAAAATGAATTTAACAATACATTAAAATGATCCTACAGTACAATCAAGTGGATTTATCCCAGGGATGCAAGAATGGTTTAATATCCACAAATCAGTCAATGTGATATATCACATTAACTAATTAAATAAAATTTATACAATGATCAGAATAGATACTGAAAAAGATTTCTAAGAAATTAAACATCCACTTATGAGAAAAATCCTCAACAAACTATGTATAAAGGGAAGAATCCTCAACATAATAAAGCCCACATGTAAGAAATACCCAGTCAACATCATACTTAATGTTGAAAAGCTGAAAGCATTGCCTCTAAGATCAGGAGCACAACAAGGATGCCCACTCTCACCATTTTTATTCAACAGTGTTGGAAACACTAGGTATAGCAATCAGACAAGAAAAGGAAATAAGTGTAGATTGGAGAGGAAGAAGTAAATTGTCACTGTTTGCAGATGACGTGATACATATACAGTAAATCCTAAAGACACAATCAAAAGACTATTAGAACTAGTAAATAAATTCAGCAAATTGCAGGATACAAAATTTATATACAGAAATCTCTTTTACTTCTATACACTGATAACAAACTATCAGAAAGAGAAATGATGAAAACAATCCCATTAAAATTGAATAAAAAAGAATATGTTACCACTGTATAAATCTAACAAACAAGGTAAAAGTCTTGTACTCCAATAACTATGACACTGATGAAAGAAACTGAAGAAGGCACACATACACATAAAGTTTAACAATGTTCATAGATTGGAAGAATTAATATTGATAAAATGTTCATACTACTCAAGGCAATCTACAGATTCAATTCAATCTCTATCAAAATACCAATGGCATTTTTCACAAAACTAGAACAAATAATTCTAAAAATTTGTGTGGAAACACAAAAGACCCCAAATAGCTAAAGCAATGTTGAGAAAGAAGAATGAAGCTGGAAGCATCAAGCACTGTGATTTTAAACTATACAACAAAGCTACAGTAATCAAAACAGCATGGTACTGGCACAGGAACAGACACATAGTTCAATGGAACAGAAGAGAGAGCCCAGAAATAAACCCACACACTCATGGTTAATTAATCTATGACAAGGGAGGCAAGAATATACAACAGAGAAAAAAACAGCCTCTTCAATAAATGGTGGTGGGAAAATTAAACAGCTACACAAAACGATCAAACTGGACCACTTTCTCACACCATATACAGAAATAAACTTAAAATAGATTTAAGATTTAAGCATAAAATCTGAAACTATAAAACCCTTAGTTAGAAAACATAGGCAGTACACTCTTTGACATAGGTCTTAGTAACATTTTTGGGATCTCTCTTCTCAAGCCAGGAAAACAAAAGCAAAAATAAACAAAAGAGACTACATCAAACTAAAAAGCTCTTGCACAGTGAAGGAAATTACCAATGCAAAAAAGGCAGCCTACTAAATGAGAGACAATATTTGCAAATCATATATATGCTTTTCTTATATTTGAGCAAAACATTTTTCTTTTGAAATTCCAACTAATAATTTATATCTTAATTTCAAGGGTATATATTTAAGTCATATTTAGTTTAAAATGTCTATATACTGCTATAACATTGATAGGTACAACATAAATTGTAGATTCTTTTTCACTAAATTGTTTCCTCTATATTTATCTGGTCATTTTAGAACATATCAAATGCATTAACAAAAGTAGAATCCCCCTTATATCTTTGTAGCTTTTACCCACACAGTATATCTTATGATTATAAGTTTTTAAGTTTTATTTTAGCTTTCAATACTTGAGACAGTGGCTATAAGAATATCCATTTCAAATTTATTTGTTAAATGCCATAGTAAAATATAGGTTTATTATATCTGTAACAGTTCCTTCCAATTAGTAGACTTCTGGTTTTATAAAACTGTATGTTTTTTAGGATATTTTTTACATTGTCAACATATACCTCAAAGGAATTTTAAAGATATTTGGTAGTAAATTCTTCTTGTTTAACAAAAAAATCGATAAAATGATCATTTCTTTTCTAATTATTTAGATTTCTATATACCAGCTGTATTAGCAGCATAATTTACTTAAATAAAGGCTATAGTTCAGTCTTCTCTTTCTACTGACTCCTTGAGGAAGCTATTATTGACATAATCTGAGGTGATACGAAAATAATTTCTTGGCACTGAATACCTCCCACACTCAGTTGTCAGAGTGCCTGAAATTCTTCCTCAAAGATCATCCTCCTGAGATCACTAAGGGAAAATCCTTTCCCCAGGGCAAAGCCTGGACTGGAGGATTCTCAGAGAAAGGAAGACAATGGTTCTGTTTTAGTTTACCCACATTCATCTCAGACAGATTGGACTTATACCCAGGATTTCTCAAATTCTTGTATTCTGATGATAGGTATCTACCATTTTTCTGTTCAATTCCTTAACCACTTCTGGGCACTCCTGCTTCTGATCCTCCAGCTCTGAGGAGTCCCCTGCCCCATTCATATCTGGGCATCTTTCTTCAGCACTGGCCAGGCCTCGAATTTCTTGAAGTGTGATTCCTTAACACTACACCTGACTGGATATCCTCTCTAATTATTTAACCTTAATCTTGGTTAAGACTGGTCTATCATTAATCAAATTTATAAATATATATTTTTTATTTTTAAATTTATTTTTATTTTATTTTTTTATCTTTTGACTGTGGTGGGTCTTCATTGTGGTGTGCGGGCTTCCTCTAGTTGTGGCGAGTGGGGGCTCTTCTTCGTTGCAGTGTGTGGGCTACTCATTGTGGAGGCTTCTCTTGTTGCAGAGCATGGGCTCTAGGCATGGGGGTTTCAGTAGTTGTGGCATGCGGGCTCGGTAGTTATGGCTTGAGGGCTCTAGAGCGCAAGCTCAGTAGCTGTGGTGCATGGGCTTAGTTGCTCCACGGCATGTGGGATCTTCCCGGACAAGGGCTTGAACCCTTGTCCCCTCCTTTGGCAGGCAGATTCTTGACAACTGCACCACCAGGGAAGCCCTATTTTTTTTTTTTTTTTTTTTTTTTTTTTTGCGGTACACGGGCCTCTCATGTTGTGGCCTCTCCCGTTGCAGAGCACAGGCTCCGGATGCGCAGGCTCAGCGGCCATGGCTCACGGGCCCAGCTGCTCCGCGGCATGTGGGATCTTCCCAGACCGGGGCACGAACCTGTGTCCCCTGCATCGGCAGGCAGACTCTCAACCACTGCGCCACCAGGGAAGCCCGGGAAGCCCTATTTTTAAATTTTATATTGGAGTATAGTTGATTTACTATGTTGTGGTAGTTTCAGGTGTATGGCAAAGTGATTTAGCTATACATATACATATATATATATACATTTTATAAATATACATTTAGAGTTCCTGGCAACACAGTCTTGCCAATTGCTCTTCCCTTACTATCAATATATTCATATGCTGTGGCCAGCTTTAATAAAGGATTGTGGTCAAAAGCTGTCTTTTAATAGTGATATTTCTACCAGGTAAGTCTATTCTAGTGCTAATGGAATCACCTGTTCAAATTTGCCAAAGAAGGAGATTCATCCTCCCCAGACACACTATTCTCTGAGCTCAGCCCTGGAAGCAGTGCTATGTCATTGAGCAAAATGGAGGTTCTGCCAATACCCTGATGATATTAAGTAATTCCTCCCTGGCATTAAAAAGAAAAATGTTTAGCTCAAATATAAGAATTCTTTGCCCTTTAATGTTTTAATGCATTTGGTCACTTGCACCTTCGTATAGATCAGTTTCTCAGAATGCTTTTCTCCTGAGAGGAAGGGCTGAAGCTGCATGTGATGGATAGAAGAAGGGAAAGGGAATGGTGAGAAAAACACAGTAAGTGCAGACAGAGAAGGAGAGAGGTACTGAGAGGAACGTCTCCAACCTCCATTTGTCACCATGCAACATTCCAGTATTTCCTCTCGTTCAAAGATGATGAAAAAAAGGATCACAACAAAACCCATCAGGAAGTTTTACCATAAGTCCAGGTGTGCATAAGCATGGCAAGCCATCACTGTGTTCATTTCCTCTGCACATTCCATGAACATGAAGTTTGGAAAGGCACTCATAAAGTTCTTTCTCACAGGGACGTCCTGATCTTCCTGTTAACACAATAACAAAACAGAGATTCAACTCTTAATAATAGTTGTAAGGATAATAGCTTATATATATACATACACACACACACACACACACACACACACACACATATATATATACACATATATATATATAGTTTCAATTAAATTCTTAATAATAATAATAGTAAGGAGAATAGCTTAATAATAATTCAATTAATAATAATAATAGAAAGGAGACTAGCATATATACATGTATATAGTTTATATACACTCCTACTCTATGTTATATTTGTGCTAGGTATTTAATATAAACTGTTTCAATTATCTTTATAATCATTCTATCAAGTAGCTATTATTATTATCTCTATTTATTAGCTGGAAAAATTAAATTAAGAGAAGACAAATAATTTGCCCTAAAATCATACAGTGTGTAGAAATGGAAGCAAATATATGTGAAATAAAGTTTCATATTGTACCTTTGGTGTCATTCTACATTCCACATCTAAACTTTTTTACATATTTACTTTGGAATAGATACGTAGAAGAGAATGGAATAAACACACCCCATAATTCCATTTAAAATGAATCTTAAATTCAAAGGAAAGCAATTATTACAGATTTCCCAATATGAAATGTTTTCTTGTAATACTCATAGTGTTTTACAGTTAGTATTTCTTAAGCTGTAGTTCTAAAGAATACAAATATTATGTTTTTGTTCAGCTGACTACTGTCTGTAAGAATTCTCCTTAAACATGAGATCTAATTTTCCACACTAAAACACTGTGTGTTTGTCTCCTGTTTGATATTTTCCAGAATTTTAACATGAAACCAGCACCAACATTGCTAAACTACACACACAATATCTGAGCTGTGGTTTACTAGGTGCATATTAGAAGCAGTTTGAAACCATTGATTCTTTCTTATGGGGCAACTATTTATAATAAATCAGTATGTTTAAGAACATGTTAACCTGAATATACTATTCCACATAGGGATGAAAGATCTACAGAAACAACTGTCACTACTCCTTGATGACCTATGTGAACTTTAAAGCAACTTTTAAAATTTTATTTGTCTATGTATTATCTCACAGCATTTAATCTGAACTCTGGCTAGTGGGAAATTCAGTCTTATTCTTGTTCCCACTTAGCAATATATTCTCACCTTTCTCCCTGATAAATTGTATGAGAACAATTAAATAAGTATTCTGGGGTGTTTAGAAATGATTTTTACATATAATGTGTTATATATATATATATCATGTGGTTGTTGGCAATCTGTATATCTTCTTTGGAGAAATGTCTATTTAGGACTTCTGCCCATTTTTGGATTGGGTTATCTATTTTTTTTGATATTGAGCTGCATGAGCTGCTTGTATATTTTGGACATTAATTCTTTGTCAGTTTCTTCTTTTGCAAATATTTTCTCCCGTTCTGAGGGTTGTCTTTTTGTCTTGTTTATGGTTTCTTTTGCTGTGCAAAAGCTTTGAAGTTTCATTAGATCTCTGTGTTCACTTTTGTTTCTATTTTCATTACTCTAGGAGGTGGGTCAAAGAAAATCTTGCTGTGATTTATGTCAAAGAGCATTCTGCCTATGTTTTCCTCTAAGAGTTTTATAGTGTCCTGTCTTACATTTAAGTCTGTAATCCATTTTGAGTTTATGTTTGTGAGTGGTGTTAGGGAGTGTTCTAATTTCATTATTTTCCATTAGCTTTCCAGTTTTCCCAGCACCACTTATTGAAGAGGCTGTCTTTTCTCCATTGTATATCCTTGCCTCCTTCTTCATAGATTAGTTGGACATAGGTGCATGGGTTTATCTCTGGGCTTTCTATCCTGTTCCATTGATCTATATTTCTGTTTTTGTGCCAGTACCATATTGTCTTGATTACTGTAGCTTTGTAGTATAGTCTTAAGTCCGGGAGTCTGATTCCTCCAGCTCCATTTTTTTTTTCCTCAGGATTGCCTTAGCTATTTGGGGTCTTTTGTGTCTGCATACAATTTTAAGATTTTTTGTTCTAGTTCTGTAAAAAATGCCATGGGTAATTTGATAGGGATTGCATTGAATCTGTAGATTGCTTTGGATAGTATAGTCATTTTCACAATATTGATTCTTCCAATCCAAGAACATGGTATATATCTCCATCTGTTTGTTTCACCTTTGATTTCTTTCATCAGTGTCTTGTAGTTTTCTGAAATCAGGTCTTTTGTGTCCTTAGGTAGGTTTATTCCTAGGTATTTTATCCTTTTTGTTTTAATGGTGAATGGGATTGTTTCCTTAATTTATTTTTCTGATCTTTTGTTGTCAGTGTATAGGAATGCAGAATATTTCTGTGCATTGATTTTGTATCCTGCAACTTTATCAATTCATTGATTAGCTCTAGTAGTCTTCTGTTGGCATCTTTAGGATTATCCGTGTATAGTATCATGTCATCCATGATAGTGACAGGTTTACTTGTTTTCCAGTTTGTATTCCTTTTATTTCTTTTCCTTCTCTGATTGCTGTGGCAAAAACTTCCAAAACTATGTTGAATAATAGTGGTAAGAATGGACATCCTCTCGTGTTCCTGATCTTACAGCAAATGTTTTCAGTTTTTCACATTTGAGAATGATGTTTGCTGTGGGTTTGTCATATATGGCCTTTATTATGTTGAGGTAGGTTTCCTCTATGCCCACTTTCTGGAGACTTTTTATCATAAATGGGTGTTGAATTTTGTCAAAAGATTTATCTATTTCTACTGAGATGATCACAGGGTTTTTAGTATTCAATTTGTTAATATGGGGTATCATGTTAAGTGGTTTGCATATATTGAAGAATCCTTGCATCCCTGGGATAAATCCCACTTGACCATGGTGTATGATCCTTTTAATGTGTTGTTGGATTTGATTCTGTTTGCTAGTATTTTGTTGAGGATTTTTTCATTATCTTCATCAGTGATATTGGTCTGTAAATTTATTTTTTTTTTGTACTCTCTTTGGTATCAGGGTAATGGTGGTCATCTAGAATGAGTTTGGGAGTGTTCCTTTCTCTGCAATTTTTGGGAAGCATTTGAGAACGATGGGTGTTAGCTCTACTCTAAATGTTTGAGAGAATTCACCTGTGAAGCCATCTGGTCCTGGACTTTTATTTTTTTGTTTTGTTTTATAACAAATTTAATCAGTTATACACATACATATGTTCCCATATCCTCTCCCTTTTGCGTCTCCCTCCCACCCTCCCTATCCCACCCCTCCAGGCGGTCACAAAGCACCGAGCTGATCTCCCTGTGCTATGCGGCTGCTTCCCACTAGCTATCTACCTTACGTTTGGTAGTGTATATATGTCCATGCC
This sequence comes from Mesoplodon densirostris, assembly GCF_025265405.1. Lineage (NCBI taxonomy): Eukaryota > Metazoa > Chordata > Mammalia > Artiodactyla > Ziphiidae > Mesoplodon > Mesoplodon densirostris. The sequence goes on from NC_082672.1 coordinate 74,297,036, forward strand.
GCTCTTTCACTTTGTCACAGCTTACCCTTCCCCCTCCCCATATCCTCAAGTCCATGCTCTAGTAGGTCTGTGTCTTTATTCCTGTCTTACTCCTAGGTTCTTGATGACATTTTTTTTCTTAAATTCCATATATATGTGTCAGCATACAGTATTTGTCTTTCTCTTTCTGACTTACTTCACTCTGTATGACAGACTCTAGGTCCATCCACCTCATTACAAATAGCTCAATTTCATTTCTTTTTATGGTTGAGTAATATTCCATTGTGTATATGTGCCACATCTTCTTTACCCATTCATCCGATGATGGACACTTAGGTTGTTTCCATCTCCGGGCTATTGTAAATAGGGCTGCTATGAACATTTTGGTACATGTCTCTTTTTGAATTATGGTTTTCTCAGGGTATATGCCCAGTAGTGGGATTGCTGGGTCATATGGTAGTTCTATTTGTAGTTTTTTAAGGAACCTCCATACCGTTCTCCATAGTGGCTGTACCAATTCACATTCCCACCAGCAGGGCAAGAGTGTTCCCTTTTCTCCACACCCTCTCCAGCATTTATTGTTTCTAGATTTCTTGATGATGGCCATTCTGACTGGTGTGAGATGATATCTCATTGTAGTTTTGATTTGCATTTCTCTAATGAGTAAAGATGTTGAGCATCCTTTCATGTATTTGTTGGCAGTCTGTATATCTTCTGTGGAGAAATGTCTATTTAAGTCTTCTGCCCATTTTTGAATTGGGTTGTTTGTTTTTTTGTCATTGAGCTGCATGAGCTGCTTATAAATTTTAGAGATTAATCCTTTGTCAGTTGCTTCATTTGCAAATATTTTCTCCCATTCTGAGGGTTGTCTTTTGCTCTTGTTTATGGTTTCCTTTGCTGTGCAAAGGCTTTTAAGTTTCATTAGGTCCCATGTGTTTATTTTTGTCTTTATTTCCATTTCTCTAGGAGGTGGGTCAAAAAGGATCTTGCTGTGATTTATGTCATAGAGTGTACTGCCTATGTTTTCCTCTAAGAGTTTGATAGTGTCTGGCCTTACATTTAGGTCTTTAATCCATTTTGAGCTTATTTTTGTGTATGGTGTTAGGAAGTGATCTAATCTCATACTTTTACATGTCCCTGTCCAGTTTTCCCAGCACCACTTATTGAAGAGACTGTCCTATCTCCACTGTACATTCCTGCCTCCTTATCAAAGATAAGGTGACCATATGTCCGCGGGTTTATCTCTGGGCTTTCTATCCTTTTCCATTGATCTATCTTTCTGTTTTTGTGCCAGTACCATACTGTCTTGATTACTGTAGCTTTGTAGTATAGTCTGAAGTCAGGGAGCCTGATTCCTCCAGCTCCATTTTTCGTTCTCAAGATTGCTTTGGCTATTCGGGGTCTTTTGTGTTTCCATACAAATTGTGAAATTTTTTGTTCTAGTTCTGTGAAAAATGCCAGTGGTAGTTTGATAGGGATTGCATTGAATCTGTAGATTGCTTTGGGTAGTAGAGTCATTTTCACAATGTTGATTCTTCCAATCCAAGAACATGGTACATCTCTCCATCTATTTGTATCATCTTTAATTTCTTTCATCAGTTTCTTATAATTTTCTGCATACAGGTCTTTTGTCTCCTTAGGTAGGTTGAGGACGATGCTGGCTGTGGGTTTGTCATATATGGCCTCTATTATGTTGAGGAAAGTTCCCTCTATGCCTACTTTCTGCAGGGTTTTTATCATAAATGGGTGTTGAATTTTGTCGAAAGCTTTCTCTGCATCTATTGAGATGATCATATGGTTTTTCTCCTTCAATTTGTTAATATGGTGTATCACGTTGATTGATTTGCATATATTGAAGAATCCTTGCATTCCTGGGATAAACCCCACTTGATCATGGTGTATGATCCTTTTAATGTGCTGTTGGATTCTGTTTGCTAGTATTTTGTTGAGGATTTTTGCATCTAAGTTCATCAGTGATATTGGCCTGTAGTTTTCTTTCTTTGTGACATCCTTGTCTGGTTTTGGTTTCAAGGTGATGGTGGCCTCGTAGAATGAGTTTGGGAGTGTTCCTCCCTCTGCTATATTTTAGAAGAGTTTGAGAAGGATAGGTGTTAGCTTTTCTCTAAATGCTTGATAGAATTCGCCTGTGAAGCCATCTGGTCCTGGACTTTTGTTTGTTGTAAGACTTTTTTTATCACAGTTTCAATTTCAGTGCTTGTGATTGGTCTGTTCATATTTTCTATTTCTTCCTGATTCAGTCTTGGCAGGTTGTGCATTTCTAAGAATTTGTCCATTTCTTCCAAGTTGTCCATTTTATTGGAATAAACTTGCTTATAGTAATCTCTCATGGTCCTTTGTATTTCTGCAGTGTCAGTTGTTACTTCTCCCTTTTCAATTCTAATTCTATTGATTTGAGTCTTCTCCCTTTTTTTCTTGATGAGTCTGGCTAATGGTTTATCAATTTTGTTTATTTTCTCAAAGAACCAGTTTTTAGTTTTATTGATGTTTGCTATCATTTCCTTCATTTCTTTTTCATTTATTTCTGATCTGATTTTTATGATTTCTTTCCTTCTGCTAACTTTGGGATGTTTTTGTTCTTCTTTCTCTAATTGCTTTAGGTGTAAGGTTAGGTTGTTTATTCGAGATGTTTCCTGTTTCTTAAGGTGGGATTGTATTGCTACAAACTTCCCTCTTAGAACTGCTTTTGCTGCATCCCACGGGGTTTGGGTCGTCGTGTCTCCATTGTCATTTGTTTCTAGGTATTTTTTAATTTCCTCTTTGATTTCTTCAGTGATCACTTCGTTATTAAGTAGTGTATTGTTTAGCCTCCATGTGTTTGTATGTTTTACAGCTCTTTTCCTGTAATTGATATCTGGTCTAATAACATTGTGGTTGGAAAAGATACTTGATACAATTTCAATTGTCTTAAATTTACCAAGGCTTGATTTGTGACCCAAGATATGATCTATCCTGGAGAATGTTCCATGAGCACTTGAGAAAAATGTGTATCCTGTTGTTTTTGGATGGAATGTCCTATAAATATCAATTAAGTCCATCTTGTTTAATGTATCATTTAAAGCTTGTGTTTCCTTATTTAGTTTCATTTTGGATGATCTGTCCATTGTTTAAAGTGGGGTGTTAAAGTCCCCTACTATGATTGTGTTACTGTCGATTTCTCCTTTTATGGCTGTTAGTATTTGCCTTATGTATTGAAGTGCTCCTCTGTTTTGTGCATAAATATTTACAATTTTTATATCTTCTTCTTGGATCAATCCCATGATCATTATGTAGTGTCCTTCTTTGTCTCTTCTAGTAGTCTTTATTTTAAAGTCTATTTTTTCTGATATGAGAATTGCTACTTCAGCTTTCTTTTGGTTTCCATTTGCATGTAATATCTTTTTCCATCCCCTTACTTTCAGTCTGTATGTGTCTCTAGGTCTGAAGTGGGTCTCTTGTAGACAGCATATATATGGGTCTTGTTTTTGTATCCATTCAGCCACTCTGTGTCTTTTGGTGGGAGTATTTAGTCCATTTACATTTAAGGTAATTATCGATATGTATGTTCCTATTCCCATTTTCTTAATTGATTTGGGTTCGTTATTGCAGCTATTTTCCTTTTGTTGTGTTTCTAGCCTAGAGAAGTTCCTTTAGCATTTGTTGTAAAGCTGGTTTGGTGGTGCTGGACTCTCTCAGCTTTTGCTTGTCTGTAAACATTTTAATTTCTCCATCAAAACTGAATGAGATCCTTGCTGGGTAGAGTAATCTTCGTTGCAGGTTTTTCTCCTTCATCACTTTAGTTATGTCCTGCCACTCCCTTCTGGCTTGTAGAGTTTCTGCTGAGAGATCAGCTGTTATCCTGTTGGGGATTCCCTTGTGTGTTATTTGTTGTTTTTCCCTTGCTGCTTTTAATATGATTTCTTTGTGTTTAATTTTTGACAGTTTGATTAATATGTGTCTTGGCGTATTTCTCCTTGGATTTATTCTGTATGGTACTCTCTGTGCCTCCTGGACTTGATTAACTATTTCCTTTCCCATATTAGGGAAGTTTTCAACTATAATCTCTTCAAATATTTTCTCAGTCCCTTTCTTTTTCTCTTCTTCTTCTGGAACCCCTATAATTCGAATGTTGGTGTGTTTAATGTTGTCCCAGAGGTCTCTGAGACTGTCCTCTGTTCTTTTCATTCTTTTTTCTCTATTTTGCTCTGCAGCAGTTATTTCCACTATTTTATCTTCCACCTCACTTATCCGTTCTTCTGCCTCAGTTATTCTGCTATTGATCCCATCTAGAGTATTTTTTATTTCATTTATTGTGTTTTTTTTGTTTGTTTGTTTGTTTGTTTTTTTTCTTTTTGCGGTATGCGGGCCTCTCACTGTTGTGGCCTCTCCCGTTGGGGAGCACAGGCTCCGGATGTGCAGGCCCAGCGTCCATGGCTCACGGGCCCAGCCGCTCTGCGGCATATGGGATCCTCCCAGACCGGGGCACGAACCCGTATCCCCTGCATCGGCAGGCAGACTCTTAACCACTGCGCCACCAGGGAGGCCCTATTGTGTTTTTAATCGATGCTTCATTCATCTTTAGTTCTTCTAGGTCCTTGTTAACTGTTTCTTGCATTTTGTCTATTCTATTTCCAAGATTTTGGATCTTGGAAATAGAATCTTGGATCATCTTTACCATCATTATTCTGAATTCTTTTTCATGTAGACTGCCTATTACCTCTTCATTTGTTAGGTCTGGTGGGTTTTTATCTTGCTCCTTCTCCTGCTGTGTGTTTTTCTGTCTTCTCATTTTGCTTATGTTACTGTGTTTGGGGTTTCCTTTTTGCAGGCTGCAGGTTCGTAGTTCCTGTTGTTTTTGGTGTCTGTCCCCAGTGGCTAAGGTTGGTTTAGTGGGTTGTGAGGTCTTCCTGGTGGGGGGGATTAGTGCCTGTGTTCTGGTGGATGAGGCTGGATCTTGTCTTTTTGGTGGGCTGGTTCACGTCTGGTGGTTTTTTTTGGGGTGTCTGTGGACTTTTTATTATTTTAGGTCACCTCTCTGCTAATGGGTGGCGTTGTGTTCCTGTCTTCCTAGTTGTTTGGCATAGGGTGTCCAGCACTGTAGATTGCTGGTCGTTGAGTGAAGCTGGGTGCTGGTGTTGAGATGGAGATCTCTGGAAGATTTTCGCCGTTTGATATTATGTGGAGCTGGTAGGTCTCTTGTGGACCAGGGTCCTGAAGTTGGCTCTCCCACCTCAGAGGCACAGCACTGACTCCTGGCTCCTCAATTTGGGACGATTTGTTGTCTATTCATGTATTCCACAGATGCAGCGTACATCAAGTTGATTGTGGAGCTTTAATCCGCTGCTTCTGAGGCTGCTGGGAGAGGTTTCCCTTTCTCTTCTTTGTTCTCATAGCTCCTGGGTCTCAGCTTTGGATTTGGCCCCACCTCTGCATGTGGGTCGCTGGAGGGCATCTGTTCTTCGCTCAGACAGGACAGGGTTAAAGGAGCAGCCTCTTTGGGGACTCTGGCTCACTCAGGCCTGGCGGGACGGAGGGGCACGGAGTGCGGCGCGAGCCTGCAGCCGCAGAGGTCGGCGTGATGTTGCACCAGCCCGAGGTGTGCCGTGCGTTCTCCCAGGGAAGCCGCCCCTGGATCCCGGGACCCCGGCAGTGGCGGGCTGCACAGGCTCCCGAAAGGGCAGTGTGGACAGTGACCTGCACTTGCACACAGGCTTCTTTGCGGTGGCAGCAGCAGCCCCAGTGTCCCACGCCCGTCTCTGGGCTCTGCGCTTTCAGCCGCGGCTCGCACCCATCTGTGGAGGCCCTTTAAGCAGCGCTCTTAATCCTCTCTCCTCGTGCACCAGGAAACCAAGAGGGAAGAAAAAGTCTCTTGCCTCTTCGGCAGCTCCAGAGTTTTCCCGGTCTCCCACCCGGCTAGCTGTGGCACATTAGCCCCCTTCAGGCTGAGTTCTCGCCGCCAACTCCAGTCCTCTCCCTGCGCTCTGACCAAAGCCCGAGCCTCAGCTTCCAGCGCTGCCCGCCCCGGCAGGCGAGCAGACAAGCCTCTCAGGCTGGTGAGTGCCACTCAGCACCACTCCTCTGTGCGGGAATCTCTCCGCTTTGCCCTACCCAGGTATGTGGGGAGTTTCTTGCCTTTTGGAAGGTGTGGGGTCTTCTGCCAGCGTTCAGTAGGTGTTCTGTAGGAGTTGTTCTATGTGTAGCTGTATTTCTGGTATATCCGTGGGGAGGAACGTGATCTCCCCATCTTACTCTTCTGCCATCTTACCCAGAAGTCCTGGACTTTTGTTTGTTGGAAGATTTTTAATCACAGTTTCAATTTCATTGCTTGTGATTAGTCTGTTCATGTTTTCTATTTCTTCCTGGTTTAATCTTGTAAGGTTATACCTTTCTAAGAATCCGTCCATTTCTTCCAGGCTGTTCATTTTATTGGCATAAATTTGCTGTAGTAGTCTCTTATGATCCTTTGTATTTCTGTGGTGTCCAATGTAACTTCACCTTTTTCATTTCTAATTTTACTGATTTGAGTACTCTCTCTCTTTTTCTTGATGATTCTGGCTAAAAGTTTGTCAATTTTGTTTATCTCCTCAAATAACCAGCTTTTAGTTTTATTGATCTTTGCTATTGTTTCTTTTTTCTATTTCATTTATTTCTTCTCTGATCTTTATGATTCCTTTCCTTCTACTAACTTTGGAGTTTGTTTGTTCTTCTTTCTATAGTTCCTTTAGGTGTAAGATTAGATTGTTTGAGATTTTTCTGTTTCTTCAGGTAGGATTGTATTGCTATAAACTTCCTTCTTACAACATCTTTTGCTGCATCCCATAGGTTTTGGATTGTCATGTTTTCATTGTCATTTGTTTCTAAGTATATTTTAATTTCCTCTTTGATTTTATCAGAGATCCATTGGTTATTTAGTGAAGTATTGTTTAGCCTCCATGTATGTGTGATTTTTACATTTTTTCCTTGTAATTTATTTCTAATCTCATAGCATTGTTGTTGGAAAAGATGCTTGATAGGATTTCAATTTTCTTAAATTTACCGAGGCATGATTTGTGACCCAAGATGTGATCTATCCTGGATCATGTCCCATGTGCCCTTGAGAAGAAAGTGTAATCTGCTCTTTTCAGATGGAATGTCCTATAAATATCAATTACATCTATCTGGTCTATTGTGTCATTTACAGCTTGTGTGTCCTTATTAATTTTCTGTCTGGATGATCTGTCCATTGGTGTTAGTGAGGTGTTAAAGTCCCCTAATATTATTGTGTTACTGTTGATTTCCTCTTCTATAGCTGTTAGCATTTGCCTTATGTGTTGAGGTGCTCCTATGTTGGGTGCATAGATATTTATAATTGTTATATCTTCTTCTTGGATTGATCCCTTGATCATTATGTAGTGTCCTTCCTTGTCTCTTGTAACACTCTTTATTTTAAATCTATTTTATCTGATATGAGTATTGCAAGTCCAGGTTTCTTTTGATTTCCATTTGCATGGAATATCTTTTTCTATCCCCTCACTTTCAGTCTGTATGTGTCCCTTGGTCTGAAGTGGGTCTGTTGTCGACAGCATATATATGGGTCTTGCTTTTGTATTCATTGATTAAGCCTGTGTCTTTTGGTTGGAGAATTTAATCCATTTACATTCAAGGCAATTATCAATATGTTTATTCCTATTACCATTTTCTTAATTGTTTTGCATTTGTTTTTGTAGGTTCTTTCCTTCTCTTATGTTTCCTAGTTAGAGAAGTTTCTTTAGCAATTCTTGTAGAGCTTGTTTGGTGATGCTGAACTATATTAGCTTTTGCTTGTCTGTAAAGCTTTTTATTTCCCCATCGAATCTGAATGAGATCCTTGTCATGTAGAGTAATTGTGGTTGTAGTTTCTTCCCTTACATCACTTTAAATATATGGTGCAATTCCCTTCTGGCTTCTAGAGTTTCTGCTGAGAAATCAGCTGTTAACCTTATGGGAGTTCCCTTCTATTTTATTTGTCTCTTTTCCCTTGTTGCTTTGAATAATTTGTCTTTAATTTTTGTCAGTTTGATTACTCTGTGTCTTGGCATGTTTCTCCTTGGGTTTTTCCTTTATGGGACTCTCTGTACTCCCTGGACATGACTGGCTATTTCCTTTCCTTGTTAGGGAAGTTTTTTACTATAATCACTTCATATATTTTCTCAGGTCCTTTCTCTCTCTCTTCTCCTTCTGGGACCCCTATTATGTGAAAGTTGTTGCATTTAATATTGTCCCAGAGTTCTCTTAGGCTGGCTTCATTTCTTTTCTTTCTTTCTTTTTTTTTTTTACATATTTATTGGAGTATAATTGCTTTACAATGGTGTGTTAGTTTCTGCTTTATAACAAAGTGAATCAGTTATACTCATACATATGTTCCCATATCTCTTCCCTCTTGCATCTCCCTCCCTCCCACCCTCCCTATCTTCATTTTTTTTCATTCATTTTTCTTTAATCTGTTCTGCAGCATTGAATTCCACCATTCTGTCTTCCAGGTCACTTTTCCTTTCTCCTGCCTCAGTTATCCTGCTATTGATTCCTTCTAGTTTATTTTTCACTTCAGTTATTATATTGTTCATCTGTTTGTTTATTATTTAATTCTTCTAAGTGTTTGTTGTTTAATTCTTCTAGGTCATTGTCAACCATTTCTTACCTCTTCTTGATCTTTGTCTCCATTCTTTTTCTGAGGTCGTGGATCATCTTCACTATCATTTTTTGAATTATTTTTCTAGAAGGTTGCCTATCTCCACTTCATTTAGTTGTTTTTCTGGGGTTTTATCTTATTCCTTCATCTGGTATATAGCCCTCTGCCTTTTCATCTTGTCTATATTTCTGTGAATGTGATTTTCATTCCACAGTCAGCAGGATTGTAGTTCTTCTTGCTTCTGCTGTCTGAGAAAGATTTTTTTTGGGGGGAAAGCAAAAGCCTTTAAATGGTATTTCTTTCTCCTATCAGAGCATTGTAAGTTTTATTCTACTTCTTTTATCTGTAAGAATTATTGGCTGTTATTTCCTTTGGGGATTCAAATCACCAGGATCCCAGAACTCTGGGGTATCCACAAGCTGTCTTAAGTCTTCTCTGGGGTTTGTGAATAGTGAGAATTCTTTTTTAGTGACCAAAAATATCCCCCATATATATTCTTGTGAGACTATTATTGCTCAAGGAAATTCATGTATTCAACATCATTTTGGGGTGGATGAAACTAAATTTTGAAGGTAAGATGAGTGATAGAAGTCACAGGTAGAAAGCAACAAATCTGAAAGTTTAGAAAACTAGAGGAAAGAGAGGGAAGAAGACTCCTGGACTCAACTTGTTTATATCAGTATACAGTTAAAGATAATATGAGCAAAGGCAGCAATGGCCCAAAAGACCTGTTGTTAATAAAAAAGTTCCCCTTGAATAAAATCATTTCACCCAACTTGTCCATCTCTATACTGATGATCATTGGCAGTAATAATAATGTAAATATTAATGAACTAGCTTTTACAAAGGACGTGTTGTGCACCAGACACAATGGATATAGATAAAAATCAGGAATTTGAAGCTTACATAAATTTTGAAAATACCTGTAGTGAGATACCATGATCTAAGCAACAGGATTTCTTGCTGATAACCTAAAGGATTGATTACTAGTATCACAGAACAATGATTTCATATGTTTTAAGTGTGATCATCACTTAGAAGCTGGTTGATAGTCAACAACATTATTGGTGAGTTGATTGTCAAAATTGTATTGTACAAACACACACATATACAATACACATATATAAATACATATATTTTGTAAATAAATGTGACATTTGCATGATCAGTACTTTTTCATAATTACCTTGTTGACATTTGCAAATATATCCATTGATGTGATCCTCACAGTTCACACCATTTAGGCATGGTGATGAAGAACTTTCATTTATGTTAATTTCACAAAATTTCCCAGAAAATCCAGGGAGACATCTAAGAAAGAAAAGTGAAAAATACATATCTCTATAAAATACACATGAGTCCATATTGTAGAGTTAATATTTGCCAAATTAATAATAAAATTAAGGACATGAAGTAGTAATTTATTTATTATTAAAGACATGAAGTAGTCATTTATTATAAAATTAAGGACATGCAGTAGTCATTTATTATCAACTACTATTTATTAGTAGTTGATTTATGAGAGATAATTTATGAATATCTATTAGTGTTTTCAGTGAAATTAAGGCCAATTGATCTAAAAGCAACCATAGCCACAAAGAAAAAGGGAAAATAAAAAGACTCAGGAATCCTAGATCTAAATCACTGTAGACTTTACTCTTTCCATTCTATTTTAAACATAGGTAGCTTGGTATATACGTATGTGTGCATGAATACATGTATGTGTGTACTATAAAATACCTATGCCTATACTATAGAAAATATTGACTAAGGTTGATTACAGGACAGTCAGTAAACGTTTAGAATAAAGGTAAGCTTGATAATTATATACAGTGTTTCACAAATATTTAAATATAAAATAATTCCTTAGTGATCTGTTTTAGCCAAAAACCTGATCATATTTACTTAAATTTATAAAATAAGTAATTTTAGGGGCTTCCCTGGTGGTGCAGTGGTTGAGAATCTGCCTGCCGATGTGGGGGACACGGGTTCATGCTCCGGTCTGGGAAGATCCCACATGCCGTGGAGCGGCTGGGCCCGTGAGCCATGGCCGCTGGGCCTGCGCATCCAGAGCCTGTGCTCTGCAACAGGAGAGGCCACAACAGTGAGAGGCCCGTGTACCAAAAAAAAAAAGTAATTTTAAATTTAGCATGTAACTGAAACTGATATAGAATACATTATAACATTTAAAATATTGGTTGTGCTTATCCTTAGTTTGATAGAAATGTCACCTTTCACCTTGGAATTCCCTCATTCAGATGAGTTTTCAGAGCTCCAACCACATGTAGTTGGGAACCTGCCTTGAGGGAATAGAAAGGAGTGAACTGTGGCCCCAAAACAGTACGTTTAAGTCCTAAAAGCACTCAGTGCCTGTGAATGACCTTATTTGGAAAAACGGTCTTTGCACATGCAATTAAGGATCTTGAGGTGACATCACAGTGAATTAACTGGGTGTGTCCTAAATCCAAAGACACATGTTCTTATAAAGAGGAGACACAGGGACACACAGGAAAGTAGGCCATGTAAAGAAAGAGGAAGAGCTTGTGTCGTGCAACCCCAAGACAGGGAGCACATGGACCTTCTAGAAGCTTCAAAAGTAGGGTTGTTAATATATATATATGTATAGTGTTCAATGTTCATGACAGTTACACATTTACTGAATGCCTACAACATGAGAGATCTTTCAAAAAAGCTAAATATAAACTTATAGGTACATATAATATATGTACATATATTTTCACTCACTGCCATTGCCCAGCATCATGAGAGAGTTTGTACCCCATATAGCTTGCCAGGGAAAAAAATCAAAATTCAAAATTCAGAGTATGGTTTCTACTGAATGTGTATGGCTTTTGCACCATTGTAAAGTCAAAACATTGTTAAGTCAACCATTGTAATTTGGGCACCATTTTTACTTGAAACTGCCAAATTTAAATTTTAAAAAGTCAAAGATAACTTTGTGTGTGTGTGTATATATATATATATATATATATATATATATATATATATAGTGTGTACATATATATGTATATATAGGATGTATATAAATATATAGTCAGGATGCATAGTTTATACTAGTGTCTCTGACACCTCCAGAGAGAGTGTGGCCTTGCCGACACCTTGATTTTTGATTTCTGGTCTCCACAGCTGTGACCAAATAAATTTCTGTTGTTTTAAGCCACCAAATCTGTGGTAATTTGTTACACCATCCCTAGGAAACAAATACAGAAATTGACATTATTAGTGTCTGTGTCTGCTCATGCAATTCCTCTCCATACTTTCTTTTGGGATATCATTATACAAAGCACTTAGATGTCAGTTGTCAAACCATGGTCCAGGAACTAATAGAGGATACACAAACATTGATTAAAGTGAAAAGTTCATGAGAGTTACATATTTGCTGAATGCCTACAACACTGCAAGTAGTTCAAATGACTGACACATGATGTGTGAGGGCACAGTCTGGGGTGATGCCAGTGAAAAAGGAAACATTAATAACTGGAGGTTAAGAAAATTATATAATTTTGGAACACAATTTTTACAGTAGCTAATAAACTGAAAACTTATTTACTAGTAATGTTTCTAAGGTCACAGCACTAGCAAATTGCACAGGTGGAATTTTTGTCTTAATTTTTATTGGAGTATAATTGATTTACAATGTTGTATTAATTTCAGGTGTACAGAAAAGTTAATCAGTTATACATATACATAGATACACTTTTTTTTTAGACTTTTTCCCTTATAGGCCATTACAGAGTACTAAGTAGAGTTCCCTGTGCTGTACAGTAGGTCCTTATTAGTTACCTGTTTTATATACAGTAGTGTGTATATGTCAATCCCAGCCTCCCAATTTATCCCCCTTCTTACCCTCTGGTTACCATAAGTTTGTGTTCTATACCTGTAACTCTATTTCTGTTCTGTAGATAAGTTCATTTCTACTTTTTTTTTCAGATTCCACATATAAGTGATATCATACGATATTTGTCATTGTCATTCTCTGTCTGATTTACTTCACTCACTTTGACAATCTCTAGGTCCTTTCAAGTTGGTGCAAATGACATTATTTCATTCATTTTTATGGCTGTACACTCATCCACAAGCCAAAGCTAGCCACTCTGTTTTATTTTGAGCAACTGGCTCTATTCAGCCAAAGCTAATAGATAACTCTATATTAAATGATCCAACATGTTAGCATGACCCCCAATATGTGGGACTGTCACTGGACCTAATTGAAAACTCTCTCCTGACCAACAAACAGTAAGACCTGTTTTAACTATGTATGGATTTATGAGCTCATTCTGCACAATCAAGGTGAAATCTTCAATATTAAATTATCATTGAGACCAAGAACCTCCTCTTTGTAGCACATAGGAATCAAAGATAATTCCCTTTCAAAGGAAATTCTTCATTGCTGGTGGTCCCTTACATGGAAAGTAAACAAAGTTGTGGCTTATTTGTTCATCACTGAAATGTTCATTTTTTTTTCCTTTAGTATCATAAATTGTTCATTAAAAAGAACAACTAAAGAAGATAGCGGTGCTGGTGGGGAGGGACAAATTAGGAGTTTGGGGTTAACATATACACAATACTATATATAAAATAGATAAACAACAAGGACCTACTGTATAGCACAGGGAACTATACTCAGTATCTTGTAATAAACTATAATGGAAAAGAATCTGATAAAGAATATAGATGAAAGAGAATCACTTTGCTATTACACTTGAAAGTAACACAGCATTGCAAATTAACTATACTATAATAATTTTTTGAATGCTCTATCAATTACATATTAGCCAACATTATATGAAATGCTTATTTGTCCACATTCTTATCCATCATCAATATTAATATTGTTTTTAACTTCCTCTGTAAATGAAATAAAAATTATGAGCTTTATAAGGTTTTTTTTTGGGGGGGAAGTAGGTTAGCATTTTTTTAAAATTCTTTCCAAAACTTCAGTTCCTATCACTTTATTATTATTTTTAACATCTTTATTGGAGTATAATTGCTTCACAATGTATGTTAGTTTCTGCTTTATAAAAAAGTGAAGCAGCTATACATATACATATATTCCCATATCTCCTCCCTCTTGCATCTCCCTCCCACACTCCCTATCCAACCCCTCTAGGTGTTCACAAAACAACGAGCTGATCTCCCTGCTCTATGCAGTTGCTTCCACTAGCTAACTGTTTTACATATGGTAGTGTATATATGTACATGCCACTCTCTCACTTTGTCCCAGCTTCCCCTTCCCCCTCCACACAGCCTCAAGTCCATTCTCTACATCTGCATCTTTATTCCTGTCCTGCATCTTGGTTCTTCAGAACCATTATTTTTGTTTTTGTTTTTAGATTCCATGTATATGTATTACCATATGGCACTTGTTTTTCTCTTGCTGACTTACTTCACTCTGCATAACAGTCTCTAGGTCCATCCACCTCACTACAAATAACTAAATTTCGTTTCCTTTTATTACTGAGTAATATTCCTTTGTATATATGTGCCACATCTTCTTTATCCATTCATCTGTTGATGGACACTTAGGTTGTTTCCATGCCCCAGCTATTGTAAATAGAGCTGCAATGAAAATTGTGGTACATGACTCCTTTTGAATTATGGTTTTCTCAGGGTATATGCCCAAGAGTGGGATTGCTGAGTCATTAAAGTAGTTCTATTTTTCTTTTTTTAAGGAACTCCATACTGTACTCCATAGTGGCTGTATCAATTTACCTTCCCACCAACAGTGCATGAGGGTTCCCTTCTCTCCACACCCTCTCCAGAATTTATTGTTTGTAGACTTTGTGATGATGGCCATTCTTTATATCTTCTTTGGAGAAATTTCTATTTAAGTCTTCAGACCATTTTTTGGATTAGGTTGTTTGTTTTCTTGATATTGAGCTGCAGGAGCTGCTTGTAAATTTTGGAGATTAATCTTTTGTCAGTTGCTTCATTTGCAAATATTTTCTCCCATTCTGAGGGTTGTCTTATCATCTTGTTTTTGGTTTCCTTTGCTGTGCAAAAGCTTTTAAGTTTCATTAGGTCCCATTTGTTTATTTTTGTTTTTATTTCCATTTCTCTAGGAGGTGGGTCGAAAAGGATCTTGTTGTGACTTATATCATAGAGTGTTCTGCCTATGTTTTCCTCTAAGCGTTTTATAGTGTCTGGCCTAACATTCAGGTCTTTAATCCATTTTGAGTTTATTTTTGTGTATGGTGTTAGGGAGTGTTCGAATTTCATTCTTTTACATGTAGCTGTCCAGTTTTCCCAGCACCACTTATTGAAGAGGCTGTCTTTTCTTCATTGTATATTTTTGCCTCCTTTATCAAAAATAAGGTAACCATATGTTCCTGGGTTTATCTCTGGGCTGTCTATCCTGTTCCATTGATCTATATTTCTGTTTTTGTGCCATTACCATACTGTCTTGATTACTGTAGCTTTGTAGTAGTGTCTGAAGTCAAGGAGCCTGATTCCTCCAGCTCCATTTTTTGTTCTCAAGATTGCTTTGGCTATTCGGGGCCTTTTGTGTTTCCATAAAAATTGTGAACTTTTTTGTTCTAGTTCTGTGAAAAATGCTATTGGTAGTTTGATAGGGATTACATTGAATCTGTAGATTGCTTTGTGTAGTACAGTCATTTTCACAATGTTGATTCTTCCAATCCAAGAACATGGTATATCTCTCCATCTGTGTGCATCAACTTTAATTTATTTTATCAGTGTCTTATAGGTTTTGCATACAGGTCTTTTGTCTCCTTAGATAGGTTTATTCCTAGGCATTTTATTCTTTTTGTTGCAGTGGTATATGGGAGTGTTTCCTTAATTTCCCTTTCAGGTTTTTCATCATTAATGTATAGGAATGCAAGAGATTTCTGTGCATTATTTTTTTATCCTGTTACTTTACCAAATTCATTGATTAGCTCCAGCAGTTTTCTGGTAGTATCTTTAGGATTCTCTATGTATAATCTCATGTCATCTGCAAACAGTGGCAGCTTTAACTCTTCTTTTCCAATTTGGATTCCTTTTATTTATTTTTCTTCTCTGATTGCTGTGGCTAAACCTTCCAAAACTATGTTGAATAATAATGGTGAGAGTGGACAACCTTCTTTTGTTCCTGATCATGGAGGAAATGTTTTCAGTTTTTCACCATTGAGAAATATGTTGGCTGTGGGGTTTTCATACATGATCTTTATTATGTTGAGGTAATATTACTAATGAACATAGATGCAAAAATCCTCAACAAAATACTAGTAAACAGAATCCAACAGCACCTTAAAATGATCATACACCATGATCAAGTGGCGTTTATCCCAAGAATTCAAGGATTATTCAATATATGCAAATCAATCAATGTGATAAACCATATTAACAACCTGAAGAAGAAAAAACATATGATCATCTCAATAGATGAAGAAAAAAGCTTTTGAGAAATTTCAACACCCATTTATGAAAAAAAATCCTCCAGAAAGTAGGCTAGCTTTTAAAAAAATTAACAGGCTATATTCTTAGAATTATTTTAGATTTATAGAAAAGTTGCAAAGGTAGACAGAGAGTTCCCATATACCCTGTTTCCCTTATGGTTAACATCTTACATTTATATGGTTCATTTGTCATAACTGATGACACAATATTGATAGATTATTATTACCTAAAGTCCATATATTATGGGGATGTACTTATTTTTTACCTAATGCCTTTTTTCATCTTTCAGGATCTTATCTAGGACACCACATTACATTTAGTTGTCATGTTTCCTTAGCCTCCTCTATACTGTAACAGTTTCTCTTACTTCTTTCTTTTTGATGATTTTGAGATTTTCAAAGGGTTTTGGTTAAGTATTTTATACAGTGTCCTTCAACTTGGGCTTATTTATTGCTTTACTTATGGTTGTTAAGGTGATATGGGTTTGGAGAATAAATACATCATAGGAAAGATTCATTCTCTCTAAATCATATCAAGTGTACCCTTTAGGAGGGGGTTGTTACACACATCCCTCATAAGGGGTGGGAAGTTATTCTCTATCTCCATAAGGGGAAAAAATCTACAAAATAATTTGAAACTTTTGAAATTAAAAGTTTTGCTGAGATTTTTGAGTGATAGTGCCTTGAATCTATAAATCAAGTTGGGAGGAAATAACACTCTAAAAATATAGATTGTTACAAGTAATGAATAAGGAATATCTTTATTTATTTAGATCATCTTTGAATAAGGAATATTTCTCAATATACTTAGATTATTTTTTTATTTCTTTCATCAGAGTTTTGTATTTTTCCACATACAGGTATTACAGATATTTTATTAGATGTAAACCTATGTGTTTTACTTTTGGATGGTTGCTATTGTAAGTGGTATTAATTTTCTGTTTCTTACTTTCCAAAATTCCAGTGTTCATTGGTAGAAAACAATTGACTTGTATATTGATCTTATATCCTGCAAACTTGCTATACTAGTTTATTTGTTCTAAGAGTGGATAAAAAAGTTAGTAGACTCCTTGGAGTTTTCTTCAGGGACATCTGTGAATAAAGACAATTCTACCTCATCTTGTCCAACCTATAAATATTTTATTTCTTGTCCTATCTGTAAATATTTTATTTTATTAGGTTAAGGAAGTTTCCTTTAATTCCTAGTTTTTTGACAGTTTTATCATGACTGGGCTTTGACTTTTCTAAATTATTTTTGTGTATCGATTAATATATTCAAGTATTTTTTTTATTTTTCATATGTTACTGTGATCATATGATAATATGGTAAAATGATACCTGAAATGATAATATGATGCCACGATTTATATGACTATGTTTTCTTAATCATTTGTTAATATGATGAATTGCACTAATTGATTTATGAATGTTAAATCAGCCTTGCTTTCCTGGAATGAACCACACTTGTTTATTTCAGGCTTGAACATAGTTATCTTCTTGTCATCTGCAAAGGGCCTATGATTTTTATTTTATTTTATTTTATTAATTATTTTATTTTTTTAATTTAAACTAGTACCCAATATTTTATTTTATTTTATTTTTTGAATTTTATTTTATTTATTTTTTTATACAGCAAGTTCTTATTAGTAATCCATTTTATACATATTAGTGTATATATGTCATGATTTTAATTTTAAGCTTTAAAAGTTAAACTTTTACTTTTTGTTCTTGTAAGTTTAGGTGATGTTCACATTTCTAGCTTGGATGATGAAAATATTCTGTAACTTCTTAAAATATGGAAATGCATAACAGTTTATAGACCTGTACTCCATGAAAATATTTATACCATGACAAGTAATAATGTTTAACATATGGGGGAATTGGGTATTTATATTGATATTAATGGTAATTTAATCTTATACACATCTATGCACTTTATAAACATTTTAATAGAATTTATGACAGATTGAAATAATATAGCCAATTTGTTTATCCAAAAAGATTTATTTTAAAAATACTAAGCAACTTTTGTCCTAACAAGTAAAAAGTTGAACAGATTGAAGTCAACTCCTCTTGGGTCCATAAAGCCAGCAATCCACTGACCACAAGACTGTAGAGACAGATGGAATACAGGGATTCCTGGCTTTGCTGTAGAGACTCAAGCAAGGAAAACACCTCAAGAATGAGATCCAGGGTAAGACAAATTTCACTGGAAGTAATGAACTGCTGGAGGCTCATTGTGGACAAGGCTGAGAGTTAAAAGTTCCATGAGGATCCAGTCATAAAGGGGCCTCTGGAATATTTAGAGATTTACCTCCAGAAGTTTGACCAGGTTCCCACAGTAAATATTAGAGAAAAATGCTCATCTGCTTTAGCAGGGGAGGGGAGAGGAATCATTTTGAAATATACCAGAGCACTCTGTTCTTCTTGACATGGCCTGCCCTCAGGGGAAACTAGTTAGCCAGACCCTATCCTACTGGGATACTATCAGAACTTAACTGACCTGGGGAAGGTAAAGGCCCAGTTCCAATCAGTTCTAGCTTTCCATGTGGGAGAAGGCAAATGCTAACTCCAGCCCACTCTAGCCATCCAGCCTTAGCTACAGGGGAGGAAAAAACTCAGAAACACTCACAGTCCAGAGCCATAGGCTCACTGACAACTGTGACCTACTCAGAAACCCTAGAACACTGCCTCTCCTTCTACACCTCACACCACATTATTAAACACCTATTTACTACAATGGAATAGTATTCAGTGCTGGAAAGAAATTAGTTATCAAGCTACGCCAAGGTATGGAGGAACCTTTAATACAAATTACTAAGTGAAATATGCTAATCTGAAAAGGTTACATCCTGTGTGATTCTGATAATATGACATTCTGGAAAAGGCAAAACTATGGAGACAGTAAAAAGATCAGTGTTTGCCATGGGTAAGAATGGAAGGGAGATGAATAGCAGAGCACAGAGGATTTTTAGGGCAGTGAAAATATCTTGTAGGATATTATAATGATGGATATGTCAGCATACATTTGTCCAAACTCATGAAATATACAACACTAGGAGTGAATCCTAAGGGAAACTATGGTATTTGGGTGATCATGATGTGTCAATATAGGTTCATCTTTGATAACAAATATACTGTTCTACTGAATGATGTTAATAATTGGGGAGGCTATACATGTATGAGAGTAAGAGATATATGGACAAATCTCTGTACCTTCCTCTCAAATTGCTGTAAACCTGAAACTGCTAAAAAATAGAAAGTCTTTTAAAAAACAGTAAGGCACTACTAAACCATGAAACTGTCATATAGGGCTTTTAACACAGGACTCGATCTACCATACTGAGGGAAGGGGCATAAAACACAAATTGATTCTGAAACATGGTAATTCAAAAACATTGAAAGCAGATATATTTTAATGAGAGCTCAGAATATAACTTCACAGAGACCTAACCTCATCCTTCCATTTGAGTACTTGACAGTCACAAGTTTATTTGAACTGATATTATCAGGTGGTGGGAGCCACCCTCAAGTGATTATTCAAATAGGAAAATACTGCTTCATTACCTGTTGGAGATAGGTACAAACGGAATCATTTAGTATAGTTTGTAGCTACTTTGATAACAACCTCACCTGAACGCTTTACCATAAGCACTCTGCTGGTTACCACCTCTTTCTTTAACTTTTCGAAATCCTCCTCTAGTTACCCACTGTTCTTATTGCTGCTACTGTTGCCTTGATATGGCTACCTTTATTTCACATTTACTAAGATCAACATTGTGGTGTTTCTTTCCATTATCTTCTTTGCTTGTTCCTCTTCCTTAAAGACAGCAAAGCATTATCGACCTCTCTTACTGATCTTGTCCGTGGGGAGCTCATGGATTGCACCACAACAAAACCACCATTTGGGGCATTTATCAAGTTAAATTATAAAGCACATAACAAAGAAGTCTGGAAATAGCTTATTAAACAAATAAAATAATGCCTGGTATCATATATTAAGGTGAAAAAAATGATTAGTATTCAAAAACTGAATTTACGTCCCACACAATCTATTCAGAAACCTTTTTAATTTTAGTTGACAGGTGTTACAATTGAATTTAAATGAGATTTATTTTAACTTACACACATTCACTAAACTCTTCTTTGACTTTGAAATACTTACTTTCCAGTTTAAAAATAAATATAATTGTAATCTCTAATATTCCATTTGCTGGATTTAGTAGCATCATTTAATTTAATAATTTTTAAGAAAGGAATGACATTATAGCATTTTTTTCAATTGCAAAGCATCAACATTAAATATATCAATTTTAAATTCTCAGAAGCTGAAGTAATTATTCATTATTGGGAATTTTGCTTAAACCAATACGTCTCAAGTTAGAATATCAAAAAGTATCAAATGTGTGAATAAGTCCTTTCATACAGTTTAAAAATCCTCACAGTTCTTTTCTGTGATATATCTTCTTTCTTCAAAATAATTAGTGACTACAACTGTACACATAGCCATTGCTTTAGGATATACCAAAATATGAAGTGTTTATCCCTCTAAATAAGAGACACTCCCTTTATAGGTAACTGTCTCCAATTAAGAATCCACACACCTTGAACATAGCTTTTGCATATGTTTGCTTGTTTGACTATATCTTAGTAAAAAAATAAAACTTTCTGGACTCATTGGCTGCTTTTTATGTAAGTACCATAGTCCTGGAGAATAGCCATAGGCAAAACAAAACAAAATAAAATTATATTACATCTCTCTTATCACTGAGCTCTGATCTTGTCTTTGCCTTGAATGATATACCAGATAATCATACTGGAACTGAAATTGTCATTTGTAACTGATCTAAATCATGGAATTCAAACATTTTTATTATACTCATGTGAATGACCATGGATTCACTATGCTATTTTATTTCTCTTATAGTTTCTGTAGATATTTTGTTATTGTAAACTACCAGATCCCTGGGAAACCCAAAAGGAACACCAAGTGGATAAGTCAGGGATATCCTAGTGAGTAGGCAGAACCTGACCAGGGTGGCCTTGATTATTTGCTCAAAACATGACATTATGTTGTGCCTCACTATTTTCTGTTCCATTCAATTGAGCACATTGTATCGTCTAAATATTTTAAAACACAGGTATCTTCAACTTATTTGATTGATTTGTTGCAGGAATGGTGATAGGTCAAAATCTAAATTACTACAGGTATTTTCAAATGTATAATTTCATTTTATTACAGCCTTAAGTAAATTGCACAAAATATAATCCTAATTAATACGTGAAATATATATTTTTATTAGTATTTCCTAAATTATGAATCTTAAAGACCATTTTCAATTTAACATTTTTACTTTTATCCTGAGTAATTCTAATATCATTATTACTAATTATGCATATGAACCAAGAGAATATTCTCTGAAGATAACTATTGTAACATAAATCTAAGTTTCCTGAGACCACTTTACAAATCAGAATATTGTCAAAATAGCTGTTGAAACAATATATAGACACATAAAATAATTTAGAAAAAAGCAAGTACATACAAAATAACTACAACTGTCAGTGATTATAAATGCACAAAAATAAAAATGAATTTCTTTTTATAGATGATACTATTTCATATCAGTTTTTAAGAAAATGTTGCTTTAAATTTTGATCTTGAGAGTTTTTAAATCTCAGAGTGCTAAGTTGTTTTGGTTTGGAATGCTCCATATGCAGAAACTGAACCAAGGAAATGAACGCAGGTTGTTTATTTGGTAGGTGATGACAAATAGGCAGAAGTGAAGAAGTGAGGAGAATGAGACAGAAGAAAAAAGTCAGTTAGGAATGCATTATTCAGCTGTGTGACACTGTGTGTGCTGGGGCTCAGTCCCACCTTTCTCTATTTTCTTCTCTCACTGAGTGTATTTTGTACTTAGTGATTCACTACTAATGGGTAGAATATGGTCAAAGCGTGCCTTCTCTTTCTTCTCTCTCTACTTTTCTTGGGCAAGCCCACTGCTCTGTAGTAAGGATACTCAGACAACACTGTGGAGATGGTTACATGGAGAAGAACTGAAACCTCTGGGCAACAGCTGCATGAGGGAACTTGGAAGAGGATCTTTTAGCCCCAGTAAAGTCTTCATACAACTGTAACCCAACTGACATCTTGATTGCAACCTAATGAGAGATCCTGAGACAGAACCACCCAGATGAGCAACTCCTAAACTCCTGAGACACAGAATAATAAGTAATTAATAAACAAGTGCCGCTGTTTCAAGCCATTGGATTTGGGGGTAGTTTGTTACAGAGCAACAGGTAACTATGAGGACCTTCTGAAGATCTAGGAAGAAGACACATCAGAAGTTTTCCCTGGAATCTTTGAGAGATGGAGCAGTCGTACATTGCCTCTTGTCTACTTTGGTCAAGGTTGCCCTGAGTGCATTAGCTTACCCACATGTCTGGGCTGATTTGTCAGTGGTTATCCTCCATGTGCCCCCAGTAAGGTCCCTCAGCTTCCGAAAAAGTCCAAGACATAAAAGCAGAGACAGCTGAGGTGGGATCTAGTGGTGTGGCTAGGGACTGTCCAGCACAGCTATTATGGGATGATAACCAACAAAAACACCTGCTGTATTTGCTACATGTGGAGCCCAAACTACTGTGTATGTTAAATAAGTTTTCAAAAAAAATGGAGGAAGGAATTTAATGAACTTCAACTACACTGAGATCTTATGTTAAGAGGAATTTTTTTTCTTCTATATTCTGCTTTTAGGGATAATTCATGTAATATAAAAAAGTAGACTGTCATTTGGGGGATTATTTTTAAGAGATAATAAGCAAATAGTCAGAACCAACCTGGGCAATGAAACATCTCTATCTATTATAAATTTTATCACTATGTCTATATTACTCTATTGTGATTAGAATTATTTTCTCAAAGCAAATACTCATTATTAAGAAAGATTGCATATTTACAGTATACTGTGATATTCCAGTTAACAAATGTTATATAATTAATGCTACCTAAATTTCCGACTTATGTACTAGGCACTTTGGAAGGTCATTTGCATCCATTTGTGAATCCTCAGAACACAATCCAAGATTGACAATATTTTTAGGCTACCAGTAATTGGAGCCCTCTCTCCGGCCTGAGTTTAAAATAAAAATAATTCACTTGGCAGGCACAATTTTAGTAGATTCCATAGTAAACATATTGTTCCCATGACAAGAGTCAGTCTAAATCCTGACCCACAAATGAACCCAGTTATGAAAGAAGATTCTGACTAAATCTCTTTAAAGTTTTGTTTCACTTAAAGATCCAAAATTTCTAGTGCTAGAATGGCTTAAACAAAGTATTCAAGAAGTAGGGAGTTGTATTCTGCAGGCCCCATCCAATGTTAAAGAGCACACAACTTCAGGAGGCAACCTATCTGGTATTTCAAAAGCTCTATTGACAACAAGTAAATTAAGTTGAGCCATCATTATTTTTTTAATACTTGCAAAGCATCAAGACTTTTGCCATAGTGTTATTATAATGCTATTAACTATTCTCTTCTTCTTCCACTCATTGGATGGCATTCTATTGATTGCAGAAATCCATGAACATTCTAACCCATCTCCTAAGCACTTGACCATAACTTTCATTTTGTCAAAAAATTTTCCCCTTATATGGGAAATTTCCAAGTTTCTTAACTCATTCATTATAAAGCATAGTTTCCAGATTTCTGATTATCATGACTACACATCTCTGGAAGAACAGTTTCTTCCAATAAGCAGATTTCCCCTCCTAACCTCCATCCCAATATTACATTTAAAAGATGTTTTATTCTTTGAGGACATTTGTCTACGTATGTGGACACACAGTATATATGCTGCTAGAGAAATTAAGGCTCTTTTCATAGGGAAATAAGTTTTACACTACTTCTTTTTGGGGAACAAATAGTAATTATGTTTGAGGAGGCAACATGCTAGAGCTGTTTAGCATCCTAAGTTTTTACATTTCAAATATGTTTTATTTCAATAACTATTTACATGTAAGTCATTTGGTATATATGTGTATTTTTTGTGTGTATGTATATATGTATATATATATATATATATGAAATGGAGGCTCAGGAGGTTATACAGTATAAAACAAAACCAAAATTAAAGGGGACCAGGATTTCACATTAAATGGTGAAAAAATTGATTTTTAAACAGTAAAATATATACATTTCTAAAATTTATCTGAGGTTTCACAAAAGCACATTTAAAATTATGAGTTTTGTGGTTTCCAACATGCCCCTAACCTCAACATACACCATATTATCTTATTGAATCATTTATTTCTCCTTTGACTAATGATATTTTAATGAAATTATTTTAAGCCTTCTTCAGACTTCCAATTGTCTCTCTTAAACTTTAATATATAAATTATCTTTTAAATGGCCTCTGTTTTTATTTTCTTATTGACTTTCTCTTCTTCCATTTTAACCAGTCTAACTCTGTCCAATCTCCATGGGCATAGAGTGTGATTGAAGCAATTCCCCAGCAGAACTTTGGTTAGTTTCACAGGATCCTGTATCTTTAGCAAGATTTTAAATTTTACTCTTAAGTTGATTTCCCTTGTATTTACATTGTCTTTTCTGCAAGTTATCAGGGAACAGATTCCTGATATCTCAATGTAGTATTTATTTAAGAGCCATATTTGAGTTAGGGTTAATATTAAAAATGACTTTTTTTAAATTTCAACAAATCCTATAGCAGCAAGGTTTGGAAAAATATCACTAAATAACAAATACTCAGGGGAAAAAAGATCCCTTGTACTTAACAGTATATAACATATTTTGAAAATTATTATACTTCTCTAATTTCCTTTTTATGAATATGACTGTACCAAAAGGAAAAGTCTGAAACATGGCATTTTTTTTCCATCTTGCCACAAGGCTTAGCAGAGAAATGGAAATGTCCAAAGTATACTTCTTTCTAAATAATTGCTATTTATGCTATTTCTGGACTTTAGATCAAAGATAATATTTGAATGTAATATATTCTAGCTCAGTGTGGAATCAGAAATTTCTGAAAGTATTTAAATTGTGTGTAACTAATATAGCTAATATAGCCAATATGGTGAGGAATTCTCCAACATAAGACATAAGACAAAAATGCTTCTATAATTCTCCATGAAATGATATAAATGAACTAAAATACTAACCAGCCACTCATCAGCCTAAATCAGCTCATAATGAATAAATCACTGCATAAATTGAACTTTAAGAAATGCCTTTAGGATTGTTTATATCCAGATAATTTATTTCTCTCAAGAGCATCTATGGCTTCTATTCAGCTTATTAAAATACTGATTATTCTGACCTCTACCTATTTACAAAACTGTACATTTCCTTAGGATCATTCTTTCTAATTTGCAATTGTGTCATTAGAAAACTGATAGGAGGAAAAACAAATCTGAGCTCCAATTATAGAAACTGATTTTCATATTAGAATCACATTTATCGAAAAGATGGGTAGCAAGAAGTATGTCATGAACTCTATAAAACTCCTAGCTGTGAAATAACTATGTTGTATTTTCATTTTTTTATTTATAATATGAGTACATTATGGTCAGAGACCACAATCTGTGTAAGTGCTTTTCAAACTTTAATGTAAATATACATTTAGGGATAAACTTCTAACAGACTCTGCTTCTTTTTGAAATGGCATTTAGTTATAGATAGCTACATGTTTCTTCTCTACAGAAGTTCTAACCAGATTCTCTATTATATCTGAAATAGTGAGAATGTCAATTGTGTGTTTGTAAAAAATACAAAAAAATAAAAAAAAAACTGTGTTTATTAAAGTCAATAAATGTATCCTGTTTTAATTATAATTATTATGACCTGTTAAATATTATGCAGCTGGTTACTCTACCTCCACAAGACGCAGCTCCTGTCTGGGCTCAAGGAAATTCTCTCCATTTTCCATGTTCTCTTCAGCATTCATATTTTGAGAGATTCTTAGAAGGAGCAGGCCGTCCAGCCTGTATATTTTTAGACTATCTTTATCGGGCCAAAAACATCCTCTTTGACATCATCTGTCATTAAGTATTTTGTACTGTGGAGGAGGGAGTTTAAAGCCGTAGCATCCAAGGAAAAAAGTGAGCTCATTTTAAGCATTTTCCCTGAACATGTCCTTCCCTCTGGAATTTTTAGGGATGTTAAGAACATGATGCAGGTGTTCCTAGCTCACTACCAAGTAATATTTTAATAAGATGACAATGTATTCAGTCCACTAATTTGTCTTTAATGATTTTATATTTTTAACAGTGCCTTAGTTGCTTCAGGAATTTTCTTTCTTATTCACTTTCTTGCCTGCCTGTGCTTTTTGCTAGGGCTGACAAAAGTAACACAGATGGGGTGTCTTAAAAAATAGAAACCCATTTTCTCACAATTCTGGAAGCTACATGATCTAGATAAAGGTGTCAGCAGGGGTGGTTTCTTCTGAGGACACTCTCATTCACTTGTAGAAGGCTGTCCTCTTCCAATGTCTTCACGTGATGTTCCCTCTGTCTGCGTCTTCAGCCCCTCTTCTTGAAGGACCTCAGTCATATGGGATTAGTTCTCACTCATATGACCTCATTTTGCCTTCATTACTTCTTTAAATATCTTATCTCCAAATGTAGTCAAATTC
Source organism: Mesoplodon densirostris (assembly GCF_025265405.1). Taxonomy (NCBI): domain Eukaryota; kingdom Metazoa; phylum Chordata; class Mammalia; order Artiodactyla; family Ziphiidae; genus Mesoplodon; species Mesoplodon densirostris. The sequence continues at coordinate 74,323,724 of NC_082672.1, forward strand.
CAGGGGTTAAGACTTCAACATATGAATTCATAACACCTGCTTCTTATCCGTAACTCAAAAGAAGTCTATGCCTGGATAACAATCAGAAGAAAAATGTTAGGAATATACTCAATGAAGGAAAAGCAAAGACATGAGTTTTGAAGTAGAATTAGACAAAACATGCCAATAAAACTTTAAGGCATGGCTTCCCTGGTGGCACAGTGGTTGAGAGTCTGCCTGCCGATTCAGGGGACACGGGTTCATGTCCCGGTCTGGGAAGATCCCACATGCCGCAGAGCGGCTGAGCCCATGAGCCATGGCCGCTGAGCCTGCATGTCCGGAACCTGTGCTCTGCAATGGGAGAGGCCACAACAGTGAGAGGCCCGTATACCACACACACACAAAAAAAAAACACTTTAAGTTGAGCAAAAGCCATTTTAAGAACCTTCACAGACGTTCCTATTATATGAAAATTCTTGATCAACATTGTGAATTTTTAAAACTATGGTTAATTATTAGCATTATACAAATATTTTTTTCCTATTTTCACTACATAAGCCCCAAAGGTAGAATAGTAGTTTAAGTTATAAAGTGAAAATGCCTTTATTAAAAAGTCCTCTTCATGTTTTTTGGAGAAAAGGCGTTATATGGGAATCCCCTACACTGAAGAATTACATGCATGCAAAAGACAGAAAAATCTGCATTGTTATACTTCGTGATGAAGACAAAAATAGCATTTGAATCTTCCCTCCTGTTCTTTGTATTCACTAAGCACACTGAATGTCTCACCTTGGATAAATGGCTATGGGTCACTGAGCTCAGAATCTAAGGTCAGCTGCCCTAACCAAGAAACTTAGGGCTTTTGGCATCTCCTCCAGTCACTTAGGTGACATTTCTACTTAACAAAAACTGTTGAGTTGAAATGAAAGCCTGCCTTACCAGGTAGAGGGGTAGAATTTTTCTTGAATTGTAAAGCTGTATCATCACAATAGAACTGCTCAAAAATTATATTGTTTTGCTACTTGACACAGTAGAGATTATATGTTCCAGAGAGAAAATCACACACAGGTGTGGGTCCCATGTGTTGGTGTAGCATCAGAAGAGCAATATATCTCACACACACACATACATACACGTACACACAGACACACACACATTACAGCAGGGAGTGGAGACCACTTTGAGAAAAGAACACTTGATTTCACTCTCAGCTTCCCTTTAACACTTAAAAAAGTTTCAGGTGTTGCAACCACTGTGTCCAAGAAAACAAAAAGTGCATACAGGCTGTGTAGAGTAGAACACAAAGGCAGAATCATCCTACCAACTTGATGACATCATTGAGCTACTGAAACAAACCTGGAATCACCAATCTCTGGATTTCTTATTTGGGGGAAATAAATTCCTATTGTTTGACTCTCCCATAGCCTGTTTGTTGTGACTATTATTTAAAGCAAAATCACCTTAAATCATAGCAGCTTTTGTTTGAACTATCACTCAGAGTTTGTCTTTGGATTTAACTTCTACTTTGATAAACTTTTATGTGTACATGTTTTCAGAACATATAGAAATGTGATCACATTTTATAAATTAAGACAGCTGAAATTTAATATACTATTATATATTATCTTCTGGACCTCTCCATAGTTGTATACATATATTTTCTTATATTTACAATTGAAATACATTTTCCCCCCAGGGATTTTAGGATCTTCTACTGTGAGTGAGCATGGGACATGTGATGTGGCCCCTTGAATACTGTGCCCTTGTCTATATATCATTTTACCCATATGATCCATCTGTTCCAATATATATAGGTTTCCTCTTCTTTGGAGAAATAATGAATGAAATAGTGCCTGTGCAGAAAACTCACATTCACTTTGGGAGCAGTCAAAGTTCCTGCCAGAGATTCAACATGGGTCCAACTCTGCATTACCAAAAACAAGCTATCTGTTCTTTTCATTCTTTCTAAAGCCCTTCTTCATCTTGAGAGGGTAGAAGAATCTTGTACCTGCTCTGTAATTAATAGAAATTTTAAAAAAAGAAAATATTTTCAACCTGTTAGTTCTTCCAAATTCACCTACTTCCATTCTCAGGAGAGAAGAGATGTGCTCTTATGCACAGATAGAGTGATGTTATAATTTGCATCTAAGTCTCCATACTTCGAGGATTAAACAAGATCCTCCTATTAATTAACACAGAAAAACAACAGGCATGAACCACAACTATTTCAGACAATCTGGTAAGTGTGATCATCCCACCCACAGAAGGTCTGTGCTGTCTGTATGCTCAGTATCCATTCCCCTAAGGGAATCCTGTGTGCCTGTGGGTAAGTTGGGGGGCCGGAAGGGAGAGTGGTGGTCTGAGGTTAACAGTGGAATCCTACATTGTGTCATCGAAAGGGTAGAAATGGTCCAACCTGCTCCATTACAAATCCCCTTAGGTTTGGTTTGGAGGTGAGGATTTGACTTAAGCAATGCCAAGTAGTTTTCTTATGAGTTGATTTGGTCTTTCTTTCAGACTGTAGCCTGAGAAGATTGAGGTCTAGGTTATCAACAGCAGTTTTTCCCACTCTGTGTATGGAGTTCAACTTCAGCTAAAGCCAATTCTACAGCTGAGTAGAATCGAAAGATAGAGAAATAATTTCTGGACTGAGTCATCCCTGGATCCAGCTATGCCTGAAGTTAGCAGCATAAGTGAACTTCCAGTTTTTATGAGCCATAAAAATTCTAGGTATGTTTTTCATTGAATTAGTTTAGTTGCTTGTTTGTAATTTTTTTTTTTGCTGAAGTTAACTGAATCTTAATACAGTATATGGTCTTCTTATGAAATAAAATAATTGAGATGGAAAGGAGTGAGTAAGAACTAAGAGGAAAAGAAAAAATAACACAGAAAATCTGTGTTTCTATTGTGAGACAGAATCATATCAGAATTTATAAAATTTTTATTTTTTAATGTTCAAGTGCTTTTTAGAAATGCCTACTCTCTGATGACAGAAACTATACTCCTAAGAATTATTGCAAAGCTAATATATTTATACTTATCATTTCCCATTTTAAATATACTAATACCCAAAGAAATAGTAGAACATTACCACATGACATTATGAAAGCATAATGAGTAGAAAAACTGTATATATGTATGAAAATAATGTGTTTTGCAAACCAGTTCCTGATTTCTTCCTACCCGAGTTGATTTAAATATACTTTTTTGTGTGGTTGATATGGTGGTCTTCCTTGCAATTGCTAACAGGGCATGTCACAATCACTTACCTGTGCTACATAGCTCTGAATCAAAATAACACATATTACTGGGTGGGAGAAATCTCTGTATGAGCTTAAAGAATGCAGCATCTGCATGTCAGCTGCCCAAACTCCTTCATTGGTAATTCTTTGCTATATAAAGCTTTTTTTTCCCCCTTAAATTCCTAATTTAGTGAGCAAATAACTAGAAATAGTCCTTTAGGATTCCATTCATCAGAATTTTATTATTTCACATCAACTAAGCCTTTATGAGATAGCTGAATTTCTTTGGGGAATAAATACTGTTTACTATTTACTTTGCCACCCAACTAATAGGACGTTTTAGGTCTATATCAGCATTAAAGTCCAGGCTGAATGCTAGGTGATTAGGAGATTTTAATGAACACATTTCTGAGTGATGGAACATTGAAAACCAGACACCACAGCAGTCGTGTGTTTGAATCAACAAATAAAACAGAAGAATTAAGAATTCAATGATTTGTAAAATGACCTAAAGTAAAACTATTTTAGACAAATTATAATATTGGATTCTTACTGGGAACATCAATCCTGTATGTAATCTTGGATCTGAAACTGACTCCATGGGGAGTTCTCCAGATGGTTCACTTGATTAAACAGAAGCAAAGACAGTGTAGTGCGCAATATTCAGGAAGTACGATATTCAGAGCTAAGGCTTTGGAATTCTTGACATGGAGACGACACAGAGACGAATAAGTTCTCTGGGAATTGTCAGCTGTGTGACCTTGATCAATGATGCAAATTTTACATTTATAAATATCCATAAGATTTTCTCATGTATAATTTCAGGATTATATTTAAACTGAAATTATAGGTCTAGCTTGAGGATGAATTTAAAAAGTAAATGTAATAAAAATAATGTAAAAATATACTTATTACAATGTTATGAAAATTTGGTACATTTTAAGTTCTAGTGGTATTTTTAGTATTCTCTTTTTATTATTGCTCTGATGGTTGTTATTTATATTAAGCGAAAAAAGGCACAATGTTGAGATGGATAATTTAAATTCTTATTTCCACATGCTTAAATTCTCTAAAAGAAACTGCTTGCTATTCTTTAACCATCACAAGAATATATTTCAAAGTAATTTATAGTTTCTGCCAAAAAGATAATATGTTATAATATCTGAATGCTATACTTAAATAATTGAAATAATAATATTGAAAAACTATCCTATGAAGTATTGATGACTTAGGGATCAAAAGAGTAGGCAAAATGATGACTTACTGATTACTGAAGTGCCGTGAGTAAGGATATAATTTTATAATTTTGAAAGTGAAGATGAATTGGAGATCTTAAAGAAAATATTTTGGTGATATATACAGTGTGGATTAAAAATAATTAAAAAAAAACACTTGTTTTCAGAAAATGGGAGAAGTAGATAGTCTAAGATATTTTCAGTATAAAACACTTAAAAATATAAACAAATTTATACTTATGTGTGTGTTCACGTGTCCCCAGACAGTATTTACTTTGGGTTATGAAGGGGTAGGGTTGGAGGGCTTCCTTCAAAGCATGCTAAAACTGCGGGGTAAATATTTGATGAGAAACAATTTAATAATTTACTGTGATTATGTAATTGAATATTCTTAATCTTTGAAAATATGGAAGTATTTTGGGGTAAAGAGCTATGTGTCTGCAAAGTTTCTTTCATGCTACAGAAAATAATGCACATGTACCTGTGTGTATTGTTTCTCATGTTGAGATAACTTTCTGTTACTGGGGATGCATGGGTATACAAGTACTCCAAGTGTCCTAGTGGGAGTGAATATTAGACTTTAACAATATGTTTTAAAAGCTTCATATGTTTGCATTTATTTTAAGTTAGTAATTTTTATGCCAGGAATTTATTCTAGAAAAGTTGTCATCACAAAGGCAAAGATGAACTGATGGGGTATTTATAGTCGGCAGAATTCCAAGATTACCACAGTCATGCCTAATCTCTCCCCTTCCACCTCCAGTGTGGGTGAAGCCGATGACTGTGATGAAATATCACTCTGATTGTGTCCAGTTGTGTGGCAGTGGGGATAGTGCCTGGGGTAAGTCTAACCCAATGGAGTGAGTGCTTTAAAAACAGAGAGATTTTTCTGACTGGTACAAAAGAGGCAGAGAGACTCACACTGTGTGGCCTAGAAGAACTAAAGCAAAAATCCAAGTTGTGAATGTGGGGACCATGCAGGAAGAAACCATGGGTGACATCTTGGAGCAAGAAGTGTTCCCTGGCTGACAGGAAATTGGGACTCAGTCCAGCGGTCACAAGAAAACAAATTCTGCCAATAACCCGTGGACTTGGAAGAGGACTCCAAGTCCCAGATAAGAACACTAGCTCCAGTGTCATTTCTAACATCAGGTAACTGGAAAACATCTATATAACTAGCAATAAAGACCAGGTAAGCAAAGTTTGACATATTAGTCAGTAATTAACTTTCATGTTTGCAAAGCCCATGTACAGCCTATGTGAAAGCAGTGTAGAAATTTCTGTGTCTATGTATCAATATATATATTTTTATATACACTCATATATTTTTATATTGCATATTGTTATGGGTAGGACTGTGTCTCTCAAAAGAGGCCTAAACCATGGTACCACAGACTGTATCCTTGTTTGGAAGTAGAATCTTTGGGCAGATATACTCAAGTTAAGATTAGGTCATTGGAGGAGACCCTAATCCTTATCTATAGGGGAAATTTGGATTCAGTGACAGACACACAGAGAGGAAAGGGCATGTGAGGATACAGGGAGACCATCATCTACAAGCCAAGGGGTGCCTGAGGCTATCAGAAGTTACTACAGGTGTGAACGTTCACTCACAGTTCTCAGCAGGAAGCAGCCCTGCCAACACCCTGCGTTTGGACTTCTAGCTTCCAAAACTGTGAAGCAACAATTTCTGTTGTTTAAGCTACCTAGTTTGTGGTACTTTGTTATGGCAGCCAAGAAATTAATATAAATCTTTTATGCTCTTGTTGATGCAACTACAGCAAAATTTAACAGTGACTGTCTCAGTTGTTGAAAATTTATTTAAGTGGGTTCTGAAAACGAAATTGGTAGTATTCAGTCATGTTTGACCTATTAACATGACAATTTTGCTCCAGACTTTTGTTTTATATTTTTTGCTCTTCATTTTTGAAGTTTTCATAATAAAAATATATTATTTTCATTAATTGCAAAATACTGATAACCCTCTTCAAATCAGCAAATGTTGGAGGTTATTTATGTTCTTATAGATGATAAATAAAAACTAACAACTAACTTGTAAAGTCATTTCCTTTCTCATATTCCTTTTTCTTCTGTCTCATATCTGCCTTGTGGCATTTCATAGTTTGTGCATTATTCATACACATGTCAGGTTTTATGTTGACATATTAGATACAGACATGACTAAAATCGGCAGTTTCTTGTCTCCACTGAAATGAAATAATTAATGGGAGATTAGTATTGAATAGTCAGAATATGCACAGAAATTTTCTTCAATTCATTGTCTAACAAAGCCAGCTCTTCCTTCAGCAAAGAATATTCATTCCAAAACATGTTAATGTTGATTCAATGGTTGAGTAATCATTTAAGGATTTAGTGAAAGCTAAAAAATTTATTAAGAAACATGTTAGTGGTGTCGAGTGGGAAAGACAGGCATCAAAGTAGTAATCATGAAAATGTATGGTACAGTCTTACGATGGGAAAATTACATGAATGACGTGGAACTAACCAAGTCAAAGGTGAGAAAATTCCCACTGAGGAAGTGATTTGTAAGGTGAAGACTTCTGATTTATGCAGGATAAGTAGAAACTAGCGGCAGAGAGGGCTGGGGGTTTGGGCTGTATAGAAGGCTGACTAAAAATATAAATATATCACTGAACAAAATTCTGTGATCTTGGTTAAGACACTCAAAAATTGTTATGATGCCATGGTCCATTAAATGCATGATTTCTTTTGACATCAATCTTGATTTTGTAGAAATTCTTTTCAAATCTGCATTTTCTGTCAAGAATAAATCTCATTAACTGCTCCACTACAAATGGCCACTTCTGTCACTGCAGATTTATATAGGGGCAGCTATACATTATTAACAAGCTATGAAAAGTCACTGGCTAAATGTCACCAAAGCTGAGATATAGCTGCACCTTGGGATTCATATAGCAAGCAGTTTGGTTTTAATCATCTTAGACCACAGATGTCTTGACATTTGAGCAGCGACTTTTTCCTCTTTAACTTGCACTGGAGTCAGACCTCTATTATCTCAGCCATAATTTTCAACTTAAACTGTGATAGAAAGTTTTACCTTCTAAATTAAAAAGGTGAGAAAAAATCTATCCATCAAAGATCTTATCATTTATTTAATTGATGCTCACCTCCATCCTTCTCCTCCCCCACCCCCAAACATAAGTGAGCAAGGGCAGCTATAAAATTCAAGCATCTTTAGAACTGCCAGAAATGTTTTGAGCTAACTGCCTTTCTGTTACATTAATACCTATGAGAAATGATCTTGCTGAACTACATTAAAATATATGATTGATTTTACTGTTTTTTTTGATAAAATAAATAGGTTTCATACTTTTAAAATATGCATCTGAATATTTTTTCTGCTCAGGGTCTAATAATATTGTCAGGACATCAATCTATGGTTCCCACAAAATGTCTAAATTTATTAACAATATTTCACTGACAATATCTAATATACAATATTATGAACTTAAATTTTATTAAAATATATCATTTTAGCTTTCTACTGTGGAAGAGTCACAACAGCAATATAAAGAAAATGTAATTTTTTAAACTAATAATACTCAAGAAAAAATTACAAAACAGACATCTTAATACAGAAAGTGGTCACCAACAAAATTCTATCAAACATAAACTGCATAACTTGTAAGAAAACATGTGTGTCCCAGTGTCTTTTATAATTTTACTATGTGTATAGGACAGCAAGTTATGGATGAATAATTATTAGAAACAATTGCATGGATCCCCTATTTTCAAATTATCAGGAGAGAGATACATTTAGATATAAACTTTACTTCTTGTGTAGTTTCATTTTAAATTAAGAAGGCAACACATAAACAACTGTAGTCTCCCCATAAAATTTAAAGATGCAATAAAGAAAAACAATTAGGGACTTCACACCTTGAAAATACCTAGACTGTGTAACTGAACTCAAGATGTCCTCTATGCAGAGGTTCTAGGATTATAGTTTGCCATTCCATAGTGCCCTGTGAATATCTGTTCTGTTTTTCACAACTTAAATTTCAAAAGGAAAAAGACTAATCATCAAATTAATTGGTTTCTTACAGGTCTCTGTCAGGTGTCTTCCATTTATTTAAAAAAATATATATATATGTATATATATGTGTATATATGTGTATATATACACATATATATGTGTATATATATACATATATATGTGTATATATACACATATATATGTATATATATACACATATATATGTGTATATATACACATATATATGTGTATATATACACATATATATACATATATATATAATAAAGTAAGCTATAATTAGTATAATAAATTTATACATGGAAATGAAAGTAGTTGATGGTATATAACATTGGGCACACCATTATTTTTTTTTAACTGATCTATGAAAGATGATACTTAAAAAATATATATTTACAGTATCTTCACTTTTTATTTTGCCAGGAAATATGTGTAGTCAGAAGTCTGTTGTTGTCTTTAGCTCTTTGACAAGTTGAGAGCACCACTTTTATGTTTGCTTCTATTTCCTCTTCTTTATTTATTGAACAATATTCAAGTAATATTTGTCAATTACTTATTATGTATGAGACACTGTACGAGGTTCTCTACAATGATGAGCAAAACGTACATGATGCTTGCAGAGATTATATTCAGATAGAAAGAGAAAAACAAAACTCACACAGAACAGTAACTCTTGCCATGGTAAGTAATGGGAGATAAGACCTAGATTGTGGGTGGTGGGAAATGGGGAGATGTTTCCCTACACCTGTTCTTTTCATAGTGAGCAGGGGGACAATCACCCTGGAACAGCAGGCTTTGCTCAGGCGCAACAGAGTACTTAGTCAGCTGCCCCTACAGGCTTGACTGGTTGATGGAAGTTTTGCTAGGCCCTGAGAATTTTTCCAGGATTTGCAGTTCTCAGTTGGGATTCTCTGGAAATAAACTCTGAGCAAAAAGTTCCAGTGGAAGTAGTTTTTGGAGAGATGTAGACAACACCTAAAGTGGAGTAAGCTGGTAGAAGGAAGAGAATGCAGGAAATGAAGTTTACATTATTATGTCAATTATTGAAGTGGGGATTAGGGTTTATTCCCTGGGCAAGTTCTGGTCAACCATGAAAAATACACTTCAGAAATACCCCACCTGATGGAGTGAGGAGGGTAAGGTACTTACACCCCATCTCCCACCAAGTATAGTCATGGGCTGCATGCTGGATTGGGGAGATGCTGAGGAAGGAAAGAGTGTGAATTCCCCAGAATTCCTGTTCTGCCTTTCAGGGCAGAAGATTCTGAAAGCTCTCAGGCTCATAGATACAAACACAGGTAGCTAGAAGATGCTATGGCAAGTTGAAATGGTAACATCATAGCAGTGTGAGAAGTACCCTGACAGCATCTGATAGAGTGAGTTAAAATTACTTGTATTAAATAATTACTTGTTGACTGTTAATTAAAGGTCACAGACCTATGTGGTATGTAGATTTTTGTCCAGTAGAGATGCAAATCATTTCTGTTCAGTGGAAACAAATAACTTCAAAGGTTTATTATTTATTGCTCTGTAGGACAGTAACCAGATTTGTATTTAAGTTAGTAATGTTATTCTCAAATGCCTTTATTAAACTTCCTATAAATATATATCTTTTCAAATGCCCTATGAACTAGTCAACATCTTCCAGGTAAGTCCTCTCATTAATTAATGTAATTAATGAATTAACTTATACTTATTTATTTTATATTGGCATGACAAACCTACTTATAGTTTTAAAGATATAACTTAATTTGTCTGTGGCACATATTAAGTGCTCTATATATGTTACTAAATTTAATTCTCAGAATAGTACATGTAGAGGGGTTTTTATTTTATTTTATTTATTTTATTTTATTATTATTATTATTTTCTTTCTTTTTTTTTTTTTTTTTTGGTGGTATGCGGGCCTCTCACTGCTGTGGCCTCTCCCGTTGTGGAGCACAGGCTCCGGATGTGCAGGCTCAGTGGTCATGGCTCACGGGCTTAGCTGCTCCACGACATGTGGGATCTTCCCAGACCGGGGCATGAACCTGCATCCCCTGCATCGGCAGGTAGACTCAACCACTGTGCCACCAGGGGAGCCCGGTTTTTATTTTATAAGTGAGAATAATTGCGTTTTAATAAGGTTGAGTAATTTGCCCAAGCTCACAGTTGGTAAATAATGGATATGAATTCAGACGCAAGGAAGCCTGGCTTGAGAACCTTTCATGTTTTCAGAATAACTGCACTAAACATTTTCTGATAGGAGCAGAGATCCCTCCCAGTTAAACACGCAACTACCAGACAACTGTGCACATCCAGGCCAGAAAAATAGCCCTTTAGTTGAAAGAGTCAGATATGTTTTAATTTTTAAAAGAGTCAATTCAAGCATGAAAAACTGATAATTTTCCCAAAAAATAATAGAACTAGACTTCCTTAGGTTACAAAAGTTATCTTTCTAGGGCCTCCCTGGTGGCGCAGTGGTTGAGAGTCCGCCTGCCGATGCAGGGGATACGGGTTCGTGCCCCGGTCTGGGAGGATCCCATATGCCGCGGAGCGGCTGGGCCCGTGAGCCATGGCCGCTGGGCCTGCGCATCCGGAGCCTGTGCTCCGCAACGGGAGAGGCCACAACAGTGAGAGGCCCGCATACCGCAAAAAAAAAAAAAAAAAAAAAAAAGTTATCTTTCTAAAACTTCAAAATTCACTAAAAATTTAGTAGTGATTATATATACTTGTAAAGCAGTATATTCTGATGAAACATAACATCACTAATAAGGGAGAATTTCTCAGTTTTCATTCTCATTAAGTCATATAAAAGCTTAATGGAGGGAATCTTTAATTGGATACCACTTCATGTGGCTACACTCTAAATTTGTCAGTTAACAATTTTTTGAAAGCTTGGTAAGTGAGTTGCTCATGGTAGACTAAATTAGGCTGCTTGAACAAATCTCAGGCAGCTGAAAGTCACAAAGCCTTATTTCTTGCTTATGAGATGTATCCATCAAAGGTCCACCAGGACCACCCTCCTTTATCATCACTCTCACTCTGGACCATCTGATGGAGCAGCCATCATCCAGAGCATCTGCAAGTCTACCGCCAGCACTAATCTCTCTCCCCACTGGTCACATCATTCCCAGTCAAATTCATTAGTCAAAAATATCGATGCTGCTCCACCCTGAACATAAGTACCTGGAAAAGGAAACCTGGGATATTTAGAAGAAAACCCTAATGATGATCATAACATGAAACAAAGTGAATATTCATAACTATATTTATTTCTATAATCTATATTTATCCCTTTATCTCTTTCTGTGAAAAGATACATATGAGAATTTTAAATTTGTATATATATATATGTGTGTGTGTGTGTGTGTGTGTATACATAAGAATATAAATGTGACACATTTGTGATAAAAATTATATAGACTTTTGGAGTTTTCATGAAGACACATTTATGCTTTCCTGAAACTTTGTGCATTTTAATAATGTTCTGGCATTTATACAACATTGAATTTGGGGGTTTTAAATAATTAATTAGTAAACTTGGAAATATGCTTTTTATAAAACAAAAAATAGGCTTTTGTCTGGAAAATAGGAATAAACTAAGAAAAAACATAAATGAATTAGGGATAGATGGTAAAAGCAAAACATAATTAAATTACAGTAACTTGTTTGCAAAAGGGATTTATCCAAAATTGGATTTCAAACTATTATAGTTGAAATCAAATTTAGCTTTTCTTGGCTCAAAGAAGATATTTTTTTTCCTTTACACTATATTTTAGGTTCCAGGTTTTGTATAAAATTTAGACTCAAAGAAATAGCCCTAGTCAGTATCAACATTATTATCCTCAGTTTTTTGGATGTTTCAAAATTACTGTTATTCTAAAGTACATTTACATTATATTTAAATGTCTTAATTAAATGGGTTCATTAATTAAATGTGTGTAGGAATTAAAAACAAAATTTGGAAATTATTATTTCACTGACATAAGAATTACACTTAATATCTTCATGCTTAAATTTACCCAATTGTCATCATCCATTTTTACTCCCAAGAACACTTCTCTTTTTGCCCATCCTGATCTCAATCCTTGCTATTCACAGGAAGCTATGCTCTTTCTGTTTTCTAAAGTTAGGCCACTGGTCTTTCCATATTTACTAACATATCATGAATGTATCCAGGTCTTTCATTCTAAAGGGAGCACCCTGATTCCCTACTTATTACCCTTCACCATTAAAGTAATCTTATTCATTGCTTCCATTTGTAATTTCCCATTTACTCCTCAATCCAAGACAACAATTTGCACCCTTAATTCTTAGTTTAAATTGCTTGGATGAAATAACCAAATCTAATGATTACAAAAAGTCAAGACTCTCTTTTAAATCCTGATTCCTTTTTGAGATTTGATGCAATAAATCATGATCCTCTGGAAGTTTGATTTTCCCCTAACTTCCAAGACATTCTATGTTAATCTTTTCCTCCTTGTTTCTTTTATTTCACTGGTTCCAGTTCAACCACCCACTTCCTAAATGTTCTTTCATTTGGCTTTAAGGTCTGTTGTCTTTTTTTTTTCTTTCTTATAAGTTCTTGCTAAGTTATTCCACATCCAGATAAATGTTTTTTATCATCAACATTATGATGACTCCAAATTGCTTTCATCGATTTAGACCTGAATATTGGGTTTCCCCTTAATTATCCTCACTTAGATGGTCTACAGACACCTTACAGTGAACCTAACACCAAATTGTTTTTCCAACTCCTTCCTCCCACAACCAGTTTCCATCTATTCAATAGGCTATATGAAAGGATTCTTCTTATTTCATCCTGTTTGGTTGAGTCCTTTGAGAGTGTCTAAAATAGATCTCAAAACTTTGTGCAATTCTGCTATATTTACTGTTACCACTTTCTTTCCTAGGAAATATTAAACTTTTAACATTTTCTTCAATTTCCTGTTCCTACATTGTAATTCTCATCATCTCCACTGTATTTTTCCAAATCCTAGATTGTATTATGTCACTCCCTTTCAGAAAAATGATTTCTGATGTCTCCCCACTCATGAGAAATCACTTTATATTACTTGCAGTACTCTAATCTGTAAATCCATCATGCTAGATTAGGTGAGCTATAATCAATGGAAGGACAAAAGCTAGAAAGTAGATCCCCTGGCTTATAAATACATGTGAATTCACTTTGTAAGATGAAATGCATATATTTAAGCTAAATTTATCACAGATTATTTAACATCAGGTGTCAGTTACCCATCACATAGAGCTACAGATTCATTCTGAGGCATAACTATTTTACCCATATAGAGAGAGAGAGGGAGAGAGAGAGAGAGAGAGAGAGAGAGAGACCTAGATCCTTGTTACTTAATCCTATCCATGTACTGCTTACCCCCGAATAGTGTTTTCTACAAACGAGAGAATCATTCCTATGCCTGACTAGATCCCAAAGGGTAGCACTGCTGAGATGGAACATAGATTAAATAGATATAAGTAGCTAAACTGCAACTTCTGAGACATCTATTAGAGAAGCTTGTACATAGGAAGAAAACCAAAAAAATAAAAAATAAAATCATAACCAAACAAACAAACAAAAACAGATATTTGCAAATGATATACCTGATAAAAAGGTAATATCCAAAATATACAAAAAATTCATACAATTTGATATCCAAAAACACAAACAAGCCAATTAAAAAATGCTCAGAGAAACTGAATGGATATTTTTCCAAAGAAGACATACAGATAGATGGCCAACAGACACAGAAAAACCATCACTAACCATCAACATCACTAACCATCAACATCACTAACCATTAGGGAATTGCAAATTGAAATATCAGTGGGATACCATCTTACAGCTGTCAAAAAGACAAAAAATAGCAAGTGTTGGTGACGATGTGGAGAAAAAGGAACCGTGGTGCACTGTTGGCTGGAATGTAAATTGGTGCAGCCATTATGGAAAACAGTATGGAGGTTCCTCAAAAAATTAAAAATAGAACTACCATATGATCTAGCAACTTCTGGATATTTTCCCAAAGAAGACAAAAGGAATAATTAGAAAAAATAAGTGCACCCCCTATGGTCACTACAGCTTTATTTACAGAAGCTAAGATATGGTAGCAACCTAAATACCCATTAATAGATGAATGGATAAATAAAATGTGGAATATATATATATATATATATATATATATATATATATATATATATATAATGGAATATTTCTCCACCATAAAAATTAATAAAATTTTGCCATTTGCTACAACATGGGTGGACCTAGTGTATTATGCTAAGTGAAAGAAGTCAGACAGAGAAAGACAAAAAAATATGATTTCATCTATATGTGGAATCTAAAAATCAATAGAAATGAAAAAAACCAAAAAAATCAACAAATGTAACAAAACCACCATAGATGCAGAGAACAAACAGGTGGTTGCCACAAGGGAGTGAGTAGGGGGATGAGTAAAGTATATGAGGAGATTAAGAGGTACAGACATCCAGTTACAAAATAAATGAGTCATAAGGATGAAATGTACAGCATGGGGAATATAGTCAATAATAATGTAATATCTTTCTATGGTGACGAAGTTGGTCAAAAGGTCCAAACTTCCAGTATAAGATAAATAAATACTAGGGATATAAGTACAACATGATTAATATAATTACTGCAGCTTAAATGCTATATATGAAAGTTGTTAAGATAGTAAATACTGACTTCTCATCACATGGAAAAAATTTTCTTTTTATTTTGTATCTATATGGGGTGATGGATAGTCACTAAATTTATAATCATTTCATGATGTATGTAAGTCAAATTATTATGCTGTAAACCTTAAACTCATACGGTGCTGTTTGTCGATTATATCTCAATAAAACTGGAAGAAAAAATATATAGTCTTTCCCAAACAATTAAAAAAAAATAAGACTTATAGTTTAGGATTAAGAACAGGACATTCAAGGATATTGAAAGACCACTTAGTTTCTTTAGTTGTGAAAAGAAACACTAGATGTGATCACCTTATTTTTTTACTGATTTATTTATATATACTTTGAATAATATTACCAAAAGTTTCAGTAGATAATGTTGATGTAAGCATATAGAAAAACATTTATATCTTCCTTCCATAGGTTGAGAAGCACAGCTAGTTCTATTAAAGCAGGGAAACCTTTTCCATACAATTTTCTATATTTAGAAATAATAAATGTATATGTTTCTGTATACATTTTCTATATTTAATTCTATATTTCTATAACTTTATTCTATATTTAAATTAATTTTCTTCATCATGATATGCTTTTTATTTGCAATTGAATTTGATTATTTAAAATTTTAGGGCTTCCATGGTGGTGCAGTGATTGAGAGTCCACCTGCTGATGCAGGGGACACGGGTTCGTGTCCCGGTCTGGGAGGATCCTGCATGACGTGGAGCAGCTGGGCCCGTGAGCCATGGCCGCTGAGCCTGCACGTCCGGATCCTGTGCTCCACAACGGGAGAGGCCACAACAGTGAGAGGTCCGTGTATCACAAAAAAAAAATAATAATAATACATCTACAGTTATGTTTTCTTTTATCACCTTCAGAGTTTTGTTTCCAAACTAGACAGTGTCTGAACATACATGAGGAGACTTCCATATTTTATATGTTCGAGATCAAGTTATATGTAATGGGAAGTGACTGTTATATGCTTGAAATTACTCATATGTAGAATTCTTCTGACTTACACTCTTTTTTGGAGGTAATGCTTTTAACTTTTCAATGTATTTTATTTTGATGTTTCATTCATATTTTTCCTTAAGATAACTGTTAATTTATATTTTTCCTGAATATTAAACATTTTCAGAGTTTTCAAATATTTTCCTCTTTCTGTCATATTATTACAGATTAAAGGGGTCCACAGATCACCAAGTACAATAAATTAAAAAAAGACTTACACTAAAATAAACCATTATAAAAGTTCCAAAATCCGTGAAAAGGAGAAAATCCTAAATATTTCTGGAAAGACAAAAATGGTGTTAAATAATTGGAACCAAGAATAACATTTCACTTGCCAAGATAGCAATTTTATCAATATTCTGAGGAAAATATTTCCCAAACTGGAAACAATCAAGCGTGATAGTAAGGATGTCCTTAGATGTCAAATATTTAAAAAGAAATCAATCTCTCAAGCACCAAGCTCTGTTTGTGGTTGTTGTTGTTGTTTTCTGGATGTTAAAGGAAAAAAGAAATTATGAGCCCTGGAAGCAAGTCCACCTGGATTCTGAGGTGCTAAAAATAAATGTTTGAGGGGAACAGAATTTTCCACCCCAAACTATGTCCCTTTGACATATTAATTATTTAAAACTGATTATTTTCTAAGGAACAGCAGATATGGGAAAAAATTCTGAAAATCAACAAGGAGTTACCCTTTTCTAAGAGACATTTGCATTTGTGAGGGAAATCTCCACTGGTAACGGTGTCTCCCTCTATCTGTACCAGAAGGTGGAGGAGGAGGACAAAATCTCTGGAACCTCAATGGAAAAACAAAAGACTGGGCTTCCCTGGTGGCACGGTGGTTAACAATCTGCCTGCCAATGCAGGGGACACAGGTTCAAGCCCTGGTCCAGGAAGACCCCACATACCATGGAGCAACTAAGCCCGTGCGCCACAACTACTAAGCCTGTGCTATAGAGCCCGTGAGCCACAACTACTGAGCCCATATGCCACAACTACTGAAGCCCGCATGCCTAGACTCTATGCTCCACAACGGGAAGCCACTGCAATGAGAAGCCTATGCACCACAGAGGAGAATAACCACCATTGCCACAACTAGAGAAAGCCCATGTGCAGCAACAAAGACCCAATGCAGTCATAAATAAATAAATTGATTTTAAAAAAAGGAAAGAAAGAAAGATAGAAAGAACAAGGACTTAAATCTACATAGCAACTTTACCCGTGTTTTTTGTACTTTTCCTGGTCACCTCCCATAACAAACTCCACCCACATTCAACGTACTTTTCTGTCTTTAGTGGAGGATTATGCTTTGGCCATTTGGGGGAGTTACTCAGTTGTCCTAGGTCTCTCCCATTTATACATGTTTTTAAACTTTTGTTTGATCTTCTCCTGTTAATCTGTCTCATGTCAGTTTAATTCTTAGACCAGCCAGAAAAACAACATGGGAAACTCACTGAAAGAACAATAGAAGTAGCAGGCATGTGAATATAGGCTCAAGGGCACATACCCTAAAATAGCCATGAGAGATATTGCTGACCTGGGGTCGGAGCTCTTTCTTTTACTCTCTTCTCTTCTTTCTAACACATTGACAAGGTTTTATATAAAAAAAATACCAGAATGAAAGAAAGACGGGATTGTATTGTGTACAAATATGGGGTTTTCCATCTGACAGCTCCAGATATGCCCCCTTACTGGCTTAAGGCCCTCGGTACTAGTTTATTCATCATTTGGTGAAGATTAATTGAGCTAATGTGAGGACAGTGCTTATACAATAAGCTAATCATAAGCATACCTGTCGTTACTCTGATGAAGTGTTAACAACTATGACTATTCAAGACGATGATTTAACAACAGTCTTTAAAACAAAAATGCTTTAAAAAGTTTGCATTACTTAAATGGAACATTCTTCCTATGAACCTACATCATAATAAAACATTAAGATTTAAAAACAAAGCTATATGTACAAGGAAAATGATCCCAGTCTTATAAATGGTGATAAAAGGTAAAAATGACTTAAATCAAACAAATTGGCAATATGATGTGGAAGATTTTTCGAAAGAATTAAAGCAGCCACTTGAAATCATATTTTTGAAAATATATTTAATGTGGGAAAATGTAGCTCTCAAACTGCATTTCATTTGATTACACTTTTTTTTTCAAAAATAATAAGTGAATATGGAGAAAAAAATCCTCATGAGAAATATACCAATATATTAAAATTGGTGATTTGGTGATAATGAGTGTATTATTTAAGTTTAATTTTTTCTTTGTCTTTCTATAATTTATCAGTCTTCAGCAAGATGCATATAAATGTATTACAACAAGAACAAAAACAACTGCAGAAAAACGTTTAAAAGGTTACTTTTAAGATGATTGCTTTAATAATGAGGAATAATAATAGTATTAGAATCTTCAGTTCTCTATTTGCTTTTTTTTGTTGAATCATTATTTAACTTTCTTTCATAATTTCCAATTTATAGATTCATTAGGCTAAATTGCCATCATGCATTTCTCAAAAATGGGATACTAAATTGGACTTTATTAGTCACCTCTTTTTTTTTAACAATCAAATGGTCTCATATTTGCACTGATGCCATGTTTTTGAACATTTTTCTTTTTTTGTTAATAATTTACAGGAAAAAATGTTCATAAATTGATTTATATATAGTATACGTCTCATGTAACAGGGTCTGTGATTATAAAACAACAGTTACCAAGATTAGTTTAGATCTCATTTACACATAAAACCACTCCTGAAATGAGCTAAACTAATATGACGTATTGCCAAAACTAAGAGACTGTTTAGATGAGATGGAACAATCTACCAGCTCAGCTGTGAGTATGTGAAACTTCCAGGGAAGTTTCAGAGGAAGGAACGGTTGGGACCCAGGGTAACTCTCCCCAAAATATGCCTCAATGGCATATTGATTATTTCGAGTTAAAGTTACTTGAAAAGGAGCCAGTACAATAACTCTTTGAGCCTCTTTTGTTTTTCTGAATGTAGGAAATAATCTCCCATGTAAAGGATGCCCTCCCTGGACCAGGAGACTAAGGGTAGACATTCTTATCAGCAGAGACAGGGAAGCCTGTGTAAAAAATCCTTGCTGCTTCTTCACTAATTTACTATCTAAGCACAAACTTTGTTTAAATTCCTTACTAATTAAGCACCAAAAACTAAGCTTCTTTGTCCTGTGAAAACCTCAACATTTTATTGTTTCTTTATGTAACAAAATATAAAAGTTGCCCACTTTTGGTCACTTACTGAGCATCCTTTTTATGATCTTCCCTGTGCATGAAATTAAATTGGCTTTTCTCCTGATCATCTGTCTCATATACACTTAGCCCAAATGTTTTTTTCCCATTTCATCATTTTCAAATCTCTATTCTTCCTCGTGCCTAATTTCTTGTAATATAAGGATCCTGTCAAGATACATCACCTTCAATCTATATTCTATCTGTAACTGAATCATGTCCATTTTTCTTGCACAGTGTGTTATAAGAACTCAACAGAATCTCCCATTAAATGGTTACCACTCCAGAGCAGACTTCATTGCTTCACTCCAGGCTAAGACAGCTCACTCTTTCCTCTGACTAATTGCTTCTAGTACATTCTCTGTAGCACATCCAGGTTACTCTTCCTAAAATGACTCATCTTGTTTTCCCCTTTGCTAAAGGACAGGAAATAAAAAGGTTGGCTAACAGAGGGTAAAAGCATTGTGAACACGAGTGGTTTAACTTATATCCATAGATAAACTACTTAGTTTTCTAGTCCTTGTGGAGTACACACTGTAGGGTGTCCTTAAATTGGTGGTGAGCCAAGTGACAGTATTTCTCGAAATATTGTACTAGTTTTACTATAAGGTTAATCCATAGATTTTCATTCACATAAATTCAGGTAAATCCACATTCTGATAATCAAAATGCTAAATATTGTAGAATGTCATATTCATTTACATAAAAACGTTTTAAAGTATAGAGATATCTTTAGTAACTGGAAGGTTTGACTTTTGATAACTGTAAAACATTTGCAAAATATTTAGGAACAATAAAGTAAATACAATTTTCTCTGACTTAAGAGGAAAAGGGTCTATCATGAAGAAACAAGGAGTCATCTGTTCATATGAGTAAAAAGTTAACATTATTCTAGTTTTAATTCTAATTTGCTAGGTTCTTAGGTTTTGTTTTGTTTTGACTTCCCAAAGACAAATGAGCAGACAGAAAAATATTATCACAGTTTGGTAGCATTTAAGGAAAGGGGCATATAAATATCCCGTCACAGTGACTCCACAAAAGCATGAGAGAAATCTAGTAGAGTTCAGTTGTTGATATTTAGGAGCCTCAAGAAATGGTCCTGTGTTTTCATTCAGGTGTCTTTGCTTATTGGAATGTGTAAAGGCACAAATAATTTAATAAATGTCCCTCCCCAATAATTTATATCATTTATTAGTATCTAAATTTTCACTTAAAATTAGTTATTTTACCAGTATCCCTGGTTACTGAAGACACAGATACAGAGGGCCTTCCCATGATGTGTTGACAGCAGAATCCTGTCTGGGACCACTGGGGGTGGAGGAAGCAGATGCCACCAGTCTCTCATTCCAGATTTGGAGGCAACATGTGTATGCACCATTACCTCCTTCAAGCCATGGATGGATTTCCGTGAAGGATATTCTGTCAGCAGTCATTTAAAATGTCACTTAGGGGGGCTTCCGGGTAAGATGGTGGAAGAGTAAGACACGAAGATCACCTTCCTCTGCACGGATACACCAGAAATACAGCTACACGTGGAACAACTCCTACAGAACACCTACTGAACGCTGGCAGAAGACCCCAGACCTCCAAAAAGGCAAGAAACTCCCCACATACCTGGGTAGGGCAAAGCAGAGAGATTCCCGCACAGAGGATCAGTGCCGAGCAGCACTCACCAGCCTGAGAGGCTTGTCTGCTCGCCCGCCAGGGCGGGCGGTGCTGGAAGCTGAGGCTCGGGATTCGGTCAGAGTGCAGGGAGAGGACAGGGGCTGGCAGAGAGAACTCAGCCTGACGGGGGCTAATGTGCCACAGCTAGCTGGGAGGGAGTCCGGGAAAACTCTGGAGCTGCCGAAGAGGCAAGAGACTTTTTCTTCCCTCTTGGTTTCCTGGTGCACAAGGAGAGAGGATTAAGAGCGCTGATTAAAGGGGCTCCACAGAAGGGCGCGAGTCGAGGCTGAAAGCGCAGAGCCCAGTGACGGGCGTGGGACGCTGGGGCTTCTGCTGCCGCCGCCAAGAAGCCTGTGTGCGAGCGCAAGCCACTGTCCACACTGCCCATCTGGGAGCCTGTGCAGCCCGCCACTGCTGGGGTCCCGGGATCCAGGGGTGGCTTCCCTGGGAGAACGCACAGCACGCCTTGGGCTGGGGCAACATCACGCTGGCCTCTGCTGCTGCAGGCTCGCCCTGCAGTACGTGCCCCTCCCTCCCGCCTGGCCTGAGTGAGCCAGAGTCTCCAAAGAGGCTGCTCCTTTAACCCTGTCCTGTCTGAGCGAAGAACAGATGCCCTCCAGCGACCCACATGCAGAGGCGGGGCCAAATCCAAAGCTGAGACCCAGGAGCTGTGAGAACAAAGAAGAGAAAGGGAAACCTCTCCCAGCAGCCTCAGAAGCAGCGGATTGAAGCTCCACAATCAACTTGATGTACGCTGCATCTGTGGAATACATGAATAGACAACAAATCATCCCAAATTGAGGAGCCAGGAATCAGTGCTGTGCCTCTGAGGTGGGAGAGCCAACTTCAGGACCCTGGTCCACAAGAGACCTCCCAGCTCCACATAATATCAAACGGCGAAAATCTTCCAGAGATCTACATCTCACCACCAGCACCCAGCTTCACTCAACGACCAGCAATCTACAGTGCTGGACACCCTATGCCAAACAACTAGCAAGACAGGAACACAACGCCACCCATTAGCAGAGAGGTGACCTAAAATAATAAAAAGTCCAAAGACACCCCAAAAAAAACCACCAGACGTGAACCAGCCCACCAAAAAGACAAGATCCAGCCTCATCCACCAGAATACAGGCACTAGTCCCCCCCACCAGAAAGACCTCACAACCCCCTAAACCAACCTTAGTCACTGGGGACAGACACCAAAAACAACGGGAACTACGAACCTGCAGCCTGCAAAAAGGAAACCCCAAACACAGTAACATAAGCAAAATGAGAAGACAGATAAACACACAGCAGGAGAAGGAGCAAGATAAAAACCCACCAGACCTAACAAATGAAGAGGTAATAGGCAGTCTACCTGAAAAAGAATTCAGAATAATGGTGGTAAAGATGATCCAAGATTCTATTTCCCAGATCCAAAATCTTGGAAATAGAATAGACAAAATGAAAGAAACAGTTAACAAGGACCTAGAAGAACTAAAGATGAATCAAGCATCGATTAAAAACACAATAAATGAAATGAAAAATACTCTAGATGGGATCAATAGCAGAATAACTGAGGCAGAAGAATGGATAAGTGAGGTGGAAGATAAAATAGTGGAAATAACTGCTGCACAGCAAAATAAAGAAAAAAGAATGAAAAGAACAGAGGACAGTCTCAGAGACCTCTGGGACAACATTAAACGCACCAATATTCGAATTATAGGGGTTCCAGAAGAAGAAGAGAAAAAGAAAGGGACTGAGAAAATATTTGAAGAGATTATAGTTGAAAACTTCCCTAATATGGGAAAGGAAATAGTTAATCAAGTCCAGGAGGCACAGAGAGTCCCATACAGAATAAATCCAAGGAGAAATATGCCAAGACACATATTAATCAAACTGTCAAAAATTAAACACAAAGAAATCATATTAAAAGCAGCAAGGGAAAAACAACAAATAACACACAAGGGAATCCCCATCAGGATAACAGCTGATCTCTCAGCAGAAACTCTACAAGCCAGAAGGGAGTGGCAGGACATAATTAAAGTGATGAAGGAGAAAAACCTGCAACCAAGATTACTCTAACCAACAAGGATCTCATTCAGATTTGATGGAGAAATTAAAACGTTTATAGACAAGCAAAAGCTGAGAGAGTCCAGCACCACCAAACCAGCTTTACAACAAATGCTAAAGGAACTTCTCTAGGCAAGAAACACAACAGAAGGAAAAGACCTACATAACGAACCCAAAACAATTAAGAAAATGGGAATAGGAACATGCATATCGATAATTACCTTAAATGTAAATGGACTAAATGCTCCCAACAAAAGATACAGTTTGGCTGAATGGATAGAAAAACAAGACCCATATATATGCTGTCTATAAGAGACCCACTTCAGACCTAGAGACACATACAGACTGAAAGTAAGGGGATGGAAAATGATATTCCATGCAAATGGAAATCAAAAGAAAGCTGGAGTAGCAATTCTCATATCAGACAAAATAGAGTTTAAAATAAAGACTACTAGAAGAGACAAAGAAGGACACTACATAATGATCAAGGGATCGATCCAAGAAGAAGATATAACAATTGTAAATATTTATGCACCCAACATAGGAACACCGCAATATATAAGGCAAATACTAACAGCCATAAAAGGAGAAATCGACAGTAACACAATTATAATAGGGGACTTTAACACCCTACTTTCACCAATGGACAGATCATCCAAAATGAAACTAAATAAGGAAACACAAGCTTTCAATGATACATTAAACAAGATAGACTTAACTGATATTTATAGGACATTCCATCCAAAAACAACAGAATACACATTTTTCTCAAGTGCTCATGGAACATTCTCCAGGATAGATCATATCTTGGGTCACAAATCAAGCCTTGGTAAATTTAAGAAAATTGAAATTGTATCAAGTATCTTTTCCAACCACAATGTTATTAGACCAGATATCAATTACAGGAAAAGAGCTGTAAAAAATACAAACACATGGAGGCTAAACAATACACTACTTAATAACGAAGTGATCACTGAAGAAATCAAAGAGGAAATTAAAAAATACCTAGAAACAAATGACAATGGAGACACGACGACGCAAACCCCATGGGATGCAGCAAAAGCAGTTCTAAGAGGGAAGTTTATAGCAATACAATCCCACCTTAAGAAACAGGAAACATCTCGCATAAAAAACCTAACCTTGCACCTAAAGCAATTAGAGAAAGAAGAACAAAAACATCCCAAAGTTAGCAGAAGGAAAGAAATCATAAAAATCAGATCAGAAATAAATGAAAAAGAAATGAAGGAAACGATAGCAAAGATCAATAAAACTAAAAGCTGGTTCTTTGAGAAGATAAATAAAATTGATAAACCATTAGCCAGACTCATCAAGAAAAAAAGGGAGAAGACTCAAATCAATAGAATTAGAAATGAAAAAGGAGAAGTAACAACTGACACTGCAGAAATACAAAAGATCATGAGAGATTACTATAAGCAACTCTATGCCAATAAAATGGACAACCTGGAAGAAATGGACAAATTCTTAGAAATGCACAACCTGCCAAGACTGAATCAGGAAGAAATAGAAAATATGAATAGACCAATCACAAGCACTGAAATTGAAACTGTGATAAAAAATCTTCCAACAAACAAAAGCCCAGGACCAGACGGCTTCACAGGCGAATTCTATCAAACATTTAGAGAACAGCTAACACCTCTCCTTCTCAAACTCTTCCAAAATATAGCAGAAGGAGGAGCACTCCCAAACTCATTCTACGAGGCCACCATCACCTTGATACCAAAACCAGACAAGGATGTCACAAAGAAAGAAAACTACAGGCCAATATCACTGATGAACATAGATGCAAAAATCCTCAACAAAATACTAGCAAACAGAATCCAACAGCACATTAAAAGGATCATACACCATGATCAAGTGGGGTTTATCCCAGGAATGCAAGGATTCTTCAATATATGCAAATCAATCAACGTGATACACCATATTAACAAATTGAAGGAGAAAAACCACATGATCATCTCAATAGATGCAGAGAAAGCTTTCGACAAAATTCAACACCCATTTCTGATAAAAACCCTGCAGAAAGTAGGCATAGAGGGAACTTTCCTCAACATAATAGAGGCCATATATGACAAACCCACAGCCAGCATCGTCCTCAATGGTGAAAAACTGAAACCATTTCCACTAAGATCAGGCACAAGACAAGGTTGCCCACTCTCACCACTCTTATTCAACATAGGTTTGGAATTTTTAGCCACAGCAATCAGAGAAGAAAAGGAAATAAAAGGAATCCAAATTGGAAAAGAAGAAGTAAAGCTGTCACTGTTTGCAGATGGCATGATACTATACATAGAGAATCCTAAAGATGCTATCAGAAAACTACTAGAGCTAATCAATGAATTTGGTAAAGTTGCAGGATACAAAATTAATGCACAGAAATCTCTGGCATTCCTATATACTAATGATGAAAAATCTGAAAGTGAAATCAAGGAAACACTCCCATTTACCATTGCAACAAAAAGAATAAAATATCTAGGAATAAATCT
The DNA here is from genome assembly GCF_025265405.1 of Mesoplodon densirostris. NCBI lineage: Eukaryota > Metazoa > Chordata > Mammalia > Artiodactyla > Ziphiidae > Mesoplodon > Mesoplodon densirostris. Next base: position 74,349,387 of record NC_082672.1, read on the forward strand.
ACCTAAGGAGACAAAAGACCTGTATGCAGAAAATTATAAGACACTGATGAAAGAAATTAAAGATGATACAAATAGATGGAGAGATGTACCATGTTCTTGGATTGGAAGTATCAACATTGTGAAAATGACTCTACTACCCAAAGCATTCTACAGATTCAATGTAATCCCTATCAAACTACCACTGGCGTTTTTCACAGAACTAGAACAAAAAACTTCACAATTTGTATGGAAACACAAAAGACCCCGAATAGCCAAAGCAATCTTGAGAACGAAAAATGGAGCTGGAAGAATCAGGCTCCCTGACTTCAGACTATACTACAAAGCTACAGTAATCAAGACAGTATGCTACTGGCACAAAAACAGAAAGATACATCAATGGAACAGGATAGAAAGCCCAGAGATAAACCCACGGACATATGGTCACCTTATCTTTGATAAAGGAGTCAAGAATATACAGTGGAGAAAGGACAGTCTCTTCAATAAGTGGTGCTGGGAAAATTGGATAGGGACATGTAAAAGTATTAGATTAGATCACTCCCTAACACCATACACAAAAATAAGCTCAAAATGGATTAAAGACCTAAATGTAAGGCCAGACACTATCAAACTCTTAGAGGAAAACATAGGCAGAACACTCTATGACATAAGTCACAGCAAGATCCTTTTTGACCCACCTCCTAGAGAAATGGAAATAAAGACAAAAATAAACACATGGGACCTAATGAAACTTAAAAGCTTTTGCACAGCAAAGGAAACCATAAATAAGACCAAAAGCCAACCCTCAGAATGGGAGAAAATATTTGCAAATGAAGCAACTGACAAAGGATTAATCTCCAAAATTTATAAGCAGCTCATGCAGCTCAATAACAAAAAAACAAACAACCCAATCCAAAAATGGGCAGAAGACCTAAATAGACATTTCTCCACAGAATATATACAGACTGCCAACAAACACATGAAAGGATGCTCAACATCTTTACTCATTAGAGAAATACAAATCAAAACTACAATGAGATATCACCTCACACCAGTCCGAATGGCCATCATCAAAAAATCTACAAACAATAAATGCTGGAGAGGGTGTGGAGAAAAGGGAACACTCTTGCACTGCTGGTGGGAATGTGAATTGGTACAGCCACTATGGAGAACAGTATGGAGGTTCCTTAAAAAACTACAAATAGAACTACCATATGACCCAGCAATCCCACTACTGGGCATATACCCTGAGAAAACCATAATTCAAAAAGAGACATGTACCAAAATGTTCATAGCAGCCCTATTTACAATAGCCCGGAGATGGATACAACCTAAGTGTCCATCATCGGATGAATGGGTAAAGAAGATGTGGCACATATATACAATGGAATATTACTCAGTCATAAAAAGAAACGAAATTGAGCTATTTCTAATGAGGTGGATGGACCTAGAGCCTGTCATACAGAGTGAAGTAAGTCAGAAGGAAAAAGACAAATACTGTATGCTGACACATATATATGGAATTTAAGAAAAAAAATGTCATGAAGAACATAGGTGTAAGACACGAATAAAGACACAGACCTACTAGAGAATGGACTTGAGGATATGGGGAGGGGGAAGGGTAAGCTGTGACAAAGTGAAAGAGCGGCATGGACATATATACACTACCAAACGTAAGACAGATAGCTAGTGGGAAGCAGCCGCATAGCACAGGTAGATCAGCTTGGTGCTTTGTGACTGCCTGGAGGGGTGGGATAGGGAGGGTGGGATGGAGACGCAAAAGGGAGGGGATATTGGAACATATATATATGTATAACTGATTAAATTTGTTATAAATCAAAAATAAATAAATAAATAAATAAAAAGCTAATGGGGGACCTAATAAAGAATGGATCAAGCTAATAACCTCTAAAATGTCACTTAGGAACTCACGATATTTTTTCTGTTTTTTTTATAATCTTTTGAGACTAATTTGTATGTTATTAATATTGTTATTTTCAGTTTCCCTGAGTAGCATTAGCTTTCTTTCATTTTGTTGGGAATATTATAGTTTCATGTACTAGGAGTATAATTAAGTGTAGACTCAGGACCTTCAAAATATTATTATGTTTTGGTAGAAACACTGAAAATAAAAGATAATTTAAATATTAAGATGTTTACTCATACTGAATAAGCTATATATGGTTATTTTATTCTTCATACATGAATGGATAAATGTATATACAAAGATTTGACCATGAAAAGTGCTCTACAAGAGGGCTGAGGAGACAAGAGACTCCATATATTCAACAAATAGATTAAGCTTCTTTCTTTCTTTATTTTTTAAATTCTTTTGGCTGCGTTGGGTCTTCGTTGCTGCCCAAGGGCTTTCTCTAATTGTGGCAAACAGGGGCTACTCTGGTGTATGGGTTTTTCAGTGTGATAGCTTCTCCTGTTGAGGAGCACGGGCTATAGGTGTATGGGCTTCAGTAGTTGTGGCACTTGGGCTCAGTAGTTGTGGTGCCTGGGCTTAGTTGCTCCAAAGCATGTGGGATCTTTCCAGACCAGGGATCGAACCTGTGTCCCCCGCATTGGCAGGTGGGTTCTTAAACACTGTGCCATCAGGGAAGTCGAAGCTTCCTTTTTGTAGGTAAATATAGTCAATTGGTCTTGAAGTTTAACACAGATCACAACATGTGTTAGGCTTATTAAAATACAGTTTGTTGCTCCTCACTCCAAAATTTTTCACTAAGTCTGGGGTTGTGTACAATAATCTGCATTTGTAACAACTTCTCAAGTAAGACTGATGTTGCTGCTCCAGGGACTGCATTTTGAGAAATACTTTTTAAAGTAAAATTTTCTATAGACTGTCTAGAAAGGTTTTTTAAGGTAATCTGGATTCAGCCAATCATAGTTAATAAAGATAACATTAATAAACCCTGCATTAAAATATCAATTATTTTAATGCTATCATGTGAAAAGACTAAAAGAGAATAATAGGTATTTAATGGTCAAAATAAAACAAATTTTCTAAAAATTGTAGATGAAAACAAAATCTTTCATAATAAGAATACTTTGCTTGCTTTAAAAGTATACAAAACTGCTAATTACCTTCAAAATGTAAATACTTCATGAAAAGATACCCTAGAGTGTAGAGGTAGGAAAAGATCAAAATAAATATTTACTCTAAATGTTTATATCTGTTCCTTTAAACCACTTTTATGTAGCACAACTCACCCTCCTTCAGTCCCTATTTATGGCACTACCCCACCCAGCCTTCCAGCTAGACCATAATTATCATGGACTCAGTTTGACTTCCACTCTGGCCACCTTGTTTTCCCAAATTTATTCTGCTGGAATAAATCCCTTATTTTGCGTATTGTAATTGGTTATACATATATAAGCTTGTCTCTTTCTCACAGTCCCTGCTTATGCTCTTCCATGCCTTTCTCCCCACTGAAGGGGAGCAAAACTTGCCACTGCAACATATGTCTCTTTAGCATAAAGATTATTTTAGGCTGATTATTTTTAAGACACAGATGACACAAGGAAAACTCTGAAAACTTGAGTAGATGTCATACTTTTGTAAGAGCCATTTATATTTAGAATGGAAATCTCCATTTGTAAGGGTGTCTCCCGCTCTGTACCTGGAAGAGAAGGATGATGGAGTCTCTAGAAACTCTTATCAGTGGAGCAGGCGATGATTTGCATAACAATCTTACCCTTGTTGATTTGCATAACAAATTTACCTTTGTTATGTGTTTACTGTGCTTTCCCCAGTAACTTCTCATGAGTAGACTTCCCCCCAACCAACATTTTTCTTTTGCCTTTAGCTGAAGATGATGTATGAGAGAGTGGTTTGGGCCATTTAGGAGAGTTACCAGATTTTCCTAGGTCTCTCTCATGTTTACAGGAAGTACACATGCTATTAAATTTCTGTTTGTTTTTCTCCTGTTAATCTGTTTTTTTATTACAGTGGGAGTCTCCACCAAGAACCTAGAAGGGTAGATAGAAATTTGTTTTTTTTTCCCTCTTCTACGCCACACACTGGATTATAACTTCTCTATGGGTGAGGATTGTTTCATATTCACTCTATATTTTTCACAGCACCTGGTCAATTTTTTCACACATAATCTTCTTCTTATAAAATTGTTGAATAAATAAATAAATAAAATGAACTAAGAAAATAGTACTATAATGGTATTAAAATCCAACCTTTCCTTCAGTTTCACAACAATTTGTATCATGTTACATGCATCAAGTTATACTCTGGGGATATCAAAAATAGTAACATATGTCCCTTTCCCTCAAATAAATTAGAGGGGAAACTCACTATTTCTCTTAAATGAGTGGTAAAAATGTGAACTCTCATATTTTAACACAGCCTTCATGGACTTACTTATTTTATTTCATTTCTTAGGAAACAAAGTTAAATGAATTGGCTTATTTCAGTTTGATACATATGTGAGTGAACCTTTCCAAATGGGATTAAAAATACTAGCAACTGTAACAGAAATATAGGTATTGCCTAAGTAGCAATCTGATCTTATATTATAAATTAGTCTGAGATGCTGGGAGTTGCAAAAGGATGTAAGAAGCTTGAATAGGTATGGTCTGTACAGAATATTTTCTGTATCTGAAAAGTATGGAATTCATCATTAGATGTGAAAGAAAGACAAGATTTCAGAGGGGAAAAAATGAGAAAAGAGAGAGAAAGTCCAGAGGGAATGTGTAAGAGTTTTGTGGAATTCATAGACTGAAGGGTTCTGGACCAGTATGGTGAGTGGGAGAACTGGGGAGAAGGAGAAAAGTGGTTTGAGATGTGATTGTGTGTGTAATGAAACGGGTCTCCTCTAATGTTCTTTAAGAGACACATTTAAGGGTTGCAGTTCCTTTTTAATTACGTACAAGCACTGGTCCATGCTTTAATAAATGCAGTTGTCTGCAGAGTCTTGGTCCTTTGGGCCTAGGGATTTCTAAATGTACATGTATTTTATTTGTTTTTAAAGACGTCGTTTATCTTGGTTTTACTCCCTTTCAGAATGTTGAGAGTAGGAGTGAGAAATGCCTTCAAAATCAGGATTGCACATTAATAGGAAAAAGTGATACTTATGCTGAAATAGACTCACAAAATATTATTTAATCCTGTGGTATTTAATTTTACATACTGACCAAGACAAACTCAACATTCCCTGCAGCTTGACTAAACTTTACACAGGCTTCTTCCTGACTCTCGGCCCCTGGCCTCCCTTTTCTCAGAGTGCTTATTGCTTGCTTTAGAAAACTTGTCTTTGTAAAAAAAAAAAATTTCCTCTTGGAGATGTAAATTCTTTAAAAAGACTCTTGTGAGTTTTTCAACCAGGAATGTCTTTCTCAAGGACCTGGGATCCATCTCTTTGAAATGGAATCATCAAGGAAGATAGCTCTCATCTCCTGGTCTCTGGGAGGGTAGGAGCTTAACTTCAGGGGGTGCCTTGCTCCATGTGTGCTACCTCCTGTCAGGAAGAAAACTTACTTTCCCCCTGGGTAAGGCCTAGGATTTCCCCACCCCAGCTGTTCAAAACTCTCCTGCCCTTAATTTCAGAGGAATTGAGCTCAGACTGGTTCTGACCTCTCTTCCCTATTGCAGTAACCTTGAATAAAGTCTTCCCTGTCTGTTTAAGTTTGTACAGTGAAACTTTTGCCTTGACAATACAAAGTGGCCCATAAGTAAATAAATAAATAGAAATAAAGAGCTAATAATAGTAACTGAAAGTCACAGGCAGTACTGTGTTGTATTTGATAATTTTGCTATTATTGTATCCACATAGCTTCAGTTGTTTAACTTCAAAATATAGGGAATGAGAAATTTCATATTCTCTTATTTTTCTACATTGAATTTAGTACTTTTGAGACCCCAGCTGATATCCAGCAGGAAATTCAATCTTCCTGTGGCACTACCCCTCTTTCACTTTCATGAGCTAATACAAGAATCTCGGGTTAAAATAAATAAATAAATAAAAGGGAGGGTGCATTGAAAAAAAAAAAAAAAAAAAAAAGAATCTTGAGTTAGTGATACCAGAAAACTGGCCATGGGCATAAGTACATGTTTCAGAGAGGGCACAGCACTTTTGTCCATACTACTTTTTTTTCTCCAAACTGCTACCTCAGGTAAGTTCAGGGCTACCAATCACAGAGGTTTCTCTCCTTCCCTCTGTCCCTGTCCTAAAATGATCAGTAAATTCCTCCTCACAATATGGGGCAGAGCGTAAAATTCATCCCAAGACTGTTACTTCCTCTTCCATGGAGGGAGGGTAGGAGGGTGGGGGGCATTTCTCAGGGCTGGAAACTTGTTTTCAAATTTACTTTTGTTTTCAGTTTTAACACTGAAGAAATTTATCAACATCTTTCCCTGGAGGAGGGCTGGGGAAAATGTGGGATCATATATTTTCTTTTTATTTTCATGAAAAGAAGAATCATTTATTCATATATATTATATAAGGAGTAGTTATTTAGAATTGAGAAGATGCTAAAAGGGCTATGATTAATTTCATCAGACATGATGAGATATACAAATAATTACTGTAAATCAAGAAAAAAATGTGTACCCTAAATCGAATGGAAATATTAGTCTAAGAGGAAGGAAATAAGGATTTTATTACATTTACTGAGTTTTGATTTTGTTTTTTTTTTTCAGTATGCAGGCCTCTCATTGTTGTGGCCTCTCCTGTTGCAGAGCACAGTCTCCGGACGTGCAGGCTTAGCGGCCATGTCTCACGGGCCTAGCCGCTCCACGGCATGTGGGATCTTCCTGGACCGGGGCACGAACCCGTGTCCCCTGCATCGGCAGGCGGACTCTCAACCACTGCACCACCAGAGAAGCCCCGGAGCTTTAAATTTAACAGGAGTTTGCCCAGACAGTACACTTTCAGGAACCTCAAACTTCAGTTCAACAATTAGTGGATTGATACGTGAGCAAATGCTTTTTAAAAAGTTATTATTATTATTATTATTTTTATTTTTATATTTTATTATTATTATTATTATTTTTTTTGCAGTACGTGGGCCTCTCACTGCTGTTGCCTCTCCCATTGTGGAGCACAGGATCCGGACGTGCAGGCTCAGTGGCCATGGCTCACTGGCCCAGCCGCTCCGCGGCATGTGGGATCCTCCCGGACCAGGGCATGAAACCATGTCCCCTGCATCGGCAGGCGGACTCTCAACCACTGCGCCACCAGGGAAGCCCCCTAATTTTAATTTTTAATATAGTATAGTTGCTTTACAATGTTGTTTTAATTTCTACTGTACAGCAAAGTGAATCAGCTATACATATACATATACCCCCTCTTTTTTGAATTTCCTCCCCATTTAGGTTACCACAGATCATCGAGTAAAGTTCCCTGTGCTATACAATAGTTTCTCATTACTTATCGATTTTATATATAGTATCAGTAGTGTATATATGTCAATCCCAATCTCCCAGTGCATCCCACTCCCCTTTCCCCCTTGGTATCCATACGTTTGTTCTCTACATCTGTATCACTATTTCTATACCAATTTTTTCAGATTCCACATATAAGCATCTATATACGATATTTGTTTTTCTCTTTCTGACTCACTTCACTCTGTATGACAGTCTCTAGGTCCATCCACGTCTCTACAAACGACCTAATTTCATTCCTTTTATGGCTGAGTGACATTCCATTGTATATATGTACCACATCTTCTTTATCCATTCTTCTGTTGATGGACATTTAGTTTGTTTCCATGTCCTGGCTACTGTAAATAGTGCTACAATGAATATTAGGGTGAATGTGTCATTTTGAATTATGGTTTTCTCTGGGTATATGTCCAATATTGGGATTGCTGGGTCACATGGTAGTTCTATTTTTAGTTTTTTAAGGAACATCTATACTGTTCTCCATAGTGGCTGTATCAATTTACATTCCCACCAGCAATGCAACAGTGTGTGGACCTCTTTTTTTAGGTGTGAGGAAAGTTTCAACCTGGTTAATCCTTTGTTTTTAACTTACTCTGTAAACAGATTATATATATTATAGTAATGATAATAACAGTAAATATACATTTGACACTTATGTGGCAAGCATTATCTCAAGGTTTCTCAGACGTACATCATGATCATAATTGGAATGTTTTTGTAAAGTAACTTCAGACGTAGGGGCTGTTCACCACATGAGAATATATGGATACTAACATCTTCATACCCAATGTTTAGAAAGTATGCATTTTCACTGCTATACTTATGTCTGGAATCAACATTTTGGGAGAGTAGTTTGATAGAAACATAATACTATAAATAATTTAGGAACAGCTCACCACTGTGTACTCAAATTGATATATGTATTTCTATTGAGGAGAAATTATGTGTCTTTAAATTAAGGACAATTATTTTACTGAATTTTTAGAAGAAAGTAAATGAGCATGGTGCTTTATTACTGAATTACACTGTTTTTAGATTATATCTAGAATCCTTTAAAGGAAAGCTATTTAATAGGCTTATCTTCCAGAGATTTTTCAAATACATACTTTGGATTTTGTTACATTTTGCTTTTGAACCATCTTTCCCTTATAATTGATGCTCTAGTTCCTGTTTGCCCATTACTGAGAGGCAGTAATGCAATAGCTTTCATGGATGGCCACCTTTCATGTCTCGTTTGCATTACTCTATCCTGCATGAAAGAAACATTTTTTGGGGGTATGTGTACACACAGTGTGAGATCTCTGCTTTTTTTTTTTTTTCTGCCATGCAATCTGTATGCCATGATGACTTTGAAACTAAACTTTCTTCCTCTTCTCCTAGACTAAGATTCTAATTTAGGCATAATGGGATTTGAACCACCCTCAAGCCTTTTAAAATATTCAAAGGAGGCATAAAAGAAATAGCAGGTAGACATTTACTCTTTATTACTCTGTATGATGAGGATATTGCACTACACACATACTAATGTAAATTCCTCTAAAATATATAATTTCCATCTTTTCATTCTCTCATTGTTCCCTTTCCACAATCAACTTGGATTCCCGAGACCTTACACAACTAAACTAAATAGGTTTTCTGAAACTGGTGTGCCTTGGTTTTTTGAATTCAGTAACTGCACACTAGATAGAAGATATAAGTAATAAATTTCTCTTTGTGACTCTTCCTGACAACAAGAAAAAAACATTAATTTAACTTCTCTGGTTGAGCTTGAACCAAGGCCTGAAAAGTAGATAAATGACTCAAACTAACTCTCACAGGGAAATAAATTATTGCCAGTATCCTAAAGTTAGTTGAAAGAAAAGCTTTCATATTTAGGAAAAGTTATAGACATATGACATTAAAATTGAGAAATATTCATTTTCAACTTCTGCAGGTCTTCTATCTTTATATTTAGTCTTGTTCTTTGTAAAGATATATTGGGGGCAGTATTTTAACTTAAGAATCAATTGCATCCTTCTTTTTATAAATAAGAAATATGGAATATGTTTTTCAATCATTTCTGCAAAACCAAACGTAAATGGCAGTATTTCAGATTCAGGATATAATTATTATATACATCATTATCCTGATAGATTCCTGCAGGCCTTTCTCAACCACCAAACAGGTAAATATTTCAGAGGAATCCCAGATGAAGAAATCACTGAAACAGTGGTTTGGATGGGACGTATTTGGGGTGGATGGCGTGGATTATTTATTTTGACACTAGGGCAAAACAGTATAATTGAATTATGATAATCCTAATTCCTTCATCATGCGAACAGATGCTAAGAAGCAACACGCTCATTACTATTTGTATACATGATCTCATTCTCTGTCCCTAATAAAAGAGTTGGTGCCATGACTGCAAAATGATTTGAAACTTTGCTGTACTCCTCCCAGAAGCAATAGTTTTTAAAGACACTGTCTAAACCTTTTGCCTCCAACAAGAAAATACCTCTAACAAGGAAATACTTTTGCTGATGATCAGAGTGAGTTAAGCTTACACTTGTTCACACTATTCATGATAAAGATCTCTCTTCAGGATCTTTAAAAATAAATGAATATCTCCTTGATGTGATATTTGCTGATTAATTCAGACATAATCAAAAGTAATAATTTATATGACATTAATCTCAATGCTGGTTTTAATGATGCCTGGTAGAATGTATCTTTCTGCCAGTCCCTAAAAACACATCCATACAATGCTGCAACAATAAGAACAACATCAGGAAAAAGGGACATCTAAATAAATAGAGACCTATACATTAGCTGAGTAGAAAAACTCATTTGTTTTTAATATAATTAGCATATAAATTAAGTAACAAATATATGTTCTAAATCTTACTGCAATTTAAGGATGTAAAAAATGTGTTGAGATATTACTAATAGAAAAATAATGAAGAAGTCCATATACTTCAAAGACCAAGAGACTTAACAATCAACAAAAAGATATATGCTGGTGACATTTTTCATATGTGATACAGAATAGTGTCCTATAAAAGTTGCATAGAATCCTGTGAATGTCAATAAATATATAAAATCTATTCTGAGTGGTATCATGAATTTATCTATGTCTTTTATTGGCGGAGAGGAACAGCACTACAAAATCCTTGGGTCACTTGACCTTTTTAGCAAGGGCAGCTGAGACATCACACAGAGAATTGTTCAGTAGGTGCTCTAAGGGGACAAAATATCCCTATTATTTGAGACTTTACTCACTAATATTTCAATTTTTCAAAGTGTGTTCATTTTTTTTTCTTCTTATGTGGTGGAAATAAATTTAAAGAACTTTATTTAATAAGTTCGAGCTCTCTGCTTATATAGAGAAAGCACAATTACTGTCAGTAAAATGAAAGTCCTCTATACTCAGCTAGAAACTAAAAGTCAGCTCATGGAGTTTCTACAAACAGAAGAAATTTCAACACCTTGAAGGGATTGAGCATACTCTTTATTCTAAATTCCTGGTCTCATATTTACTATTATCTTCAATAAACAAAACAAAACAAAACAAAAACACTCTTAGTCTTCCCTGGTGGTACAGTGGTAGATAATCTGCCTACTAATGCAGGGGACACGGGTTCGAGCCCTGGTCTGGGAAGATCCCACATGCCGTGGAGCAACTAGGCCCGTGAGCCACAACTACAGAGCCTGTGCATCTGGAGCCTGTGCTCCGCAACAAGAGAGGCCGCGATAGTGAGAGGCCCGTGCACAGCGATGAAGAGTAGCCCCCGCTTTCCACAGCTAGAGAAAGCCCTTGCACAGAACTGAAGACCCAACACAGCCAAAAATAAATAAATAAACAAATTTAAAAACCAAAACAAAACAAAGAAAAAAGAAACACTCTTAAGTGCCTAAGGAATAGACAGTTCTTGGTTAATTTTGTTCTTTCTCCTCTACACAGAAACCTCCTTCTAAAGTCTTCTTTCCTTTTATCTGTTATGTCTACCATTTCTGGCATACAGACATAAACAAATACACACAGACACACACACATATATACGATGATTATACTGTGTAATTTATTTGAACTTATATATACTTTTTTTCTTGAAAAAATAAAATTTCTGAGTTTTAGCACTTAAGCCTTTCCCCAAATGCCATTTCTCCATAAGCATTACCATGCAGATGTCTTCGCTCTTAAGAGTCTTGATTGTTACTATGTTGATGACACCCCCTCCTCACACCCCCCAGCCTCAATATGACACCATGTTCAAATTCTCAGTAACATACGTATCTCTACACATGTCAAAATCAACATAGCCACAAATAATTTTATTATTTTCTTCCCAAAAAAATCCCAATATCTTATGTAAGAGTTTTAATTAATTACAGCACCTTTTTTTTTTTTTTTTTTTTTAGTAATGTGGATTTAAACTTTAAACCTTTTTGGACTCATTTCCTCTAATCTTAAATCTCAGTCAGATTCCAAGTCATGTATAGTCTGCATGCAAAGACTCATGGGCTTCTACCCTTTCCTTTACACTTCCACTCCTGGTACTTCTAATTATCAATTAACTGGACATGTTCACTAGAATATTATCTAAGTCTTCTGCTCTCTCCCTAACTTCAATTCTTACTAAATGCTGGGGCAAAATATGTCCTTCTAAACTGAGATTCTGATCATGTTTCTATGAGTGGAATCTTTTCTAGAGTAGCTTATGGAATTAATTACAAATTACTCAACGTATTCTATTTAGATCCTTACCATCAGTATGGTCATTTACTTTGAAAGTTACTTAACTACTTAATGCCTCAGTCCCCTTGCCTATAAACTGAGGTAATGATACAGAAGTTTTACTCATGTAAAGAGAATTAAATTACATATATCACACATTATAACTACTTAATTAATGATGGCTTATTTTTATCTATATTTCTGAGTTCACATTTTAAAATGATTTAAAATAATTTACATTTTGAATTTTTAATAATTTTACATGAATAATTTCCAACATATGAAAAGTTGGAAAAATAGCACAATATATACCAGTAAACCCGCCACAAATTTCAATAATTGTTAACATTTTGCTATATATCTTTTGCACACGTATGTTAAGGTCCAAATGCATACTTCCTAAACATCTTCAAAATAAGTTAGAGAAAATGACACTTTATCCTTAAATACTCCCAACATACATCTCTTAAAAATCAGGGTATTCAGCATATTATCTAGATCATTGTCATACCTAAGAAAATTAATCATAAAAAGCTCACATATTTATTCAAATCTCCCCAACTGTTCCTTTAACGTATTTCATAACAAGTTTGGTTTTAGTTTAGTTCATCATTTTAAGCAAGATGCAATCAATTTTCCTGCATTGCATTTAGTTATTAGAAATGTTCTCTTTCCTTCAATCTGAAAGACCCTCAGTTCTTTTTAATCACAAATTGCTTTATAAAATGTCTAACATTATGTATTTACTTGTTGCTAACTTAGCTCTTCTAAACTGTGTATTTCTGCTAAATTGGAATTAGATCTAAAGGCCAGATTCAATCACATTAACCAGTTTGGGTTAGAGACATTTATAAGTTCTTCACATAGTATCATGTCAAGAAGCATATCAGGTGTCTTACATACAGTAATGCCAAATTTCACTGATTGCTTAAGATGGTGACTTCCAAATCTTTCTTGTAAAATATAGTTTGTTAACCCCCTTTGCAATTAGCAAATATGTGATGAGTGATACTTTTACAGAGTGGAAAAAAACATTTCTTCTAAAGGTTTTGCAACCACTGAGGGATCATCAAAAATCAATCATTTAATCAGCAGTTGGAAATTAATATTTTTTTTTTAAATTGAAGTATAGTTGATTTATAAGATTGTGTTAGTGTCAGGTATATGACAAAGTATTCATATATATTTTCAGAGTCTTTTAGATTATAGGTTATTACAAGATATTGAAAATAATTCCCTGAGCTATACAGTAAATCCTTCTTGCTTATCCATTTTATGTATAGTAGTTTGTATCTGTTGCTCCCATACTCCTAATTTATCCCTCCTGCCTTCCCTTTCCCCTTTGATAACCATATGTTTGTTTTCTATGTCTGTGAGTCTATTTCTGTTTTGTATACAGATTCATTTTTATTATTATTTTAGATTCCATGTATAAGTAGTATCATATAATATTTGTTTTTCTTTGTCAGGCTTACTTCACTAAGTATAATATTCTCTAGGTCCACCCATGTAGCTGCAAATGACAATATTTCATTATTTTTCATGGCTGAGTAATAGTCATACACACACAGACAGACAACACACCTTTTTAAGCCAAACATCTGTTGATGGGCACTTGGGTTGTATCCATGCCTTGGCTATTGTAAATAGTGCTACTATGAACATTGGGGTGATGTATCTTCTTGAATTAGAGTTTTCATCTTTTTCAGATATTTACCCAGGAGTGGGCTTACTGGATCAAATGGTAGCTCTATTTATACCTTTTTAAGGAACCTCCATACTCTTCTCCATAGTGACTACACCAATTCACATTCCCACCAACAGTATAGGAGAGTTCCCTTTTATCCACACCCTTTCTAGCTTTATTATTTGTAGACTTTTTGATGATAGCAATTCTGACCAGTGTGAAGAGACACCTAATTATGGTTCTGATTTACATTTCTCTAATAATTAGCAAGGCTGAGCATCTTTTAATGTGCTTGTTGTTCATCTGTATGTCTTCTTTGGAGAAAAATCTATAGGTCTTTTGTCCATTTTCTGATTAGGTTTTTTTTTTTTTTTTGCGGTATGCGGGCCTCTCACTGTTGTGGCCTCCCCCGTTGCGGAGCACAGGCTCCGGACGCGCAGGCTCAGCGGCCATGGCTCATGGGCCCAGCCGCTCCGCGGCATATGGGATCCTCCCAGACCGGGGCACGAACCCTTATCCCCTGCATCGGCAGGCGGACTCTCAACCACTTGCGCCACCAGGGAGGCCCAGGTTGTTTGTTTTTTGATATAGAGTTGTATGAGCTGTTTGTATATTTTGGATATTAACCATTTGTTGATCATACCTTTTGAAAATATTTTCACCCATCCTACAGGTTGTAATTTTGTTTTGTTTATGGTTTCCTTTGCTGCACAAAAACTTCTAAGCTTTATTAAGTCTCATTTGTGTATTTTTGCTCTTATTTCTTTTGCCTAGGGCAATGAATATAAGAAAATATTTCTACAGTTTATGTCAGAGAATATTTTGCCTATGTTCTCTTCCAGGGGTTTTGTGGTTTCATGCCTTATATTTCTCTTTAAACCATTTTAAGCTTATTTTTCATATGGTGAGAAGGAATGTTCTAATTACATTGGTTTACATGCAGCTGTCCAGCTTTCTCAACACCACCTATTGAAGGACATTTTCTTTCTTTTTCTTTTCACTGTCTCTATTTTTTTTACTTAAAGTATAGTTGATTTATAATGTTGTGTTAATTTCTGCTGTAGAGCAAAATTATTGTTATACATATATACACATTATTTTTCATATTCTTTTCATATTATGGTTTATCACATGTTATTGAATTTTGTTACCTATGTAGAAAATGTCTTTTTCCCATTGTTTATTCTTGACTCCTTTGTTGTAGATTAATTAACCATAGGTGTGTAAGTTTATTTCTGGGCTCTCTATTCAGTTCCATTCAAATTCTGTCATAAAGAAATGACTTTTTATTCATCAATAACTGGAGATTAGCCACTATTTCTCTTAAAAGGCAAAGTCAATGATGAATTCTTTCCTTTTCATTACCAATATTAGAAAAGGAGTTGAAGTAATAATCCTTTTCAATGGTAGTAAGTGAAATTTTCTCTCACTTTTTTTTTTTTAGTAACACCAGGAACTCATATTTTTCTCTTTACTATTTGATAATCACTTATAGTCATTATTCTCTTTAAAGCACACATTACACCATATTTAGCCATTGTTTTCATTCAGGCCAGCCACTGTATCCTTTCAGTACATATGGCCTTTGAGTATCCAAAAGAGTAAATTTGATTTCATGTACTGCTTTTTTTTTTTTTTTTTTTTTTTTGCGGTAAGCAGACCTCTCACTGCTGTGACCTATCCCGTTGTGGAGCACAGGCTCTGGACGTGCAGTCTCAGCGGCCATGGCTCATGGGCCCAGCCACTCTGCGGCATGCAGGATGCTCCCAGACCGGGGCACGAACACTTGTTCCCTGCATCGGCAGGTGGACTCCCAACAACTGCACCACCAGGGAAAACCCATGTACTGCATTTTGCCCTTAAAACATATCTCACTACATGCAAGAGGAATACTCACTTGAAATAACTCTTTTATTTATGTAACATTCTTATGAACTTGATACAAGTTAGGTTTATTTGCTTAGCTCATTTCCAGCCTCACATTTTAAAATTAACTCTTTGATTTATTTTATGTCACATACAGGGCAGAAATTTCACCCTTGTTGCAGCAGGCCAAGAATAGAGGAACCAGGCTGCCTTAGTTCCAGCTTGCTTATAGAGTGGAGTTTCTGTATTCAGAGGAAACCAGAGGTCGTCTTCTTCAACAGGGCCTGGAGCAGTGGCTCAGAGATTTTGCCTGAGAGGAGAGGCAATTCATAAATCAGAGTTTTTGCCCTCTTTTTAAGGAACTGATTTTATTTGAAACAGAATGTGGGAAAGTTCAAGCCTAAAGGCAATCCTGAAAGTAATGGATATTTTAGAGGTAAGCACTTAAGAGGAGACTGGGAAATATATACATATATATGTGTGCATATGTATATATATATGTGTGTGTGTGTGTGTGTGTGTGTGCGCATACATATATATGTATGTTATATACACACACACACACACACACACACACACACACACACACACATACGAGAGCAGCAGACCAAATGTGAGGCCAGTTAGTTCACTGGAGAGAACCAGGAAAGGAAGCAGCTAAAAAGAGAAGAGGCCAGGACACGGGCTTCATAGAACACCTCAAATGTTACCACTTTAGGTATGGACACAGTGGTTTATCCAGAATAATTCTCTTGTAGATAAAAGTTTTAAAAAATGGGTAAGATATAAAAACGTAACTGTTTGTAGGCACTGTAGATGTCCAAAAACAGGCGGAAACTGGAGAAGATTCAGCTTTGAAAGAAGATAATTGTACTGAATAAGACTTCTTATCCTATGTCTACTGCCTGAGGGCAAAATCCCATGCTGTTCTGTACATCCATCAGAAATATTCTTTGAAAATGATGGTTAAGTAAGACCATCATTGGATAATGGATAACAGATAACATTGCCGGCAGAACTATAGTACAATAAATTGTTAAAAAATGTGTTAGTTGAGGAGAAACAATTTTGAAGATTTTTAATCTACATTAAAATAAAAAGCATCACATGAGACAAATATGTAGGTAAATCAAAAAACTATATTTTTTCTTCTCATTTTCTTAAAATATATGATTCTTTAAAGCAAAAATGATAACACTTTATTCTTGGATATATATATATATATATGAGAGCAATAGCACAGAAGTCTGATAGGGGTATGAAGAAATAATATGATAAGACTTTTACATTTTTATAAAAAGTGTTACAATATTAATTTTAGGTGGACTGGGATACATTAAAAATTCACTCACTAGAGAAAAAATAAAAAATGTAATACAGAGATATAGTCAATAAAAGAATTAAAATGAAATATTAAAAACGTTCCACTAACTGAAAAGAAGACAGAAGAGGATGAAAAATAAATCAAAACCAGATTAAATAAATGCAAAACTAATAACATGTTAGACCCAAATCCAACCCTAGAGACAGAAAATTCTTAAGATGGATAAAAGTAAGCCCCAGCTATAGCCTAATAAAAAGATGCACTTGAAATCTAAAGACACAGATAAGTTGAAAGCAAAATTGAAAGGATAGAAAAAATATATCAAGAAAACAAAAGCATAAGAAATTTGGAGTTGCTATATTAATATCCAACAACAACAACAAAAAAAGACTTTAAGATAAGGAGTATGACCAGAGGTAAAGAAAGGGGTTTCAAAAGGTTGCAATAAGCAATGTATCAGGAAGAGATAACAATCCTAGAAACAAATGCACCTCAAACTAGAGAATCAAATAAACAGTCATAGTTGGAAATTTTAAAGTTTGTTTTTAAGTAGATGTAAATTAAACTATCAACCACCTTGCTCTAATTCACCTGTATAAGACATACACTCAGTAACTTCAGAGCAAAAAAGTACATAAAAAACAGTAAGCAAAGGAGACAAGTTCTGCACTGTAGAACATGTCTCAGTAAATTACAAGAGACTGATATCTTACAGAGGTTGTTTAAAAAAATAAATTGAAAAGAAAATCATTAAAATAATATATTAATTAGTCACATATATTTGGATATTAAGCGATGCACTTCTAAATCACACTGAAGTCAAAAACATCACAGGGAATTTAGACAATAATTTTAACTTAATAAAAATACAAAATGCATAAGAAGCTGCTAAACTACTGTTCAGAGAAAAAATATAGCTATTAAAGCTTTTATTAGATAATAAGAAAAATTTCAAAAATAATGATCTAAATTTCTTCCTAAGAAGCTAGAAAAAAAAAAATTAGACAAATTAAACCTGAAGTAAATATAGGAAAGTAAATTAAAGTGAAGTAAATATAGGAAAGTAAATAAAAATAAACAAGGTAATTCAATACCAAATAAATAACAGAACAACAATTATGAACACAAGAATTAATTTTTTGAAAAGATTAATAAAATAAACCCTTGGAAGGACTGATCATGTAAAAACGAGAGAAAAAATATTAACGATTTTACAAATGATAGAAAATTCTATAAATATTTTAGGGATTATAAAGAAACATTAAGGACAACTTTATTCTATTTTTTTTTTTAATATGGGAGGGCTTCCCTGGTGGCGCAGTGGTTGATAGTCTGCCTGCTCATTCAGGGGACACGGGTTCATGCCCTGGTCTGGGAAGATCCCACATGTCATGGAGCAGCTAGGCCCATGAGCCATGGCCGCTGAGCCTGCACGTCCAGAGCCTGTGCTCCACAATGGGAGAGGCCACAACAGTGAGAGATCTGCATACCGCAAAAAAAAAAAAGGTGGGGGGAGAACACTTGAATAGAAACTTCATAATTACTTAAAAACCTTACAAATTATACCAATCAATGAAGAAAAGTTTGAAATCATCATGTTCTGACTTTTTTTCTGTAGAAAATTTCTTGTTCTGTCAGAAAGTGAAATGATAGTAGCTGAAATATATATATATATATATATATATATATATATATATATATATATATATATATATATAGTAGATTTATCTTTCAAAAATACAATGTTCAATATTGTTGAATTCTATTTGGTATTTCTAACAATTAATTTAAGAATGGAGGGCACATCAGTGCCTATTTATCAAAAGTAATAAATTGCAGTAAAGCTTTTACCCTTGTGCTGTTGGTCACAAAATGAAATTTTTTTTCTCCTCAGCTATTAATCCAGAATATTTTATGTGATTCAACTTCACCTAAATAAGAATAAGGGAGCCATTATCTTCCAAAGTAATTTGGCATAAATCATACTTAGACCAGTTTTACACATCTTAAAAGAAAGAAATGTGTCTGAAAGACAGAACAGTTCCCAAGGATGGAAGTTTTTATAAGTAGAGGAAAAAAGTAAGTTTCACATGCTCTTTCTACATAGATAAAGCACAGGGTGCAGCCTATAGTATCAGTCGTCTATGATTACAGCCTCATGGTTCTATAAATGAATGGACAGAATGTAGTCATCAATATGCTCAGTGTGGGACAAAGACAGTAAGACATACAAGCACACACATGTATAGTTTGTAAAATAACTTTAAAAATTGCAAAACAGACACTTAAAAAGTAAATGTAAATTAAGAATTGTAAATATATATGTGAATGTATATATACATATATAGACACACACACATATCACACATTTACTTAAATTGAGATTAATTTAAGTAATCAGTTTAGAAAGTTGTCAATATCAGTCAGATATTTAAGTGAGGTATTTGAACAGGTCTGGAAAAAATGTACCACCTCCAGGAACACCTGTGAGTAAGTATTCTCATGCTATAACCGATTCCAAAGTTCTTTCTGTTGAACTCTGGGTTCATTCAGGTTTATACTATTAAGGGCCATACAAATACATCCAAAAGGTTATTCATTGTTCATTTATTTATTTGGTAAACTTTTATTAAATATTTAATGCTCTATACTTTACTGTGCACTATAGATATGGACATAGATATTTAAAAATATAAGTTTAAGCATTTCAGTGTAGAAATATTTGAAGGATTACTAACCAGTTCTATGGGGAATAAATGGTTTTGGGTGCAAGAAATTTCTTAATGGCTAAAGCAATGATTAAGCAAGTCTTGAAGGAAAAATATTTTACTGATAGATCAAATAGTAAGAAAACATTTTATTATTTGTTAGTATGAAATACATGATAAATAATCCTCTTTTTAAACTATTTCTTCATACTTTCAAGAACTAAGAAGGTTCTGAAATTTTCCTCTGCTCACAAGCTAAGATACTAACATGCCAAATTTCACACAGGAAGACAAAAGAAAGACAAGGTCGTAGAAAAAGAACCTGGGTACCCAAGGCTCAGCAGGCCATGTGGGTTTCCTGCCAGACCCTCTTGGTGATGTAGAGTGAGTCAGGTGGGTAGAGCTCGTGAGTGGGTTTGTGGCACAGCCAGGTACCCTGGGCTTGGAAACCCAAGTCCTATGTGAGGCCTGCAAAGCTGCCTCACCATTGCCCAAAGGTGTCATTTTTTTATGACACTGAACTGTAAACAAACTTGTTTTCCACTCCTGAGAGAGACACTCTGTCTAAACCCTAGAAAAGGCAAAGGGAGTCATTGCAACTGTTTGCAAGATGTGCAAACACCTGAGGTACACATGAAGAAGTCTCCCAACACACGTCTTAGAATAAAACTATTAAACACCAAATTTTAAAAAGTGAATAGTTTTAAACAATTTTCATGATAATTTTTGTTTATCAAAGTTTAATTTGAACAAAAAGTTAATTCAGTATTAACATCATGTTTTTCATACAGAATAAGATTTGCACATTAGAAATAAAATATATTAATAAACATCCAACATATGAAAAATGTGGCACTTCTCCAGAATGATTCTTTTTTTAAATAATTTTAAAAATAATTTTAATAATAATTATTTTTAATAATTATTTTATTAGAGAATAAATGCTTTTCTTTTGAGCCTTCTTATAATGATAAAAATCTCTGAATTTATTACATGCACAAACTTTCAGGAGCATGCCAGTGTGGGTGCATATTGTTTCTTAAAACACAACAAAATGAAGAAAGATAATAAAAATAAAGCAGAAAATTTCATATATGCTTAAAATCACTACACTCCAATCTCTGAAGAGTATCTGTTACATAAAATTTAATTTGAGCCAATTTGAAAGAGCACTGAGGGGAAAGACATGTAACTTTTTAAATTAGAAATGCAATATAGTGTTTTTATAAACCAGTGGAGGAGATCCCAACAGGTTTAAAAATGTCTCTTTCTTGGAGAGGTAAGAGAAAAGGAGCTGTGGCAATAAGGTAAAAGACACATATTAAACCATGTAAAACCATTTCCCTTCCTTTAATCTAGCATTGTTACTATGATGCAGAACATATGGAAACAAATATTTTTACAAAGATTTTGGAACTATAACACCTGTATCATTCCATCAAATTATAAGTGAATATATAATTTAGCCAGTCAGGAGATGGATATGAAGAGTACATTCATGAATAGGGAATTCTCAGGGTCAAAGTTCTTACAATTAGTAGTGATGCATTTAAATATATAACTCCCAAACTGTGGTAATATATATATATATATATATATATATATATATATATATATATATATATATATATATATATATATATATATATATATATATATATATATATATATATATATACAATTATTATTATATGTGTGATAAATTATGAAACAAAGACAGTCATTAAAATACCATAATGTAAATGTGTATATGTGGACATCAACATATGAAAGATGAAACAAAACAAAATAAAGCTAATTATTAGTAGTGAGGAGATAGAGGCAGGAGAAAGTAAGAAGGCATTAATTATCTTATCTTTCCCAGAGCAGAACACAAGGAATAGTAATCATTGGTGCATATTCTTTTGAAGAACAATTTTCAATGTGATTTAGAATGCCTCAAAATTTATTCAACTGCCTAAATAATTTTACCTCTGGAAATAAATCCTATGGACATAACTGCATGACTACACAAAGACATAAACAGGGGGGCCCGGAGGAAGATGGTGGAAGAGTAAGACATGGAGATCAACTTCCTCCCCACAGATACATCAGAAATTCATCTACACGTGGAACAACTCCTACAGAACACCTACTGAACGCTGACAGAAGACCTCAGACCCCCCAAAAGGCAAGAAACTCCCCACATACCTGGGTAGTGCAAAAGAAAAAAAGAATAAACAGAGACAATAGGATAGGGACGGGACGTGCACCAGTGGGAGGGAGCCATGAAGGAGGGAAGGTTTCTACACACTACAAGCCCCTTCGCGGGCGGAGACTGCAGGTGGCGGAGGGGGAAAGCTTTGGAGTAGTGGAGGAGAGCACAGTAACAGGGGTGTGGAGGGCAAAGCGGAGAGATTCTGGCAAAGAGGACCGGTGCCCTCAGGCACACACCAGCCCGAGAGGCTTGTCTGCTCGGCCGCCGGGGCGGGCGGGGATGGGAGCTGAGGCTCCGGTATCGGCTTTAAGTCGGAGCGCAGGGAGAGGACTGGGGCTGGCGGCAGGAAGAGAGTATGAAGGGGTTAGTGCACCACGGCTAGCCCAGAGGGAGTCCGGGGAAAGGGTCTAGAGCTGCCGAAGAGGCAAGAGACTTTTATCCCTTTTGTTTCCTGGTGCGCAAGGAGAGGGCATTAAGAGGGCTGCTTGGGGAAGCGCCAGAGACAGGCGCGAGCCGCGGGTAAGGCGCGGACCTCGGAGACGGGCGTGGGCCGCCGCCACCGCCACCGCTGCCGCCTCTGCCACGGGGCCTGTGTGCGAGCGCGGGTCATTGTCCGCCCCGCCTTACGGGGGGCCTGTGCACCCCGCCACTGCTGGGGTCCCAAGACCTGGGGACGGCTTTCCCGGGAAAGCGCACGGAGCGCCACGGGCTGCTGCAACGTCACGCCGGCCTCTGCCGCCGCAGGCCCGCCCCACACTGCACGCCCCTCCCTCCCCTCTGCCTGAGTGAGACAGAGCCCCCGACTCAGCGGCTCCTTAAACCCGTCCTGTCTGAGCGAAGAACGGACGCCCTCCGGCGACCTACGCGCAGAGGCGGGGCCAGGTCCAAGGCTGAGACCTGGGAGCTGTGAGAGCAGAGACAGGGAAATCTCTCTGTGCAGCCTTGGAGGCAGCGGATTAAAGCTCCATGGTCCATTTGATGTGCCCTGCGTCTGTGGAGTGCATGAATGGACAGCGAATCATCCCAAATTGAGGAAGTGGACTTTGAGGACAAGATTTAAGACTTTCCCCCCTTTTCCTCTTTTTACAACGAATTATTCCAAATTAAGGAGGTGGACTTAGAGAGCAAGATTTCAGACTTCTCGCCCTTTTCCTCTTTTTACAACGAACTATCCCAAATTGAGGAGGTGGACTTGGAGAGCAAGATTTTTGATTTTTCCCCCTGCTCTCTTTTTGTGAATGCGTATGTGTAATTTTCTGTGTAAGATTCTCTCTGTATAGCTTTGCTTCCACCATATGTCCCAGGGTTCTATCGGTCCGTTTTTTTTTTCAATAATTACATTCTAATTGTAATAACGCTACTATATTTCATACTTTATTCTATTTTACTTTACCTGCTCTTTCTTTTTTTCCTACCTTCCCTTCCTCCCTCCACTCCTCCTTTCCTTCTTTCTTTTTCTTTCATCACTCCCTCCCTCCCACCCTTCTTCTTTCCACTTTCTTTTTCTTTCCTTCCTCCCTCCCTCCCTCCTGTCTTTCTTTCTTTCCTTCCCCCTCCCTCCCTCCCTTCTTCCATTCACTCTTCCTTTTGCTTTCATTCCTCCCTCCCTCCCTCCTTTCTTTCCATCCTTCGTCCCTCCCTCCCTCCTTTCTTTCTTTCTTTCTTCCGTCCTTCCTTCCTTTCTTCCCTTCTTCCTTTCTTTCCCTCTGTCTTTCTTTCTTCTACTAATTCTTTCTTTCTACTTTTTCTCCCTGTTATTCTGAGCCGGGTGGATGAAAGGCTTTTGGTGCTGCAGCCAGGAGTCAGTGTTGTGCCTCTGAAGTGGGAGAGCCAACTTCAGACACGGGTCCACAAGAGACCTCCCAGCTCCACATAATATCAAGCAGCGAAAATCTCCCAGAGATCTCCATCCCAAAACCAGCACCCAGCTTCACTCAACGACCAGCAAGCTACAGTGCTGGTCACCCTATGCCAAGCAACTAGCAAGGCAGGAACACAACCCCACCCATTAGCAGAGAGGCTACCTAAAAACATAATAAGGCCATAGGCACCCCAAAACACACCACCAGACGTGGACCTGTCCACCAGAAAGATAAGATCGAGCCTCAACCACCAGAACACAGGCACTAGTCCCCCCCGACCAGGAAGACTACACAACCTACTGAAACAACCTTAGCCACTGGGGTCAGACACCAAAAACAACGGGAACTTCGAATCTGCAGCCTGCAAAAAGCAGACCCCAAACACAGTAACATAAGCAAAATGAGAAGACAGAAAAACACACAGCAGGTGAAGGAGCAAGATAAAAACCTACCAGACCTAACAAATGAAAGGTAATATGCAGTCTACCTGAAAAAGAATTCAGAATAATGATAGTAAAGCTGATCCAAGATTCTATTTCCAAGATCCATAATCTTGGAAATAGAATAGACAAAATGCAAGAAACAGTTAACAAGGACCTAGAAGAACAAAAGATGAATCAAGCATCAATTAAAAACACAATAAATGAAATGAAAAATACTCTAGATGGGATCAATAGCAGAATAACTGAGGCAGAAGAACGGATAAGTGAGGTGGAAGATAAAATAGTGGAAATAACTGCTGCACAGCAAAATAAAGAAAAAAGAATGAAAAGAACAGAGGACAGTCTCAGAGACCTCTGGGACAACATTAAACGCACCAACATTCGAATTATAGGGGTTCCAGAAGAAGAAGAGAAAAAGAAAGGGACTGAGAAAATATTTGAAGAGATTATAGTTGAAAACGTCCCCAATATGGGAAAGGAAATAGTTAATCAAGTCCAGGAGGCACAGAGAGTACCATACAGAATAAATCCAAGGAGAAATACACCAAGACACATATTAATCAAACTGTCAAAAATTAAACACAAAGAAATCATATTAAAAGCAGCAAGGCAAAAACAACAAATAACACACAAGGGAATCCCCATCAGGTTAACAGCTGATCTCTCAGAAGAAACTCTACAAGCCAGAAGGGAGTGGCAGGACATAATTAAAGTGATGAAGGAGAGAAACCTGCAACCAAGATTACTCTACCCAGCAAGGATCTCATTCAGATTTGATGGAGAAATTAAAACCTTTACAGACAAGCAAAAGCTGAGAGAGTTCAGCACCACCAAACCAGCTTTACAACAAATGTTAAAGGAACTTCCCTAGGCAAGAAACACAACAGAAGGAATATACCTACAATAACGAACCCAAAGCAATTAAGGAAATGGGAATAGGAACATACATATCAATAATTACCTTAAATGTAAATGGACTAAATGCTCCCACCAAAAGACACAGAGTGGCTGAATGGATACAAAAACAAGACCCATATATATGCTGTCTACAAGAGACCCACTTCAGACCTAGAGACACATACAGATTGAAAGTAAGGGGATGGAAAAAGATATTCCATGCAAATGGAAATCAAAAGAAAGCTGGAGTAGCAATTCTCATATCAGAAAAAATAGACTTTAAAATAAAGACTATTAGAAGAGACAAAGAAGGACGCTACATAACAATAAAGGGATCGATCCAAGAAGAAGATATAACAATTGTAAATATTTATGCACCAAACAGAGGAGCACCTCAATACATAAGGCAAATACTAACAGCCATAAAAGGGGAAATCGACAGTAACACAATCATAGTAGGGGACTTTAACACCCCACTTTCACAAGTGGACAGATCAAAATGAAAATAAATAAGGAAACACAAGCTTTAAATGATACATTAAACAAGATGGACTTAGTTAATATTTATAGGACATTACATCCAAAAACAACAGAATACACATTTTTCTCAAGTGCTCATGGAACATTCTCCAGGATAGATCATATCTTGGGTCACAAATCAGGCTTTGGTAAATTTAAGAAAATTGAAATTGTATCAAGTATCTTTTCCGACCACAGTGCTATGAGACTAGACATCAATTACAGGAAAAGGTCTGTAAAAAATACAAACACATGGAGGCTAAACAATACACTACTTAATAACGAAGTGATCACTGAAGAAATCAAAGAGGAAATTAAAAAATTCCTAGAAACAAATGACAATGGAGACACGATGACCCAAAACCTATGGGACACAGCAAAAGCAGTTCTAAGGGGGAAGTTTGTAGTAATACAATCCCACCTTAAGAAACAGGAAACATTTCGAGTAAACAACCTGACCCTGCACCTAAAGTAATTAGAGAAAGAAGAACAAAAAACCTCCAAAGTTAGCAGAAGGAAAGAAATCATAAAGATCAGATCAGAAATAAATGAAAAAGAAATGAAGGAAATGATAGCAAAGATCAACCAAACTAAAAGCTGGTTCTTTGAGAAGATAAACAAAATTGACAAACCATTAGCCAGACTCATCAAGAAAAAAAGGGAGAAGACTCAAATCAATAGAATTAGAAATGAAAAAGGAGAAGTAACAACTGACACTGCAGAAATACAAAAGATCATGAGAGATTACTATAAGCAACTCTATGCCAATAAAATGGACAACCTGGAAGAAATGGACAAATTCTTAGAAATGCTCAACCTGCCAAGATTGAATCAGGAAGAAATAGAAAATATGAATAGACCAATCACAAGCACTGAAATTGAAACTGTGATTAAAAATCTTCCATCAAACAAAAGCCCAGGACCAGATGGCTTCACAGACGAATTCTATCAAACATTTAGAGAAGAGCTAACACCCATTCTTCTCAAACTCTTCCAAACAATATCAGAGGAAGGAACACTCCTAACCTCATTCTATGAGGCCACCATCACATTGATACCAAAACCAGGCAAGGTTGTCACAAAGAAAGAAAAATACAGGCCAATATCACTGATGAACATAGATGCAAAAATCCTCAACAAAATACTAGCAAACAGAATCCAACAGCACATTAAAAGGATCATACACCATGATCAAGTGGGGTTTATTCCAGGAATGCAAGGATTCTTCAATATATGCAAATCAATCAATGTGATACACCATATTAACAAGTTGAAGGAGAAAAACCATATGATCATCTCAATAGATGCAGAGAAAGCTTTCTACAAAATTCAACTCCCAATTATGATAAAAATCCTGCAGAAAGAAGGCATAGAGGGAACTTTCCTCAACATAATAAAGGCCATATATGACAAACCCACAGCCAACATTGTCCTCAATGGTGAAAAACTGAAACATTTCCACTAAGATCAGGAACAAGAAAAGGCTGTCCACTCTCACCACTCTTATTCAACATAGTTTAGGAAGTTTTAGCCACAGCAATCAGAGGAGAAAAGGAAATAAAAGGAATCCAAATTGGAAAAGAAGAAGTAAAGCTGTCACTGTTTGCAGATGACATGATACTATACATAGAGAATCCTAAAGATGCTACCGAAAAACTAATAGAGCTAATCAATGAATTTGGTAAAGTAGCAGGATTCAAAATTAATGTACAGAAATCTCTGGCATTCCTGTACAGTAATGATGAAAAATCTGAAAATGAAATCAAGAAAACACTCCCATTTACCATTGCAACAAAAAGAATAAAATATCTAGTAATAAGCCTACCTAAGGAGACAAAAGACCTGTATGCAAAAAATTATAAGACACTGATGAAAGAAATTAAAGATGATACAAATAGATGGAGAGATATACCATGCTCCTGGATTGGAAGAATCAATATTGTGAAAATGACTCTACTACCCAAAGCAATCTACAGATTCAATGCAATCCCTATCAAACAACCACTGGCATTTTTCACAGAACTAGAACAAAAAATTTCAAAATTTGTTTGGAAAAACAAAAGACCCCGAATAGCCAAAGCAATCTTGAGAACAAAAAATGGAGCTGGAGGAATCAGGCTCCCTGACTTCAGACTATACTACAAAGCTACATTAATTAAGACAGTGTGGTACTGGCATAAAAACAGAAAGATAGATCAGTGGATCAGGATAGAAAGCCCAGAGATAAACCCACGCGCATATGGCCAACTTATCTTTGATAAAGGAGGCAGGAATATACAGTGGAGAAAGGACAGCCTCTTCAATAAGTGGTGCTGGGAAAACTGGACAGGCACATGTAAAAGTTTGAGATTAGATCATTCCCTAACACCATACACAAAAATAAGCTCAAAATGGATTAAAGACTTAAATGTAAGGCCAGAATCTATCAAACTGTTAGAGGAAAACATAGGCAGAACACTCTATGACATAAATCACAGCAAGATCCTTTTGGACCCACCTCCTAGAGAAATGGAAATAAAAACAAAGATAAACACATGGGACCTAATGAAACTTCAAAGTTTTTGCACAGCAAAGGAAACCATAAACAAGACCAGAAGACAACCCTCAGAATGGGAGAAAATATTTGCAAATGAAGCAACTGACAAAGGATTAATCTTCAAAATTTGTAAACAGCTCATGCAGCTAAATAGCAAAAAAACAAACAACCCAATCCAAAAATGGGCAGAAGACTTAAATAGGCATTTCTCCAAAGAAGATATACAGACTGCCAACAGACACATGAAAGAATGCTCAACATCATTAATCATTAGAGAAATGCAAATCAAAACTACAATGAGATATCATCTCACACCAGTCAGAATGGCCATCATCAAGAAATCTAGAAACAATAAATGCTGGAGAGGGTGTGGAGAAAAGGGAACACTCTTGCACTGCTGGTTGGGAATGTGAATTGGTACAGCCATTATGGAGAACGGTATGGAGGTTCCTTAAAAAACTAAAACTAGAACTACCATATGACCCAGCAATCCCACTACTAGGCATATACCCTGAGAAAACCATAATTTAAAAAGAGACATGTACCAACATGTTCATTGCAGCTCTATTCACAATAGCCCGGAGATGGAAACAACCTAAGTGTCCATCATCAGATGAATGGATAAAGAAGATCTGGCACATATATACAATGGAATATTACTCGCCCTTAAAAAGAAACGAAACTGAGCTATTTGTAATGAGGTGGATAGACCTAGAGTCTGTCATACAGAGTGAAGTAAGTCAGAAAGAGAAAGACAAATACCGTATGCTAACACATATATACGGAATTAAAAAAAAAAATGTCATGAAGAACCTAGGGGTAAAACGGGAATAAAGACACAGACCTACTTGAGAATGGACCTGAGGATATGGGGAGTGGGAAGGGTAAGCTGTGACAAAGCGAAAGAGAGGCATGGACATATATACACTACCAAACGTAAGGTAGATAGATAGTGGGAAGCAGCCGCATAGCACATGGAGATCAGCTCGGTGCTTTGTGACCGCCTGGAGGGGTGGGATGGGGAGGGAGGGAGGGAGGGAGATGCATGAGGGAAGGGATGTGGGAACAGATGTATATGTATGACTGATTCACTTTGTTATAAAGCAGAAACTAATAAAAAAATGAAATAAACAAAATTGTTCACTGAAAAAAATTCTTCTGATAGCAAAATTCTGAAATAATCTGCATGAAACACTCTGCAGGCATTTGAACAATTGAGTTAGGTATGTATGTACTAATGTGGAAAACATTTACAACATATATTGGGAAGAAGTTGAAAATGTATGTTTATTATAATCCCATTTATAACTGAGCCTTGTTTAATTTTAATAGTATTCTAGTTTAAATAGTATATCTATATATCTATATATCTATATCTATATCTATATCTATATATATAATACTATATTTTTCCTTCTTATATATCAATAAAATCATATCTGCTGTGACTCCTGGATTTGGAGGCAATGTCCTATGAGAATTTCTTTAAAAATCCTGTGGGGTTTGGGAGAACAATGATTGAATGATCTCATAAAACAGAGCTGCTCTACAAGGGGGGAAGATCTGATCAATGGATGGTTATGAGAGAGAGAGACAGACAGAAACATTCACATTATAAGGTCAAATTATCTTGAAACCTCTTTGTTAAAACAGCTTATATTTCCTCTACCGAAAACAGTAGAAAGTCAAGTTGAATTGACTATTAAAATAAAGTAGGGACCTGACTATGAATTAATCTGGAGTATAAAACACAGCAAGGCTTCTCATGGACTTAAATGTATAGAACTATAGAAAATAGAAATATACAAAGTAAAAAGCCTGGGAAAACCAGGAGAGCCCACAGAAGCACAACTCCTTGGTTCTATTTAAGAAAATCTTTAGTTCTCATCAGATCTAGTGAACATGTGTTAAGGAGAAGCTCTGCGCAGGAGTGCAGCCTGAAGATGTGGGGACTCTCCGATCTTGTAAACCCAGCAATTCTCCTCAAAATTTGGTTTGAAAAATAAATAGACATATGCAAAAATGTACCTGCAAATGGCAGTATTATATATAACAGTGAAGTTTTATGTATATACTCTATTATTATACATAACTGTGAATATCATCTATATCCCAAAGAGCTTATTCTGATATTTGGCTTATTTTAACATATAAAGAAAAATGTAGACAATTAGATCTCCTTATTTTGTTTATGACTTTTATTACATAAATCAGATCAGAATAACTTAATCCCTTTACTCCCAATTTCTAACTTTTGAGGAATCGTATCTGATCTGCCCCACTTTGATAAAACTACATCACTGTGCTGGTAGACACTTCACCACATCATGTACATAGAGGCATTGATGACTTCTGTCCTTGACTATCTTTACAAGGATATTTGTCTTCCTCCAGGGTAAAGGACAGATTTGTTTCCTGTAGAATGGGAAGGGGCAGGGGGTAATGGTGAATACTATCTCCCTCCAGGGCCAATATTTAGCAGGTTTGCTAGCAACTCCTTTATAAAAGGATCCTTTATAAACTTGGATTTTTACAGCTTTGATAAAAACCTACTGCATGCCCGTCACCCATCTAGAATGTTCTTCATTGGGTCATGGGATTAAGAGACTGGGAACCAGAACAAACATGAAGCTCATGATTCCTGCTCTGCCAGGAGTAGTCAAGTGCACTAGCTCTGATTCAGGTGTCCCTGGTATTCTATCAGCATTTATGAAACTGTGGCAACCTAACCTGCAAGCTTGCAAGAAAGGTGAAATTACAGACTCTTCACATTTCTTGATATTTCGTGTTTATTTTGAATACTGTATTAGTTAATTCATGCAGAGGGTAAAGATTATTCACACACACACACAGCAATAAACAATGTAACAGATTGTCCTTCTATGTGAATTGCAGAAATATATAGACATAATATTAAGACATATATCTGGAAAAATCATGACCAAATGTCAACCAAAATTATGTTTGAGTATTAGAATTTTTCTTTATTATGCTTCTTTTTCCTATTTAAATTGTCTTTTCTAATGAGCATGCATCCTTTGATAACATATTTTTTCTAAATAAAAATATGAAATCCACACAATTGTGTGTTATAAGAGTAATTTTGATGGTCATAGTGTTTTCAGAAATCAAACTTCGCAAAGGGTTTTTCTTGATAAATATGCAAACAATTTTTATAAACAACTTGCAGTCTCTTAAATATCAGTCACTTCCTAAGCTTAAAAATAAAATTTGAGGGCCTCCCTGGTGGCGCAGTGGTTAAGAGTCCGCCTGCCGATGCAGGGGATACGGGTTCGTGCCCCGGTCTGGGAGGATCCCATATGCCGTGGAGCGGCTGGGCCCGTGAGCCATGGCTGCTGGGCCTGCGCATCCGGAGCCTGTGCTCCGCAACGGGAGAGGCCACAACAGTGAGAGGCCCGCATACCGCAAAAAGAAAAAAATAAAATAAAAATAAAATAAAATAAAATTTGAGGGAATTCATTCTGAGCATCCAGTAAGATGACATTATTGTCTTCTTCACTTAAATATTTTCTCCTTGTTTCACTCTTCCCATTTAATAAATCTATAAATTTACCCACATTTAAAAATTTTATATAAATACTTTATATTCAGTAAGCTATCTAATTATTTTAAACACAATATCTTTGCCCATATGTATACCTCTGTTAGGAAAATCAGATCATTCACCACAAATCACTTCTAAGTGTTCCTGAAGCAATGGAGAGAGTAATGTCAGCATTAGACATTATTCGTGTAGACCATTGAAATCCAAAATGGGAAGCTAGATTGTGTGAACAAGCCAGATGCCAGTATGAAAATTTGTCCTAGAGGGGCAGTATGCAGTAACACATTGTTCTTATTAAAATTTGAGCTAATAATTAATATTATAGACCATTCATTTTAACTTCACACCATGAAAATTAATAAATCATGAGCTACTGCAGACTGGTGAGCTTGATGGTGGCACATTCTTTAAGCTTGTTTCCCAAATGTTTTTACCCTAGTTTGTGTGTGTGTGTGTGCATGTGTGTGTGTGTATGTGCCCTTCAGCTAACAATCTAGGAATCTACTTTGTGATTGTTTCTAGTTTTTTTTTCATACTTGATATATTCAGTGTTAGACTGTTCAATTAGTTTCCTAAAATATGAAGAACTAATCAAAAATATGAATACATTGTAGGAGATGTATTTCCAAAAGTAAATATTTCCTTTTGAACATGGGGCAAGGCAAAGAAAATATGCTAACAAATACATCTTATAAAATGGGGCACAATACTTTTCTTCATTTAGTGATTACATCCTCATTGCACAAGTGATAAATGTTAGATACAGGAAAATTGAGTAATTAACCCAAGGTTGGTCAGCTAACAAGTAAGTGGGTCAAAAATCAAATCCACTATCTTACATGATATCCTAATAGTCATCTCAAATGGATTAAAAATTTGAACATAAAAACAGAAACTGTAAAACTCTAGAAAGAAACATAGGTGATAAGCCACTTAACATTTGTCTTGGGAATGATTTTTTGGGTTTGACACCAAAAGCAAAGGCAAAAAAAGCAAAAATAAAAAAAAAATGGGACTATGAAAACTAAAAAGCTTGTGCTCAACAAGGGAAACCATCAACAAAAAGGAAAAGGCAATCTACTAAATGGGAGAAAATATTTGCAAACCACATATCTGATAAGGGGTTGATATCCAAAATATAAAAAAAGCTCATACAAGTCAAAAGTGAAACAAACAACCCAATTAAAAAATGGGCAAATGGCCTGAATAGATGTTTTCCAAAGTAGACATACAAATGGCCAATAGGTATATGAAAAATGTTCAACCTCACTAATCAAGAAGGAAATTCAAATCAAAATCACAATGAGATATCACCTCTCAACATTTAGGATGGCAATTATCACAAAGACAAGAGAGGGACTTCCCTGTTGGCACAGTGGTTAAGAATCCTCCTGCCAATGCAGGGGACATGGGTTTGACCCCTGGTCCAGGAAGATCCCACATGCCGCAGAGCAACTAAACCCGTATGCCACAACTACCGAGCCTGTGCTCTAGAGCCCATGCTCTTCAACAAGAGAAGCCACCACAATGAGAAGCCCGCACACTGCAATGAAGAGTAGCTCCCGCTCGCCACAACTAGAGAAAGCCTGCACAACAACGAAGACCCAACACAGTCAAAAAAAAAAATAGATAACAAATGTTGGTGAGGATGTGGAGAAAAGGAAATCTTTGTTCACTGTTGGTGGGAATGTAAACTGGTATAGCCACTATGGAAAACAATGTGGAAGTTCCTCAAAAAGTTAAAAATATAACTACCATATGATCCTGCAATTCCAGTCCTGGGCACATATCCCAAGGAAATGGAGACAGTATGTTGAAGAGATATCTGTCCCTCCATGTTTATTTCAGCACTGTTTACAATATCCAAGGTATTAAAACAACCTAAGTGTCCATCAATGGATGAATGGATAAGAAAATGTGAAATATATATACATATAATAATAGAGGAATCTTATTTAACCTTATAAAAGAAGGAAATCCTGTCATTTGAAATAACATGGATGATCCTGGAAGGCATTATTCTAAGTGATATAAACCAGAGGAAGAAAGACAAATACTGTATGGTTCACTTACATCTAGAATCTAAAACAAACAAAAATAAATTGAACTCATAGAAGCAGAGAAGAGAAAAATGGTTATTGGGGCTGGGGCTGGAGGGGAGTAGGGAAAGCCTTGTAAAAGGGTACAAACTTTCAGTTTTAATATGAATAAGGCCTAAGGATCTAATGTATGACATGGTGACTATTGCAGACAATGCTGTATTGTATAAGTGACATTTGCTAGGAGAGTAGACCTTAAATGTTTTGACCAAAATATGTATATATGAGTATGTATATATGAGAGGTGATAGAAGTGTTAAATGATTGATGGTGGAAATTGTTCCACAATGAATATGTATATCAAATCATCACATAGCACACTTTAAATATCTTACAATGTTGTCAATTACACCTCAATAAAGCTGAAAAAATCCATGTCTTCTCATAGTGTAGATATTTTCCACATGATTTTTCAGAGCAGGTATCATCATGTTCACAGTAACACTGACCTCACTCTTAAAATGCATTGTTTAATAGGCAAATAATTTCACTTTGTACACATGCCCTTTCTCACCATATAAAAGAAACTTTAGTACAGATAATACACACCATTATTAAATGTATAATACATAAAGCTGTGCAAAACTAAATGAAAAGACAACCCACCGAATGGGAGAAAATATTTGCAAAGGTTGGGACTGACAAGGGATTATTCTCCAGAATTTATGAATGGCTCATGTGGCTTAATATCATCCAAACAAACAACCCAATCAAACAGTGGTCAGAAGACCTACATAGACATTTCTGCAAAGAAGATATACAGATGGCCAAGAAGCACATGAAAATATGTTCAACATTGCTAATTATTAGAGAAATGCAAATCAAAACTATAATGAGGTATCACTTCACACCAGTCAAAATGGTTATCATCAAAAAAATCCACAAACAACAAATGCTGGAGAGGGTGTATAGAGAAGGGAAGCCTTCTACACTGTTGGTGGGAATGAAGTGGGTACAGCTGCTATGGAGAACAGTTTGGAGGTTCCTTAAAAAAACTAAAAATAGAGCTCCCATATGATCCTGCAACCCTACATGTGGACATATATCCAGAGAAAAACAGGTCTATATGGATAAAGACACCCCGATGTTCATTGAAGCACTGTTTACAATAATCGAGATATGGAAGCAACATAAATGTCCACTGACAGAGGAATGGATAAAGATGTGGTGCATATATACAATGGAACATTATTCAACCGTAAAAAAGAATGAAATAATGGCATTTGCAGCAACATGGATGAACCTAGAGATTGTCATACTGAGTGAAGTAAGTTATACCGAGAAAGAGAAATATTGTATGATATTGCTCATATGTGGAATCTAAAAAGAAATGATACAAATGAATTTATTTACAAAACAAAAACAGACTCACAGACTTGGAGAATAAACTTATGGTTCATTCTCTAAGGGGAAGGGTGAGAGGGAGGTATAGTTAGGGAGTTTGGGATTGACATGTACACACTGCTATATTTAAAATGGATAACCAACAAGGACCTACTGTATAACACAGGGAACTTTGTTCAATATTATGTAACAACCTAATGGGAAAATAATTTGAAAAAGAATAGATACATGTATATGTATAACTGAATCACTTTGCTCTACACTTGAAACTATCACAACATTGTTAATCAATGATATTCCAATATAAAATAAAAAGTTAAAAAAAATCTATTTCTGAAAAAAAGTTGTACAAAAGTGAGATTAATATATAATATGACAATTTACTGAATATGAAATAAATAAATGTGTTTATATAATAACTTTCCTGTATATTTCCACCCTATGTAAATATATACATATACTTACATACATATGTGCATTTAAAACAATGTGATTGCTTAAAGTCCTCAATACTTTTTCATGATGGAGGGCCATAAAAATTTTTATTGGAAATTTTCAGAGCAGTTATTGCTACTTACTCATCATACAAAAGCAATAAACTTAATAGTATAACTATAGATTGTTTTATTTTGACTTGTTTCTTATCCTCTGTATCCCAGATTGAATTTGTTCAGAAAACACACTGAAATGAAGTTTTCCAGAAATTCCTGAGAAATAATAATTTTTGAAATATTGAATTCTTCGTTAAAAGATTTCTAGGTCACATGCTAAGTCAATTCTAAAAATATCATACCTACAGAATTAACATGTAGGGATGTCTTAGGCAGTGAAAAGCAAGTGGAAGTTAATGATGCATAACCAAAGTCGAATCTGGAATTCTACAATATGATGCAGTTTGAATGTGAGAAAAATGAGTCTGCTATGTGGAATCTGGGTTCACTGCATTTTTCTAAATAGAATCATATCACTGTTATTACCAACATGTACTTAGTAATTACAAGACACTCACCATTCTATGGGTTTTTTAAGAATTATGTCATTTAATTCTCAGTACAAGCCTATGTAATGTGTATTGTTGTTATCTTTACACTTTCAGTGGAAAATTCAGTAACAAACAGATTAAGTAATTTTCCCAAAGCCCAACTGATATTGAATGCAGGCAAGAATTTCAGCCCAGTTATTCTTGCTCTGTGGTCCATACTCTTAAACATCACGTTACCTGGTATCTAGTCCCAAGCATCTCTCTTTTGTATTCAACTAAACCAAATGAACACACACACACACACCACACACACACACACACATGCACATGCATATACACTTATATTTTTCCTTTCTTTTTGGTTTGCTTTTGTTTTCTATGCACAGAACATTTCTTGAGAAATATTGCATAATTCATGCCTAGATAGATCTGTTCCTTTATAACCACCACCCATGTAATATTATTGTTACATGAAATATGCTAAGCTTTATGTAAAATTTAGATAAAATTAAACAAAACTAAGTTAAATTAGATACAAATTTGTAAGTACTCACAGCCTCCCATTTTCTTCCCATTCCCTTTAATAAAAATTAGATAAGTTAGACGTAGTATATTTTGTTGTATTAATGAGAATAATGGGTACAGGTGCTTAAATCAAGAAGTTATAAAACATAAGACTGATTTAAATTAGTAAAGACTTGGAGAAAGAGCGTCATAAGGCCTGTGAGACAGGAAAGCAGAAGTTTTGAGAAGTATGAACAAAAATAGATAGGAGTTAATCGAACATATTTCATGTAATCTCTGTTTCAAGGTTTGATACCCCTTATTTTGCCACTCTCAGAACATCACTTGTAAAGATCTATATAATTCTGCACACCGATCATGAACTGTATTTACATTTCCTTAGCACCTTGCTCACAAGGGAGCTCCTCTTTACTCAGGACAAAAAATAGTGGTGATTTAAAGAATGAAATAACGTTCAAAATATCAATCAAGGAAATGTGAGAATTCTGAATTTAAAACTAATAGGTCGTCACCTAGCATCATTCTACCAACACAAATACAAGGAGATTGATATTTACAT
Source organism: Mesoplodon densirostris (assembly GCF_025265405.1). Taxonomy (NCBI): domain Eukaryota; kingdom Metazoa; phylum Chordata; class Mammalia; order Artiodactyla; family Ziphiidae; genus Mesoplodon; species Mesoplodon densirostris. Next base: position 74,386,589 of record NC_082672.1, read on the forward strand.
GAAAGGATACTGCACATCACAAAAGAGAATCCCACTTGCTTACATGATGCTCCCTCCAGGGCATAGCTGGGGAGACAGCCTTTGACTTCACATTGCCATGTTTCTGTGTAACATTTTTGAAGGTGCTAGCTTGAGTTATGGTCGGGATAACTTATTTTATAGTTCAAAAGCAGCAACCTGGTTTTCATTTTATGAAATAATATAGTTGGTGCCACCTCTAATAAACCTGACAGTTACTCAGGGCTTTTGTGCCTGATGTCTAAGGACAGAGAAAAAGTATTGCTTTGAAAAATATTGTACTGTAAGATGGAGATACAGGGATTTCTGTAGAAAATAAAATTTTCTGACAAGGCCCTCTCATCTTGGCAAGATATGAACCAGATGTTCATTCTGTATTTAGACACATTACTAATAATTAAAAAGACATTGTTTTCTTCAACAGCTGACTGCACCAGTCTTTGACTTACACGAAAATAGATAAAGGCTTCAAGACAGCTGCTTCGGGCCTCCCTGGTGGCGCAGTGGTTGAGAGTCCGCCTGCCGATGCAGGGGATACGGGTTCGTGCCCCGGTCTGGGAGGATCCCATATGCCGCGGAGCGGCTGGGCCCGTGAGCCATGGCCGCTGGGCCTGCGCATCCGGAGCCTGCGCATCCGGAGCCTGTGCTCTGCAACGGGGGAGGCCACAACAGTGAGAGGCCCGCATACCACAAAAAAAAAAAAAAAAAAAAAAAAAAAAAAAAAAAAAAAAAAAAAAAAAAAAAAGACAGCTGCTTCAAGCAGAAAACAGCATCACATTTTATTTATTTTTTATATTAATTTTTTTTGAATTTTATTTATTTTTATACAGCAGTTTCTTATTAGTTATCCACTTTATACATATTAGTGTATATATGTCAATCCCAATCTCCCAATTCATCCCACCACCACCTCCCCCGCCCCGATCACATTTTAATAATCGAATTTAGGAACTCCTATTTTCAAAAATCAGAAAATATTTATTTGTATTAAGACAACTGACTCTTTTTAAAAAGCTTTCTGTCTTAAACTCACAGTTTTATACCTTATGACATATATATGTGTGCAAACAGTTATTTGCAGACTGTTGAATTTTGCCATTGAGGTTCCTTAAGGAGAAAAAATACTGAAAATTGCAATCCATGAGTTTATGTATTATACACGTGTCAAGATGTAAATCTGTTCAATTTTTCAAAGGAGTCTACTATGATCATGACCATTAACCAAGAAACAGGTGTCGCTGAAAATGTTGAAAAAAATATAATACATCAGTTCATTTATTTGTTTCATTTAATTCTTTAGAAACAAGATAAATATAAAATATTTATCCAACGGTATAAGAATTAATGAGGGAGGTGTTCTGGCATAAAATATGATACCATGTGTAAAATAGTATAAGAATAATAAAGTAAATTGGGAGAGGAGGCTAGACTGAATATTTCCTTTGTGTCTATGACTAGATGGTCAGGGCAGGGAGACGATTATCATGGAAGTCTTATGGAGGTGCTTTCAAAATTGATTGTGTTTTATTCATTTTATACCCTTAGTTTGGAACACAGTGCTTAGGTAAACGTAGGTACTTTATAACTATGATGGTAAATAAATAACTGGGTGGATACACAAAACAAGTTTTAAAGAATGAATCCAAACTAGAAAATTTGGTGAAAAATGTAAATATTATTCTGAACAAGTTATTCCATAACATGAAAAATATCTTGTGTAAATGCATGCAAGTGAAAACAGTGTGTGTGGATGTGATACAAGAAACATTCTTAATTTGGTTCAACTAGAGTTTCTATGGGAAGAATAGCATATGAGACAGACAGAGTAGGTGAAACACAGATTATAGTGCTCCTTGATTAAGGAGAGAAGGGGGTTGGCGGAAATATGGTGCGTCTATTTCAGAAAGGTAGCTCCAGAAGCAGTGAGAGAGTGATTTGATGGTGGTGATGATAAAGAGGAAAAAGCTGCTGGTGGTGGTAATGGGAATTTCATGTTGAGAAAAAATTAGGATGCAGCAAAAAGAAGACATGAAAAAGGCCAGTTCTAGGGCAATAATTCCTAAAGGAGTTAGAGAGATATAGAGATTGTGAATTAATATTCTGGAAACAGGGAATGAGCACAGTGAAATTTCTGAATCCTATGTGTATTTTTCCAAAAATAGCACCAACTCTGCAAGTGCTTATACCAAAAAGTTACAAATTACAAGAGCAACTCCATTATTAGTGCTACCAGTGTCATTAGTCATTTTGTGAACAAAAAACATATGCATGTCTCTTGCAGCTTGTTTCAAAGACTGGAAAAGCTAAGGTATTTCGGGACCAATGCCCTGGAAAAGCTCTAAGGTGAAACAGAAGGTAACTGTGTAACAATAGGGCCAAATTCTCCAAGGCAACACAGTGCAGCACTGTGTGTTTCAAAGGATCAGATTCATAAAGCCACACATCAAAACTACTGCTAGAACAAGGAGTTATGAAAGCATCCCCAACACCACAGACACACTCAAAATATTCATAAACCAAAGCAAACCAGATTAAAGCACCCAATGTTGCCATCCATCTTTTGAAGTGTAAAACAGACAAGGGGAATGCATTTTGAAAATGAGGGCACCTAATATGACTTTGTAAAGTAACTTTATCCTAAAATGCCAGTATTATGGGCAATAAACATACAATCAAAGCAGTAAATATTGTTTCAAACTAATTGAAACATTGAAGAGAATTCCATTTTGGGTTTCAGAATATGCTTTCCACAACTGCAGCAAGAAAAAGACTAACTTTGAACTTGGTACCCTCTCCAAGTCCAACTTACTTTCCACCTCAGTCTGGATTGGAGCAGTGGTCACCTGTAGTCTCCACATGGGATTGGACTGCTTTCAAAATTCTCTTTATGACACTGTTGGCATGAAAGCTCAATAATGCCCCAAGCTTGATCTTTAAATGGCATTATTTTTGAACAGAGTCTTGAGAAAAAGAATTACTATTCTCTCCATTTGTTCAAAAGGGGAAGGTTTTCTTATGTTTATAAAAGCCTAGGTGTTTATTAGTTAATTATTCAGCTAGTACAGATTCCTGAATACATGTGGTCCAGAAGGTTGCAGTGGGAGGATCAGGGAGTATAGGACATAGAAGAAAGACATATGGACCTACAGTTTGTGTGCACATGTTTACTGATGTTCATGAATGTGGGTGAGATGAGAAAGCCTGCAAAACCGGAGCCCTGGGGATTTCTAGTTACTCCGCGAGACCCATGCGCTAGCCACGACTTGTGTGTTTTAAATAATGTTTCTTGTGAGACTTCTTCATATGATAAGAGTGGCTTTCCTGTCCTTCTTATTCCAGAGATCCTGGAAGGAGACTATCCCACTTTGGCAAAGCTCCATGAAACTAACAAGGCGAGGGGAGGTTGTGCACAAAAATGCATTGCTACAGGTATCGCATTCCAAATATAAGATATTCTACTTTCTTTGTTTTAAGGGTTTGTTTCCAGAGAACTAATGGTGTTCACTTATCTCAGATTTCATAATAGCAAGCTAAATCTATTGATATTTTGGAAGATAATTTGAAAAAGTAGATGCTGGAGATCCTTGTCTTTCTAAGAAAGACAAGTTGACATTATTTCAGTAATATAGTTTTATAGGGTTTGCATTAGAATGGTGGATACAAAATAGAAAGACAGATTCTAGAAATGCTTTAATGATCAATAAGAATTGGTAAATTACTGCTTTTGGTAGGTGAGGGAGGATTTTAGGCTTGTGTAGCTGACCAATCATATTAATAATGGGGGGAAAAAGAGGAAAGCTTGTTTGGGGGGATATGATAAGTTTATTTTTATGTTTATTGAACTTAGTTTACAAATTCAGATAAGGAGTAACCAGGATGAAAACATACTTTACTTTTTAACTGGGTCAGGTCTTTAATGTGGAGGAAACGGGCTTCATCATCAACAGAGAGACTTGCTTTAAAATCTGCATCCTGCACTTGACTGGTGTGTGATGTGGGGAAAGTTATTTGACTTACTTGAAATTCATTTTCATAATTCATAAAATAGTTTAATGAGACACCTCTCCCAGTTGTTGGTGTATAAAGTACCTAGACCTCATTAAGCCCTTGAAATTGTTGATCTAACTCACCTTCCCACTCCCTTTCTTTAATTCTGTGTTAAGGTGTAGATGACCAAAACAAAATTTACCTTAAGGAATATAGAGTTCTTCCTGTTTACTTCAAAAAGAGCATATCTAACTGAAGTGCATGCCCTTTAAAACTATGCTATGAGGCTCTTCTCAAAATTCCATCATTCAATTGTTATGGGTGTTTATACTTAGGTTTAAGGTAGAGCGAGGCCAGAAATTGCAGTAAAATAGTGATTTCTTGGCCGTGTTATGAGAGTCACTACCTCAAAGGATCTCAAGGAAGGATTATGAAAGATACTAAACTTCATGTCAATGTGGAAATTCCTTAGAATTATTTGTACCATTCATTTATGCTTTCTTCTTTGATGCATGCGGGGTATGTGTATGTGTATCACGAGCTGAGACACTCTTGGAATTTTACTGCTCTGAGCTAGTCTGCCTCTCACTACGGGCAGTTCTGCTGTAACACTTGTTTTGTAAACACAAATTTATTTCAATGTAATTGACATATTAAAGAATGATTTGTGCCTAATGTGAATTTTGTGTTCTCTTATGCATGAATTCTTCCTTGTGAAACACTAGGTGAATGCAGAAAACTACACTGGGATGAACAGAGCCATCCAGGAATCTATAAAACACACACACACACACACCCCTCAAACATCTCCCAAAGACCTCAGTTCACCCAAACACGTTCTGAAGTCACAACCGTCCATCTGATTTCAGATAACCCTCTTGCCAGCGCTTCACAAGAAGCTGAAACCTTCCAATGTCCACTTACAAAAGCAGACTTAAGGCCTTTTTCAAGGTAAAGATTATATTTTATTTAATTTCATATATTTTATTAATTATTTAATGTGCATATCACTGTACCACCACTTTTATCAGTTTCTTATCTTGTTCAAATGTGTCTCTGTGTTACGCTGTTGAATATTGTGCCCTTTACCACCTATTTCACATCAGTCCTGTGGTCTTTATTGTGTGATTTCGCCTAGTAGAGTACTTTTTAGGAATGCATGTGCCACACAGCAGAACTGACTCTACCCCTGAACTTGACCAGGTAACATGAACCTCTGCAATACTGCTTCCTCTTCTTTAAAAAGGAGAGAAGAGTGATATCCATCTCATAGGGCTGTTGAAGAATTAAAGAAAATGATGTATCATACACTGGGCCTTTAGCACACACCATGGGACATCAGAGCACTTAATGCACATTACATGTTGTAGGAAGCAGAAGAACAGCCCTCAAAGGTGTCCACACTCTATCCCTGGAGTACCTTTTGCTATGTGGAAAAATGGAATTTGCAGATGTAATTAAGCTCTTGGACCTTCAAATAGGGAGAGTATCCTGGATTACATGGGTGGGCCCAGTGTAACCACATGAACCCTTAAAAGCGGAGAACTTTCTCAGGCTGGAGTCAGAGAGATGCAGCAGAAGGAGATATCAGAGAGGTTCAAGAGAAGGACCTGACACATCCTTGGTGATTTGAAGATGGAGGGAGGATGTGAAGTGGGGTGAAGGAGGCTTTAAGGAAAAGCCCCAGGCTGACAGCCGGCAAGGAAACTGAAAGCTCAGCTAGGTAACTGTAAGACACTGGATTCTGCTGACAACCTGAATGAGGTTGCTGCAGACTCTTCCTAGCAGCTGACACTTCGATTTTGATCTTGTGAAAAGTGGAGCGGAGAAACCAAACTAGCTCACCCATTCTTCTGAGTTGTGGCATAATAAGTTTGGAATGTTTAAGTGCTAAGCTTGTGGTAATTCACTATGGCAACAACAGAAAACTAATGTAGGCATTGTTATTGTTATTATTCTTATTAAATACTTATAGTTCTTATAAAGAGCAGATTGTTACTGGGTAAGAAAAAATATCATTTTTAACCAAATTGTATTTACTAAACAGAACCTTCTTTAGGGTCATCCCTTTTAAACTTTGGCTATGGATAAGGTATATGGACTTAATTTCTTGTAAAAATATCAATCATTTAACATATCTCATTAAAAAAATAATGTTTTGGGACATAAAAGATTTTCTCCATATAAGAGATTCCTTTAAACCTGAATTCAAACCTGAATATAGTCATTATTTTGAGTTTTTAAAGTTAACCATTCAGTCATCAGTTACTACCTTGAATAGTAGCAGGAAATGAAGAGAGGAAAAGCTCCAGAGAAAAGACCTTGGGAAGAAGGGAAGGGCACTCCAGGCAAACTTTATTTGCCCCCAGATTAGTTTTTGGCCAGTAGTTCTTTATGCTTCACTAAACTTCACTGTTCATGTGTCAGTCAGTCCTGAATCTTGCAGTTGGAAGGATAATAAACATGAATAATAAGTCTATGGAATAGAGTCCTACTACAGCTGTAACAAATTACTACACAATTTGGGTCTTAAAACAACAGAACATTATCATCTTACAGTTCTGGAGGTTTGACGTCCAAAATGAGCCTCCCTGGGGTAAACTCAGGAGCCTCTGGTGGATAATCTGTTTCTTTAAGTCTTCCCATTTGTAGAGGCAGCCAGCGTTCCTCGGCTCCTGGCCACTTCCTCCACATTCACAGCTAGCAGGTGGCACCTCCAGATCCCTCTCTGACTGTGCTTCTATCAGCACAGCTCTTCTCACTCCAACCCTTCTGATTTTCCTGTGTAAGGACCCTTGTCCTTGTAAATCCAGGCAGTCTTCCCATCTCAGATCCTCAATTAGCTATATCAGCAAAGTCCCTTTTGCATATTCACACACTCTGAGATGAGGATGTGGATGTCTTTGGAAAGCCATTATTCTGCTTACCACAGCCTGGTATAACAAACATATTTCTAATAAAACACATACATCTCTAACATAATTGTAACAGCAATAATATTTTGCAAATTATTCAACAGTTACAGTGCAGTTTCTCCTCTTAAATCATGTTTTCTTGCAGCCTCATGGAGGTTTTTATTTTTATTTTTATTTTTTAATTTGTTCTTATTTTAGCTTTGGCTTCATAAGTAGATAGGACTTTTTTAGATAAGACAGATCAGCTAGTAAAGAAGGATAGGTTCTAGAAGAAGACCATATTAGTAAGAGAAAAAACATAAAAAAACAGTATGTTTGGGGACTCCTCCAAAACAAGGCTAGTTGTACCCCCCCACACACACAATCTGTCTTTATTTCTATCAATCTATCGATCAATCCATTTTCTGTGTATACAAATAATTTTCAAAATGATTTTTGGTACCTCTCTTGGTGTTTTATTTAAGTGCTTAAATGTACAAAGATTTGCTTACATTTTATGAGAGCCTAAATAAGGTATGGCGAGCTTATTCCATATTATTAAACATAGTCTTAGAGATCTAAAACCAGTCAGCATTTCTGTAAACTAAACGAAAGGTAATAAATAATTCTAATATTCTCTAAGCTGAATATTCCAATTTATCCTTTCATTCTACAACTACTCATCAAGTGCCTACAAAGTGGCAGATGCTATCCTCAGCATTGTTGATTTAGTACCACAGAAAATACCAATGACAAAACAGGCACAAGTATCTGTCCTTATGGAGCTTACATTCCAGTAAGGAAGCTGGGACATCGATCAATCAATCAATCAATCAAACAGATAAGTAAAATCTATCCTAACTCTAAGTGGTAAAGGAGAATGGGGGGAAATGGGGAAGAGGTTCTAGGGGAAGGTGGGTTCCAGGGAAAACTGCAATTTTAAATAGGGTGGTCTTGGAACACCTTGCTGAGAAGGTAACAGCTGAACAAAGTAAAAGGATGTATGGGATCAAATCTTGATTTGAATTTCTGGATAAGAGTCCTAGGAAGAGGAAGTGAAAAGTCTCAGAGCATCAAATGAGACTTTTTCGAGAAACTTCATTCCATCTTTCAACAAATGTTGATTGATGCCCTGGTGGGCCAGACAGTCTTACACACACTGGGAACACATCAGTGGGCAGAACAAATCCCCTTGCTTCCAGGGGCTTACGTTCCTAGGGGAAGATGACTTTCTTTCAAATTAATTCATTCTACTCTACCCACCATCTTTTTGAAAATGAGGTTAAATTATACACCATGCTCCTAAATTTTCCTATTTATGAAAGAAGAATAGTTTGCTAACCTTAAAAGACATTAGCTTTTAGAGAGTATTTAGCTAAAATGTATACAGTACTAAGAATTATTTTTATAGGAATAAGTTTGGCTATACAATGATCACAATCCTGGTTTAGGTTTCTGATTGTTACTTTGAATTTTGGTTCCATTGTACCTAGGCCTTACATTTGCTCCTAAGTTGGAACCTGATAACATTCAGAACAAAACTCATTTTATGAAGAAGATTTCCTAGAGTCTAATACCCAGTAAATTTAGTTAGTTTATTCAAATGTTACATGGTTTTCAGAGTAACGTGTGTTGCACAAATAAAATAAATCATGGATTTTTGGGAGAAGCTAAAGTGTTGTCAACTGGGCTGTAAATGTTTCAACATAATAAACAGTGTAGTGGAATAGGAATGGCTCCACAGTTGAAGATTTCAGTTTGTGATGGACTGATAAAAAAAGATCTGCTTTAGGTAGGAAAGAAAACAGACCAATGGATTCATTTTCAACAATGGAGATGGTCTAAAAGAAATATATATGTATTAGGATTGTCAGTTGACAGATGGTCGGACTGTATATAATAAAGCCAAAATATATTTTGACAAGAAAGTGGATGTATCTGACAGTTCACAAATCAGAATCCCAGGCAGCACAGATGAAAAAAAATATAATTGAATGTGTGCTAAGCTGATGCATAGTTAAATTTTCACAGCCCAAGGCAAGAGAGTATGGGAGATGGACAGGAGTATTAGCAGGTCTGATAAAAGAAAGAGAGTATGGGAGGCAAGAGAGTATGGGAGATGGACAGGAGTATTAGCAGGTCTAATAAAAGAAAGAGGCAGAGTAGGGATAAAGCAAATAAAAACAGAAAGAAGACAACATTCTATCACACGTAAGATTATTTTATTTTCAGTAACTTACTTGAAAAACCAAACTGAACCCTGCAATTCTGAATATATTCAAAGTTATCATTTTGAACAACACAGGGCTAGATTTAAATACTAGTATACTTTACCTAAAAATATAATATCTCTTAATGTAAAAGTGAATTTTCTCATATCCAGGAAGAGAATGCAAATTTCATTAACACTGTTTCACAAAATAATCCTATGAAATAGGAATAATAGCAATAATAATAATAATAATCCTAGGAAATAACACTTCAGTAGTGTGTTATTTTTGACCAGGTATTTAAATTAGTCTTTCTTTGGCCATTTAAATCAATCATAATTACTGTTATTTTAAGATACTATTCTATGTTAAGCAAATTTGAAAAGTGATGATTTATTTTTTTAGAAAATGAATGAATTGAATAACAGATTCCGCATTTTACCTTCGGTAATTAATATTATTCATCTAGTGTTGGCTTCTGAATTGTTTTCACAGGGACAAAAAACTCAATTTTATTTTGAAAATATCCATATCCTTCAAATTCTAAATACTTTTTAGGTCAGTATATCTGTAACAGCTATTCTTTATATTATAATTCAGAAAAGGTAAAATGTAACGGCTCCATAGTTGAAGATTTCAGAGGAGGAATCTCTTTCCTCCTAAGGAATCAAGCAGTCAGACATGGTGCCTTAATGTCCTTGACATCTGACTCATGAGCGATACCTGCAAAACCTTACCCAGTCATTACTCTTGTCAGGCACATATGCATTCACAACAGAAAAGTGAGACAACTATCAAAACATTTTTGGAAGAAACCCAAGTGTAGAAACAGACCAGTGTGGTCATCTTTAAAAATCAAGAGGGTCGGGCTTCCCTGGTGGCACAGTGGTTGAGAGTCCGCCTGCCGATGCAGGGGACGCGGGTTAGTGCCCCGGTCTGGGAAGATCCCACATGCCGTGGAGCAGCTGGGCCTGTGAGCCATGGCCGCTGAGCCTGCGCATCCAGAGCCTGTGCTCCACAACGGGAGAGACTACAACAGTGAGAGGCCCGCGTACCAAAAAAAAAAAAAAAATTAAGAGTGTCTAGACATCTTCTTGGTAAAGTACAGAGTGCCCAGAGATATTTTCCATTTATAGCTGAAACTAAAAGTGACACTGCTGGATATTTTACTATTGTTTATAGCATCATATTTGTGAATATTATATTATATCACTGCCATCTGTGCAGGTTCATAAATCCTAGAGCAATGAGGCCTCCTAATAAATCTGATGCACATTCTCTTCACATTATTGACCCCTTTTATTTGCTGATTCAAAAACTCTTCCATAGCATTTGTGATCTACGTATCATTATCCTTTATGTCTAACATCATTTCCTATAAATCAATAGCCTTCCTCCATGAAGGTGGCCCTGCAGAATGAGACACTCTATGCTTGTTCGAGCACAGAGCATACTGGATGTGGGGCCCGGCTTGCAATCTTTTCTGTACCCTGAGGAAAGAGTAGGCGATAGCCTGTGAACCTTTTACAGATTTTGTCATAGCCTCACCTGTTAGCTCTCTGGCCCTGGTGAGCAGACTCAGCTGTTTCATTCCAGTCACTGCTGACTGCGTCCATGGTCAGCAGTCTTGGTCACTCTAGCTCTGTCCCGCTACGTGACACTCCACTTCCCCATCACCTTCTTGTGTTTCTGCTTCTCTCAGGCCCCATCTGCTTAGAAATTAATCACTGAGGATTTATTTGGCACTCATAGTGTTCTTGTTATTTTTGTTTTAAACCATTTAGTGCAAAGAGTTCTGCTGAAGGACATATTTAGTGCTGATTTGACAGTGAACTTGAGGAGCTGATTTATATTAATTTATATTAAAAATACAAAAGAAAAACCCCACAAGATTATTTCAATTGAAGCAGAGAAAGCATTTGAAAAAAGTTCAATACACTTTCATGATAAAAGAGTCTCAACAAACCAGGAATAGATAGAAACTACCTCAACATAATAGCTGTATATAAAAACTCACAGTAAACATCATACTCAGTGAAGGACTGAAAGCTTTTTCTCTAAATCAAGAACAAGTCAGGGATGTCTGTTTTTCACTTCTATTTAACATAGTACTGGAAGTCCTAGCCAGAGCAACTAAGCAAGAAAAAGAAATAAAAGGAATGCAAATTAGAAAGGAAGAAGCAAAATTATCTCTGTTCACAGATGTTATGATCTTATATGATAAAATCCTAAAGATTCCACTTAAAAAACTGCTGAAATTAATAAACAAAGTCAGTAAAGTAGCAGGATACAAAGTCAATACACAAAAATCAGTTGCATTTCTATACAATAACAAAAGGAATTTAAGAAAACACTTTTATTTACAAAATCATCAAAAAGAATATAATACCTAGGAATTAATATAACTAATGAGGTAAAAGTTTTGTACATTGAAAACTACAAAACATTTCTGAAAGCAGTTATAGAGATAAATAAATGGAAAGACATCAGTGGGAATGAAAATCCTCAGACACTGTGGAAAACAGTATGGCAGTTTCTCAAAAAATTAAAAATAGGATTACCATACAATCCATCAATTCCACTTATGGATATATATTAAAAATAATGGAGAGCAAGGTCTCAAAGAGATATTTGTACACCCATGCTCATAGTAGCATTATTCATAAAAAAATAAAGTGTGGAAGCAGCACAAGTGTCCACTGACTGATGAATGGATAAGCAAAATATGGTATATACATATACTAGAATATTACTCAGCTTTAAAAAGGAAGAAAACTCTGACATATGACTTAACATGGATAAACATTGAGTACATTATGCTAAATGAAATAAGCCCATCACAAAAAGACAGATATTATATGATTCACTTACTTGAGGTACCTAGAATAGTCAAATTTATGGGGACAGAAAGTAAAATGGTGGTTGCCAAGGGCTGGAAGAAGAGATGAATGGGGAGTTATTGTTTAATGGGTACAGAGGTTCAGTTTTGCAGGTGAAAAGAGTTCTGGAGATGGATGGTGGTGATGGTTGCACAACAATAGAAATGTACTTAATACCACTGAACACTACACTTAATGATTAAGATAGTAAATTTTTATGTTTTGTATCTTTTATCACAATTAAAAATGGGAAAAAATGTAGGTAAGGCCTGTTTTTGTTTATAAAGAGTCCCTGAGTTTACCTCAACAGCAACTTAGCCCAGGATCTCATCATATCTTGCTGAGACAATGGCTTGATCCTTGAGCAGATCATGGATTTATGTCCATTGGAACAAATGTGAGGTGTAGATATTGTGAAATAAGTCAAAAGAACAGCTAATTTATTTGCAGCGTGCACTAGTCAGGGCAACATACCCAACTGAACACCACAATGTCTGCAATGGTATTCTCACTTCTAACTCCATTTGAAGATGAAATTGAAATCCTAAGGCTGTATACTATCATGAAACCCAAAGGTGGTAAGTTAGATTTTTGCTTACCGAATATTCATGCCAATTTCCATCCATGAGAGGAATATATTTCCCTGTCCAATTGATGTTCGTTTTAGCCGTGCAACTTGCTGTCTCTGGTGGAATGATAGTGGCCATAATGTGAGCAGAAATTGAAATGTGCTTCTCTGATTTGACTTGGCCTCTTGCACATATATCTTTCTCCATAAGAAGGAGATACCTCAGATGGTTGAAAGTGTAAAAAGAATGAAAAACAGGTGAGCTCAGTTCATAGTAGGAAACAAGCCAGACTGAGCAAAGTCTAGATTAGCTGAATTCTAGCCAATCCACAGATGAGTGAATAAAAACTAGATACTTATTGCTCCAGGCTACTGAGTTTTGATGTTTGTTACCATAACTGACTGGTACACTGAGGAAGAAGGGGGTTTTGTCAAAATACAAAGATGATCAAGATTTTAAAATTCCCTAGTTTGTGAAACTATATTGATTTAACTGGGTGAAGGAGCTGAAAAAAGTGGAAGTTTAGTTTTACTATACATGCAAAGATATGGTCTGAAGATTTGAAAGATAGAGCACCTAGTGAGAAGAGAATGGAGAAAAAAATGGGAAATAGAGATATATCTTAGGAATTTTATTGGTTAAAGGGAAGAAAGATATAAGACTGTTGCTGGAATAGGTGTTAAGGAGGAGAGAAGCGTTTTTGATTTTGTTGTTTACTAGTTATTATTCTTTAAATAAAGAAAGATTTTAAATATACTTACAATTACAAGAGAAGTGTCAATGGAACAGGAGGATTACAATGCAAGAGAGGAAGTTACTGACTGATTTTGCACAAAGCTATAGCTCAGTTTGCTTGTGAATGACATTCAGCACCCAGTGAAAGACAGGTAAAAAATTCTTACCCAGAGACGGGGGGTTGGGAGTGGTGAGAAAAAGAATGATGTTGCATATAAGTTCTAAAGACATGAGAAATGTGTATGCACATAGGTTTGTTGAAATGAGAAGAAAGACAGTGATAGTCCCTGGGCTAGATGGCTTATATTTGTTGTCACGGGATAAGGGGATTTTGTGATTCAGAAATTTGGAGAAGTCTACAAACAACTTGTGTGAGGAATTTTATTGTCTCTAAAATGTATGCATAAGATGACTGTTGAGAAGTAACAAAAGCTAAGTCTACAAAAAGTACATTAACATTGGGAACTGCATCTAAGCAAGGCCTTGGAGACCTGGAATGGATAAGGAGGGTTCCGGGAGTTATTCTGGGTGGAAGGTCACTTAGATCTGGCTTCCCCATCTCCCTTCTACCGTGTGTCTTACTAGCAGGCCCTGTGACTCTTCTGACCAAAATCCTTTAATGGCACCCAGTAGTCATGGGGAAAAGATCACTTTCTTTAGTGCTCTATATTAAATTATGACTCAGCAAATATTCACTCCTGACAAATAAAAGAAATGTACTTCCTTATTCTGTTAAAGAACGAGTCATTTTCTGCCCAAGATTTTCCAATATTTTTTGTATTCCACATTGGTCCACATATGTCAATGCCCCTCTCCCTTCATTGCATTAAATGTTCATCTCAGTTCTTTCTCCAAGAAACTTTTGTTGATTGTTTTACTTCCTGTTAATTCCTTATTTTACCAATGTGTTTGGCTCTTGCTATTTTTTATCATTTTCTTGATATAATGTAATTTTTTATTGTTTCTCTCTCCATGAATCTATCTATTTAATTTTCTTCTCTCCTTAAGCAGAACACAAGCTCTTGGGGCAAGGATGGGGGTGGGATTTACTGAGGACACCTACTTGCAAGTCTGCTCTATACTTCTGTGAACATCTATACATATTTGTGTCAATAACAAAGATAATGACAAGAGCAGTCCTCCCCAAATTTGATATTTTTCACATTATTAAATATCACAATATTTTCTTCTTGGTTAAGTTTATTCTAAAATCTGATCTTAACTTAGAACTAAGTCTTCCTTCAGAGCAGACAATTTAACGTTTACTGATCATTTACTTCTGCTTTCTTGTTTTCAGTGTAGAGTCATTACAAATTCACCTTAAAGAAAGAGAATCAAAAGATTTAATCAAATAGGCTAATCTTTTATAAGATAACTTCTTACTTTTGAAAAGTGACTCAGAGATGACAAGAATACAAATTACACAAATTATCCTATTTTTAAAGGGAATGACAAAATATTTTTTAAAATAACAGAATATGATACCCTCAGTATAGTGGAATTTAGCATGACAATAAAACAAACAAAATCCTGAGATGAGAACCACATGTTCTAGCAACAGTGTTCCATTTTGGTTTTTACCCAATCTTTAAACATCTGCTCACATTAAAAATACTTTAGGGCAAAAAGAAACAAACAAACAAACAAACAAAACCCACAAGTAAGCTGCTGGCAATATAAAGAAATTCTATTCTTAATAACATAACATAATTCAGGGAGACCGTTTTGAGGACTGAAGTGAATAAACAATTTGTGACCTTCACTCTCAAGAACATACCCTTTATCTGTGAAAGTTATCTCTAGAAAATACAGTTCTGACACGTTTTCTTTCTCTGAAGTTTTGTTTGATGTATTTCTCAGTGATTTTTGTTTATAGTGATTTTTGTTTGTTCAGGAAGACCTTTTTGAGGACTGAAGTGAATAAACAATTTGTGACCTTCACTCTCAAGAACACACCTTTTATCTGTGAAAGTTATCTCTAGAAAAATACGGTTCTGACACGTTTTCTTTCTCTGAAGTTTTGTTTGATGTATTTCTTAGTGATTTTTCTTTATAGAGAAGAGGTAGATATCTGGTGTATATAATAGGCAAAATTTTCATTTGCATGTTTGACTGCAAATTCTTTTCTGGAAATACTACTGTATGATCAGAGATCAAAGTAAGTTAAGTTAATCTGTTTAACAAAATTTTGAAGGTTTGTGTAGACAACCTGCTGTAAATTGTTTTTCACTATGTGTTAACTTTTTCTCTTTTGAGGTAATTTTATTCTCCATTTAAAATTTTTGAAATATTAAAGCCATTCTACTGCATTTTCTCTAAATTCTCTCTCAAGATAAAAACTGACTTTTAACCTAAAACCGCTATGTTAGTGTGTGTGTGTTTACAGGACAGTGGAATTTGGAGATAAGGTATACACAGATAGGAATGGGTATAATTAGTACCCTTTCAGACATATAGTGCAAAATCAAGAGCACTATATTTTTTTCTTAATTTTATTATATTTTTGAGTATACATATAGTAGCATTCTCATTAATTATGATCTAAGGAAAAACATGTCAGATTTCTATATTGATTATTACTCTATTGTTACTCATTATTCCTATATTTTCCTCTAATGTGTGACTGAAGTATATTTAAATATACATAGAAGTATATTTAAATGAACTTAAATATATTAATGGGTGATTAAGACATGTATTTATAGAATATATAATATTTTAAGATTAGAATGTAGCATCTAAATCACTTACTTTATGGTACAGTACGTTATATTTTCTCTGTCTTCTTTACATTCAAATTTGGATAACAATACAACTGACCTTAAGATTATATAGATATACTTATTCATATTGATAGATTAGTATGAAAGCTACATAATTTATAAAATATAAAAATAATAACTACAATCTATAACTTATACTTTGTCTAATTGAACAATTTCTATTTCATAGCAATTAAATTATTTAATGGATTGGGTTTCACTTTCTTAAGCTGAAAGAAAATGATTGAACACATTTGAATGATTTCATATTATTGAAAGCTTAATATTAGGAAAATGTAAAATAGAAAGATTTAGAACTGTTACATTTCATGGATAGGGCCTGAGAAATTATTTACTATTTTTTGACATAAATTTGGCTAACGTGAAGTTGTAAGTTTCATTTTAGTAATACATGTAATGTAATTCACATTGACAGACTATACATAGATAAAAATTCCTATTGCATGTTAAAATGGAAACTAAAAAATACAGAAGAATCATGATTCATGATGTAAAATCTTAAAACAGAAGCTTATATTATAATTAGATTAATTTAAGTCTCAATGATAGTTTTATGTTTCAGTTATGATCAAACTTTTAGCTTGGTTCTGGTAGTTCTATAAAAATGAATTAAATTTAGTATTCATAATTAGTTGTATGCTCAAAAGTTAGCTACTGAAGTTCTCAAGTTTGTCTCATATTATTGCAAATTTTTTTTAACAGCTTATACTACTGATTAATGAAAATTCACAGTAAATGCCTCTGAAAATGTGCTAATTTAAACTTTGACAATTTGGAAACATTCTAAGATAGCTTTTTGAATTTGTCATTTCTTTTCCTTTTTTTCTTATTTGTTTGAATAAACTAGTATGAATATTGTCTTTTATAAAAATGAGATATTTCAATAAGTGACAAATAAATAAATTCTATGTTGTTAAAAATAAAATCATATTTTAAGAGCTCTGAATAAACAGTGAAGAAATGACTGGCTTCTCTGAATATTTTACATAAATTCAAAATAAAAATCTGTAAAGAATGGTTGAAGAAATAACAGGAATGTTAATTTCCTAATGCCATCTTCAGTTTTTTATTTAGTGTTGTTGTGATAACTCTGACTCAATAACAAAAAAACTTCTTAGAAAGTTTAGGAAACAAACTTATGATTACCAAAGGGGAAAGATGGGGGCAGGGATAAATTAGGGGTTTGGGATTAACATATACACACTAGTAAATATAAAATAGATAATAAACAAGAGCCTACTGTATAGCACGGGGAACTCTACTCAATACTCTGTAATAACCTCTATGGGAAAATAATCTTACAAATAATAGATATATATAACTAAATCCCTTGGCTGTACACCTAAAACTAACACAACATTGTTAATCAACCCTACTTCAATATAAAATAATAACTTTAAAAATAGTTTTTAAACTATTTTCTTACAATATTAAGAGGTATTGATTACCAGAACTTTTTCAAACTCTTTTCACCCTTTAGCCCATTGTCATAATTGTTACTATTTCACCTTTTCTGTAAAACTTTCCTAGTAAGTCATTTATCTTTCTAACTGCCTTTAGTATGTTAAATCTTTTGTAAAATGATTCCTTTATTATGTATTTGTATATTTTCTAATTGATAATATTAATTGTATATTCTGGGTCTTACCACAGTGTCAGACACTAAGCCAAGATTGGGGAATACAAAAGTGAACCCCATCATACAAGGGGAGCTGGCTAGGAAGAAAAGGAATGAACGGGTAATGAAGGAATGTAAAATTACAGTTTGTGACAAATCTTGTAACAGAAAATTTTATGATGAGCCTGGACTTTACCTGGGAAACAGTGGGGCACAATTTAGCATTTTATATTACCTTCTGATGTTTTATTGTCTGGTAATTCTCATTTTAGTGAGTGTATTTTGCTTTCCAATTGTATGCCATCTCAAGTTGGAAAAGAACAATGTAATAAGGTACTATTTTTAATTCATCACTTTGAATCTAGGTGAATGGAGTATATGACAGTTTATTAACATAAATCTGACTGGATCACTGTTATGGTAGAAATTCTATAATAATCCACTGTGATACAACACGTTTCTCGAATTATATTTTTTTAAAAAATCATAAAAATAAAATTAACTTCTTTACTAAAATAACCAAATAGACCTCATTGACATAAGTATCCCTCTTTTCCTACTTCAATAATCTTTCAGTATTTTCACTCTCTGTTCTACTTTGGTATAAGGTCAAGTTTTAATAGTAAAATATTATGTACAAAGTTATACAACAGTCAATTTTAAACAAAGTGATCTACTAGAGAAAAAGAATGATACATATTTTACAATGATCGTGGGGAAATATTCCTCTTAATCAAAATTTGGGAGCATCATCTCTCACAGACCCAGTACTTGGTTTAATCTTCTGCTGCCACCATCTTGAAATTCTTAATAGTTTTATCTTGGAACTTGTGTTTTGCTTGAGGTCTGACAGGACAGTGGGGCATGCTGGGGAGCCAGGCTGCTCCATTTGTGTACAGCATGCTTAGTTCCCTGTGAGTGCATAATCTGTGCATATTTACAATGTGCAGAAGTTGAACAAGACTCAGACCCCATATACTTCCCCTGTGTAACTCTGTTAGGAGCATCGACAGCCTTGGGAGGCCACACTTTCCATCTAAACCAGTACTTGTTTTAAATACATGTATATGTATAACTGAATCACTTTGCTGTACACCTGAAACTAACACAACATTGCCATTCAACTATGCCCCAATATAAAATAAAAATTTAAAAAAAAGAAATCCATTTGAGCTATAATTGTAATAAATACATAAATAAATAAACAAATAAATAAATAAACACCATGATGGTCTAAGAAACATGAATCACCAAGCAGTTCCACCACATCCTTTTTTATTTGTGTTATTTCCCTGTATTAGCCAACCATCTACACTGAAAACTATAGTTCCTCTTCCTTATAGCTCTTCCTGAACTTATCAGTCCAAAGCAGAGAGATTGGTAGCACGCACTTCATCAGTACATGAAATAAACACAGTAGAGTTAGTCTTGCAGCCTTTTCACTATTCTGGCAAGAATGAAATATATACTGAGAAGATTTGGTGATTTTTAACACTATTATATATACATTTAAAATCAGCATTGCACAATATAAAGACCAACAGTACAATTCATGTTAATATTTGTAAAATTTTAAACTTCTTTATTTTGAACAACAATAACAGCAAGTGAAAAATATCATGACAAGTCTAGAGAGAGATCATGGAAAAAAGGAAAATGGTTTATATTATAGTAATTTTAACAACACATTTTTCCTACTATTTCAAGAAGAAGCTCCCATTTTCATTTTGAAATGGTGGCTTGCTACAGACACAAATAATCAAATAGTCTTTCTCATCATTCAGCTAAAAGGGGTCAGTCATACAACAATCACTTCAGTAACATCTCAATAGCTTTATAATAATCAAAGTTTGGTTTTTGAAAACTACAGCTATTTACTCAAATTATGAAAGTAAAACCATGCTGTGATACCATTTCTTGGAGGAAATTTTACTGCAGAAATTTAAAATCTAAACAAGAGACAAAGGTCAAACAAAAGGGTAATTGTTTGTGTATTTTAGCCAAGGAAGATAGGTAGTTACTTTACAGGCTGTGATGCAGATTTTCCTATGAAGGTCAAAATGAACATGATTATTATGACCACATATAAAAAAACTTCTGTGGTGCTAATATAAAAATGTAGTATTACCAGAAAGATCTGGTTAGGCATCTTGCAGGCTAATGATATCTGCCAGATTGCTGATCTACTAAGATATTCAAAGTTGTCTTCTTCACATCCTAGTTGAGCCTATTGTTCTTCGTCTGATGGTTCTGTGAAGAACCACTACTTTTTTATATCCAGAAGTATCTGAAATTCGCTTTCTAACACAAATCCTTGATTACTGTCCTGAACAGTATTAAGCGATTGCTATTTACCAAAAAACCTTAAAAAAACCACCATCCTTCCAAATTCTCAGAAGTTCCAAAATGTGGTTTATCACAAATATTAGGCTCCTAGATTAACTCTATTAGGGCTCCATAATCTATTTTGTAGTAGAAAAATAGAAGCAATGTTATCTTATGAAAAGAAAATAACCAAATGAGAAATAATGTTTTTTTCAGTTTCATTTTATGCTAATATTTGCAGATAGATGTCACTACTTACTTCTTTACTGAGTAGTTAACACTTTTATATTGAGCAATGAAAACTAGGAAAAAATGAATACAACAAAATACATCAAACTACTGAAACCACAATAGATCTATGTAAAATATATTTATGAGGAAGACTAATGAATTTTCTGTATTGGAATGCATTGTTGTTTTGCCCCTACAAAGTTCACACTATATGCTAGAGGATATTTTCAACTTATAAAAATGAGAAATACAAAAAATGACTTATCTTAGTCATTTAGACTTAGTGTTTGTTTAGGGTCATGAAATCTACATGACAATTAAAGGATTTGTTTGTCTGTATTTTTAACATTTGTTTGTCTGTATTTTTAACATTCCTTAAAAACTTTAAATTCTTCACATCTTGGAGAACATGTGATCTGTGAAAGCAGCGCAAACTATTTTTGTGTCTGTTACTTTCAGTTTTTATTTGAGCCTTATTTAAGGACCTAATCAAACATACATTCCAGCATAATTAAGCAGAGCAGAGACCACAGGGTACCTCCGCCATGGCAAGGTCATGGCTCCCCTCTGGTTGGCACCTCTGACCTATCTGGGGCATTTTCTCTTTTATGCCTGTCACTGCACAGTAATTCTGGGGACCCAGCTAAAAGCCACACATCCAGAATCTGTCCAGAAAGAATTTTTGACATCACAGCTATTCTGATGTTTTTGTTGTTCCTGACTTACAAGCAAACCATATTGTGTTTATGGGAAATAGTCAATTCTAGTATACATTCTAGTAAGGAAGAGAAATCATAAGCTCTATCATTGTTTTTTGTTTGTTTGTTTGTTTTGAGAACCACATGCCAATGAATGGGATTCTATTTTGTGACACTGTGTGTCACACCAGTCAAAATGACTTTCATCAAAAAATCCACAAATAATAAATACCAGAGAATGTGTGGAGAGAAGGAAACCCTCCTACACTGTTGGTGGGAATGTAAATTAGTACAGCCCCTATGGAGGACACTATGGAGGTTCCTTAAAAAAACTAAAAATAGTGCTATCATTTGATCCTGCAACCCCACTCCTGGGCATATATCTGGAGAAAAACGTGTTCCAAAATGATACATGCACCACAATGTTCATTGCATCACTGTTTACAATAGCCAAGACATGGAAGCAATATAAATGTCCATTGATAGATGAATGGACAAAGAAGATGTGGTACATATATACAATGGAATATTATTCAGCCATAAAAATAATGAAATAATGCCACTTGCAGCAACATGGATGGACCTGGAGATTTTCAAACTGAGTGAAGTAGGTCAGACAGAGAAAAAGAAATATATGATATTGCTTATAAGGATAATCTAAAAAGAAATGATATAAATGAACTTATTTAAAAAGCAGAAACAGACTAACAGATATAGAGAATGAATTTGTTTATGGGGCAGGGAGAAGATGGTGGGAAGGGATAGTTAGGGAAATTGGGATTGATATGTATACACTGCTTTATTTAAAATGGGTTACCAACAAGCACATACTGTATAGCACAGGGAATTCTGCTCAATATTATGTAATGACCTAAATGGGAAAATAATTTGAAAAAGAATAGATACATGTATATGTATAACTGAATCTCTTTGCTGTACATGTGAAACTATCACAGCACTGTTAATCAACTATACTCCAATATAAAACAAAAAATTAAAAAAATAAAGTAAAATAGACGTTCCAATCAAAAGATATAGAGTGACAGAATAGATACAAAAACAAGACCAATATATATATACTGCCTAGAAGATACCCATTTCAGATCTAAATACACACAGACTGCAAGGGAGGGGATGGAAAAAGTTGTTCTATGCACAAGTGGTAAGAATACTTGTATCAGACAAAATAAACTTTAAAACAAATACTGTAACAAGAGACACAGAGAACATTACATAATGAACAAGGGATAGAACCAAAAAAAATGTATAACAATTATATATATATATATATATATATATATATTTATATTTATATTTATACATATAATTATATATATATATATAATTATATATATATATATATACCCAATATGGGAGCTTCTAAATTCAAAAAGCAAACATCAGCAGACATAAAGGGAGAAACCATCATTAACATAATATTAGTAGGGAAGTTTAACACCCTACTTACAGCAGTGGGTAAATCATCCAAACAGAAAATCAATAAATTACCTGGCCTTAAACAACCCATTAGACCAAATGGAATTAATAGATAAATATAGAATATTCTATCCAGAAGCAGCAGGATACACATTCTTTTCATGTGCACATGGAACATTCTCTAGGATAGATCACATGCTAGGTCACAAAATAAACCTCAGTAAATTTAAGAAAAATTCAATCATATCAAGTATCTTTTCTGTCTACACACTATAAGACTAGTCTACACACTATAAGACTAGGACTACCAAAAATAAATAAAAACTACAAAAAACAAACCTGTGTAGGCTAAACAATATGCTACTAAACAATCAATTAATCACTGAAGAAATCAGAGAAAAAAAATACCTGGAGAAAAATGAAAATGAAAGCACATGATTCAAAATATGTGGGGTGCAGTAAAAGCATTTCTAAGAGGGCATTTTATAGCAATACAAGTCTACCTCAGGAAACATGAAAAATCTCAAACAACCTAACCTTACACCTTATTGGAAATCCTAGCCACAACAGTCAGACAAGAAAAAGAAATGCAAAGAATCCAAACTGGAAATGAAAATGTAAAACTGTCCCTATTTGCAGATGACATGATACTATACATAGAAAACCCTAAAGGCATCACCAAAAATTTACTAGAGCTCATCAATGAATTTGGTAAATTTGCAGGATACAAGATTAATATACAGATATCTACGTGTTTCTATAGACTAAGAACAAACTCTCAGTAAGAGAAATTAAGGAAACAATCCCATTTACCATTGAATCAAAGAAAACAAAATACCTAGAAATAGATCTAAGAAGGTAAAATACCTGTACTTGGAAACTAAAAAACACTGATAACATAAATTGAAGATGAGGCAGACAGATGGAAAGATGTGTGGTGTTTGTGGATTTTAAGAATTAGTATTCATAAAAGTGACCATAGTCCCCAAGGCAATCTACTGATTCAATAAAAATCCCTATCAAAATACCAATGACAGTTTTCACAGAACTAGAACAATTAATTTTACAATTTGTATGGAAAACCAAAATATCCCAACGAGCCAAAACAATCTTGAGAGAAAAGGACAAAGACGGAGGTATCAGCATCCCAGACTTCAGACTATACTATAAAGCTACAGTAATCATATCAGTATGGTATTGGCAGAAGAACAGACACATAGATCAATGGAACAGAATAAAGAGCCCAGAAATAAACCCATGTACTTATGGTCAATTAATGTATGACAAAGGAGACAGGAATATGCAACAGAGAAAAGACAGTGTCTTCAAAAAGTGGTGCTGGGAAAACTGGACAACTACATGTAGAAGAACAAAATTATAATATTTTCCCCCACCATATACATAAATAAACTCAAAATGGATTAAAGACCTATATGTAAGACCAGTGACTGCAGATGCAGGGACCCGAGCTGTCTGCCCCTAGTCCATAATTACAGCCTTTATGACTTTATGCATTTTTTTTTCTTCCACACACATTTTCACTTTTAACAGCTGAGTAAATGCTTGAGTTTAGGAAGAGTAAATTCTAATTATTTTTTCATAGAATATATTTTAATATTGCTAATAATAGAATATCTTAGAGAAATTTGACTCATTTATGTTTTCTAAGGGTATTATATATTTGTATTCTATTATGTTATTTGGGGATTAATTTTACTATAGAAAAGAAACATTGGGTCTTTTGGTATACTTTGCAAAACTCCACTTTCTGTATGAACACAATATTTATTCTAAAAAATCATCAAAGTGATTTAATTATTTATTACCTGCTTATCATTTTCAAAGCTATGTTTTAGGAAGATTTTGTTGATAGCTTAATATATAATTAAATAGAGGGTAAAAAAATCCTGAATCTCAGCCCAGTTTCTTTCTCAGGTATCACATGGTAAATTCCTGGATTCTTCTAGTAGCTATAGATCCAAGAAGTAATTAGATTACTGAGACTGAGAATAAAGAATTGTGAATGAAGATAAAACTATGGCTTCAAGTTTATAATACTAACAAAAGGAGTATAGCTAATAGCTAAATAGTAGTAGTAGTAGAAATAAGCAGTAGTTGAAATAGCTAAACGATAAACAATATATATTTTTTTACCATAATATGTGTCATCCAAATAAAACTTCATTAGAATGAAAATAAAAGATAAGCATGAGGGTTATACATTTGAAAATTATCTGCATGAAGGTGGATGAATCTGCTTACAAATAGCAATCTAGAGCAAATCATGTCATAAAAGAAATTTCAAGTTTACCTTACATATCTATATAAATACACATTTATATACAAGTCCATTATCTATTTATAAAATTTATAAAAGTTACCAAGGTACATTCAAACCTATACCAATATAATATTTACACTGAGACTTGTTCTATTTGAAATTATTTTCTAGAAAATTATTAAGCAATAGTTATTTGCTACCCAAGACAGATATAAACATTTATTCTACCATAATAGACTCAGAAACTGACCCCCCAATTTCTTCAGGTATTAAATATTTCATATTTGTCATTTTAATTGAAATTTTGTTTTCAAAGTTTGTTGTGAAATCAAGCTCCATCTATTTGCTGCAAATCAATTTGGCTTTTAGATTTGACTCGTGCAATATTTAAAGCCTGCAGCAGCACCAAACAATACTTTCCATTTAATGATATGTTTGTAGGCATCTACATATTTTCAATCTGAGACTTTTATTTAAACAAGGGCTTTGCTTTTTCATCATTAGATGTATATAAACTATGAATGCGAAATGGGACAATGAAAGGATTCAGGCTGTACTGTTTCATAGCCTTTTCCCAAGTAGATTAGATCTAAGATTATTTCCACAAATTTAAGGTGTGTTAATGTATCAAGTACATTTACAAAATGTATTAATATGTATTTTTTAAAGCATAATTTATGCTTGTAAGTACAAGGACAATTATATTTCTCCAACTTGTCTTTATTCTTTAGTTGAAAACAAAGCTGTGTTGAATTTGGAACATCACTGTAATTCTGTGTGGTTCATATCTTATGTGTGAAACCACCACAAACTGGGCACTTTTACTCAGAGCAGAATCAGCCTTCCTGGATGGAGTTCACAATGACAGATATTTATATGAACTTTTATTCTATTATGTATCACAGGTAGATGGAGGGAAAAAAAGCATCCTGAAAATCCACTTAAGAAACAGATAATTTAAAATGACTATCAAAATCAAAATTAATGAATTTCCTGAATTTAAAAATAATAGATCTCCAGTGTTTTTTTCTACAGATGTGGCACTCCTTGATGAATGTGTCCAAGGAGAAGAAATATTTTAATAAAGCCACTTTGGCCTTAGGCTCATTTACAACTTCTTTGATACCTGGTAGGTGGATCTTCACACAACATATACACACCAGAGTAATACCTGATTTATGAAATAGAAAAACACTAAGATAACGTTGAATTCCCAATTCCCAATGAATTCCCCTGTCTCTAACCTACGATCCACCCTCATCTCCTGCTACTCACATCTCTAACAACAGGGATAAAATTCTGTTCCAAAGAAAGATAAGCCCTGTCACAGCTTGATGCTCTTTGTTGGTAAGAAATGTACTCCCTCATCATCCTCAATAGAAAAGTCCTGTTCTGCCTTGAACAGTCACCACTGTTGACCCCTCCCTGACTCTCAGGACCCTGGACTAATTCTCTCCTCTTATCCCCACATCTTGTTCAAACTTCTGTTGTAACACATACTGCACTGTATTGGAATTACCTTAAGATAATTTTTCATTATCTTTCTTGCCCCCCAAACTGAATATTAGAATACACATTTTGGTACAATAACTACACTGTAATATCCTGTATTATTTTTAACTGTATACATCCTTTCCACAGATGATTTTATCCCAGTCTTCTGAATAAGAGATAGAGAATGGTATATTGTCTTACAGAATCACTAAGTGGATTTCATGTCTTTGAACTACAAGTGTTCTGTCTTGTCTTATAGAGTAATTACTTCTATAAATGAGTAATTTATTAAATCATCTACACACAAGGTCTTTGATGAGTGCCAAACTTACACTTGCTCTGTGCTCCAGCTCCATTGGTAAGGCACCAGGGGAACCCCCCTTGGGGAAGCCTGGACATCCTTGTAATTGCTTCAGTGGTCACTATGAAGGGCAAATGCTAATATCAAAATATAAGAGTATGGCTGAATTTTTGTCATTAAATTGAAAATAAATATAGTTGTGTTACTGATGATTGGGCAGCCTGTCTCTTGAGTGCTTGGTTTCTTTTGATGACAACAATGACAAAGGAAAGACTCCATGACTCTCCTCTTTCAGTGGCAGCCTGGGGAAATAAAATTTGCACCTTGTCTGTACTATTATTGCTGTGCTTGTGGACACACAGTGACGGAGTTAATTTTCTTGCCCTGACTCGAAGACACAGACCCAGTTTCTCTGTTCCTGGCAATGCAGTGTATGCAGTACCCTGACTGGAATTAGGAAGAATCGTGATGCACCACACCTTTATTGGACAGATTTCCTTCCTTTCCTCCACATTGAGCTGGGGGAAAATGGGAGAAGGAGCTAAGCCTACTTCCGTTTTACTAAATAGTCTGCTTTTTGGGTAAAGGAAAGTTTATCCATTTAGTGGGGGGAGGGGAAGAAAACATTCTTACATCTACCTACACTAGTAGTAGTAGAAAATTAGTCTTTATTTGTAATGAGAGGGGTAACTATTAAGAGATAGAGGGTATTTAACTAAATGATCTTTGTCTCAAACAAGACATCCTTCAGTGATCACTGAACAGACTCATCTTGTGGATTCAGTGCCATGATGAACAACTTCTCATCACTCCTCTTAGTCTATGTTCACTCAGTGCAACTAATAAGTTCTTTTTATGCCTTTGTAAGTACAATTTTTTCTGTATAATTTTACCTAAAAGCAGTTTTCTTGTCATTTCACCTACTGTTATAATGAAAACAATGTTACTATATGAAGCAAATTGAAATGTATAAGAAGAGTCACCCTATTTTGGAACAGAAATAATATAACACTAATAATTTAATTTCATTTCTACTCTCTCATTTCAACATATAATCAGTTGCATTGCAAGGACAGAATAAATTAATAATTGAGAGAGTAAAAAGGAGCTAGCGTTTCTAAATATAATTCACAAGTAAAGAGAGAACTGTATTTTAAAACCAAAATAAAGGTGGATGCAATTATTTAATAATGTACAACTGACTGAGATAAATAACTCACTTCTGAGTTATTTTTAACAAGAACAATCTAGAGGAAATACAGTTAGCAAAGAGTAAAACTTTCAAGAGTAAAAAATTTGAAAATAAGCTAAGAGAACATGTCATAAAATGAATAGGCTGGTCTCTAATAAGATAACAAAATATTACACATAATTACCATGGATAATGTCCATTTGTAAAAATAGGTCAAAAATACAAAATCAGTCAAAGCCGATGAACTCAATCCCTATAATATTTAAGCATTTTGTACAACATTGAAACCAAAAGGAATCTTTAGCACAAAAATACACAACAGATTTTGTTGGAATTAGCTTTTTTATACTAACTTGCATTTGTGTACTCTCATTGAAGGCACCAAGGAGATGGTGTATATAAGTATCTCACTCTTGTCAGAATATTGAGTCCAAACTTTCTGAGCACTTTCTCTTCACCGTCTTCACATCATATGCCCTGGCTTCTTCTACACACTCCAGACTGGTGAGGATTTTTAGATATTATCTTGTATGTAGGGTGACCAACCATGCAGGTTTTAGCACTGAAAGACCTGTATCCTGGAATTCCATCAGTTCGGGGAAAATCAGGATGGTTGGCCTTCCCACTTGTGTGCTCCCTACATTTTAGCTCTGGTTTAAGGCTGCCTTAGAACAGGAACGACATCAGGGCAGGTTCAGGCAGAAAGGAAGAGAGAAGCGTCTACCACAAGGTTGGTCTGTCTTTCTATTCTACCTCTCTTTAGGATGTGAGGTTTGAAATGAACCATAACATGTCCCATGGACACAACAAAGGAAGCTGAGAAAAAAGTGCCAGTGTGCCCTGCAGGGCCTGTAGACTCAAAGGAACCTAGAAGCAGGAAGATGCTGTGTGGAACAGTTTCGAATCTCAGTGAATCAGCAGTGCATTTCATAGGGGCTTGGCAGTCAGAGGTGATAAAGAGTGCAAGGGTGCAGTGAATTCACAGGAACAAAAGAAATGGCTACATATTACACCAGCCCTGAGTGCCTCAGTGGAAACCCTGTGAATTAAAACTTTGACTCTCAGGCAGCTGCTGCGACCAGACACGTAAGAACATATGAGCAGCACCAATGAGGTGGTGGCCTCCCCATATGACACAGTAATCCCACTACTGGGAATATACCCTGAGAAACCATAACTCAAACAGAGGCATGTACCACAATGTTCATTGCAGCACTATTAACAATAGCCAGGCCATGGAAGCAACCTAAGTGTCCATCGACAGATGAGTGGATAAAGATGTGGCACACATATACAATGGAATATTACTCAACCATCCTCTTTAACTCTTTGATGCACCTTGCAAAAAAGGAAAGAAGGAAATGGAGAAGGATGCTTTTTGAGAATATTTTGCTAAAAGAGACACTGTCATGAGGAAGATATGACTAAACATTTTTCGGTCACATTTTCCTGCCATCAATGGATTTGGAGGTTTCCTGACTCTACTAGAATTCAGTTAGAGTTTTCTACACAAGGGAATTGAAACCATCAAATTTCATGCCATTGCAACATTATTCAGGAAGTTGGAAATCCAAGTCTCAGACGGAACAGTAAGGAATGAAAAGATGGTTACTTTCTCAGTCAAGTGGAGAGAATCAACCTGCTTGAAGATCAACCCAAAATCTGGTTATCACTTAGAACATATTTATAACTTTCCTTGTCCTCAAAGGCTGACTCAGTTTCTCCACATTTAAATAGGGGATAATAATAACAATACCAATGTCCTCACAAGTTTTTAATAAGGATTAGCAGAGACAGTATATGTTTGTAGCATATAGTAAGTGCTCAACAAAAAATTAGCTGTTAATGTTGTTACTATTAGTATTATTTAAATAGAAAAGGTCAGTACAGGTTGAACATACTGCAAATACCTGATATTTCCATCTCTCTTATTTCTGATATGATTTATCAAATCACATGAATATGAAAATGTAAGAATTGCTTTTGTAACTGTTGTGATGGCTGACTGCTGAAATTTTTTTATAGAAGAAATTAGTGAAAGTCTTCAGCCAGTAAGTTCCAGAAGACAAAGGCTAAATTATTTCTGCAACACACCTCATCTGTCTACTAGAGACTGAGCTGAAATCCTGATGTCCCTGAAAACCCACTCGTAGAGGATTTCAACTGCTCACAATGTTCCTCTAAAGGGCAGCATGAGAGTGATGTGATAGGGGATAAAGGCTGATTCTGCAGCCTCTGTTGAAAGTAAGACATGATAATTTCTCCAAAAGACTCTTACTTTATTTTTCTTATATTTCTTTCTCTTTCTCCACACAGAGAGAAACAGATACATGCATGGGTGTGGTTCCAAAGGTAAATGTGCTCTCATTTTCATATGTTAGAAAATGCACACGTGCACTCACACACACAAGACACACATACACACATGCACAGGTACACACATATACACACATAAACACAAACACACACACACATTTCCTTAGATAGAAAACTGCTTAAAATTTATTTGGTACCTTGAGTCATTTTCTTTGCAAGAGTGGCTGTACTGTTTTATACACCACTGCTTTGTTGTCTTGAAAGAAAACGTGCATTTATAGTGTCCTGATTTTAATAAGTATATCTGCAGTCTCCTTTGGGTTTGATTGCTCTTATTTTGAAATGGAATTTATTCCATAAAATTAGCTATAGAATAACACATTAGAAATAAATTTCCTGGAGAAGAATATTAATAAAATTATTAAAAATAGCTTATTATAAAACCCAACTGTAAAAGGGGATTAAGAACACGGTATGAAATAAACACTGGCTTGCTTGCCATCATTATTCTTTAACAAATCTTTGATCCTTTGCCTATTTTGAAGAAAAAACATGTTTGATATCATATTACAAATTACCACAGGTATACATTTTAAAGAAATGAGGTTGGGCTTTAAAGAAATATCTTTAAGGGTACACTTGAGATTTAATAAATTCTGAAAATATTAAGCACCATAGCTTCAGTTGTACTTCATTAAGCTTTTGGCACTATTTTCAAATAATTATGGACCGGGATATATTAGCTAGGCTAAGGAAAAAGGTCTGAAATACTAACCTATTGTAAAAACTATTCTGTAAAAAAATAATACAAATGTCTTGCACACAATCAAGCTTCTAGAAAGGGTAGAAGGTAGGAGGTAAAGCCTCCATCACTACTCCCTGATCTTAGTACCTTGAGATACTATGAGGTTTTATGCTATGTATTCCTTCTCTTTTTCCTCCCTCCTTCCCTCCCTCTCTTTCTTTCTTTTTTTTTATGAAAAGATATCCAAGAACTACTCACTGTGCTTATCCTATCAATACTTTTATATTTGCCCTTCTACTGAAAAATAAACTTGAGACTATTTCACAGGTAAAAAAAAATCAAATGTATTTATTATTTTCTGGTCTAATGAGTCTTATGACAACACTTTAAACTCAAATTGAGTATCTTATTATTTTGTAACATTAATTTGAGTTACTTCTCTGTTTAAAAAAAAATGGCTGAGTCAAGCAAAGGAAGAATTTATTCCTAGAGAAAAAAATATATATATGTCCAGCTAAGTAAAAAGAAAGATAAAAAGTAGTCAAAGTTGTTTTAGTCTACAGATCATTAAAAGTTATGAATAGAAATGGGAGAAAAGTTTAAAAATGCTATAAGATGATATCATTAGAGTAATCAGAGAGTCACTTTGCGTTCATATGAGCTGCAGATACTTTTTACTGATAAATTAGGTAAAGATAAAATTACATTCTTTTAACGGTAAAGTAACAGCTGAAGCATTGTGATATTTCCATTATTAAGATGAAATAAAGTTTAAATTAACATAGAGAAATGAAAAAAGAGAAATGTATTAAGCTATTATATTTGTTTCATACATTGCCAATATGAATATCTCAGAAGAACCAGAGTAAACTATCATTTAAAAGTATTTTGCTAACAGTCCTAAAAAGTATTTGTTAAAAGTAGAATAGTACAATTTCAGAAAAATCATATTATTTTATAATAGAAAATATAAAAAGGTTATGATACTGATAATGATCTTTAATAATGCCTTCATGCATATATTTAGCAAAAGGGTTACCCACACAAAATAGACAGGGGTAGGGACATTAAATTCTGTTTTATGAGCATCTTAGCTTGGTTGAAACAGAGCCATGGTCCTTTTAAAAGGTCAATTACATTTTTGGTCTTTGTAGAAAATTGTTGGCGAGGAATTTTTTCTATAGGCATCACCGTTTTCCTTAAGTGTGTCCTAAATCATATCAGAAAGTTTTATTATAACTTCAGGGTAGCTCTTTGATAAATTACTAAATATGTCTTTAAATAAATATGTAACCATAAAATACACCCTTTGGTGAAAAGGTCTCAAGAGTAAAAGTTTCTCTGAGATAGTTAGGAGTGTGAGGAAAATCAACTGGCCATGAACCCCCGTAATGAATGAAGCCTTGACTGCCAGATCACCCCTTATCAACAAAGGACCTACTGTGTATGATTTCATCTTCTCCCCTGCCTTTATTCATGTCTGTGAAATATGATTAAGACGTTTTTTTTTAAAATTTTTTAATTTGTGGTAGAACACTTAACTTGAGATATAAATTTTAACAGAATTTTAAGGGCACTAATACAGTATTTTTAACTAGAGGCACTAAGTTGTACAGCAGGTCTCCAGAACCTAAATGTCTATTATCTGTTGAATGGCAAACCCCCTTTTTCCCCCTTCCCCCAGTGCCTGGCAACCTCCATTCTAACTTCCTGTTTCTGGGAGCTTGGCTAGTAACTTTGAAGGCAGCAGGACACCATACGAGGTTTTGGTGGGGCAATGGTTGAAAAGAGCTTATATAACCTACATGGATGATGAGACCAGGAAAAGAGTGTTTCTGATTGCCTGTGAACTGAACTAGGTTTCTACAGTTGCCTCTTGAGTCACCTGGAAGCTTCTTTACTGCACCTCAAACCAAAGCCAGAGAGTCACTATTATAGTAAAACAGACCTAATTCTGCAAGAGGAATATAAGAAGTTACATTACTTTCTTGTCATACTCAAGACAAAAGATTTGTCAGTTGATGTGATAGGGATTGGACAAGGTATTATTGCAAGGCTGAATAATTTGTTTTTCTCATGCTTTCCAGGCTCTTTCTGAGAGGTGACCGAAGCCTCAGCACAATTACATACACTGTTGCCTCTATTCCACCATCAGCGGGTGTCAATGGTATTGGCCACAGCAATGATCATTTAGGACATGGTGGGTTTCTGGAGCATTTGGTGTTAGAGGGAGCATCAGTGAGATCTGGGCTCCCAAAATAATGAGCAGGAAAATTTAAAAAAAAAATACAGAGACTCCCAATACCTTGGGGATTACTGAGTGAAAATGGTAGTTGAGAGCTTGAAGATATTATGATTTTAGACATCATTGTAGGTTGATATTGAGGGCAAGGTGTTGGAAAACATTTTCTGTAATGAGTCAGAGAGTAAATACCTTTGGCTATGTAGATGGTCTCTGTTTCAATCACTCAACTCTGTCATAATTAGCCAAGGACAATATGTAAATGATCAGGCATGGTTGAACTCCAATACAATTATTTATAGACACTGAAATTTTAATTTCATATAATTTTCATGTGCCATGAAATATGACTTTTTAAAAGTTGTTTTTAAACTTTTAATTATGTAACAACTACTCTGAGCTTAAGAGCAATACAAAGAAAAATGTCTGGCTGGGTTTGGCCTCCATAGTTGGCCTACTTGTGTTGTAGCCAATCTAGTGAAGATAGACACCTATTACATGACTAACCAGGTGACTGAACATAGTTTGATAAATGCTATGGTGAAAAGGACAGGATATGATTAGATCACCTAAAAAATATATCCATCTGTTTTGATAGATTCAGGAAAGCTTCTTGAAGGAGGTAGGAAGCTAAGGCAGGGAGGAAGGAAGTTACCAGCTGTAGGTGGAAATAAAGTTTGTGGATCCAAGTGGAGGTCAGAGAGCAAAGCAAGTTTAAGGAACTAAGAATATTGGAGTAAAGCTGAACTAATTTTGGCCTGACCATATAGTTTTAAAATGTAAGCCTCTGCCTTCTATGTTTATAAATATATGTGCTTATTTATTTATTCCTGGTAAGAAAGTGATTTTCTTTACTTTTACCCTTAGATTCCTTCACACGAAGTTTGCTTAACTTTGATGACAAGAGACACTGCTTGTAACTTGATCTTTGTGGTGCTGCCTAGTAGATTTCATAAATATTATAAATCCTCAGCAGCAAGGGTTAAGGAAGCATACAGTGGAGTTTGTGATATTATTTAAGACCAGGCCCTATTGATATTTTATTTTGAGTACCTCTTTAAATAATTATACGAACATATTTCACATGCAAAGCAGATGTTGATACAAACCAAAATAGAAATAGTCTGTAGAGAATGAAGGTTATTATTCTTTAAAGAGATAATATTAAACATTACTTCTTTTTTGTCCACTGATTTTCTTTTTTAAGACATACATTGAAAGCTATGTAGATATATTTATCTTTTCTCAAACATCTGCAGTCACAAAAGTCAGACAATCTATTCTCAGAGTAGTTGGTTTATCACGACTTATTTTTATAACACTTTAGTTTCTGCACACACACACACAAAAAAAGAAGTCCTAAAAGGATCCATCCCATAGAAAAACAGATTAATCTGCCATAGCAGTTGAGTGGAAATTGTAAGTGTATTGATCCCTAAGAGCTTCCAGTGCTTCTGAGGTCCACGGTTTCAGTAAATTTCTCTTAAACTCAACCTTTAAAACCAGATGCTGCTTATAGTCAGTGAGTTTGGAAGACTTTGAAGGTAGGCAGCATCATGAGCATAGTCAAATGGTATTTAAAGCACATAAATCTCCAAAGGAATTATCATTATTAGTAGTAGTAGCAGTATTAATAAGGAAACCCTCAAATGAGCTTTTGCATTTATACACAGAATTTTTTGTTTGTATAAAGCATTTAAAAAAATTTTGAGGTCAGTGACCATACAGCCAGACACCACCACCAGTAGTACTAAGGTTGCATGTTTTGTAGAGTAATCCCTTCTAAAACACAGCAGGGCTCTACTTAGACCCGAGTTTGTACATCCTCAAAAACCCACAATTGCTGTCAACACAGAAGGTATTAGATATTACAACTCAAATAACTCCAAATTGCCAAATCAAACCATTCTTGGAACCTTTGCCTACTTGAATTTTCCCTGAGAGTAAACGCTTACGGGCACTCCCCTCTGGAGTTTCCACCCCTCTGACTCCAGAATAGCTCTCGGTCTATATTCCCGTTTTCTTTGACAGCATTTTAAACCTCGTCACTTATTATTTATCTATATCTCTTGAGTATGTATATGAAAATAATCCTTTGGTCTAGATTTTTCAAACTTTTGGTATATACTTACAAGTAGTATTTGTATTTAATAATTTTTACTATTTCTGTAGTGAGATTCACTTTCTCATTCCTAATATTTATTTATGATTTCCCTCTGTGTGAATTGCCAATTATTTGATTATTTTATGAGACTTCAACAAACGAGACTGTGTTTTTGTTGATCAAATCTATACTTGTTACTTTACTTGTTGCTGGTGCTGTATTCTAGAATATTGATTTTGATTTGTATTCTGATTAAGGCCTCCCTTACTTATTTCTAGATTATTCTGTTGTTCTTTTTCTTCCCCCTTAGCTTACTTTAATTCATTAATCTTAACTCATTTTTAAATTCTACTACATGTATTTAAGGCTACACATTTCATTTCTTCCTCTTTGTCTACATCACAGTTTTTATTCTATAATGCTTTATTGCTATTCATTCCTAAATGGCTTATAATTTCCTTTTTGATTTTTGTTTATCCTAGGAATTTAATTCTTTTCATTTTATTTTATTGTTAATTTCACTTTTTAATTTTATTGTGGCTTATAAATAAGGACCAAAGTATTTCTGCTTCACAAGATTTACTAAGATTGTCTTGTGTTTTCATCCATAGTCATATTTCCCTATTTCATGAATGTCATAAAAGAAGGTTAATTTCCTATCTGCTGTATGCAATGTTCTAAATGTAAGAGCAAGTTATCTCATTGCATTATGCAAATACTCTGTCCTCATTTCTTTTCATCTAATCCAGGTTTTATATTATAAGAGAAGCTCTTATTGGATTGTAGTTTTTAAATTATTTATCATTTATATAGATACTGTTTTATTGTTTTTCAAAACTTTAGTATAAGAAATCATGTTTCATTTAATAATTTTCACATGGAATTCTGTTTTCTTCTTGTTAGCATTTTCCTGTTATACCTTTGACTAAGAGTGAATTTTATACAAATATCTTTTTAAGATATGTTTATTAAGAGTATTATATGATTGGATTTTGTTTTATATACCAGTTTAACAATATGTCTTTATTATTAAATGCATCTATTTTCTTTCACGGATTTAATTTTTGTACAGACTTTTATATATTCTCTCTTGTATCAACTCTCTGTTTATCAAGGTCTTCCTGGGGTGGGTGGAATGTATTGGGAGATTGGGATTGCCATATATACACTACTATGTATAAAATAGATTAACTAATGAGAACAGACTCTGTAGCACAGGGAACTCTACTCAGTGCTCTGTGGTGACCTAAATGGGAACGAAATCCAAGGAAGACAGGATATATGTATCATATAGCTGATTCACTTTGCTGTGCAACAGAAACTAACACAATATTGTAAAGCAATTATACTCCAATTAAAAAAAAAAAAAAGTTCTTCCTTTCCGAGCATGTGGCTGTCATTTAGTTTTGATGTAAAGTTCTGTCGATTAGTGTAGGCAGCACCAGGGGCTTCAGTGGGCTTGTGGAACTTCACAGGGGCTGTGCCCTGGCAAGGAAGTCTTCTTCAAACTCCTTCTGAGAGGATGCGGTATAGTACATTTGGGTCTGGTGGATACAGAAAGAGGAGGTAGGGGGAATACAATTTCCTAATTTTTAAAATTATGAGTCTTCTACTATAAGACTGGAACACTTTTGTTTATTTCTCTCTTTGCCTTTCTTTCATGTTGCCTCAGTCTCTACTTTGGAGATCCAGAGTTCTCTTAAAGTGTGGTTTAAATCTCAGGCCCCATAACCCATTTAAATAGGCTTCCTATGCTGATCATTCCATTTCTGCAGAGCAGTCCTGGGGTTT
The DNA here is from genome assembly GCF_025265405.1 of Mesoplodon densirostris. Classification (NCBI taxonomy): domain Eukaryota; kingdom Metazoa; phylum Chordata; class Mammalia; order Artiodactyla; family Ziphiidae; genus Mesoplodon; species Mesoplodon densirostris. Next base: position 74,423,439 of record NC_082672.1, read on the forward strand.
CATCTGGGACCAGAACCACTGTTGTCTGATTCAGGAAATGAGCAACGTGGGATAGACTGCCCTGAAGTTCACAGTGTTATCTCTTAATTGCCTAGATTCCTGTGGGCCTGTGTCCTTCTCCTGCTTTCTTCATGTGGGCACCGAGCTTTGATTAATGCTGAAATTGCAACTGCTTCTGCAGTGGTTTTCAACTGTGTGTGTTTTTCCTGGAAGATTTATTTCACTCTTTTTTCTTTGGCAATCATGAGTTTATCTTTCAGGAATCTGTCAGAATGTGTTGGCCACCAAGACTATTCTTTTTAATTGCTAGCACTGTTAAAACTGCATCCTAAAAAAGACAGATTTTTGATTTGCAAATAATTTAATTGGAAGTAGATGTAAAGGCATATGGCCAGTTTGTCATCTCAATCCATCTTATAGTCAAATCAATTCTAAAATAATCTTGTATTATAAATAACTATACATTTTGTTTTATAAAAATAAAGAGTATCAATAAATAAATTAAGAAAGAACTCAAGAATTCTACCCACAAGAGATAAATACATTTACAATTTTTCATTTGTCTCTGTGTGTGTGTCTCTGTGCAGGCCTATAAGAGTTCATATGTAAGATATGGTCTCTTAGGCTATTATGTTTTTATTTTTTGTTTGCTTTTTTTTAATTAATTTTTATTGGAGTATAGTTGCTGTACAATGTTGTGTTATTTTTTGCAGTACAGCAAACTGAATCAGCTATACATATACATATATCCCCTCTTTTTTGGATTTCCTTCCCATTTAGGTCACCACAGAGCCCTGAGTAGAGTTCCCTGTGCTATACAGTAGGTTCTCATTAGTTATCTATTTTATACATAATAGTGTATATGTGTCAGTCCCAAACTCCCAGCTTATTCCACTCTCCATTCCCCCCTTGGTATCCATATGTTTGTTCTCTACTTCTGTGTCTCTATTTCTGCTTTGTAAATAAGTTCATGTGTATCATTTTTCTAGATTCCACATATAAGCAATATTACACAATATTTGTTTTTCTCTTTCTGACTTACTTCGCTCTGTATGACAGACTCTAAGTTCATCCACCTCACTACAAATAACTAAATTTCAGTTATTTTAAAGGCTGAGTAATATGCCATTGTATATACGTGCCACATCTTCTTTATTCATTCCTCTGTCGATGGATATTTAGGCTGCTTCCATGTCCTGGTTATTGTAATCAGTGCTGCAATGAACATTAGGGTGTATGTATCTTTTTTTTTAAGATGTTGGGGGGTAGGAGTTTATTAATTAATTTATTTATTTTTGCTTTGTTGGGTCTTCGTTTCCTTTTTTTTTTGCTATGCGGGCCTCTCACTGTTGTGGCCTCTCCCGTTGTGGAGCACAGGCTCTGGACGCGCAGGCTCATCAGCCATGGCTCACGGGCCTAGCCGCTCCACGGCATGTGGGATCTTCTCGAACCGGGGCATGAACCCATGTCCCCTGCATCGTCAGGCAGACTCTCAACCACTGCGCCACAGGGAAGCCCCGGGTCTGCGTTTCTGTGAGAGGCCTTTCTCTAGTTGTGGCAAGTGGGGGCCACGCTTCATCACAGTGCACGGGCCTCTCACTATCGTGGCCTCTCTTGCTGTGGAACACAGGCTCCAGATGCATAGGCTCAGTAGTTGTGGCTCATGGGCCTAGTTGCTCCACGGCATGTGGTATCCTCCCAGACCAGGGCTTGAACCCATGTCCCCTGCATTAGCAGGTGTATTCTCAACCACTGCGTCACCAGGGAAGCCCTGCATGTATATTTTTGAATTATGGTTTTCTTTGGGTATATGCCTAGTAGTGGGATTGCTTTGTCATATGGTAGTTCTATTTTCAGTTTTTTAAGAAAACTCCATACTGTTCTCCATAGTGGCTGTATCAATTTACATTCCTGCCAACAGTGTAGGAGGGTTCCCTTTCCTCCACGTCTTCTCCAGAATTTGTTTGTAGATTTTTTGATGATGGCCATTCTGACTGGTGTGAGGTAATGCTTCATTGTAGTTCTAATTTACATTATTCTAATAATTAGTGATTTTGAGCATCTTTTCATGTGTTTATTGGCCGTCTGAATGTCTTCTTTGGAGAAATGTCTGTTTAGATCTTCTTCCCATTATTTGATTGGGTTGTTTGTTTTTTTGATATTGAGCTACATGAGCTGTTTGTATTTTTTGGAGATTAATCCCTTGTCAGTTACTTCATTTGCAAATATTTTCTACCATTCTGAGGGCTGTATTTTCGTCTTGTTTATGGTTTCCTTTGCTGTGCAAAAGATTTTAAGTTTCATTAGGTCCCATTTGTTTATTTTTGTTTTTATTTCCATTTCTCTAGGAGGTAACTCAAAAACAATCTTGCTGTGATTTATGTCATAGAGTGTTCTGCCTATGTTTTCCTCTAAGAGTTTTGTAGTGTCTGGCCTTACATTTAGGTATTTAATCCTTTTTTTTTTTTTTTTTTTGTGGTACACGGGCCTCTCACTGTTGTGGCCTCTCCCACTGCAGAGAACAGGTTCCAGAAGTGCAGGTCCAGCAGCCATGGCTCACGGGCCCAGCCGCTCCACAGCATGTGGGATCTTCCCGGACCAGGGCACAAACCCATGTCCCCTGCAACGGCAGGTGAACTCTCAACCACTGTGCCACCCGAGAAGCCCTATTTAATCCATTTTGAGTTTATTTTTGTGTATGGTGTTAGGGAGTGTTCTAATTTCATTCTTTTACATACTGCTGTCCAGCTTTCCCAGCACTAGTTGTTGAAGAGACTGTCTTTTCTCCATTGTATATTCTTAGCTCCTTTATCATAGATTAGGTGACCATAGGTGCATGGGTTGATCTCTGGGCTTTCTACCCTGTTCCACTGGTGTACAGTAGGCTATGATGTTTTGAAATTGACATTTCCATCTAAACATTTTGTTTTTAACACATTTTCATTATAATAAAATTGATTTATAACATTATTTTTACAGCTAAATATTATTATTTTGTATGGAAATACAGAAGAAATACTACTGAAACAAATTCTCCAAGTGAGGGGAATTAGTAAGGAAGAAAAGGATAATTCAATTAATTCAATATCACTTGACTACACACTTAAATGTATAAAACAATATAAATATGTATGTACACACATGTGTACATATATGCATATATGTATCCAACCACTTATTGTTAGATATATTTTCAATGTTTTCCAGCATTTGAATATTTATATTTTTGCTATTTTCCTTTTTGCTCCTGTTTTGTTATCATTTTCCTATTAATTTTAAATATCTTTACTGATTTATGAAATAACAATATTTATCATATTGTTTCTAAGTTTTCTTTTGTTATTAAAGTTAGTCTGTTTCTTGCTATACAGAATGTTTACAATTTTATGTAGTCAGTTTCCTCAATATTTTCTATTTCTCCTTAGGTCATAATTCTAAAGACACTTCCATTCTCACTTTTATTAATATCCACACCTAAATTTTCTTCCAATATTTTTAGTTTTAAGTTTTACATGATTATATTTTAATCCATTAGAATTTAATTTTATCAAAAGTGTACACTACAGACCTTATCATGTCCCCCAAATGCATAGCTTTTCATCCTGACATATTTTTTTTAAATGCTCCAATTTTACACATTGTTTACACCACCTTTAATGTACCATAAATGTTATGTATTCTTATTTATGTATTCAGACCATCTATCTCCTTTGAGGATCTACTTACTGTCATTATCATTCCAATTATGAATTAAGTGATTAGAAATTGAAAGCTATACACTCGTAGTTTAAAAATATCACCTAGCTAACAGCCTTCATACAAACATACCTAAATTCCCATTTCATAATTTAAAAAAATAACATTCTCAAAGTAATAGTTAGAAATTTCAGAAACATTCTTTCAGTTAAAGTAACATTAAATCAGTGGGAATGAAAGGATTACTTAATAAATTATGTAGAAATATCTATGTCATATCTGAGAAACCAAAATAGGGAAAGCGTTAGATTTCTATTCCACATCAGACATGAAAATATTTTCAAACCTAATACATATTGAAATAGAAATATCAATAATAGAAAAATATTGATAATCAATGTAGCTGATAATGTCAGCTGGTATTTGTTAAGTTTAATAGAATGAGGTGACTTTGTATTATATATATTTAGAAATGATGTTTCCTTTCATCACTCCTTCTTTTCAACAAAATAATGGAAGTCCTGGCTAATGCAATAAGACAATTAAAAGAAATACAATTTTGTTTACAGATTACATGATTGTCTATGTAGAAAATGTCAATGAATTCACAAAGAAAAAGGCCTTTTACATTAGCAACAAAAAATGAGATACATAAGTATAAATCTAACAAAGCATGCAGAAGATTTAATGAGGAAAACTATAAAATTCAGATTAAATAAATCAAGGGAGAACTAAATAAATGGAGAGATATTTAATGTTCATTGATCAAAAGACTGAATATTATAAAATGTCAGTTCTTTCCAACTTGATCTGTAGATTAAATGAAATTCCAATCAAGATACCAGCAAGTTATTGTATGGACATTGACAAACTGATTCTAGAGTTCATATGTTGAATAGAAGAATAGAATACACACAGTATTAAAGGAGAAGAACAAAATAGGAGACTGACATTACCTGACTAACTACAAGACTTACTATGAAGTCACAGTAATTTGGACAGTGTGATTTTGGTGAAAAAAAAAAAAAGCAAATTGATCAATGGCACTGAATAGAGATCCCAGAAATAGACCTACACAAATAAAATCAACTGATCTTTGACAAAAAATCAAAGCTAATTCAATGGAGAAAAGATATACTCTTCACAGATGATGCTGCAACAACTGGATACCCACATATAACAAAAAATGATTCTTGGGATTTCCCTGGTAGTCAGTGGTAAAGAATCCTCCTTACAATGCTGGGGATGTGGGTTTGATCTTTGCTTAGGGAACTAAGATCCTACATGCTGCGGGGCAACTAAGCCCATGTGCCACAACTACTGAGCTCGTGCACCTCAACTAGAACCTGCATGCTGCAAACTACAGAGCCAACATGCTCTGGAACCCGTGCACCACAACGACAAATACCACATGCCCTGGAGCCTGCACGCTAAAACTAGAGAGAGAAAACCCCCACACCACAACTAGAAAGAAGCCCACACACCACAACTAAGAGCATGTGTCCTGCAAGGGAAGATCCCTCATGCCTCAACGAAGACACTGCGTGCCGAAACTAAGACCCGACGTGGCCAAAAATAAATTTAAAATGTAATAAATTTAAAAAAAATAAAAAGATTTTAAAAAGAGTGATTCTTGACACAGACCTTACACCCTTTACAAAAATTAACTCAAAATTTTTCATACACAAAACGTAAAACACAAATCTCTCAAACTTACAGAAGATAATATAGGAGAAAATCTAAATGACCTTGGGTTTATTACTGAATTTTTAAATACAACACCAAAGGTAACACTCATGAAAGAAAGAATTAATAACTTATTTACAATTAAAAAAATCTGTTCTGCAAAATACACTGACAAACTGTGACAAGAAGGCAGAGACTGGGAGAAAATATTTGCAAAATACATACCTGATAAGGACTGTTACACAAGGTATACAAGTAACTCTAAAACACAATAGTAAGAAAATAAACAATATGATTAAAAAATGGGCCAAAGACTAACAGACTCTTTACTGAAGAGAATATGCAGATGACGAGTAAGAATATGAAAAGATGCTCCACAACATATATCATCAAAGAAGCACAAATTAAAAAGAAAATGAAATACTGTATTTACCTATAATAGTCATTATAATAATGACTAAAATCTGAAACACTGAGAACACATATCCTGGAGAGAATGTGGAGAAATAGGAATTCTCATTTCATTGCTATTAGCAATGCAAAATGATGGTAACTATGGAAGACCAAAATGAAGAAAGCCAATCTGAAAATGTTACATTATATGTGATTCCAACTATATGATGTACTCTAAAGCCAAAACTAAGGAAGAGGTAGAAAGATCAGTGGTTTCCAAGTATTGAGGGAGGGGGGAAGGGAAGGATAAATAGGTGGAGCACAGAGTATTTTTAATGCAGTGAAAATACTCTGTATGATATTGAAATTATAGATTCATTCCAATATATATTTGCTCAATCCCTTAGAATGTACAAAGTCAAGTCTAAACTGTAAGGAAAATTATGAACTTTGGGTGACTATAATGAGTCAATAATGTAGGTTACTCAATTGCAACAAATATACTACTCTGGTTGGTGTGGTTGGTAATGGTGAAGGCTATGCATGTGTAAAGGCAGAGGATATATGAAAAATCTCTGCACCGTGCCCATTTTGCTATGAACCTAAAACTGTTCTAAAAAATAAAGCATTTCAAAAAAAGATGATACATTTATAATATATAAGAATACATCAGGGCTTCCCTGGTGGCGCAGTGGTTGAGAGTCCGCCTGCTGATGCAGGGGACATGGGTTTGTGCCCCGGTCTGGGAAGATCCCACATGCTGTGGAGTGGCTAGGCCCGTGAGCCATGGCGGCTGAGCCTGCGCGTCTGGATCCTATGCTCCACAACGGGAGAGGCCACAACAGTGAGAGGCCCGATTACTACAAAAAAAAAAAAAAAAAAAAAAAAAAATCACAAAGTCAAATATATACTGAATTGTATATATTTAAATATTTACATTATACAAGACCATTTAAAGGGATTATCTCATTGCATTCTGTGATTATAGAAGTTTAACTACCAGTGGATATAAATCATAATAATGTGAAGAAAAAAGAAGCATAAAACACTTTGTCCTTAACTATTTATTATGGCAAGCAATTAATTCTGGATCATGAAACCAAACCTTCTTGGGTATGAAAATTAGAATAATTTTTATGAGTGTAGGAATGTAGCTCTTAGAAAAATGTATAAATAATATTGCACAAAACTGACTACTATTTTTAGTAATATTTGAGCACTGCCAGGGTTAAGGCCTATATTATTCTGATGTGAACTGGTGGCAATCTGGGTGACCATAGTTGGCTTCACTTTAGAATCTTACACAAGTAGTAACAAAAGCTCTAAGCAATGCTGAGGACTCAGAAAAGTGGAACATGAGAGCCCTCTCCTACCCGTCCTTGCTCTTCTTTCCCAGGTGCTGATGTGGCTCAGGCTTCACCAGCCCACAAGCCAGTTGTAAAAGGGCTCTGCATGTCTTCAGGAGTATCTTACAAATCTCAAGTTAATGCCTCAGAATCCTGCATGTACTTCCCAGTTTTCACCAAGGTTGTTTGTAGGGGAGAGATTCAGGAAACTGAAGGTCATTTGCCAAGTTGTCTCCTTGAATCTTTCCTTATAATTCACCTTTCTTTTACGAAGAAAGTGGGGGTAGTAGAGCAGGAAAAGGTTAACACAAGCCCATGGTCATAACTGTGAAGTCTTTTAACTGGGATTATTTAATGTTAAAGTGCAAGTTTATCTCCAATCTGAGATCAGTCCTAGACACACATCAAGAAGGAAAAGCATAAGTACACCTCAATTTACTTATCTGCTTATCATGGAGGTAATTTAGCATTTTAAATAAATTTAGCATGTTAATTTTAGTACTAGCTTCCATCTAACTCTGTACACCATTTTCCTAATAACTGGGGTCCCATCCTGATGTTTGACTTATGCCACTACAAGGGTTTCACCTTTTGTTCTTGAACCACAGTCTGTCATGTGTAAAATGCAATTCTGATAACCGAGTGTCTTAATAACATGGGCCTGCCCCTTAAATTTCAGTCAACCCTAATCTGGCCTCTCCAAAATGAGAGTGGAAAACTTCCTACTTTCATTTAAAACTTTCCACTGTAAAGTCTCAGACTAGATTTTGGTCTCTTGTATCCTGGTAACTATCTCCTCTGTTAAATTTATGACCTTTCGTCTGATCCCTTGACCCTACCTGACACCTGGTCCTACCTCTAGTTCTTCCACATGTCACTAAATTAGATACTAAAAATAATATTGAATTTACAACTATTTAATATTTGTCTCACAGACTAGTGTTTTGTCCCTGGGGAAGGCATTTTTACTGTCTATCAGATGAGTAAATGGTCTGCAAACGAGGGAGAGCAAAAGCGGACCCCTGGACATGGTCATGACAGAGGATGTAGATGAGTGATACTCTCCTGGGTGAGACAGGAGGCAGTGGTATGGCTGAGAGCTCGTGAATGCTCAGGACATTCAAAATCAAATCTGAAACTCTGTAGAGTCCAAGTCAATGAACAAACAAAACAAGCATGGTCTGCACTGCAAAATTGTGTACTATTCCTGAGACATTCCTCCCCAGACCAACTAGACTTCTCCTACCCTCAGGACTGAAGCCCATAATTCTGTGACTCTGGTTTCCCTTATATCAACATGGCTCATATGTTCTATTTTTAACAAGCTTTTATCTCAATATAATCATCTTAAGGCAACAGGATGTAAGATAGACCTTGGTTCAAACCCCAACTCTTCCATCTAGGAGCTGACCTACCTGAAGCAAATGATTAGTTTCTCTGAGTTTCTGTGTTCCTTTTCATAAAATAGGGTAAAATAATTTATATATAAAGTGGTTGTAGAGAAGGTTAAATATAAACTAAAAGAGATTCTAGGATGAAAAAATAAAAATTACTTTTGTTAATCCTCTCCACACTCTCATACATGCCTTCTACATGTTGCTTTTCTTTCTTTAGGCTACAAAAGCTTCTTAAGAACAATCCTGCCCTTAGCAGTTGAAATTCAGGACCAGATTATTGATTACAGAGAAATATTATTATCTATTATAAAGTTTCCCAATAACTATCTTAGTGTTTTTATATGGAAACTTATTCATGAATTCTTGTCAAAAGCCTAAAACATTACAACTATATTGAAAAGGAGTAAACAGAAAGGCAGTATCTAAATTTGAAAAAAAAAGAAAAAAAGAAAATATAATTGCTAGTTATTTTGTTTTGTTTCCTTTGAGACTAATCTCTCAGTGGTGCTTTTTCAAACAACACGTCTATATCAGGTTCAAATTCTACACACCCTTTACTATTATCAACTTGCAAAATTTATCAGCAGAACAGAGCCTGCTGCAGGATTGCTGTTGTCCATAAAAATGCAAATGGCACTAAATCAAAATGGGCTGTTGAAAAACTAAAAATCAAATGTCGTATGAATCAGCCAACTGCCTGGACTTAGGAAGAGAGCATTTGAAAACTCATATGTGGACTGATATTGCCAATTGACATACTCTGTTGTTTTAAGCAAACCTTTTAAAAATTCATTGCTTGAGCAGATCCAGCAAACCTGTTTTTCTCTCCAGAGAAGCTATTCCTATTGCCTTGGCTTATGAAGTTTCATAGGATGAGAATTATTCTAAAAATAGCTATAGGGTAGGCTATTTACACATTAAAAGATATAGCGACTGAACAAGAGGGTTTGTGCCAATCTGTAACACAACACAAATATTTTCCATTGTGATGCAGCATGTATAGGAGCCATCTCTTGAACACACATAAGAAGAAAACTAATCCTTTATATTTGTATTTAAATATATACTTTTGGCTCTCTGGCAGACTGTCCATTCTTTAACAAACAAATTCTATTCAGGTCTTTGCTGACTATTGTTGTTTCTGTGTAATTATATAAAATTAAGGCTGTGTATATTTAAAGTAGACAGTTCTAGACTATCATCATGCATACCACCATTAGCCTTTACTATTTCCAAGTCAAAACATAAATACTTAAGTAATAGCCATTTCTTCTGGGGCTTAGCATACAAATACTTGTCACACTGCCAGGTTGGTTACACAAGCTGAAGTGGTTGACACTGAAATTCCTTCCCATGCTTCATTAGCTAGACTGAGAAGTGAGCTGGAACATTCCTGTCATAAGGAGCCCTGCTAGATTTCAGGTGTTATCTAATTACAGAGCAGATTGTGATATAAAATAAGCAAGGCAGGCTGCTGTATTAAGTGGAACTCTGGCTTCCAGATAACAACATGATTTTAGTTATTATTCTTTATACCTTGGACACTCAAAGCACTTGAGAACCCATGGCCCTAATTTGGTCATGAACGTGCTGTTGGAATGTAAAATTCAGTTAAGTTAAATAACCAAAAGAAATAAATGACATCTAAAGGATGAAGAAACATAAGGTACTTAAGGATGTTTACTTCTTATTTTATTTTGTTCATAGTGTTTTAAATACCACACTCTGACCAAGAAGTAATGAGTAGGTCCTGGGCTTTCCTTAAATGTGTTTTGTACTTGTTTTATCATTAATATACTGATTAGTTTTCCTAATGAGATTACAGCAAAGCTCTTAGTTCTAAATAAAAGCTTTGTCACAAGTTGCAACTAATGAACACTCTGCTGTAAGTAATAAAATGTCTGTAATTTCTTCTTTTTTGTTTTAAATTGAGAATATTCCTCTTTTGGTCCTTATATAAGGTATTTGGAAGAAATTAGCAACCTTCATGCTCCAACTTATGGAAAAATGCTCTTTTTCTATAAACCTTAAATTCTAACAATAACAAAAGCTATTTTAATCTGAAGAAACTGCCATGAATTTAAGAATAATCTTAAGACCTTGAGATAACATGAATCCTGCATTTATCCAATGGCACTAGAAAATATTAAAGTATAGAGAAATTAATTATATGTGAATGTTTAAGGATAGTGTTTAAGTTTAAACTTAAACAATTTTAACAACCCAATTAAACAGCTGATAATATGTTTCCCTTTAAAATTAACTAGTTGACTTAGTTTGTTCTTAGAAAGGGACTTGTAGAAGTAATCCCACACTAATGAATAACTCATAGTCTAGATGCAGACAAAAATCCAGTGTGTGTTCACACACATCTCAGATGCCAGAAGGACTTGGATGGGATCAGATGCCATTAGAGGTGGTAGTGAATTTATCTTGCCTTCTCTGAGAATTGTTTGTATTTTCTAGTAGCAGTCTCATTTCTTGTCTTAAAGTTGTGAGTGCTAATGATCATGAAAAGGAAAGAAGCCACATTTGAACTGAGTCTCAAAGTAAGATATTGCTGATTCCATGTTCAAAGAAATCTGCAAAATCTTGGGCTCCAAGTGTTAGTGGAATAAAATGAAAGCAGTCCAAAATATTTGCTAGAGTCATACGTACAAGAAGAGAAAGCCCCTATCCCTAGGCATGCTCTTCTCATCCTTTGCCACCCATATCCACCCCTTCTGATGTATTACAATAAAAAAAAAAAAACCTCCTGCTCCATGGCTGCTTCTCTCTAAGAATTTAAAAATTAATCCCTCACTAGAAAAAAAACGTTGTTTAGTCAAGAGAATGAGAAGACAAGCCACCAACTGAGAGAAAATATTTCCAAAACACTTATCTAATAAGGGACTACTACCTTAAACTAACAAACAGAGAATTCTTAAAACTCAAAAAAAAAAAAACAACTCAATGAAAAGATGAGAAAAAGATTTCAACAGCTACCTCTCCAAAGAAGATATACAGACAGGAAAATACATATCAAAAGATGCTCAGTATCTTCCACCATTAGGGAAATGCAAATTAAAAGAATGAGATATCACTACACACCTATTAGAATGGCTAAAACCCAAAGCACTGACAAAACTAAGTGTTGAAAAGCATTTGGAGCAAAAATAACTCTCATTAATTGCAAAATGGTACAGCCAGTTTGGAAGACATTTTGGCAGTTTCTTACAAAAGTAAACATACTCTTACCATATGATCAAGTTATCCCACTCCTTGAAATTTACTCCGATGACTTGAAAACTTGACCTTTGGTAGGTGAATGAATAAACGAACTGAGATACACCCAAACAATAAAATACTTTCCAGTGGTAAAAAGAAATGAGCCATCAAGCTACTAAAGTACATGGAGGAATCTTACGTGTATATTGTTAAGTGAAAATAGCCAATGCCCAAAGCCCATATACTGTATGATTCCAACTATACATATGACATTCTGGAAAAAGCAAAACTATGGAGACAGGAAAAAATCAATAGTCGCCAGAGATTGAGAGTGGAAGGAGGGAAGAAGAGGTAGAACAACAATATTTTTATGGCAGGCAAACTATTCTATATGATAATTTAATGGTGGATGCATGCCATTATAGGTTTCTCAAACTCATAGAACAACAACCCATAGTAAACTATGGGCTTTAGTTAATAACAATGTGTCAATGATGTCTCATCAATTATAACAAATGCAAGATGTCACCAGACTGATGCAAGATGCTAATAAAAGGAGAAATTGGTGTGGAGAGAATTGGGTCTATGAATAATTTTTATACTTTCCATTAAATGCCTTTGTATATGTAAAAATGCTTTTAAAAAGACTATTAACTTTTCTTTTATTTAAAAAGCATTGTTTGATGGATTGATTACAAAAGGGAGTGACAAGAACTGGTTAAGTACTGTGCTCTCTCCCCTGGGAGTCATCCTGTGTGGTCTTTATTGTGGACGACCATCTTAAGAGTTATGCAGGGTTCAACCTGAAAAAGGTCTGCAGCAGCCACATCTTCTTGTCTCCTTAAATTTAAAAATAAGTACCATCCAGATCCTGGTATTTGTAACTTTCTGAACATACATACCAGGCATTTATGTCCCCAGGTGAACATTGGCCAAATAAGTAGGCACCTGAGGGATATATCTACTATAAGAGGAAATCAACATATGCTAAATGAAGTAGACTTTTAAATCAGAAGGATTAAAAATAAGTGTGTTATATAGCCTTAAAAAAAAGGGAGGATATAAGTAATAAGAGGCAGAAATATCTCATTTAAAAGTGGTTTTCTGGTATATGAAAAATACAGTAGTTGAAGAAAATATCATGGTAGATGAGATTTTTAAACATCATGATTGTTATGACCGAAGAAAGAAGTTCATTCTGGGGAATGTGCTGGTTCTGTCTACATTGTGCCTGTTCCCATGATGAATATACACACATAATCACTACACACACTGTGAGTATGAGAAAGGAATTCTGTGTATTGTTTGTTTGTGTTCTGTTGCTTTTTGTGAATTTGTAAAAGTTATTTAAATGTTATAGGTTTGGTGATCTTCATCTAAAGGACATAATTGTGTTACTTTAAAGATCTTCTAGATGTCAAGATTATGTAATATTGCATTACTTTATAAGACCACACTATTATATGATGCTATAATAGTACTGCATTTTTCAGGAATATATAGTACTATTACTTAGTACTATAGTAAAATACTATATTATCACATAATACTATATTCATAGTAATGAAATAAGCAATTATGTCTAAAGAAGTTAGAAATGGACCAGTAGGCAAAAGACAATTTATAGAATTTATGGGAAAGTAAATTTCATCTACTTTCTTATCAAGATTCAAATATGTTCTTTCTAAAGATGATGAATAAGCATTATTTATGGTTCATAAAATAATTTTATGGTTCACACATTACCTTGCATATTCAAAATCTATATATATATTTCTTTGTAAATAAAAACTAGTTTCTTAGATTCCCAGTCTTAGATGTGGATTAATTTAGTAAACTGTGCTTTCTAGAAAACAGTATAAAACTCATTAGGAACTTTCTCCATTACTGTTAAATAACTGTATAGGTACAATAATAATATAACACTGGGAGAACTTTTAAATCCTCCCAAAGACCTTTTTGCTCTCTCCAACTGTTCAGTTGACAGATTCTGCTTTCAAAAATAAGAGATTGTTTTAACGTTTAATTAATTTCCTCATCTTTTTACTTTTAAACAAAATCAAAACAACAACAATGTACCCTCTAGGCCTGAATAATTTATAATTTTAACCAACTAGCCATCTAAATTATAAATTTTCAAGAAATTAAAATAGATTACATGTTTGACCTTTCCAATGAATTTTATTATTTTCCTCAGCTTTCCCATTTCCATGCCCTGCTAGCTCCTATTTTACAGAACAGGTTACATTAAGCTGTACTTTGAATGTAATATGATGCTTGGTAGGGGACCTATGATGTCTAAGAGTTTCTCGCTCAGTAGCCCTAGTAAGGATATTTAGCATTCACTCCAAGTAAATGATACAAGCTAGAAATAGTATCTTTATAAAGCCACATTTTTCAGAAGTTTTCCAGAAAGGGTGTCATGGTTTGAATGCCAGATAATTTTCAGTTTATTTCCAAAAATGAAAGTTAAATCTGATTCTGATCTTATCTGTATATATTTATCAACTTGTATTTGACATAAAGGGGAGTTATTGGAGGTTGGTGTGGGGAAGCATGCTAATTAATAAAGTACTCTGCAGAAATTAATTTGGTTCAAGTTAAGGTACAGTTAGTTTTATGGTTCAGGCTCTTTCTAACTGATTCTGAGTAGTCAAGTTTAGACCATAAACTCAGGATAAACCTAGAGCTTACTATTCATATGGCTTAAAATGCTACTTTAAGGTAAATTGTGTTCTTATCGACACAAGGCAACACACAGAGTACTCTCTACACTTTTTCTACTCAAACTAACAACAATAAAATCATGGTTCAGCAACTTATGACATTTGTGCAAAAGATCAAAAACAACCTCTTGTTTTTTAGTCATTTTGTCATGTCTCCTGATTGTCACACAACATCCCTTTTCTTATGTAGGTTCCAACTCTCTTCTCTACATTACTTAGGCTAGAAGCTGATTTTCAGTGAACAATATTTCCCTTCCAGTAGGTATCTCAGAGAAGTTATCAGAACATATGATGGCATTTTAAGTTACCAAAGTCTAAGTCACACAATATACTTATAGAATGAGAAATAAATGGAATGCTTACATGGGCATGTATGTGTACTTTCAGGCCAATACAGAAGTAAATACCTTTAGATTTTTTTTTCTCATCACTTCAATGCCTTAAACAAGTATAGAATCATTCAGTGGCAACAATATTTTATTCCAAACATATACTAAAACCAGTGTGGGTTATCATTTTTTAATTAATTTTCTTCAAAATGTCTTAGAGGATAAATCATCAAAACCTATATAATTCTAATAAATAAATGGAGATTTGATTAATCAATATGATTGGAATATGGGTAAAACAAATTGTTAAACCATTTGATAAGAAGAAATACTGTAACCTCTTATCATGTCTTGAATCAGGTATCGCCAGAATTCAAGTAGCTTGAAGAAAACCAGCATTTATACTCAGATTCAAAATGTCTTTTTTTTTAAATGAGCAGACAGATACATATGTGGGCTTTCAATTTAAAAGCATAACTATCATTATTAGAGGAAAACAACCAATATAGGTATAATTAACTTTTATTCAGTAAAATTTTCAGGAGAATTCACATTTGTCAGCCAGAATTTCCCCTACCAGATTTCCAAAAGCAGAGTCGCCATTTCAAGAAATTTTACTCTTTCTATAGATCTGATATTCTCAACAGACTGAGGATTATTTATATAAATTTACTGCTATATAGTTTACATTATAATGAATTTCTAAGGAATTAAGCCCCCATACAGATACTTTTGGGGCTGTTTCTGTAGACTTCTATGTATTCTAAAAGGTGTACAGTGGTTTTACAGAGGTCTTAATCCAATAATGGGGAAGGGCATTACACATAGTGATTCTAGGTATGGAATTATTTCAGTCTGAAGAACGTAAAGATTTTTTCTTGCTGCTTGCAATGGCCATAGAGAGTTGAGAACTTCTATGGAACAATAAATGATCAAGATAATCTTAATGAAGAATCTTACAGTGGTTATATTCTTTTCTACTCTATTTATTTATGGCATAGTTTCTCAACTTCAGCACATTATTTACATTTGGGGCCCAGATAATTCTTTGTTTTGGGGTCCTTCTGTGAATTGTAGGAAGCTTAGCCCAACCCGGTCCTCTACCCATTAGATGTTAGTAGCAATCACCCCACTTAGTTGTGACAACTAAAAATACCTACAGACATTGCCAAATGTCCCTCTGGGGCCCAAACTGCAGCCAGTGAAGAACCACTCTCTTAAAGGATACCATGACACTTATGAGGCCTGTTTTACTTATAGGATGGAATCTAGATTTTATATTTAATACGTACCCAATTTTCCCTTTATAGTTTCATCTTTAGGTATTGTGACAATTGTGCTTTGTACGTCTATTTTTGACATTGTTTCAATCTTCAATAAAGAAGTATATCTTTGGTATGTTTGATACTTAAGATTGTTGAGAGGGAAGGGAATAAAGGGGAGAAAGCATCAAAATATGCTAATTTTTAATCAACACAGTATCTATGAAATTATCCATAATTTCATAGTTGTACTGTTATCAGCATAATAGTTATTAATATTTCCAGTAGTGACCCTGAGGCATTATAATATTCACAAATGACTTTTGAATCATAGAAAGTTAACTTATGCCCAAACAATTTTAGGGATGGGCATATATACAAATTTTAAAATTCATATTTGATCACTTACTCAACTTTTATTGATCACCTCCTACATGCAAAATATTGTTGGACTGTAAAATAAGTAAGAAATATTCTCTATCCTCAAAAACTATATTTCTTAATAGAGTTAAGATAGAAAAAACAACAATAAAAACTAAGTAGGATTATGTCACAGGAGAAATAAAAATGTGGAATGGGAATTTAGAGGAGATAATTTCACATTAGTATCTACAGCATTTCATTTTTTAGTATACCCTGTTATCTAACCATCAGAGAAAGAAGGTATTAGTACCAAGATAATTTACAATTTTCACAAATATTTGAATCTATAAGTAAGATTAAGCCTGTACATTTTCATGTTTGTAAATTTGACCTAATTTGTTTGATGGGAAAGAATCCAAAGTCAAGGTTGATGATATAAATGACACCATTTTCATAGTTAAAAGCCTTGGGTTAAATGCTGCTCTGCCTGTTAACAGCAGAGTGATCTTTTCCATGTATGTATTAAGAGGAAACACATACGCCTGCCCAAGGAACATAGACACCTAATTTATGAAGAAGTTGGAATGTTTTGATATTTCCAGAGAAATGGAATTGCTGTGATCTGACTAAAAACCTAGTACATTGAATAATGAATAATTCAAGTTGAGCATAGAAATGTTGTAATTACACCTAAATGAGAGTTTGGACTTGTTCTTTAGAAAATTAGGAACCACTACAGTTTTTAAAATGGTGATTTAGTTAACATCCCTACTTTAAAAAAAAAGAAAAAACATATATATATATAATCTGCTAGAACCACTACTCTGTGGGATGAATTGGCTGGGCAGAAGATTGGAGATAAAAGATGAATTAGATGACCATCAACTAATTCGAAGAAGAGAAAATAAGGATATGAACGAAGAGTCTGCCGAAGAAGATACCTGTGAAGGATAACCAAGGTAGGAGGTACATGTGTAAGTGTCCTGGTTGGGTTCTCCAGGACCACACCCTGAAGCAGGGAACAGTCCCTTATTCCATTAATAAAATGCCCTTAGACAAAACTGGTAAGGAAATGGAGAAAGCAGGACATGAAAAGGAAGATGAACAACGGTGACATGTCAGACAATTTAATGTAAGAACTATCTGAAAAGAAGTAGCAAATACATGAGAATGTGAAGTCTTGGAAAACACACCTAGATTTTTTTTTTTTAATCTTGTAGAATAAAATCAAATACTCTATTTAATGAATGGGTTTAAAATCTGCAGGATAGGGCTTTCCTGGTGGCGCAGTGGTTGAGAGTCCGCCTGCCAGTACAGGAGACACGGGTTCGTGCCCCGGTTCTGGAAGATCCCATGCTGCAGAGCGGCTGGGCCCGTGAGACATGGCTGCTGAGCCTGCGCATCTGGAGCTTGTGCTCCACAACAGGAGAGGCTACAACAGGGAGAGGCCCGTGTACTGCCCAAAATATAAAACTAAAAAAAAAAAACAAAAAACTGCAGGATATTATGTATAATATTCAGTATTATTTATTATTGGTCTATATGTAAAACAATTGAAGATGTATTAATCAAAATGTTACAAATGATTATCTCTGAGGCATAAGATTATGGAAGACTTCTTTTTTATTTCATATGTGCTTAACTTAGTTGTTTATAATTATTATGAATCTACTTTTTTTGTTAAAATTAATATTATAATGAACAAAATGCAGTCTCAGGTGCACTTTTAAGTCAAAATAAAGGAAAGTAAAAAATATCCTACTCACTGAAATTTGGAAAATCTCAAACATTCAGGAAAGTAATAGAAAGAAATTAATGAAATTAAAATTAATTTTAACAGCCCTCAGTGCATGATATGGAAAGCTCCTAAACTCATTTTATACAACTAGCATGAAACTGAAAGCCAATTTGGTATTTTTCCTATTTTTCACAGTAAAAGATAAACAAAGGAGTACCTGGAATTATATCACTCACAGGAAGACTATGAAATGTGTAAAAAATTCTTACCAAAAATATTCCTCTAAAAAAAGAAGGATTAAGAGAGGAATTAGAGTCTTCCTCTTTCACCAAAATTTTGCAATTATCTTCCAAGGATGAATTCATGGGCAAAGAAATTAGCATGTATTTATTTCTCAGATGAAAGTGGTACTCAAGTCACAAAGTGTTAGAATGCTTGGAACATAATAAGTTCTCACAAGGAAAGGATGGAAAAGCCTCCCAGGCACTAGATTTAGCAAATAAAAATACAGCACGTTCAGTTACATTAAAACATTAAAATTTCAAGTAAATAATTGATAATTTGTAGCATAGGCATGAGTTTTGTTTTTTGGTTTTTTTTTGGTATGCAGGCCTCTCACTGTCGTGGCTTCTCCCGTTGCGGAGCATAGCCTCCGGACGCGCAGGCTCAGCGGCCATGGCTCACGGACCTAGTTGCTCTGTGGCATGTGGGATCTTCCTGGAGCGGGGCAAAAATCCGTGTCCCCTGCATCAGCAGGCGGACCCTCAACCACTGCGCCACCAGAGAAGCCTGACATGAGCTTTTCATATTGATAACCCATCCCCGCTTCAAACGTATTAAACCGCAATTAGTGCAGCTGGGGACTAAGACATCTGTTTTGTTTAAAAGTTCCTCAGTGATTCTAATATGCAGCCAAGGTTGAGAATCACTATGCTTAATGATTATTTATTAGTCAAACCATCTATCTGACACACACAATGACAATTCTGTGGTCATGGCTTCGCAACGTATCCAGGAGCAGATTAACCTCAGCCCTTGTGCCTCCTCTGAGCCACAATATTCTCTGTTGGTTGAGGATTGGCTTCAAGTTATCAATCTGACTCTGGTCTCCACTCCAGCTTCCTTTTCCCTATGCTGGGAAATAAGCTACAAGCCCCAGCACCCGGTTCATTTCCTCATGTTCAAGGTCATCAGGGAATAGGTACAGAAATAAAAATAATGTCTGTTATAAAACTGCTTAACCAATGTGTAAAAATCTAATTTCCAATACAATGGGTATTATGTTTTATCTCATAAAACATGAGATGGTTGAGGATGCTAAAATGGTAGAGCAGATAAGAAATTGATCATATCAGGAAACCCAGTCATCTGCTTCCTGGGTATGCCACTTAACTTCTTTGTGCCACAATTTCTTCACTGGTGAAATTAATGGTTTGACTTGATGACTGTAGAGTCATCTGTAAGATTTAGTTTTTAAAATGTCTTGTGGGAATACTAAGATTGACACACATAAGTTATTAGATGATTAATGGTGTCTTCAGACTATTGTTATAAGAGGCATATATTTTAATAAAAATGCTGTGGAGATAAAATCGAATATAATAGGTATTTATGCTCCATATTTGTTATTTGGGAAAGCTCTTATGTACAATTAAATGTAGATGACAAATTTGCAGTCAACATTGATAGTAATTCTATGAACCTTTCAGAAAATTGAAACTCAGTTTTAGAGGAAATAAATGTGTCTTGCATTCAGCTCACTTGCAAAATAATCAATGGCCTATTTAGGGTCATGAAGTAGAAACAACAATACTTTCATGACACTTAATTGAGATTTAGCTTGACCAATGGACACAGAAATGTCTCTCAAATACTACCCATCTATTAGGGACTGACACTATTTTTTTAAGTGACTAAACTGAGGCTTTTTCTTTTAAATAATACTTAATAGATGAATAAGTATTCTTTTTTTCCCTTCTAATGCCTGCCCTGGGATATGTACATTACACATTTTAATTTTTTCTTCCTTTCTAACATTACTATAAAATATAGTGATGGATGATTATTGTCCTTAATTATTATTATGATTTTTTTTTTGGTCTGTCTCATACTTTACAAATATATTTTATCAAATGCATCTGAATACATTAATTTTCAAGCTGAAACAAATGTGTCATTCAATAATGTATATAAAAGAGTAGTTGTGAAGGATGAGAATGGGACAATTCTCAATTTTAAGTTATTTTGTTCATCATTTAGTAACATAAGAAACTGGTAGGTTCATTACCACCAACTAGTATTTTTAGTATTTATGATTCAAGTATATTATTCAGTGTACTTGAAAAACGTACTAAAGGAAAGGTAATTTTTAAAAAGTCTTGTAAAAGTATCTTCACTTACTCTTATGTGCCCTTTGCATATCTAAAATTGTTATACACATTGTGCGATGCATCTTATGTAAATGAAGAAGATCAGAATTCAGCATCATTTCAAATGCTTTGACACTTACAACATGTGTGTGATCAATGTCTACAGCAGAAAAATAAATACAGTAATTTGCCAGCTAGCTAAGGTCTTTATGTTACATTAGGGGCATCAAAGGCTGTCAGAAATTTTTAAATATTTAAGAATCCAAAGTTTTTAACATTCCAAACTCTTAAATGTTCCAAAGATAGTTTTGAACTTTCTATATCTCCTCCCCTACACTTTAGGAACCCAAGTTCAGCCAATATTTTCCAAACTGACAACTGCATTAAAGACAAAAACTCTCATTTGAAGAAACATTTTTTAATGACAGAAATATAAACTCATCATTTAAAAATGTTCTCTGCATATAACTGATTCACTTTGTTACAAAACAGAAACTAACACACCATTGTAAGGCAATTATACTCCAATAAAGATGTAAAAAAAAAATGTTCTCTGCAGGATGACATGCATATTAGCTTACAGAGTTCAGGTATATATTTTGATCCTTACATAAACTTTGGGTTTATTTGGTGATTTTTTTTTTTTCTTTTTGCGGTATGCGGGCCTCTCACTGTTGTGGCCTCTCCCGTTGCGGAGCACAGGCTCCGGATGCGCAGGCCCAGCGGCCATGGCTCACGGGCCCAGCCACTCCGCGGCATATGGGATCCTCCCAGACCGGGGCACGAACCCGTATCCCCTGCATCGGCAGGTGGACTCTCAACCACTGCGCCACCAGGGAGGCCTGTGATTTTTAAATTTGTATTTAATATTAATTACATCAATACTACGGTTGCTCTTAACATTTTTAATGTTATTTGTGATATCTTCTTAATCAACAGTTTCCAAGTTTTGCCTATTTTTATAGCATTTTCTTTTGGTTCTTTGTTTTCTGTATAATTAATTTCTACTCTAATGTTTATTATTTGTATTTCCTTCCTTATAATCTCTTTAAAGTTACATTTTTCCTCATTATTGAGTTAATGCATAGTTTGCTAATTGTATATACTTCGTATTTTCTAATATGTGCATTAAATAATATAAATTCCATTTTCTCTATATACAAGTATATATAATATATATTGCTTATGTGTTAGCTTTTTTGTTTTCCGTCACAGACTCTAATATTGCTCTGTGGTGGATAATATGGTCTGCTTTACGTATTCATCTTTCTGATTATCTTTCTCTGTCACTAGAATGTAAGTCCCTGATGGCAGGACATTTTGTCTGCTATGTTCATTATCATAGGCTCTGAATCAGAAGAGAGTTTGACACATAATAAACCTCAATAATTACTTGAATAAACAATTTGAGTTCTAGAGGTTTCAGCTGTCTTAGGCCAGTTTGTACATTATTCATTTATTTTCTTGGGTTCCTATAATCAGCGATGGCATAAATTCAAGCCATCATATACTTTTCACACAGACGGGGATTTCAATTTATCACAGAGTTCTTTGTTTTTTCCCACCTCTTTTTTGGGTTACACAGGAAGTTTACTCAATAATAATATCATTCCAATTTTTTAAAATTCAAAAGGGTCTTATGTTTAAGTTAATTTTTCCAGGCCCTTGTTGAGCCTTCTCCAATCTACAAATGCATGAACTTCAGTTCTGGGCAATGGTATTGAATTGTTCCTTTGTTAATTTCCTCTTCCCTGTTATCTCTTTCCTAGAGTACTAAGAATCATCTGAGTTTTTTAAAAAATATTTTCTTCTATGCTTTCATTTTGCATCTATATGTATTTTTTTGGGGGTATGCTTTCTGGGAAAATTATTAATTTCAATTAAAATTTATTCATTATTTGAATAATTAATTCAAAATTTCTTCCTAATTTTTAATTTCTTCTATCATTTTTTTTTAGTTTCCAAAAGTTATTTTTGTGTTCTTTAAATGTATTTTTTTATAGCCTGCTCTTTTATGGTTGTTGTTTTAAATGAATGAAGGTGCTGCTTGTCTCTCTGAGGGTATTAATTATATTTTTGAAGCTTTTTTGTTCTGATTTCTCACTGACTCCAGTGTCTCTGTGTTCCTCTTAAATGTCTCTTTGTTTAATCCCCTTTACGTTAGAAGACTTCTCCATATACCTAGTGATCCCTGTCTATCTGATCCAATTTTAGAGTGTGTCCCTGATAAATATCACACTGGAAACCTGCTGTGCATTTGCAGAATTTTAAGGGTCAGGTATAGGTGAAGGTGACTAAGGAGGAATGTGACTAGTTCATTAGTATCCTCAGCAGTCACCATCTCCTTCCCCGGGAGGGACAATGGGTGTTGTCTGTAGCCTGAGTGCCTGTGATCCAGCAGTAAATAGGACAGAGGTTCAGACCCTGAGCATTTAATGCATAGATTTTCACAATCCTCCATTTTCAACATGGTACTCTCAGCTCTAGTAGGGCTTACTGTTGACAACTCCAAATTCTTTCTGTTTTAACCTTTCTAGAGAGCAAATTCTCAATATTCTGCTTAGGTGTGCATGTGTATGTTTGTAGTGTGGGACAGGGTTCCAAGGAATTACTGAGGCTTGGAAAACGGAGTGTATCTGGGTGTATAAATGCTCCCAACAGTGATGTTTCAGAGCCTTCGTTCTATAGCCATCTTCAACCATGAGCTACACAAGGAGCAAGGACTCCAACTCTTCATCCTTTTAAGGGTTTGTCTCCTTCTTAGTTTCTCCCCCTATTGTCACTTACTTTTCCTTGTTTGCAAAGTTAACAATGAATCTGCAAATTTCCATCATTCAAAAAACATTTTTTCTCTTGTGACACCCTGTCCTTTTCTCTCTGCTTTATGAGAGTGTATATTTTTAAAAATCCTTTATATATTTATTTTAGTAATATTTGTGGACTTTAGAGTGGTATAGATGTGTGTTCTACTATATGTAACCAAAAATCCATAAATCACCTCGAAAAATGACTGCCATTGGCAATCTCCCATTCAGCTCTCATATCAGTTATTCAGCAACTTCAGTTCAAACACAGGAACCCATCTCCCACTAGCCCACTTATATCCATTCCCTATGTTGCTGTAGCATTTAAAGACATGTTAATATTTGACCTGTTACATTTTCAGTCTCGCCCTAAACAATTCCATTCTTCAACTGCAACAATTATTTGTATCTCTCTAAAGTACAAGCATGACTATGTCATACTCCTCAAAATTTTTTCAACAGTTTCTCTAATTCCTAAGAATAATCACTAATGTTCTTAGTTGTGCACACAAAACACTTGGTAACTGAGTCAGCCACCCCTCTTGCACTTGGATTCCACTCAGAAAGTACCTCCCTGCTTTTCTCAACCCAAAGATTATGAACATGGGGATGTGGGAGCACACACACAGGCTCCATAAATATTCAGCTATTTGCAGTTCTATAAATGTTCAGAGATTTCTTTCACACTGGACTAACTATTCCCAATTCCTCTATCAAAATTGCATCGTTTTCATATCATTTGCATCATGGTTTAGCTGTAACCCATTCCACGGCCATGCCAAGATATTTTTCCTGACCCTGTGTTACAGACATGCCTTCACGAGCCTCCCTAGTCCATCCAGAGTGCCATTTACCACATTGCATTGAACTTTCTGTTTTCCCCTTTCCCTGTCCACCGTTTGCTGAGCTTTACCCCCAAGAGTGTAAGGTCCGAAAGGCCACTTGCATACTTTCCTGTATCCAATCTGAATCCCTGTCACACTACTTGGCACAAGTCAAATCTCAGTGACTCCTTGATAAACAAATATCCAAGGACTACTATGAATGCCAAACAAACTAGGAGAACGTGAATAATCTTTTAATAATTAATTTGGGGGTAAATAATTTGTCATTTGATTTTTTTCTTTGTTTTTTATGAAGAAGCTACAATTAAAAAACCCTGACACAAAACATCCAATGAATCATTTACCATCACATTGATTTTCTCATTAGATTCTTCTTAAAGAAAAAGTTTATCTTCTGGAAGAGACTAAAAAGGACATTTTCACTGTAAAGATTTTGCAAGTAAAAACAAATAAGGAAAATAACAGGGTTTGTGTTTACAGTCACCAAAAGGACCACAAAAATATGGCAGAGAAATAGTAGAATAAGACCTTTAAATATATTTCAACCTCAAGAGTATGAAAGTATAATAACTACTTATAGCATCTAAAAGTGTATCTCAATTAAATGTGAATTATAAATTCACAGTAAGTTTGCTTATAAAACATGAGGAAGAAAAATATGGGTACACCTAATTAACAATTAACAATCTCCTGATAAGCTACTAGAGAACAGATAATAAATATTTTCTCATGACTATTTTTCATGTCAAATAAGAATACTGGAAAGGGATATATTTAGAGAGGTTTTCTAATAAAGGTTTGTGTCACTGAAACCAAGATAAATTGCATTAGATCCTTCCCTGAAGATTTTGAATAACAGAGTAAAATCATCCTACTTCAGTATCACTAAGGCAAAATGTAGAGAAAGAAAATAAGAACATGATCCCATTCTTTCTCAACTGTTTCTTAGCACAATGTAAGCATAACTTATAAAAGAGTTATCATTTCAAAGATACAACTGCTGGTGCCTTTTTGAAAGACAAAGGGAGCACTCCCTGTAAATGAAGTCCTGAAGAGTTTCCATAGATTACAGCTTTTGCTTTTCCCAATTTTTCTTCATCATAGTTCATTGTTTGCATAAGGTACACAGACACAAAAATAATGTAATGTACCTAATCCACTTCAGCCTAAGACTAAAAGAAGTATATAAATTGTATCTGTCCTGTAAATAATACCTCAAATGTCACTCTGTAAGAAAAAAAAAATCGTTCAATGGCTTTTAAGTTGGTAAATAAATATTTTTGAAATAATAATAAAACCCCCACATTAGGTGTTCATTTATTAGGACCTAAATTTTACTGTTCATGCACTACATGACTCCTACAGAAAGGACACCAAGCACTATACATCATAAAGGTTTTCTATTTCTTGCTAATTGAGAAAAGTAAATTTAATAATTTTAAGAGGAACATTTATGGCAGAATAACAACTGAGGACATAAAGCAATATTTTCATGAGTTATTTAAAATTAGCAGTTAGTTGGACAGGATGTGTAATCAAAGAGAAAAATTCAAAAAGAAAATCTGCAACTTTGAATTAGTGATGGATTAATTGTTACCAGTAACTAACCATCTTTCATCTTATTTTGTGTTAATTGTCTTAAATCTGTATAACAATGTAAACTAATAACTATATTAAATGATTCAAATACTAAAGTCAATGTTTATCAAGCTGAAGATCTATTTTAAAGGAAACACTGTACTCACACCCCACCATGTTGCATTAAATTGCTTTTAGTACATCATTAAAATAGGAAACATAAACATAAAACATATGTTTACACAAAACATGTCAAAAACTCTATATACTTATAGTTTTTTATAGAACAATATGACCAGAACAAAAATTAATATAGTACTCACAGAACTACATGACTAATAAAAGTAATTTTATGTGATCAATGACACCACTGAATTGAACCCACTGCTGGCTACATGCTGTGATACCCACCATCATCTGTATGTTCTGGGGAGCTCAGCCTAGCTGCTCTCCCCTTTGCTTTATGATAACTCACTTCTCTCACACTTTTGTGTATTCAAATTACTGCAAAATTTTCACTCATCTTGTTGTGATTTTACGTCAGGTGAATAACACTTGGCTCCAATTCCAAATACACATATTAATGCTATCGAAATTCATCTTCATTAACTTCTGATGATGGAAGAAATACTACCAGGCTACAATGCAATGGGAAACAGAAATATGTGTGTAAACCATGGTATTCTGTGCCAGTACTTAATACACATTCACAATCCAAATAATGGGGAAATAGCTTATGAGATATTGATAAATATTAAAAAATATTAACCTTCATTATAAAATGAAGGTTGTTACTGTGGAGAATTTTTAGACATGAAGCGTACGTCCATGGGTCCTAGTTTTAAAAATACCTCTGAAGAGAAACTGTAGTAGGTAGAGTATAGTAGGGTTAAAGCTGACTTAAACAGTATCAAATGTAATAAGGGAGTTAATTTTTAGGGCTTACATTAATTTCTAGTATTAGATTAAGATCACTTGCTTTTGAAAAATTAACAAGAGATAACAGAGAATTAATACCTGAAGTACCAAAGCAGAGGGGTTTTCAAATACTTCCAGGAATCAAAGCTATTTTCAATTCAGCAAAATCAGAGTGTATCCTTGAACAAAGAATTTATTTGGTGTAGTGAGCTATTAAGTGTAGAATGTTAGATAACCAGTTTCCAAAAGATTCCTCCCTCTCTCTCCCCATCTATGTATACACACACAGACACATACACACACACACACACACACACATGCACCCAACAAGATCTTTCCTAGTCATGACCTAATTACCCAGGATAAGTACTGATCTGCTCCTCTGTAATTTTACTGAAGCAGAAATTTGTTTCATGCCCATCTCAGAACTGATGTATCAGTTAGTACTGTAATCACTTAGCTAATAAATGTGTCTGACTAATGTTTATACTTTTGCATTGCTACTTATCACTGTGTGACCTTAAAAAGAATGCTGCCTCCTGGTACTTACTGGTTATGAAGTAAATTATATATAAAAAGCCAGAGAAAGAAACTGTTCTTTACTAGAAAATATCTACATAAATGGCTTGAGTCTTGCATCTACCAGTATAAAACAGTTCTTTTTAATTTTTAGCTTTATTTTACTACTTTTGGGGAGGTAAATAATGTTAGAATGCATGGACATATATACACTACCAAATGTAAAATAGACAGCTGGTGGGAAGCAGCCACATAGCACAGGGAGATCAGCTCAGTGCTTTGTGACCACCTAGAGGGGTGGGATAGGGAGGGTGGGAGGGAGGGAGATGCAAGAGGGAGGAGATATGGGGATATATGTATATGTAAAGCTGATTCACTATGTTCACTATGTTATAAAGCAGAAACTAACACACCATTGTAAAGCAATTATACTCCAATAAATATATTTAAAAAGTAAATAAGATAAAATAAAATATAAAATAATAAAATTACAAGAAGTTGAATGATATGGTCCCATAAACTTTTTAGGAATCAGGTATCATGTGTGAGGAGCAATACTGTACAGATTTGAAGATGCCCTGACAGGGAGGATCCTAAGTGGTCAGCAGGTAATAGGAAAGGATCCGAACCCCCCAGTACCTGAAAAAAGTGCTCAAATAGATATTTGACAGTTTTGCTCAAATGTGGTTTTAATAGAGGGTTATAAATTAGATGTTGCCGATGTAACTAGAACTTGTCCTTGACCTGATCAAAAATACATTAACTTTGATAGATACTCTTCATTTTATTTATGGTCTCAAGTTCAATGGCTTGAATATCAGAAGTAAATATTCCAGTGGACGTCTTTGCTCATAGTTGACACCTAATCACTAGAATAAATCCCCATTCCTCACTTTTCTATTATATAAGTTGCAAATCTTATTATGTCTTGCAATGGGGCAGCTCAAATAATCAATATACATTACTATGATATTTTGAACACATATTACATAATTAGTCATTGAGATATAGACTTGTATTATTTTTTCCTACACACACACAAATCCATATGACCCAAGCTAAGCATCTATTCTCTCTGCACCTGGGGCTTTTGTATACAGGGACACATGTAGAAGTTGACTTTTAAAGTATACAGAGTATGATATTTGGGTTTCCTTGAGAAATGTAAACCAGACAAATATCTTTGAGTAAAAGCAAGAAGAAGGAGGAGGTTGAAGACAGAAAGGAAGTAAATATCCCCAAGTATTATAAAAGAAGGTGCACGACTATTGGTAGGATAATATATCTATAGGTTCTTTAGTAGAATATGTTGTCCTACTGTGCTGGGGTTTTGGAGCACAGTTGATTTGATTCAGAGAAAAATAAAGGCTGTGGAACTTCTCACGAACACATACACACCTAGATCTGCTAGATGTGAGAACTTCCTCCAGGGTTGCTAAGAGACTTCAATCTGTGCATTACAGAAAGGCAACAATGAAGCAAATTATCTTCGGACAAGAGTGTTGACCCAGGTTCAGGACTGGCACACTGGGGTGAGTCTGGACTCTTAGAAGCAACTGCTGATTTAGAATATATCACTAGTCTATCTGAAACTAAGGTTGATTTAAAAAAATGATTACATAATAAACAAAATGAAACAAAAAGCAAATAAGCACACACATGGATGGTAGGGAATCGGTATTGAAATAAAGATGCTAAAATATGCTTCTGAAAATTCATTGTGTATCCAAGTCACATAAACAGTTATTAATATTTTGCCCCATAATGGAAGATTGTGCTTTTTATGTGGAAGTAATTATCCCAGGAATCCATTTAATGCCTCAAAATTTATATAAGGATACTAGGATGGAACATTCATTAAGGACACTTAGGTTTACTGATGAAAAGGATTATAGACTAAATATCAAGGAAAGAACCATCTGACTGTTGCTTGCCCTCCATTACCCCCAGGAAAGACAGACTAGATGTGTGTTTCCAAAACCCCATTGAAGGGAGATAATTGAGACAGACCAGCAGGAGTAGGAGATAGAAGTTAGAGATCTGATAGGGCAATTGACTACTTAAAAAGAGATTTAGTGTGACCCTCAACTTATCTGATACAAAACTGAGTTTCAGGTTCTGAAAGTAATAAGGACCCACTCCCACCTCCTCTAATTTCCTTGGAGAAATGGAAGAACCATGGAAGCAAATAGCCTGACACACACACAGGCTGTATTCTGAGGTGTCCAAGCTTCCAGGTCTGGCCAAGTTCTGCAAAGCCCAGCTGAACCATAAAGAGAATCATCTCTTCTCAAATTAATGATGTAGACTTGACTTTGAACATTTGTACTAAAGAGAACAATCCTTTACCTGAATATCTTAGATATCATTTAACTCCGAGATATTTTTGTGTGACCCAAGGCTATGTTAGAGATGCCAAAATGCATAAATGAAATTCAATCCTACACCTTCCTGGTGACTTGTGGCTTGGTGCTCATTGATTTCGATTTAGAGATTAACTAGTTAGTATTTCTTGTCCTGGGGTATGGTGAAGGAAAATTCATACCATTTACACTTGTATTATCAATATTTTCCAAGATAGTCACAAATATAACTGCTTCTCCAAAGCATTGTAGAATTTCAAACAAGGAGATAAATCTGATGGAGTTCACTTCCTGCCCAGCAAATTCTAATTAGGTCAGTCAATATCATCCAAATACCAAATGTTGTAATATATACTGTGTAAGGTATGTAAGAATACAATTGGCTAAAAAAAAAGAAGTACAAGGATCAGATGCAAGAAAAGAAATCAAAGTGAACATGATAATTAAGAACAGCCTTAATCTTTAAGGGTTCAGGGTAGTAGGATCAGTTATATTAAGTGATGGGACACTGAAGTTACAGCCAGAACTGAGCAAAAAATTAATCTACATCAATCATTCCCAGTTCAAAGATCTTAAATTAATGTCCAAGATGCTTCATGCCCCCACAGTTTATCTAAATATATTTTCCGTCTTCTGGGTTTGA
Source organism: Mesoplodon densirostris (assembly GCF_025265405.1). Lineage (NCBI taxonomy): Eukaryota > Metazoa > Chordata > Mammalia > Artiodactyla > Ziphiidae > Mesoplodon > Mesoplodon densirostris. Next base: position 74,453,621 of record NC_082672.1, read on the forward strand.
AATTAAACAGATGATTTTTCAGAAAAATCCTAACTGGAAAATGAAAGGAAAAATACAATTGTCAGTGACATCTATAGATATTGCTGTTTTACCAAAGCATACCTAATATTATGCCTCTAATAATAAAGGGTGTGAAAAATGGTATATTTACAGAGTGAAGTAAGTCAGAAAGAGAAAAACAAATACCGTATGCTAACACATATATATGGAATCTAAAGAAAATAAATAAATAAAATAAAAGTTCTGAAGAACCTAAGGGCAGGACAGGAATAAAGACACAGACATAGAAAATGGACTTGAGGATATGGGGAGGGGAAGGGTAAGCTGGGACAAAGTGAGAGAGTGGCATGGACATATATACACGACCAAAGGTAAAATAGATAGCTAGTGGGAAGCAGCCGCATAGCACAGGGAGATCAGCTCAGTGCTTTGTGACCTCATAGAGGGGTGAGGTAGGGAGTGTGGGAGGGCGGGAGATGCAAGAGGGAAGAGATATGGGAACATATGTGTATGTATAACTGGTTAACTTTGTTATAAAGCAGAAACTAACATACCATGTAAAGCAATTATACTCCAATAAAGATGTTACAAAAAATGGTATATTTAACATCTTATACATTAATATCTCAACTTGTTGATCAATTATAGGAGACAGTTATTTTCATTTTTTCTGAACATAGGCTTATTTTCAAAAAGTTAGTGTGAATCATACAATTCACAAAATATAAATCATGAAATATGTATTTACTTTCTATTAATTATTCTGAAAAGATATTTCCAGTGATTTTAAAGTACAGTGCCTGGATGTAAGTCCTTGCATTTCTTTATCCTCGTTATTAACCTTAAACAGGCAATAGACCCATGATATTTCTAAACTTATAGACACAAAAATTGCCAACAAGCCAGATGGCACTCAAATAAAAAAAAAGGAAAGAGAGCTTTTCCAATACCCATGTAATATCTGCTTATTCCAATTATTAGATATTCAAAAGAGAGACTAAGTAAAGGATGGATTTAATATCTTATACATTATATAATTATGATGCATAAACCAATTATATATATGTATTATCATTAAGATTATTCTTTCATTCTTTATATTCTTCATAATTCTATTGATATTAAATGACATGTAATAAATATTAGAAATTCCCAAATTAAAAAGTAGATCACTTCTTTTTGGTTAATTTCCTCAAAGGAGCCAAAGAGAAATCTTGCCACATTACACATGCCTGCATGGTGATATGTAGTAAGTATTTAACTTGAAGTATGACAAAATACTTTAACTCATCAATTAATTCATCAGTTTTAAGAATTCTGAAATTATGAACTCAGATATTCCTAAGGATTTGTAAAGATCCTCATCTTGTTCACAGAGATGTTAAAACATAATGACAAAATGACAAGTTTCAATCCATAGAGATATGAGAAGGTTTTGAGATACCAAGGAACATGTTCAAAAATAAACTATTTACAGACTGAGTTCTTTCCATATGTTTTATTACATTAATTTTTATTTTATTCCTTGAATAAAATTAGAATATTCTAATTAAATATAAGAAGAAAGTATATGTGAGAGGAGGTGCCTTATCTATATAATGTTGTACATATCTATACAATTTTGTGCATACCAATCCTAGAGCTTATTATGTCCCTAGGTTACAAGAACTGATTGGAAAATTCACTCTGGCTGGCTCTTTAGCATCATTTAAGTTAAAAGGCTTTAGGTTTTACAATTTATTCTGACTGAGCCACAGGGTTACATAAACGCAGGCGACCTAGCATCTGTTCCCCCTTGCATTGGAGTTAATGATCTTTGCATAAACAGGATTTTTTTAGATTTGAATCCATAATCATCAAAGCCTAAAAAAGGAGAGCCATCTTTGGCTCTCATTCTACTCTTACATTCAATCAATATTAAAATCGTGAATTTTACCTCCCAAATCTCTCTCAACCCTACTCATCTTCTCCCTTTTCACTGTCTGCTGGACTCACACTCCCACCTCCCCATCTAGAAAATTGCAGTATTTGGTATACTATCTCCTTTACCAGATACATTACTCTCAGTAGACATTTTTTTAATGAAAACTTGACTATTTAACTCTCCTCCATACAATCCCTAAAAGACCTGTTCTCATTATGTACAGGATTAAGTCCAAAATCCAATAAGTATTTTCTACTAGTCTCTTGAAGGACTGGTTACTTAGTCTCTCCTTTCCTTGCTTCACTTTTATTTTTTCTTCTTTTACTTTTGTTATCAAATATATTAGGGTCATGAATTCATCCTTTAAGACTGAAGTCAGAGACTTCCGGGTAAGATGGCGGAAGAGTAAGAGGCGGAGATCACCTTCCTCCCCACAGATACACCAGAAATACAGCTACACGTGGAACAACTCCTACAGAACACCTACTGAACGCTGGCAGAAGACCCCAGACCTCCCAAAAGGCAAGAAACTCCCCACATACCTGGGTAGGGCAAAGCGGAGAGATTCCCGCACAGAGGAGCGATACCGAGCGGCACTCACCAGCCCGGGAGGCTTGTCTGCTCCCCCGCCGGGGCGGGCGGCGCTGGAGCTGAGGCTCGGGCTTCGGTCAGAGCGCAGGGAGAGGACTGGGGCTGGCGGCGAGAACTCAGCCTGAAGGGGGCTAATGTGCCACAGCTAGCCGGGAGGGAGTCCGGGAAAACTCTGGAGCTGACAAAGAGGCAGGAGACTTTTTCTTCCCTCTTGGTTTCCTGGTGCGCGAGGAGAGGGGATTAAGAGCGCCGCGTAAAGGAGCTCCAGAGAAGGGCGCGAGTCGCGACTGAAAGCGCGGAGCCCAGAGACGGGCATGGGACACTGGGGCTGCTGCTGCCGCCGCCAAGAAGCCTGTGTGCGAGCGCAGGTCACTGCCCACACCGCCCTTCCGGGAGCCTGTGCAGCCTGCCACTGCCGGGGTCCCGGGATCCAGGGGCGGCTTCCCTGGGAGAACGCACGGCGCGCCTCGGGCTGGTGCAACGTCACGCCGACCTCTGCCGCTGCAGGCTCGCCCCGCACTCCGTGCACCTCCCTCCCGCCCAGCCTGAGTGAGCCAGAGTCCCCGAAGAGCCTGCTCCTTTAACCCTGTCCTGTATGAGCGAAGAACAGATGCCCTCCGGTGACCTACACGCAGAGGCGGGGCCAAATCCAAAGCTGAGACCCAGGAGCTGTGAGAACAAAGAAGAGAAAGGGAAACCTCTCCCAGCAGCCTCAGAAGCAGCGGATTAAAGCTCCACAATCAACTTCATGTACCCTGCATCTGTGGAATACATGAATAGACAACAAATCATCCCAAATTGAGGAGCCAGGAGTCAGTGCTGTGCCTCTGAGGTGGGAGAGCGAACTTCAGGACCCTGGTCCACAAGAGACCTCCCAGCTCCACATAATATCAAATGGCGAAAATCTTCCAGAGATCTCCATCTCAACACCAGCACCCAGCTTCACTCAACGACCAGCAAGCTACAGTGCTGGACACCCTATGCCAAACAACTAGCAAGACAGGAACACAACGCCACCCATTAGCAGAGAGGCGGCCTCAAATCATAAAAAGTCCGCAAACACCCCAAAACACACCACCAGACGTGGACCTGCCCACCAGAAAGACAAGATCCAGCCTCATCCACCAGAACACAGGCAGTAGTCCCCTCCACCAAGAAGCCTACACAACCCACTAAACCAACCTTAGCCACTGGGGACAGACACCAAAAACAACGGGAACTACGAACCTGCAGCCTGCAAAAAGGAGACCCCAAACACAGTAACATAAGCAAAATGAGAAGACAGAAAAACACACAGCAGGAGAAGGAGCAAGATAAAAACCCACCAGACCTAACAAATGAAGAGGTAATAGGCAGTCTATCTGAAAAAGAATTCAGAATAATGATGGTAAAGATGATCCAAAATCTTGGAAATAGAATAGACAAAATGCAAGAAACAGTTAACAAGGACCTAGAAGAACTAAAGATGAATCAAGCATCGATTAAAAACACAATAAATGAAATAAAAAATACTCTAGATGGGATCAATAGCAGAATAACTGAGGCAGAAGAACGGATAAGTGAGGTGGAAGATAAAATAGTGGAAATAACTGCTGCACAGCAAAATAAAGAAAAAAGAATGAAAAGAAAAGAGGACAGTCTCAGAGAACTCTGGGACAACATTAAACGCACCAACATTCGAATTATATGGGTTCCAGAAGAAGAAGAGAAAAAGAAAGGGACTGAGAAAATATTTGAAGAGATTATAGTTGAAAACTTCCCTAATATGGGAAAGGAAATAGTTAATCAAGTCCAGGAGGCACAGAGAGTCCCATACAGAATAAATCCAAGGAGAAATACACCAAGACACATATTAATCAAACTGTCAAAAATTAAACACAAAGAAATCATATTAAAAGCAGCAAGGCAAAAACAAAAAATAACACACAAGGGAATCCCCATCAGGATAACAGCTGATCTCTCAGCAGAAACTCTACAAGCCAGAAGGGAGTGGCAGGACATACTTAAAGTGATGAAGGAGAAAAACCTGCAACCAAGATTACTCTACCCAGCAAGGATCTCATTCAGATTTGATGGAGAAATTAAAACGTTTACAGACAAGCAAAAGCTGAGAGAGTTCAGCACCACCAAACCAGCTTTACAACAAATGCTAAAGGAACTTCTCTAGGCAAGAAACACAACAGAAGGAAAAGAACTACAATAACGAACCCAAAACAATTAAGAAAATGGGAATAGGAACATACATATCAATAATTACCTTAAATGTAAATGGACTAAATGCTCCCACCAAAAGACACAGACTGGCTGAATGGATACAAAAACAAGACCCATATATATGCTGTCTACAAGAGACCCACTTCAGACCTAGAGACACATACAGACTGAAAGTAAGGGGATGGAAAAAGATATTCCATGCAAATGGAAACCAAAAGAAAGCTGAAGTAGCAATTCTCATATCAGACAAAATAGACTTTAAAATAAAGACTACTAGAAGAGACAAAGAAGGACACTACATAATGATCAAGGGATCAATGCAAGAAGAAGATATAACAATTGTAAATATTTATGCACCAAACACAGGAGCACCTCAATACATAAGGGAAATATTAACAGCCATAAAAGGAGAAATCGACAGTAACAAACAATCATAGTAGGGGACTTTAACACCCCACTTTCAACAATGGACAGGTCATCCAAAATGAAACTAAATAAGGAAACACAAGCTTTAAATGATACATTAAACAAGATGGACTTAATTGATATCTATAGGACATTCCATCCAAAAACAACAGAATACACATTTTTCTCAAGTGCTCATGGAACATTCTCCAGGATAGATCATATCTTGGGTCACAAATCAAGCCTTGGTAAATTTAAGAAAATTGAAATTGTATCAAGTATCTTTTCCGACCACAATGCTATGAGACTAGATATCAATTACAGGAAAAGAGCTGTAAAACATACAAACACATGGAGGCTAAACAATACACTACTTAATAACGAAGTGATCACTGAAGAAATCAAAGAGGAAATTAAAAAATACCTAGAAACAAATGACAATGGAGACACGATGACCCAAAACCTATGGGATGCAGCAAAAGCAGTTCTAAGAGGGAAGTTTATGGCAATACAATCCCACCTTAAGAAACAGGAAATATCTCGAATAAACAACCTAACTTTGCACCTAAAGCAATTAGAGAAAGAAGAACAAAAACATCCCAAAGTTAGCAGAAGGAAAGAAATCATAAAAATCAGATCAGAAATAAATGAAAAAGAAATGAAGGAAACGATAGCAAAGATCAATAAAACTAAAAGCTGGTTCTTTGAGAAGATAAACAACATTGATAAACCATTAGCCAGACTCATCAAGAAAAAAAGGGAGAAGACTCAAATCAATAGAATTAGAAATGAAAAAGGAGAAGTAACAACTGACACTGTAGAAATACAAAAGATCATGAGAGATTACTATAAGCAACTCTATGCTAATAAAATGGACATCCTGGAAGAAATGGACAAATTCTTAGAAATGCACAACCTGCCAAGACTGAATCAGGAAGAAATAGAAAATATGAACAGACCAATCACAAGCACTGAAATTGAAACTGTGATTAAAAATCTTCCAACAAACAAAAGCCCAGGACCAGATGGCTTCACAGGCGAATTCTATCAAGCATTTAGAGAAGAGCTAACACCTATCCTTCTCAAACTCTTCCAAAATATAGCAGAGGGAGGAACACTCCCAAACTCGTTTTACGAGGCCACCATCGCCTTGATACCAAAACCAGACAAGGATGTCACAAAGAAAGAAAACTACAGGCCAATATCACTAATGAACATAGATGCAAAAATCCTCAACAAAATACTAGCAAACAGAATCCAACAGCACATTAAAAGGATCATACACCATGATCAAGTGGGGTTTATTCCAGGAATGCAAGGATTCTTCAATATACGCAAATCAATCAATGTGATACACCATATTAACAAACTGATGGAGAAAAACCATATGATCATCTCAATAGATGCAGAGAAAGCTTTTGACAAAATTCAACACCCATTTATGATAAAAACCCTGCAGAAAGTAGGCATAGAGGGAACTTTCCTCAACATAATAAAGGCCATATATGACAAACCCACAGCCAGCATCGTCCTCAATGGTGAAAAACTGAAACCATTTCCACTAAGATCAGGAACAAGACAAGGCTGCCCACTCTCACCACTCTTATTCAACATAGTTTTGGAAGTTTTAGCCACAGCAATCAGAGAAGAAAAGGAAATAAAAGGAATCCAAATGGGAAAAGAAGAAGTAAAGCTGTCACTGTTTGCAGATGACATGATACTATACATAGAGAATCCTAAAGATGCTACCGGAAAACTACTAGAGTTAATCAATGAATTTGGTAAAGTTGCAGGATACAAAATTAATGCACAGAAATCTCTGGCATTCCTATATACTAATGATGAAAAATCTGAAAGTGAAATCAAGGAAACACTCCCATTTACCACTGCAACAAAAAGAATAAAATATCTAGGAATAAACCTACCTAAGGAGACAAAAGACCTGTATGCAGAAAATTATAAGACACTGATGAAAGAAATTAAAGATGATACAAACAGATGGAGAGATGTACCATGTTCTTGGATTGGAAGAATCAACATTGTGAAAATGACTCTACTACCCAAAGCAATCTACAGATTCAATGCAATCCCTATCAAACTACCAATGGCATTTTTCACAGAACTAGAACAAAAAATTTCACAATTTGTATGGAAACACAAAAGACCCCGAATAGCCAAAGCAATCTTGAGAACGAAAAACGGAGCTGGAGGAATCAGGCTCCCTGACTTCAGACTATACTACAAAGCTACAGTAATCAAGACAGTATGGTACTGGCACAAAAACAGAAAGATAGATCAATGGAACAGGATAGAAAGCCCAGAGATAAACCCACGGACATATGGTCACCTTATCTTTGATAAAGGAGGCAGGAATGTACAGTGGAGAAAGGACAGTCTCTTCAATAAGTGGTGCTGGGAAAACTGGACAGGGACATGTAAAAGTATGAGATTAGATCACTCCCTAACACCATACACAAAAATTAGCTCAAAATGGATTAAAGACCTAAATGTAAGGCCAGACACTATCAAACTCCTAGAGGAAAACATAGGCAGAACACTCTATGACATAAATCACAGCAAGATCCTTTTGGACCCACCTCCTAGAGAAATGGAAATAAAGACAAAAATAAACACATGGGACCTAATGAAACTTCAAAGCTTTTGCACAGCAAAGGAAACCATAAACAAGACGAAAAGACAACCCTCAGAATGGGAGAAAATATTTGCAAATGAAGCAACTGACAAAGGATTAATCTCCAAAATTTATAAGCATCTCATGCAGCTCAATAGCAAAAAAACAAACAACCCAATCCAAAAATGGGCAGAAGACCTAAATAGACATTACTCCACAGAAGATATACAGAAAGCCAACAAACACATGAAAGGATGCTCAACATCTTTACTCATTAGAGAAATTCAAATCAAAACTACAATGAGATATCATCTCACACCAGTCAGAATGGCCATCATCAAAAAATCTAGAAACAATAAATGCTGGAGAGGTTGTGGAAAAAAGGGAACACTCTTGCACTGCTGGTGGGAATGTGAATTGGTACAGCCACTATGGAGAACGGTATGGAGGTTCCTTAAAAAACTACAAATAGAACTACCATATGACCCAGCAATCCCACTACTGGGCATATACCCTGAGAAAACCATAATTCAAAAAGAGACATGTACCAAAATGTTCATAGCAGCCCTATTTACAATAGCCCGGAGATGGAAACAACCTAAGTGTCCATCATCGGATGAATGGATAAAGAAGATGTGGCACATATATACAATGGAATATTACTCAGCCATAAAAAGAAATGAAATTGAGCTATTTGTAATGAGGTGGATGGACCTAGAGTCTGTACATACATACAGAGTGAAGTAAGTCAGAAAGAGAAAGACAAATACTGTGTGCTGACACATATATATGGAATTTAAGAAAAAAATGTCATGAAGAACATAGGGGTAAGACAGGAATAAAGACACAGACCTACTAGAGCATGGACTTGAGGATATGGGGAGGGGGAAGGGTAAGCTGTGACAAAGTGAAAGAGCGGCATGGACATATATACACTACCAAACGTAAGGTAGATAGCTAGTGGGAAGCAGCTGCATAGCACAGGGAGATCAGCTCGGTTCTTTGTGACTGCCTGGAGGGGTGGGATAGGGAGGGTGGGAGGGAGACACAAAAGGGAGGGGATATGGGAACATATGTATATGTATAACTGATTAAATTTGTAAAATAAAAAAAATAAAAAATAAAAAAAAAGGACTTAGAAAAGTCCCTAGTACATGGTGAGCAAGAATAAATGTTACCTGCAATCATCAAAAAAAAAAAAAAAAAGACTGAAGTCAAAGGACATTTCCTTTTTAAGCCTCATAGGACTCTGCAAAACAGAGTAGGTTACTTTGTACTTTATTCTTCCACTGAAGTTTTGTGTATTTGTAGCATGTAGCCCTTACACACTGTGTTACATTTTGCTGATGAAAAAGTTAATCAGTCCATTGAAGAAAGAAATGGAAAATTTTATTCCAGCCAAGCTGAAGATTATAACACAAGAACAGCCTCTCAGAAAGCTCTGAGGACTGTTCTGACTGTTAGACATCAAAGCACAGTTATATAAGTTTTTTGAGGCAGACGGCTACACATTAAATGAAGTATTATTGATAGTTTATACAATTCATGCCTACACATATAAAGCCAGTAGTGAACTAGGTCACTGGTCATCATGGCCCCTTACAAGATTAAGAAGGAAAGTTATATCCTAAGGAGTTTGACCCTGATGAGATTAAGAAAGAATGTTATCTCCTAAGGAGCTCTGGTTAATGAAGATGCACCACACACACTAAAGGGGAGAGAGGAGACCCAAAGGAGCAAAGAACAATATTGTGTTTAAATTTGTTTATCTTGCCATAAAATACGAATTGTATTTCATTAATTTGTGTACAGATTTCCTTAATAAATTGCAAGTTTATTAATTTAAGATATGTACCCACTTTATTTCTATGTCTTTTCTGTATGCCGGGTCAGAAAAAACACTATAAATATTTGTTGCATAAACAGACAATTTAATTAATTAAAAAATATATTTATGGCTTCCTTTGCTTATGCTGAGGTCCAGGAGCGGGTCAACGTCCAGGTCGGCCCCAGGGTAAACATCGCATGAACGTCTCTGCTAAGAAGTGACTGAGATCATATTTTTCAGGCTGAAGTCCCAGTAAATTATCTCTTCCAAGATTATTCCTAAAACATTAGCTGAGGGGCTGACAGGGACTTGGTGCTCCAGTCAGATGTCAGGCTTGAGCCTCTGAGGTGGGAGAGGCAAGTTCAGGACACTGGTCCACCAGAGACCTCCCTGTCCCACATAATATCAAATGGCAAAAGCTCTCACAGATATCTCCATCTCAATGCTAAGACCTAGCTCCACTCAACAACCAGCAAGCTACAGTGCTGGTCACCCTATACCAAACAACTAGCAAGACAGAAACACAGCCACACCCATTAGCAGAGAGGCCGCCTAAAATCATAATAAAGACAGACACCCTAAAACAAACCACTGGACGTGGTCCAGCCCACCAGAAAGACAAGATCCAGCCTAATCCACCAGAATGCAGGCACCATTCCCTTCCACAAGGAAGCTTACACAACCCACTTAACTAATAATATCCAGTGGAAGCAGACACCAAAAACAACAGGAACTACGAACCTGTAGCCTGTGAAAAGGAGACACCAAAAACAGTAGGTTAAGCAAAATGAGAAGACAGAGAAACATACAGCAGATGAAGGAGCAAGGTAAAAACCCACCAGGCCAAACAAATGAAGAGGAAATAAGCAGCCTAACTGAAAAATAATTCAGAGTAATAATAGTAAAGATGATCCAAAATCTTGTAAATATAATGAAGAAAATACAAGAAACGTTTAACAAGGACCTAGAAGAACCAAAGAGCAAACAAAAAATAATGAACACAATAAATGAAATTAAAAATTCTCAAGAAGGAATCAATAGCCAAATAACTGAGGCAGAAGAACAGATAAGTGACCTGGAAGATAAAATAGTGGAAATAACTACCACAGAGCAGAATAAAGAGAAAAGAATGAAAATAATTGAGGACAGTCTCAGAGACTACTGGGACAATACTAAATGCAACAACATTCGAATTATAGGGTTACCAGAAGAAGAAGAGCAAAAGAAAGGGACTGAGAAAACATTTGAAGAGATTATAGATGAAAACTTCCCTAATATGGGAAAGGAGATAGTCAATCAAGTCCAGGAAGCACAGAGAGTCCCATACAGGATAAATCCAAAGAGAAACATGCCAAGACACATATTAGTCAAACTATCAAAATTTAAATACGAAGAAAAAATATTAAAAGCTGCAAGGGAAAAGCAACAAATAACATACAGGGGAATTCCCATAAGCTTAACAGCTGACCATTCAGCAGAAACTCTGCAAGCCAGAAGGGAGTGGGATGACATATTTAAAGTGATGAAAGGGAAAAATCTATAACCAAGATTACTCTACCCAGGAAGGATCTCATTCAGATTCGATGGAGAAATTAAAACCTTTACAGACAAGCAAATGCTAAGAGAATTCAGCAACACAAAACCAGCTTTACAACAAATGCTAAAGGAACTTCTCTAGGCAGGAAACACAAGAGAAGGAAAAGACCTGCAATATCAAACCCCCTAAAATTAAGAAAATGGTAATAGGAACATGCATATTCATAATGATCTTAAATGTAAATGGATTAAATGCTCCAACCAAAAGACATAGAGTGGCTGAATGGATACAAAAACAAGATCTGTAAATATGCGGTCTACAATAGACCCACTTCAGACCTAGGGACACATACAGACGGAAAGTGAAGGGATGGAAAAAGATATTCCATGCAAATGGAAATCAAAAGAAAGCGGGAGTAGCAGTTGTCATATCAGACAAAATAGAGTTTAAAATGAAGACTATTACAAGGGACAAAGAAGGGCACTACATAATGGTCAAGGGATCTATCCAAGAAGAAGACATAACAATTAAAAATATTTATGCACTCAACATAGGAGCACCTCAATACATAAGGCAAATGCTAACAACCTTAAGAGGGGAAGTTGATAGTAACACAATCATAGTAGAGGATTTTAACACCCCACTTTCACCATTGCACAGATCATTTAAAATGAAAACAAATAAGGAAACACAAGCTTTAAATGATACATTAAAGAAGATGGACTTAATTTATATTTATAGGACATTCCATCCAAAAACAACAGAATTCACTCTCTTCTCAAGTGCTCACGAAGTCTCCAGGATAGATCATATCTTGTGTCACAAATCAAGCCTTGGTAAATTTAAGAAAATTAAAATTGTGTCAAGTACCTTTCCCAACCACAACGCTATGAATCAAGATATCAAATGCAGGAAAAAAATATGTAAAAAATGCAAACACATAAAGGCTAAAAAATACACTACTAAATAATCAAAACTACAATGAGATATCGCCTCACACCAGTCAGAATGGACATCATCAAAAAATCTATAAACAATAAATGCTGGAGAGGGTGTGGAGAAAAGGGAACCCTCTTGCACTGTCGGTGGGAATGTAAATTGATACAGCCATTATGAAGAACAGTATGGAGGTTCCTCAAAAAAATAAAAATAGAACTACCTTATGACCGAGCAATCCCACTACTGGGCATATACCCTGAGAAAACCATAATTCTAAAAGAGTCATGTACCACAACGTTCATTGCAGCACTATTTACAATAGCCAGGACATGGAAGTAACCTAAGTGTCTATTAACAGATAAATGGATAAAGAAGGTATGGCACATATATACAATGGAATACTACTAGTCATAAAAAGAAACAAAATTGAGTTATTTGTAGTGAGGTGGATGGACCTAGAGTCTGTCATACAGAGTGAAGTAAGTCAGATAGACAAAAACAAATACCATATGCTAACACATGTATATGGAATCTAAAGAAAATAAATAAATAAAATAAAGGTTCTGAAGAACCTAAGGGCAGGACAGGAATAAAGATGCAGACATAGAGAATGGACTTGAGGACAGGGGGAGGAGGAAGGTTAAGCTGGGAAAAAGTGAGAGAGTATCATTGACATATATACACTACCAAATGTAAAATACACAGCTAGTTGGAAGTATCCCCATAGCACAGGGAGATCAGCTCTGTGCTTTGTGACTACCTAGAGGGGTGGGATAGCGATGGTGGGAGGGAGATGTAAGTAGGAGGAGATATGGGGATATATGTATATGTATAGCTGATTCACTTTGTTATACAACAGAAACTAACACACTATTGTAAAGCAATTATACTCCAATAATGATGTTTAAAAAACATATTTATGTAGAGTACATCATATATAATGCAATACATTTCTGTTTTTTTCTGAATTCATATAATCAATATATATAAAGTGAATGCCTTTTATTTCTTAAGAATTGGGAGATATTAGTAACTCTTTTTTCTCTCTCTCATTCTCATTCTGTCACACACATACACACACACACTTGCACACACACACAATGATATTTCAGTTTAAACTACTTTTAAAATAATCTAAAAATTTTTCATTGTCAGGTTTATATTTCTGCTAGACCTAACATATTTGGAAGAAGCTAGGAATAATTTTAAGGAAAAGGAAAAATCAAAATCACTCTTTTAAAATTGGAAGGCAAGATGAGTTTTCAGCTCTATAAATTGGTCTACAAAAGTATTTCTAAAGGACTAAAGTATGCTGTAAGGTGCTGATACCCTGACCTGTGGAGATGTAGTAATTCCACTGACAATAAATGTATGATCACTTTCTTCTCTCTTCACTGCCCAATGTCTTTGATGGAAAAGTACTATCAATCTAGACCGCAGAGTGTGGCATTAAAGTTTAATTCTATCCAATCAGGTGGGCAGAGATGAAATTCTGACACTAGCTTTTTCTGTGAAAGAGAAGGAACTTTCCAAAAACTCTTATAAACCGTTGCAGCAAACCAACATATTATAAGAGCCAAAAGGATACATTTCCAGCTTTAATTTTATTTCATTACTCAAATATCTGTGCAAGTATACTGTAAAGTATAACTGGACTGTGTATTCTGCATTTTTCCAAAGCAAACATTTTATTTACTTTATTTCAAAGTTTAACCTTTCCGCCTTATTTAATCCTTTAGATTCCTGGCCAATTTTTATTTTTTGCATTAGTACAGTTATATAATTAGGTAAAAAATTTGTGTATTAATTGAAGAAAATGTAATTGCAAGTAGTTGGTGTTACACCTTTAGAACATTAAAAGTTCTCCTGTCTTTTTCACTTAAATAATTAAAAAAACAATGTTGATATAATTTTTCCTTTCTATTCAATCCAATTTATCAATGAATTATAGCTCAAATTTAAAAAAAAAACTACCTTTAAAAATGGATTATTTTTTAAAAAGCAATAAAGAAAATGATCTAAACTTAGAACACTTCATATCAGCAACTGGAAAAGTCAGATTAGTCTGCTATTACAGAGACACACAGAGAGCTCAGTGCTGTTCAAAACCACGATTTCTTTGATTCCTTATCATCTGAGTAAACTATTAAAAATCTACTTCAATTGTTATAACTTTAAAGCTCTGGGAAATGCATCCATACTTTTAGAAGGTCACTACTTTCAGAAAATATTAAAATATATAAAAATATAATGATTTTAAGATCAGTAATTAGTAGAAGGGATTGAATAATTACATATTTCCATACAGTTATATTTCACACAGGAAAAACACTAAGCATTTTAAATAATTCAACAGAATATACTTTTGAAGAAAAAGAAGTGTTAAACTCTTATTATGTCTGCTGATAATGCAAACAAATTAAAAACCACATCATTTAACAGGAATTGCTAAATTATATGCACTAAAAATGTGTTTTTCATTCAAAGCATATCCTTCATGAAAGGAGTGAAATGCCTCAAGATCAAGTGACTTACATATATTTTAATTTTTTTTAACATATGAACTTTAAAAAGAAAGAGCTGCTGAAATGGCTGCATATCTGGCTTACAATTGTGGATTAATGGAATATTCTTAGCAATTTAGCCATTGTAATTCTTTATTTCAATTTTTTGTTTATATATATTAAAAGTATTTTTGTTGAAAATGCAAAGACTAGTAGATATATCTAGAATTACATCAAAGACTGCAATGAATATCTATAAGAGTCAGTGTGGTACATTATTTTTATTCTAATTATTTTATAACTACATTTTTTTCTAACAACATTTTTACAACACACGTTGGGAAAGGGAGCTGCAGAAAGTAGAAGGAGTAGGAAGAAGCATACCCTATTTCTCTTAACTAGTTGTTGAATAGATGTCTTCCATATAAATTATCTTTATCTCATGAAGTCCTTGCCACAGTCTGATTAGGTAGTCATTTTCTAACCTATTTAATAAATGAAGAAGCTAAGCTTCAGAGAGATGCCCTGACTTGTTCTCAGTTGCATAAACGGTCAAGCACTATGGGCTCTGAGAGTAACTCTGACGTCATAGCCCTCACTCTTGCCTTAGGTAACAGTTTCCTATCAGATGAGGCATATCCTGTCTGCATCCTATAAGATGGCTAGCCACCTGCCATGATAACAAAAACAAGAGGAGAAACTTAATTTTATATTAGCTTAATTTATAAAATTCATTTTAATTGCTACAACATCATTCACATTTTATCATTTTCATACTGAGTGATCTTAACTATTATTTCAAGATTGAAACATGGAATTAAATTACTTTTTAACACTGCCACAGTGAGCTCCCTGGTAAGAATCAGTTATGTGCCAGTTTTCTACATGTAGACAGATTGTCTCTATGTACGCATCTAGTCAGCTATGAAAAGATCCTGAGACTAGATTGATTCACCAAAGTTTTTTGGCTGAATTATTCAGATATACATCATTTATTTCAATACCTTTGTTGTTATTTATCCAAGTCATTAAATAATGGGCACGTTTTGCATAGCCATTTGATATTTATCAATTAAAATATTTTAAAATCTTCTCCTAGAAAAATTATTTTACTTGGAATAACTTGTTCAGTATTACTAAAGATTAACTTTGTAAGCATTAGTTTCACTTAAATCAAGATGGTGGTGTAAGACGATGCTGAACTCACCTCCCCCCACAAACACATCAAAAATATTTCTACATGTGAAATAATTCTCATTGAAAACTAACTGGAAACTGGGAGAAGGACTCCTGTAAAACCATGGCTGCAAAAAGGTACACACAAATCAGGTAGGAAGGGAAGATAAGTAACCAGGTTCGGATCTATGACCCTAGGAGCAGGCTCAGAGGAAAAAGGAGATTATGTGGGTAGAGACCCTCCTTGGTGAGTGAGTGATTTGGTGCCACAGCCCCGGGGTCTGACACAGGGAAGACAAGCCCCCTTGTCTTGTTCAAGAACCACTGAGACTAACAAGAGGACTGTGGGAAGCCTGGACTCCCCTCGTGAGGAGCATGAACACTTGCTTGCTCCTGAAGTAGGGTGCACAGGACAGATTGAAAACAAGGGCTGGCTGACTCATTTCTAGTGACCATCTTGTGCACCCAGCCTGAGCCAAGCTTCAACACCCCAGCACTGTATTCCTCCATTCACAGCTTCACACCAGAGTTAGGGCAGCCATGACTGAGGATAAAGTCTTGCCCTTGAGATGCTGTGGTGGCTCAAATATTAAGCAGCATCTGATCAGGGCAGAGGCAGTGTTACTGGCAATTACACAGGTGGAGATTCAGATGCAGAGTGGATATCTCATGGTGGCCAGACGGCCACAGCCTGTGCCCCAACCCTTGCTGAATCCCCACACCAGCTCCTGTTGCTCCAGCACTGCTCCCCTCGTGGCTGAGGTTGCTGGCTGTGATGAGAGGAAGAGCCTGCAGTTAAAGGACACTGAGCTAGCTCAGACTTGAATCTCTGGGTTTGCTCTAGCACCGTGGGGCCCGACTCCATCCCTGACAGGGCATTGAAGGCCACTGAGCAGAGGAGAAGCCTTGGCTCACCTCTGTCTCTGCCTCTAGCCCCTCCATCTCCAGCCCCACCACCTAACTAGGTGATAGCTGACAGCACAGCCTGGAGGAAGGCATGACTTGTGCTCACTTCAGATTCAACTCTCTCAAAAAAAAAAAAAACAGCCGGGCACACACAGATTGTATAGGGTTGCTCCCACACAAGGGCATCCCTTTAAAACAAACAAACAAAAAACATAACAACAACAACAAAATGAAGCTGCCTCTCTTACAATTCAAAAACTTCAAAAAATACTGTTTTCTTCATTGATGAAAGAAATTGAAGATGACACAAAATAAATGGAAAGATATCTCATGCTCTTGGATTGGAGGGATTAATATTGTTAAAATGACCATTCTACCCAAAGCAATCTACAAATTTAATGCAATCCATATCAAAATACCTATGATGTTTCTCACAGAACTAGAACAAATAATCCTAAAATTCATATGGAAACACACATTGCCAAAGCAATCTTCAGAAAAAAGAGCAAAGCTGGAGGTATCACACTCAAAGACTTCAGACTATACTCAAAGCTAGTAGAAGTGATCATCAACATTTACTTAATTTCATGCTTTATTTATTAAGTAAATTAAAAGAAGAGTGATAGGAGTCAAGGGCAGAATAGGAGGACATGGAGTTCACCTCTCCCCACTAGCACATCAGGAATATATCTATAAATGGAACAGTTCTCAGAGAGCACCAGCTGAACACTAGCAGAGGACCTTGCACACCTAAAAGGACAAGAAAACTCCCCATTAACTGGGTGGGACGAAAGAAAGGAAAAGATAAAAGAGGAAATGGGTTGAGACCTGCAACCCTGGGGGAGACCTAAAGAAGAGAAGAGGCTCCCACACTCAGGATAGCCCCCTCCCTAGTGGGAAGATCAGCTGGGACAGACAGGGATTGGAAGGGAAAGCAGCAACTGGTCAGTGGCAAGCAGGACAGAGTAAGACCCATGCAGATGGTCCATGACACAGCTCTACACACCACAGCCTGAGTCATGTGTCTCCTGGTGTGGAGGGGGCTGGGTGCTGGAATGTGGGATTTGGAGAGCAGCCCCAAGGAGGGAACAGCTGTTGGTTGTCAAGAGGCAGCCTGAAGGGATAGCAGTATGGAGCTCCACAACTGGAAAAGTGTGTGGAAGGAGACTGGGCCACCATAGAATCAGGGTGCCATTGTTCAGTGGCATGCAATAGGCAGGGTCACCATTACAGCCCCCTTCTCCATGTGCCAGCCCTTGCCTCTGTGGGCACTAGGAGGGGCGCCCACCTGAGCAGGCTTACCGTTCTCTCCCTGCCAAAGCCTCCTCTGGCTGCTCCAGCCCCAGCAGGCTCATAGACTGCTCCTGTCAAAGCCTCCTGTGGCTTTACCAGCCTGGCAGGCACTACCTCCACCCCCACCTGCCTAGGTGGGGACAGGTGCTCTGGGACAGCCTCAGGAGCAGATAATGGTGGGAGGAACACATTCAGAGGTGGGGTTGAAACCACAGCTGAGCCCCAGTTGCTGTGCCACTAAGGCAGAAGAACTGAAATATCTCTTCGGATTCACAGCCCTACTGCTGCCTATAGAACGTCTGAATGGATGAGTGTTCCCACAGCTGAGATAGGTCTAGCTGTAGTAGTTGTGGACTTGGGTGACACACACAGGTGGGGACTGAAACAGGTCAGAATCTGAGCTGCCTCTATATCTCCCACAGAGTGTTCAGAGACACGATTACTGTAGCCCTGAGACCTCATTTTGATGGATCTGTGCTGGTGGTCTGGTGAAAACAACATGTGAGAGACACCAGGGCCAATTGCTGGCATGCCCACAGTTAAGGTGAAGCTGAGAGCAGTGCCAACATCAGTGTAATTTGTGGGCCAGCACAACAGGTGAAAAGTGACACAACAGAGCACACTCACAGGTGAACAGCTCCAGAGGAGGACAACTCAATGGCTTCTCTCACAGTGGGAGTGCTCCTATCCTGCTTACTTCACACTGAGGATCAGAAACAGATCTGGGGGCCTCTATTCAAACAGCTAGGGAGCAGACACCGCCCCTGACAGGGCAGTGACAACCACAGAGCAAAGAGGAGGCTCCACTCAATATCCAATGCAGGCTATGGTCACCACAACATCAGTCATATCTCCAATCAAGAGGATAATGGCCAATATACATTAAGGAAAGAAGTGGCAGGCCTCTCTAAACAGTCCTTGTATCAAAAAATATTAACACACAGGGTCCACATAGGGACATTACCACATAAAAAGAGCTCTCCAAGACAGTCTGAGGGTCAGACAACAAGAAGAAAAACCACCAGAGCATTGGCTTTGAAGGCCAACAGAACCTGAGTGCAGGAGTTCCACAGGATTAGGGGAAACAGAGACTCCACTCTTGGGGGGTGCACACAAGACCTCACATTCATTGGGACTCAGCACAAAGCAATACTTCCATGGGAACTGGGGCTATGGAAGTTCCCCCGCAGTTCCCTTTCACTGTGGAGGAAAGGACATGGGTGGCTGAGGCCCCAGATAATATTGATTGTCATGAGCTCTCCAAGAAGTCCCTAATTCGGCACCAATACCTGAATGCACCCAACAGCCTACAGGATCCAGTGCTTGAATCCCTCATGCTAAACAACAAGCAAGACAGGAACACAGCTACATCCAAGAACAGACAGGCTACCTAAAGTCATACTGAGCTCATAATTACCTCAGAACAGCACTTGACATGGTCCTGCCCATCAGAGGGAAAAGACCCAGCTCCACCCACCAGAGTGCAGGCACCAGTCCCTCCCACCAGGAAACCTACACAGGCCCCTGGACCAACCTCACACACCAGGGGGCAGAGACCAGAAGCAAGAGGAACTATGATCTTGGAGCCTGAAGAAAGGAGACCACAAACACAGAACATTAAATGAAATGAGATGACAGAGAAATATGTTACAAATGAAGGAACAAGACAAAACCCCACAAGATCAAATAAATGACAAGGAGATAGGTAATCTACCTGAAAAAGAATTCAGAATAATTATAGTAAAGATGATCCAAAATCTTGGAAAAAGAATAGAAGCATGGATTGAGAAGATACAAGAAATGATCATCCAGGAGCTAGAAGATTTAAAGAACAACAACAAAAAAAAAAGCAAAGAGAGACAGAGAAAGATGAACAATACAGTAACTGAAATGAAAAATATATTAGAAGGAATCAATAGCAGAATAAATGAGGCAGAGGAATGCATAGCTGAGCTGGAAGACAGAGTAGTGTAAACCACTGTCTCAGAACAGAATAAAGAAAAAGGGATGAAAAGAAATGAGGACAGTCTCAGAGAATTCTGGGACAATATTAAATGCACCAACATTTGCATTATGAGGGTCCCAGAAAGAGAAGAGAAAGAGAAAGGGCCTGAGAACATATTTGAATATATTATAGCCAGAAACTTCCTTAACATGAGACAGGAAACACTCACTCAAGTCAAGGAAGCTCAGATCATCCCATACAGGATGAAACCTAGGAGAAACATGTTGAGACACATATTAGTCAAACTAACAAAAAATAAATACAAAGAAAATATATTAGAAGCACCAAGAGAAAAGCAACAAATAATATACAAGGGAATACCCATAAGGTTGTCAGCTGATTTTTCAGCAGAAACTCTACAGGCCAGAAGGGAGTGACACAATATATTTCAAGTGATTAAAGGGAAAAACTACACCCCAGAATACTGGACCAAGAAAGGCTCTCATTCAGATTCGACAGAGAAATCAAAAGCTTTACAGACAAGCAAAAGCTAAGAGAATTCAGCACCACCAAACCAGCTTTATAATAAATGGTAAAGAAACCTCTCTAGGTGGGAAAGAGACCAGCAACTTAAAACAAAGTGTACACATACAGATTGCTATGTCAAAACCTCATGGCAACAGCAAACCAAAAAACTATAATAGATACACACATAAAAAAGAAGAAGTGACCCAAACAGAACACCAAAGATAGTTATCAAGTTACAAGAGAAGAGAAAAAAAGAGGAAGGTAAGAAAAAAGTTCTACAAGAACAAACCCAAAACAACTAAGAAAATGGTAATAGGAGCATACATATCAATAATTACCTTAAATGAAAATGGATTAAATACTCCAGTCAAAAGACACAGACTGGCTGAATGGATATAAAAACAAGATCTGTATATGCTATCTACAAGAGATCCACTTCAGACCTAGGGACACATGGAGACTGAGAGTGAGGGGATGGATACAGGTATTACATGCAAAAGGAAATTCATATCAGACAAAATAAACTTTTAAATAAAGACTGTTAGAAGAGACAAGGAAGGACAGTACATAATGATCAAGGGATCAATTGAAGAAGAAGATATAACAGTTGTACATATATATACCCACAACATAGGAGTCCCTCAATATATAAGGCGAATGCTAACAGCCATAAAGGGGGAAATCAACACCAACACAATAATAGTGAGGGATTTCAACACCACAATTACACCAAAAGACAGATAATCCAAATAGAAAATAAATAAGGAAACACTAGCCTTAAATGACACATTAGACCAGATAGACTTCAGTGATATTTATAGGATATTCCATTCAAAAACAGGAGAATATACTTTCTTCTCAAGTGCACATGGAACATTCTCTAGGGTAGATGACATCTTGTGTCAAAAATGAAGCCTAGGTAAATTTAAGAAAATTGAAATCATACTAAGCATCTTTTCGGACCATGATGTTATGACACTAGAAATTAATTACAGAAAAAAAAAACTGTATAAAACACAAACACATTGAGGATAAACAATATGTTACTAAACAACCAATAGATCACTGAAGAAGTCAAAGAGGAAATAAAAAAAAATCTTGAAACAAATGAAAATGAAAACACAATGATCCAAAACCTTTGGGTTGAAGCAAAACCAGTTCTAAGAGGGATGCTTATAGTAATACAATCTTACCTCAGGAAACAAGAAAAATCTCAAACAACCTAACTTTACATCTAAAGCAACTAGAGAGAGAAAAACAAATAAAACCCAAAGTTAATAGAAGGAAAGAAATCATAAATATGAGAGCAGAAATAAATGAAATAGAGAAGAAGAAAACAATAACAAAGATCAATGAAACTAAAAGATTCTTCTTTGAGAAGATAAACAAAATTGATAAAACTTTAGCCAGTCTTATCAAGAACAAAAGAGACAGGACCCAAATCAATAAAATTAGAAATGAAAAAGGAGAAGTTGCAACTGACACCACAGAACTTCAAAGGTGGTAAGAGACTAAGAGACTACTACAAGCAACTATATGCCAATTAAATGGACAAACTAGAAAAAATGGACAAATTCTTAGAAAGATAAACCTTCTAAGACTGAACCAATAAGAAATAGAAAATGTGAACAAACCAATCTCAAGTACTGAAGTTGAAATTGTGATTTAAAAACTTCCATCAAACAAAGTCCAGAACCAGATGGATTCACAGGCAAATTCTATTAAACATTTAAAGAAGAGGTAACACCTATCCTCCTGAAACTCTTCCAAAAATTTCAGAAGAGGAAACACTCCCAAGCTCATTCTATGAGGCCACCATCACCCTGATACTCAAACCAGGTAAAGATATCACAGAAAATGAAAGTTACAGGCCAGTATCACTGATGAACATAGATTCAAAAATTCTTAACAAATTCTAGCAAAGATTATCAAACAAAACATTAGAGGGATCATACACTATGATCAAGTGGGATTTATCCAAGTGATGAAAGGATTATTTAATATACACAAATCAATCAATGAGATACACCACATTAACAAACTGAAGAATAAAAACCTTATGATTATCTTAGTAGATGCAGCAAAAGCTTTTGACAAAATTCAATACCCATTTATTATTAAAAACTCTCCAGAAGGTGGGCATAGAGGAAACCTACCTCAACGTGATAAAGGCTATATATGACAAACTCACAGCAAATGCCATTCTCAACAGTGAAAAACTGAAAACATTTCCTCTAAGGTCAGAATAAGACAAGGATGTCCACACTCACCACTTTTATTCAACTTAGTTTTGGAAGTCCTAGCCACAACAATTAGAGAAGAAAAAGAAATAAAGGAATCCAAATTGGAAAAAAAGAAGTAAAACTGTCACTGTTTGCAGATAACATGATACTATACATGGAAAATCCTAAAGATTCTACCAGAAAACTACTAGAGCTTATCAGTGAATTTGGTAAACCTGCAGGATACAAAATTAATACAGAAAAATATCTTGCATATCTATACATTCAGAGAAAAAGATCAGAAAGAGAAATTAAGGAAACAAACCAATTTATGATCACATCAAAAAGAAAAAAAATACCTAGGAATAAACCTACCTAAGGAGACAAAGACCTGTACTCAGAAAACTATAAGATATTGATGAAAGAAATCAAAGATGACACAAACAGATGGAGAGATATATCATGTTCTTGAGTTGGAAGAATCAACATTATCAAAATGACTATACTACCCAAAGCAATCTACAGAATCAATGCAATTCCTATCAAATTACCAATGGCATTTTTCACAGAATTAGAACAAAAATTTACAATTTGTATGGAAACACAAAAGACCCTGAATAGCCAAAGCAATCTTGAGAAAGAAAAATGGAGCTGTGGTAATCAGCCTGCCTGACTTCAGACTACACTACAAAGCTACAGTCATCAAAACAGTATGGTACTGGCACAAAAACAGAAACATAGATCAATGGAACAAGATAGACAGTCCAGAGGAATACTCATGTACCTATGGTCAACTAATCTTTGACAAAGTAGGCAAGAATATACAATGGAGAAAAGACACTCTCTTCAATAAGTGGTGCTGGGAAAACTGGACAGCTACACATAAAAGAATGATACTAAAATACTCCCTAACACTGTACACAAAAGTAAACTCAAAGTGGATTAAAGACCTAAAGTAAGGCTGGGTACTATAAAACTCTTAGAATAAAACATAGGCAGAACACTCTCTGCCACTAATCAGAGTAAGATCTTTTTTGACCCACCTCCTAGAGTAGTGAAAATAAAAATAAAATAAAATAAATAAACAAATAGGACCTAATTAAATTCAAAAGCTTTTGCACAGCAAAGGACACCATAAACAAAAAAGACAACCCACAGAATGGGAGAAAATATTTGCAACCAAAGGAAACAACAAAGGATTAATTTTCAAAATATATAAACAGCTCATGCAGCTCAATAACAAAAAAAAACAAACCACCCAATCAAAAAATGGGTGGAAGACCTAAATAGACGTTTCTCCAAAGAAGACATACAGATGGCCAAAAAGCACATGAAAATATGTTCTTCACTAATTATTAGAGAAATGCAAATCAAAACTACAAGATATCACCTCACAACTGTCAGAATGCCATCATCAAAAAACTTACAAACTTTAAATCCTGGAGAGGGTATGGAGAAAAGGTAACTCTCCTACTCTGTTGGTGGGAATGTAAATTGGTACAGACACTATGGAGAACAGTTACAGAGGTTCCTTATAAAAGTAATAATACAGCTACCATGTGACCCAGCAATTCTACTCCTGGACATATATTTGGAGAAAGCCATAATTAGAAAAGATACATGCATCCCAATGTTTATTGCAGCACTATTTGCAATAGCCAAGACATGGAAGCAGCCTAAATGTCCATTGGCATGGAATGAATAAAGAAGATGTGACACATGTACAATGGAGTATTACTCAGCCATAAAATATAAAATAAAATAATGCCATTTGTAGCAACCAGGATGGACCTAGAGATTGTCATACTGAGTGAAGTAAGTCAGACAGAGAAGGACAGATATTCTGTGTTATCGCTTATATGTGGAATCTAAAAAAAAAAGATACAAATGAACTTATTTACAAAACAGAAATAGAGTTACAGATGTAGAAAACAATCTTACGGTTACCATTGGGAAGGGGGGAAGGATAAATGGGAGACTGGGATTGACATATACAAACTACTATATATGTAATAAGTAAATAAAAAGGACCTATTGTATAGCACAGGACTTTCTACTCAATACTCTGTAATGGCCTATATGGGAAAAGGATCTAAAAAGGAGTGAATATATGTATTCGTATAACAGATTCATTTTGCTGTACACCAAAAACTAACATAACATTGTAAATCAACTATACTCCATAAATAAATAGATAAATAAATAAATAAATAAATAAATAAGAAAAGTGGTATATAACAAATCCCTTTTTTTTTTTTTTTTTTTTGGTACGCAGGCCTCTCACTGCTGTGGCCTCTCTGGTTGTGGAGCACAGGCTCCAGACGCACAGGCTCAGCGGCCATGGTTCACAGGCCCAGCCGCTCTGCGTAATGTGGGATCCTCCCGGACCGGGGCATGAACCAACATCCCCTGCATCGGCAGGTGGACTCTCAACCACTGCACCACCAGGGAAGCCCAACAATTCCCTTTTATTAACTACAATTTAAATGGTGAACCTTATTTTCCTTTTTCTTTCTTTTTTTTTCTGGTTTTGTTTTGTTTTCTACTATTTTTCTCATATTACCTCCTGCAGAAAATCATAAAATTCATTAACTTTCTGGGCATAAGGTCCAACTGACCATCATAAATGCAGAATTATTAGTGTCACAAATCTCTCTAATACAGTTAAATTGTCTAATTTTCCCTTCCTCTTTTCTTCTGGTTCCAAGAAATACTGAATCTCACATTACTATGTTCTGATACATATATGCTCCTCTTCAGCTCTTTTGAACTTCATAGTCATGTCAAGTGACTATATATATATATATATATATATATATATATATATATATATATATATATACACTTTATATACATTAACCAATTTAAGACTATTTCTACTTCATGTTAAGGAAAGAGATTTGGTTATATCTCTGTACTTATCTATTCTGATTCATATTCTTAAAGATATTTCAAGATGCACAAAGAATTTACACATCTATGATTTGAGATTAAAACTAATTTTCAAGTTTGAAATGGCACAATTATCCTACAAAAACTTATCACGTACATACTAACTTCTGCAACAGTCTTTATAATTTATGGGAATTTCTTTAAGGAAATATAAATTAGGCTATGATTTTTAAACTTTGAGATTCCAACTTCAATGATATTGTTTTGTACAAGTGGTTTTCCAAGAAATACTTGTTGAATTAAATTATATAATAATTAGGTTTACCATAAAATTTATGTTTTCCCCAGTTCTAATATTGTTTTTTTTTAATTAACTGAATATTTGCCTGCAAAATATAGCAGTCACCAAAGTTCATAATTTTATGAGAATAGACTATTAATATTCTTTAATACTTACCAGATTTAGTATTTATTAGATTAAATGAGAGTGATCTTATTTTATATATATGTTAATAAACTAAAGTGATGTTAATTGTGTCTCCAACTGGAATAAAAATTCACATATTTAAATCTTGATGAAATAGAGCAAACTCTATGTGCACTTTATAGAATCATAACTCTCATATGGAATAAACATGTTTTCTCTGTCACTAATTTAACTTTTCTAACACAAAAACTTCAGTTTTCTTTGGTTTTTTTACCATCACATTTGGTGTGTTTGACATTGCTTTGTGTTTAAAATAATCTAGGTTTATATTTTAAAAAGTAATGATTTGGTCATGTATTATTGCCAGAAACTTTGAAAGGTAAACTACAATACAAATGCTCAATGTTTAATAATAGAGTTTTACTTATTTACCTGTGGAATGACAAAGAAAAATATATATCATAACAACACTAAACAGAGAAAAAAATGCAATGTATTATGTTTAAATTCAATTACAAAGTTATATAAATTTTAACACTTTTTTTATTATGATGTATATTTAGTCAATTTATATTTTAGGGTGATTTATTAATAATGTTTGAAAAATCTGTAATCAAGTGTTAAAGACTTAGCAGTTCACTTCATTTGTAGAAAAATTGTGTACTGTATAATATAACAAATACCACAAGGAAATTAGAAATTCCAGTGATTGTCTATAAGCACAGGCAGAGAAAAATATTTAGTGGTTATTATGTGTTGTGATTGTTCACAGGGTCATCAAAAGGAGTCAATTGTATTTTGTGAAATAAAATTGAAAATAAATGTTAAGGAAATATATCCTACATTTTAATATAGCAAAACATCTACTAATTTGATGAATAAAATATATATTTAATGTAAAATTATATTGTATTAAAGCATTTCATGTATAAAAATCAAAACCATCAAATTTTAAAAACTGAGTCTCTTCACATTCTGAAGCCATGTGCTAAAATATCAAATATAATGTCCTTACAGTAGGCTTCCTAAGGAAAGTTAGTCCTACTTATTATCCTATCCCTTGCAATATTTGATAAGGCAAAATAAGGTAATTTATTGTTCTCATAAATGGATTTTCTTATTATTAATTTATTTTTTGATTCTTTTTTTTTTTTTTTTTTTGTGGTACGCGGGTCTCTCACTGTTGTGGCCTCTCCCATTGTGGAGCACAGGCTCCAGACATGCAGGCTCAGTGGCCATGGCTCACGGGCCCAGCCACTCCGTGGCATGTGGGATCTTCCTGGACTGGGGCACGAACCCGTGTCCCCTGCATCAGCAGGCGGAATCTCAACCACTGAGCCACCAGGGAAGCCCTATTTTTTGATTCTTGATCAAAGGTTTATTTTTTTTGGAGTGAGAGAATTAAAAACAGTTTAAATTTAAAGTATTACATGGTTCAGCTAATATTTTTGAAAATGTAATATCTATGTACTGGAAAATCATCTAACTGTGGCTGTTAAAATACAGATATTTCATTCCATGTTATAAATCCAATTAACTAGCAGCAAATGTGATTGATGATTGTTGAAAAAGGGTTATTGTTGAATAAATACCCTTACCCTGTAACCTTCACAAGTTACCTACCATCTCTGAGCTTTCATCCCTGATTTTTCTATCCAAGTATATAGAGAAGTATCATATATCCTTCCTCATGGATAATATGAGTGGATTCAGGAAGTCTTACTTATCTCAGATGTTTCACTTAGCAGTATGTTATGGTTGCTGAGGTCCTATAATTAAAAATTCACTAGTTTTTACTGATTTTATTGATTTTTTTGTAAAAGGAAAGATACTAATGTGAGGAATTAAACATTGTTTACCAACCTTTTAACATAATACAGTCAGTATTGATATGAATTAATACTGCTCCATCATGATAATTTCATGGAAGAAAGTGTAATGATGCTTAGGTGAATGAGAAGGGAAAGAATGTGAAATACTTCAAGAATATGGAGGATATGACCAAGGAGAGTTGGATTTGGAAGAAAGCATCAGAGTAAAGGGACATTTGCAGCTACAGGGTGGGAAGTCATGTAGGATGG
This sequence comes from Mesoplodon densirostris, assembly GCF_025265405.1. Lineage (NCBI taxonomy): Eukaryota > Metazoa > Chordata > Mammalia > Artiodactyla > Ziphiidae > Mesoplodon > Mesoplodon densirostris. The sequence goes on from NC_082672.1 coordinate 74,481,665, forward strand.
AGGGGGCTCTGCAAAGCCAGAGGCAGAGAACTACAAGGGAATAAATGCTTGCAATAGGATTTCACATATTAAAAACAAAACCAAGTACCTTTGTATCTAAGTGTTTTGCTATAAATTATTTGCTATATTCTTTACAATCTACATGGTGCCAAAGAAAATAGTTATATATATTGTCTTTACTTCTTTCTATAGTTCTCTGCTCTGTGATTCTAATCTGTATTTTAGCGTAATTTCAACATAGTTTTTTATGTCTTAATAAAACTTGAACACATTAAAATGCTATTAAACTGTTACACATGGTTAATAATACTTATGGACTTCTGAAAGTAGCTATTATTAAACTGAATAAAGTCATTAATGTCTTTAAACTTTGCACCAGGATGTAAATTACAAAACACACATCTAACTGCATCTAGAGAATAGTAATGATATCTGACTATGTATGCTTCCTCTTTTTTTACCATATATATTTTTACTGTATCTTTTATATTTTGTATTTTAAATTAAAAAGTACTTTAATAAAAATAAAAGAGTAATGCATTGGATTCTAGTATGTACTTTCCCAGTAATTGTGACTCTAGGCAGTTGACAGAGTATAAACCTTCTCAGGGCTTTGTGTCTTCATCTATCTCTATAATCTTCTTCAGCCCTAAAATTCAATGAGTAAATAAGAAACATCCATTTGCATTTAAGACTAGAAATGCAATCTTAAGATATTGTATTTTCTGAACAAAAATATATTTTCATTTATTTTAGATAACAAATATAGTGTGTGAATTGCAAAAACTTTGAAAAATTTCATCAGTTGTCAATCACATCTTTCTCTGTATTTTAAACATTCATGTTGTTAGTTTGATATCTCTTCATTGGGCAATATAAATTTACTCACTGAAGAGTCTGAACTGCTTAACACATATATTAGTAAAAATAAGTTTTGTTGTTTGAAATCCCCTTTCATTTCTCCAGAAATGATCTCAGAAGTATGGATATAGAATTTACTTGAACATTTAATATTACTACGAACCTAACAGCCCAGTAATGGTTTATCTAAAACTAATGCTAACTTATTTTGCTTGAAATGGTTAACTTACTTATGTCAGTATTCAAAGCGCTATCACCTATATTATTTGTTCACAGTAATGAGGAAACTAGCTATATATCACTGGCTTATTCATTTTACTGTCTTTAGGTTTAAATAATCATTTTTCTTTTTTCATTCTTTTATTTTCTATTGAAAGACTGTCTATGCCTTTCAGAATTTAACTACTATACTACTTCAGGAAGATTAATTAATACTAGCTACACATTGTACATCATTGTTGCTGTTACAAAATAATCTAAAATAATCAAATGAGAAAAATCAGTGATGAACACACTAGAAATCTGACACACCTTGGACCTGGAGAAGCCCAATAATTAAAATAGGAATAGTAATGTGGAGATGTTTAAATGGACACTTCGTGCGCAGCAAGTTCACCCTCAGTCTAAGCAACCACGGCACATGTAGTGGAATAGCCTCCCTCAGGTGCACCTCTGCTCAGCACTTCCTCTCCAGGCCTTAACTGGTCTGGCCTCTCACTTACAACTGTCTGGTAGACACAGGAGTGATTCAAGGAAGAAGAATCTGGCCACTATAGTTGGGATATGAAAGTGGTCTTACGAGATATCTGGATAACAGCAATAAAGCAGGCATACAAATGTTAGTAACTGAGACTCTGAATCAACTTAAAAAATTCTGTAATGATGACTGAAAAATTGAACACTTGAAATAGATTACTTTATAAACAGAACATAATAATATGGTTTGTTAAGCGGGCTTTACATTTATAATGGAATAAAATACCTATTTAAGAGTTCACATGCACTGAAAAGTAGAAGAACATAAATAATATTCTCATAAGAAAAAAATTCAGAAAGTCAGATAAGAGGTTGAGAATTAAATATTAGAATTGAACATATTTTTTTAAAAAGGATACAAAAAAAGAAAAAAGTGAAATGCATGAAAACAGTTTTAAATTTGTGATTTGCAATATGTATCAAATATTAGTACCTGAAGAAGAATTAGTGAACCAATATTAATGCAAAAAAGGATAATAGAGGAATAATACAAGAAAACTTTTCAGACATGAAGAAATAAATGAAAAATATATAACATGGCATATTCCAATTAAATGCTTAAACATCAAAGATAAAAGGGAAAGGGATTAAATTGTAATTTCTCAACTTGCCAGTCATTGGGATTAATATTTCACACATCTCTTTAAATTAAAGAAGTTAAAAACCAAGTCAGCTTCCAAGAAGGAAATGAATCAATTACATTCATAAAATATAATGTTCTTGAAAGTAGGCCATTCTCTGCTCTATTTTCTTCAGTGACAGAGATGAAAGCAAAATAAAGCATCAAATGCATAATCCTCAGTCAACATAAGAGCTAAGAAGTGTGAACTTCACCAAGTTCTAATTCATATGTGAAGCCAAAATCACTAGCTATTTTAGGTCGACATTTTCAGATTCTCCAGGAAATTTGAAATGGTAATACACTCTATCTTTTTTTTCAGATGTGATTACAAACATGAGATTTCAATTGGAAGAAAATGTATTCTCCTAAAATCACTAGGGAACCAATCGTATAGAATATTCTACAGATCTTTGAGGGCTGAAATAATTTAATAAGGTAGTTTATGACAAAAAAAGACTTCATGATAAATATTCTTAAGGTGAAAATTTATAGGTTTGGATAACTATTTTCCCAATTAAAATCAAACAAAGTTTTGTGAGCTGATTAACAAATAAGCCAGCAATGAGAACCAAGACATTAACTATGATTTATATAAACATTGAAGGAAAATGAGCATAAAGAAGACAAGAAAAAAAATAGTTGATCAGATTTTTAAGAGTAAGATTATTTAAATTCAATTTGAAGAATGCACAATAGGGATAAAAACAATAAATTTTATATATTATTAAATTTAAAAAACATCATTATTTTATTATGGTTTAAATAACTATATCTAAAGCTAATTCTTAACCCACATACAAATCTGATGACTTAACTTGCAAAACTCTCCTTCCCATAGTGTATGAGTTTTGTTTTGTAAAGAGACTGTCTGAGGACTGTGCTAACCTGGAACCACCTCTGATGGCTCTGCCCAGTCACTGTGCATGTCCCCTAGAATCTACACCTCCTCAGGCAGCTACCATTCACAGACTTTCAGGGGATTACACGCAGCTTGCATCAGCAGTGAAAATTTTGAAAACAGATGACTCATTTAAATGAATTTGAATAACAGTGTAGCAATAATGAATGCTGACACTTGCCCCTGGGAGATGCCCAGGAGAAGAGGCAAGTGTCTTCATTCCAAATTCTGTCAACTTCACACCTTAAGCAAGTCAGCCTAACTAGCCACGAATAATATCCCCCAAAGGAACAATGATAGAGTAGCTATTATAGAGCTTGAATTAACAAATACTACTCATGTTGTAAAAACATATATTTTTAGCTTTAGGTTCATTTATTTCTAATTTTTCAATTTAACATAAAAGTTTTCATGAATGGAATCTTTTTTCTTTCTTTTTTTTTTTTTTTTTTTGCTGTATGCGGGCCTCTCACTGTTGTGGCCTCTCCCGTTGTGGAGCACAGGTTGTGGATGCACAGGCTCAGCAGCCATGGCTCATGGGTCCAGCTGCTCCATGGCATGTGGGATCTTCCCGCACTGGGGCATGAACCCGTGTCCCCTGCATCGGCAGGTGGACTCTCAACCACTGCGCCACCAGGGAAGACCCCATGAATGGAATCTTGATTTGTAATATTATATTTATTGAGGATAAATTGTCAATGTACTGATGCTGACCTAATCCAGGTGCTGATTAGGTTATAACCTGGAGGGAGTTTGTTGTGGCCAAGTGATCATTTGTATAATTTCATTATTTGAAATTAGCGTTGATATTAGAAATAGGTTTACTTTCTATACTTTATATACCGCCAGAGTAAAGTAAGCAAAATCCAAGCTCAAAAATACAAAATACGAGGTAACACACACACACACACACACACACACACACACATGCACACAGACATTAGTAATGAAAATGGCACATCAGGCAATATGTAACAAAGAAAACCTGTGTCATAGTAATAAATATTGTGTGCATATGCTAAAAGAAAGAAAATAATCTTAGGTTTATGTGAAATTAACTTCTATGTGTTCCTTGTTAGAAATACAGTCCAAATAAAATTATACAGCATGGTTTAAAATAAATAAAAGGCCAAGAACACAGCGTAGATATTGAACAAAAAAAAATATAGTAGTGGCAGTATTGAATATAAGGCAACTTATATTAATAATTTAAAGAGAAATAACTGATAAAATATAGAAATAATAATAAACATTACTATTGAATAATTATGTTGCAAAATACACATGGTCAAACTTTTAGTAATGTAAGATATTTTGACACAGACACAGTTGCTTACAGTTTTTAACTTAACCTCAACTTCTCACAAATCAGACTGACAGTGATTTTTTTTTTTACATACCTGGGTTCAATTAATATTTTACAAATTGAAAAGATAATGATTAAATTCTCAAATGACCAACCAGTTATATATATTACATAATCATAAATAACAAAGATAATGAAAATTCATCTCCTAGGAATTTTAAAAAGATACCTTAATAATTGGTTTAAAAATACAGTGACAGATTAATTTGTTTTTATATATCTTAAATAAAAAATTTTATCATTGTTAAGATCTTAGAAGGTAAATGAATCTCTGCTTAAGAAACATTCTATAAATATGAACTATTTGTAAATCATTCATATGGTGTAATATTTAAGAAAGGGAATAAGAATGCAATTCTGGGAAAGAGAGGAGATATAAAAGTTACAAAATGAGGGTTGATTAAATTTGGGAGCTTGACTTGAGGTTGATATGAATACATGGTATTTGGTAAAATATATAAGCAATGCTTTTTTTTAGAATTGATTTCAAATTTGGGATTATATTTCTAAAGACAAAATCTTACTTAAAACTTAGTTTCTGCATTTCAGAGTGCATTATTAGAGGGATGTTTACAAGCTTTCATAAATACATATGTAGTTGTTTGTGGATAAATAAATACTGACCTGCAATAAAAAGCGTGTCGAGGTCCATCAACACATATCCCTCCATTAAGGCAGAGGACCACATTCAGTTCAGGCTCAGTACAACTGCTAATATTTACTTCACAATATGTACCATTTGGGCAAATGCAAGTAAAGCCATGGGCTGCCTTCTTGCAGAAGCCTTCATTCATACAAGGGATGGATGTGCAGTCCTAAATTATGAAATAGAGAATCATATTTGATTATTAGTGTTAAGACTAGAAATCTTATAAAAATTATATTTTTATTTAAATATTTTTAAGAAACCGATATGAAAGCTTATCTGGTATTCCCTTCCTCTAAAAACTGAAATATTTATTTCTAGTAATAGATGTTTAACTTTTATCACCAGAAATACTTGTCAAATGTTCATTGTGGATTTTTCAGAAAAAAAAACTTTATTAGGCTTTATTAAATTATGTGTTATGTGCATAATACCAGGAGTTCACTGACCCTTAGTATCCACCATACATCCCCATTTGCCTGGCATAGCCCCAGTTTAACTCTGCTGTCTTTGGGTAATGATTAATAATGTCTCAGTAACTTTCAAAGGAATCTTGGGTTTGATCACATAATTAGAACAGACAATTCACTATTGATTTATGTTCCTCTAAAAAAAGCATCTATAGTATCTGAGTTTTTATTCCATTTATAATCTTTTTTCATCAGTATTAACAGGTATATATTTTTTCAGCTTTATTGAGGTATAATTGATCAAAAAACTCTGTAATATATTTAAAGTGTACAGTGTGATGATTTGATATACATAAACATTTTGTAAAGATTCAAAGTTATGGAGTTAATTAACACTATGGAGTTAATTAACATATCCATCACCTCACATATTAACTTCTTTGTTGGGGGTGGAGTTAGTGAAACACAAGTGTTTCTTTTACAAATTTTAATTATATAGTACATAATTATCAATTATATTCACCATGTTATATATTAGATTCCTAGAACTTATTCAACTTATAACTGAAAGTTTGTAGCATTTTTCAGCCTTTCCCTATTTTTCCAACTCCCCTCCCCACAAATCCTAACCCTCCAGGGCTCTGGCAAGCACCATTCTACTCTCTGTTTCTATGACCTTTACTTTTTTTTTAATTGAATTTTTTTTAGAATCCACATATAAGTGATATCATGTACATCTGTCTTTCAGTGTGGCTTTTTTCACTTAGTCTAATGTCCTCCAGTTTCATCAGTGTTGCCACAAATGACAGGATTTACTTCTTTTTTAAGGCTGAATATTATTCCTTTGTATATATGGACACCATATTTTCTTTATCCAATCATCTATTCATGGACACTTAACATTGTTTTCATACCTTGGCTATTGTGCCTAATGCTGCAACAAACATGGGAGTGTAGATATCTCTTCAAATAATAGTTTTATTTCCCTTGAATATTTACCCAGAATTCGATTGCTGGACCACATGGTAGTTCTATTTGAAGTTCTTGAAAAACCTCTATACTGTTTTCCAAAGTGGCTGTATCGGTTTACATTCCCACCAGCAGCACACAAGGGTTCCCTTTACTCTACATCCTTGCTGCATTTGTTACCTTCTCTTTTTGATAATAGACATACTAACAAGTGTGAGGCAATAGCTCATTGTAGTTTTGACTTGCATTTCTGTGATGACTAGTGATATTGAGCACATTTTAATATACCTGTTAGCCATTTGTACGGCTTCTTTGGAGAAATACCTATCAATTCTTTTGCCCATATTTAATTGTGTTATTTTTTTTTTTGTTTTTTTTTTTTGCTGTTGCATTATATGAGTTTCTTATATATTTTGGATATTAATCCTTTATCCAATATGTAGTTTACAAACATATTCTCCCATTCTATAGGTTGCCTTTTCATTTCGCTGATGGTTTCCTTTGCTGTGCAGAAGCATTTTAGTTTGATGTCATCCCATTTATTTATTTTTGTTTTTGTTGCCTTTGTGTCAAATTTTTTAAAAAAATGATTGTCAAGACCAATGTCAAGGAGCTTACCCAATATGTCTTCCAGGAGTTTTACAGTTTTAAGTCTTATGTTCAAGTCTTTAATCCATTTTGAGCTGATTGTTGTGATGGTGTAAAATAGGGACCCAGCATCATTATTTTGCCTGTGGCTATCCAGTTTTTCCAACCTCATTTATTCAAGAGACTATCCTTTCTGCATTGTATATTCTTGGCTTCTTTGACAAAAATTAATTGAATATATTTGTGTGGATTTATTTGTTGGCTTTCTATTCTGTTTGATTGGTCTATGTGCCAGTTTTTATGCCAATACCATAATGTTTTGATTACTATACCTTTGTAATATAGTTTGAAATCAAGAAGTGTGATGCTTCCAGCTTTGTTCTCTCTTCTCAAGATTGCTTTGGCTATTTGAGGCCTTTGTGGTTCCATACGGATATTAGGATTATTTGATCTATTTCTCTGAAAAATGCCTTGGGAATTTTGATAAGTGTTGAATAGAATCTGTAGATTGCTTTGGGTAGTATGAACATTTTAGCAATACCAAATCTTCCAATCCATAAACAGGGAATATCTTTCCATTTTTGTGTGTGTCTTCAATTTCTTGCATCAACATTTTACACTTTTCGGTGTACAGATCTTTCACCAACTTGGTTAAATTTATTCCTAAGTATATTATTCTTTTTGATTCTATTGTGAATGGAATTGTTTTCTTAATTTATCTTTCTAATACTTGGTAGCTAGTGTATAGAAACACACTTTTAAAATATTTTGTCTATTTTAAGATGTTAAATTAACTTTGAATGCATATAAAAGTTCTATATTTTTGCACTTAAAATTTTGGAATACCAATTGTAGTGTCCAAACCAATCACTCCTCAGGGAAAAGCTGGGAGTTAAGGGTCCCCTCCTTTTGTATGTTGTTATGGCAGGTCTGGGGTTTATGGTGAGGGTGTGTCTCAGTCTTTCTTATCCATTTCATTGCGCAAATTTTCTCAGTTACCTATGTGTAGTAGTTATCCAGCTAGTTTCTGGATTTCTCTGAGGAAGAATTGTTCTGTGTATAGCTGTGCATCTGTGGCAGGAGCAAAATGCAGAGCCTCATATATTGCCATCTTGATCCAGAAGTCTTAATGTGCATGAAATCATAACCTTTTAATTAGCCAGTATTCCTATGCATGTATCCAAATTTATGTCCAGTATTTCTAATGCCTATCATCCCAGAAGCAGAGGGGTGTCATGGAGTCAGAGGAACCTGGATTATATCTGTCTCTTCCTTTTCAATCTTTAGCATATTTGTATACTTCTCCTACTTTTACTCAATCAACAAAGGTATTCAATTTATTGTAGGTTCGTTTATGCATAAAATGGCAATAATCTCACTTACCTCATAAAAGTTCCTATGATAACTAAATAAAATAATGACTATAAAGCAATTAGCCCTGTTCCTGAGACATAATAACTGTTCAGTAAATAGTATCTTCTTTCCTTTACACTCTGAAGGTCAAAGGACTTGTCAGCCTCTATTTCAGTCATTTGGAACTTGCTTAGTATAGAAAATGAGTTTTCCAGTATATTTAATGTCTACTAAATCATACTATATACTTCTTAAGTTCATTATTAGATATTATATGCTTGTTGGTGTTCTGGAAAGCACAGAACATGTTGTCTTGAACATGGTATGACACCTATTTTCAATGTAATGATAACTCTGAAAAGATTTGCACCTATAATTCTGAGAAATAATTTATAGAACTTTATGACATCATTAATAAAACTTTAAAAATGTATTCTGTATATGTTGTCCACACCAAATTTTTTAGTGAATATATACAAATATGATTCATTTGCACTGTGTGTTCTCAAGTTAGTACATCTTCAAAGGTAATTACCTATACAAACATAAGATAGTTTTTTTTTAACATTTTACCCTGGAAAGTAATATTTTCTAGAACTATCATTAGTTGACACTAATGCTTTTAAACATTTAGTGACTTTTAAGAAGTGTTAACATAACAATAAAAACTCAAACTGACAAGGCTAATGTGGGAGCCCTTGCATTCAAATCATGCATCAAATGGAAAATTAAAGGTTTGTCAAAACCACCAGAGAGTTTAATTAGTGTCATTTTCAATAAGAAATTGGCTGTGCACTTGAGTATAAAGCTCAAGTTATGCTTGCAACCCAGATGGTGATCGTTTACATTTGCCTGTGATAGAGTTAAATGTATGTTTTTTTTAAGTAAATGGATACCATTCTGATATTTGTTCTACTTTTGCTGAAAATGTGAACTCCTTAAGGATAACCAAAGGCACTTAGACTTGGGGCAGGTACTGCAGTTATTTTTATGGATGTAGGATACCACAGGGAATGGTGTGGAAACATGTTTCCCTCTTAGCCCTAAGGTGAGGTAAATTTAGAATGAGTTATTAGAAAGCATTACATAAACTAATTGAATTATATTTCCAATGGGAAGAAAGAGTTTTTAGACTGCCAAAAGTTCTGTCTCTAGGGTTTACAAGAATATTTTACTAAATTAATTAGAAGGCTTAATGGGAAATAAAAAAAGCAATTTCTTTTCAGAAAAAATCAAATTATCATTTAAAGTTCTTGATGTTTCCTCGTTCAAAAATTAAGGAAGATGTCTTTCCCTTTATTCATCATTATCTATGTTACTTTTCTATACTATATTTAATATAATAAAGTGCTTCCCAAGAAGAATTCACTAAAATTTAATTTAGAAAATGACAGAAACAAAAGGCTGGTATGTTTAGAGAAAGAGGGGGAAGTTGGGAGTAATGTTGCAGACCAGGGCAATCTAGACAATTGATCTGGACCCCAACATTCACTCAACTTGTATTCAAAACACCAAGTCAGGAAATGTACAAGACTGTAGAATAACAGAGCAATGATGTATTCATTGTGGACTGTTTAGACTAATAAATGTGCAAGTTAGCTCTCTGACAGTTGTATTGTATCCTAAAGTGTGTATATATACATATACATACATACATATATACATACACAGTTTAGATCCAAAACTTTGTCCTGAGATCTCTGAACTTCCCTGAAGTATAGAAAGTTACTATCTGAAATCATTTTTATCATAGCATTTGTCTCATTGAATTATATGTTTTATTTTTAACTGCTGTTTTAATACTTTCTTCAAATAAGATCTTAGAGAAATGAAACATGTTAAACAAGGAAACATGGAACTGTCCATTTGAAGAGTGGAAACAGAACATGGTTCCCATTAGAGCCCTTCCTTAGACCTATTAGACCTGCCTTAGACCCTGCCCTGCAAAGACCTATTAAATTTCATAGAATTTCTTGAACTTTGTCTAGCTCTGAATAAAACCTACCAATATAGTGCATTGTTTCTAAAACTTAAATTGAATGTGGATACTCTGGGGATAGCTTGTTAAATTTTAGATTCAAACTCATTGGGATGAGGCCTGTGTTTCTCCATTTCTAACAAACCCCCAGGTGATCCTGAAACTTCTAGTTCATGGAGCAAACATTGGTAACAAGAATCTAGTCCAACAATTTTATTTTACTCACAAGGATGAGGACAAGCCAAAGGGTGTTAGAGTGACTTCACCAAGGTCTTATAGCAAGAGGACAACAGAATAAAATCACATAGACACTAAATGCCATGAATTCCAAAGTATGGCTCGTTTTACCACCAAGTCTTTGATTTTTCTCTAAAAGGGATCCCTTGGCTGTGGAAGTGTACATATAATAATGCATATGATGAAGACTTAACATCCCTAATGTTTACTTCCAATACAATTTTTATTTACTGTTTTCTTTCTCAAAACTTACATGATTGAATATGGGTCTACAGTAGTTAATAGGGAGAATATTTTGTTTGATTCCTAATTTAATCAGACATAGAATGTTTTGTTGTAAAGAAAATACACTCTTTCACTGTTATTTCAACAAATCAAACAAGATTATGAAATATAAAAATTGGGATTGTTTCAGTAAATATTAACTTTTATTTCTTTATTGAAAATGTGTCTGGTAGTACTTCCAGGAAACAAGGCCACTGAAAAACAGGAAAACAAAACCATTGTCTTAGAAACTGCCTGAAAAGGTGCAAATGAATCAATATAGGAAAGAAAAGTACATCAGGGCTAAAACTAGACATGGTGCCAAATTCATGAAACAAGTGAAGATTTTTTAAAGGTAATGCAAAGTTCCAAACCCTTTAAAAAAGCTAACAATTAATATCACTCCTATTTCCTCAGGTAAAGAAAAGAATGCTGCAAAAGAAATCTAAAGTGTATATTAAAAATCATGGTAGTATATTGTACTCTAACTTGGCAAAATGAGGGGTCAAGCATGAACAAGTCCAAAAGACTGAGGTTTTTGTGAGTCAACATTACTAAGGACTCTGTAACACTGCATAGGATGTGGGTGTGGTGTTGGTGGTCAAGAGGGGCTGGGAAAGAAAGGGTAGCCCATTTCCCCACCTGTTTTACTCTTCTGATTCAGAAAGTCTCACTCTTGTGTGAGCAGTGATGGAAGTCTGCCCTTATATTGGAGATTCAAGATTTATGCACCATGACAAGTAATGAAATAGATAGAGAAAGTACATAGGAAAACTATGTAGGAGATTCCTAATAAACACACAAATATTGTGGGAAAGAAACAGGCTATGAAGCCAAAAGGAAATACACCCAGAAAAATACAAATTAGCATGAAGATAATTTTCAAAGGACAAACGATTATTTCCTACCATGAAATAAAGTATGAAAAAACTCAAAATTCTACATCTAAAACACACAATTTTTAAGGGCAATAACATTAAAATATCTTAAATCTTCATCAAGAGGGTACTGGTTAAATAAATATGAAGCCTCCATACAATGGAATATTAATAAGAATAAAGTAGAACTATATATATTAATGGAGAATAATATGCAATGATAAAGTGAAACTGTGTGTGACAAATATTACCATTTATGATATGTCCCTTATTTTAAAGATGTGTTTTCAATCAAAGGAGATAAATATTCCCTATAATTACATTTGGGAAATAGAAGAGCATTTGGTGGGAGATCCCAACTCAAATCTTATGCTGAAAATCATACTGATGGACCAATCTCTTAATTGAGAATAAAAAGATGAGACAAATACTAGAAGAACTCAAGTAGGTCCCTATTAAACATACCACAAATTGTACAACCTTTGGAGAAAATATCAGTACACTTGGATACAAAAAAAGAAAGCCTTTGAATGTCTAGATCCACTATATACTAATTAAACATTAACAAAAAAATGAGAAAATGTACATAATGTATATGGTAGACTAAAGGTAAAAATCTTATTATATAAAAACCCCTTATAAGTTTCAGCTTACACTTGAGGAAATACAGATACACACACACATTCAGTTCTTTTCTTTGTTCATTTCCTTTCTGTTTAGAAAACTTCCTTTAGTCCTTCTACACATTATTAGTTTTTAGTTTTTCTTCAACTGAGAATGTATTACTCTTTTTATTCTAGAATCTTTTTTTTAACATTTTAGTACTTAACACACATATATTCAAAACAAAACACTTTTCCTTTAGAGTATTTATCCTTCTCAGTCCCAACAAAGTAGAAAAGAAAATACATGATTTCTGTATTACTCTACTCTCTTTTCTGTGTACTCAGAGTTGAATTACATGTTTCACTAACCATGGCATACATTCCATACCCAATCATGCATTTGCTTTTCTTTAGCATTAGTTCTAACATTTTTAAGCTTGCTTCAAATTATCAGGTTGACAACAAAAAATTTTGCTTGTGTTCTTCCCTCCTAAACCCTAATATAAACTTTGCTTTTACACTTTCCCAGGAGCTTCAGATACATATTGATGTGAGAGTTATTTTCGATCAGTACTGCCTGTGTTTCACCACTGCTTTTGTCTCTTTGGACTAGAAAGACAGACTCAAACATCAATCCATGAATGCCCTTCAGAAGTTGTTATCTGGGCATTACAACATAGAGAAAGTTACAAAAAAAGGTGAGCTAAGTAAGATACATATCTATACCCCTTATCCATATCTCCAGATGGAGCTGGTGAGGCAGGAGCTATATCTGATAATTACTGTATTTTGGTTTTTCATAAATAATACTTTTTTAATATTTACAGAATGAATGACCAAAACTACATTTGGAATGTACTTACAGTGTTTGTTAAAAGACAGTTAAAAAACTTTATTGAACTATAATAATTAATATAGATGGCAGGTAAGATTTTAAAAAAGAAGAAAAACAGAATAAATAGTCCTAAAATTGGCCCATATATAGAAATTAGTACATAAAAAATGAGGCATACCAAAACAATCCAGAAATAATAGATACTTTGCTAAAAGTTCTTGGAAAATTGATGATAGTTTTGAAAAAAATGAAATTAGATTTCTTTTTATCAATTATAATAAAATATTCACAATGGATTAAAGGACTAAAAGTGTTGTTAATCATAAAATTGTAATAAACGAAAATATAAGAAAATAATTTAAATATTGCTGTATAAAAGGACCTTCTAAGGAGAGAGGCAAAGCACAGTATCATAAAGAAAAAGGTAAAGAAAAATACAAAAATCTCATAATCTTACAAGTTTTGTAAAGAAAGAAGGGTCACACTCTGGGCAAGATTTGTAATTTTGCAGAATCTAGTGGATTTTATCCATAATTTTAAATAGTATATAAAAACCAAAAAAGGCAGGCAAGTCAAAAGAAAAATACCATTATTCAAATGCTGTAAGTAGACAAGGCTCAAACAAATAAATACAGGTGAGGAATAATCATATGGAAATGTGCTCAATATTCATAATAAGCCAGTGAAATATAAATCAAAATAATGACATGCTACGTTTTCTTCATCAAATTAGTCAACATTTTAAAAAAAATGATTTCATTTGATAAGATCTAGGGAAGCTGGCATACTCTCATTAAATAAGTGTGGTTCCTCAACACTTATTTGGAACACTTTGTAGCTACTGAAAAGTTTGAGTCAGGACTCCATGTATTATAATGAAATGGTCCCTAAGATACACTAGATGAAGCCAAAAGTCACTGAATAAGGAGCATGATGAGTTCAACTTTATGTTAAAATAAAAATATTATGAAAAACCATCTAGAAGCATATAGGTAGAATTAAACAATTGTTCTCATAATACTGGGTGTGAGGGTATGAATATATACAAATTCATATATGAAAGAAAACATTTCTTTATTTATATATTTAATTCAGAAGACAAATACCACATTTGCACTACCAAGAGACAGGGTTTTGGAGGCTATCACAGGCAACACATGCAACAGTGCAGACAAGATATATGCCTCCTTCATCTTCTACCAAGGAATTTATTAATTACAACATCTCCTTCTCCATATCAAGTGTGTCTTTCACTATCTAGAATCAAATCCACAAAATGTCAATAAATTTTTAGGCTTTCAAAAATGTGTCAAAATATGTGCTAGTTGATTTACCTGCATTATCTAATTTAATTCTCACAACAATTTAAGAGGTATTTTCTATGATTACCCTCATTGAATAGATAAAACATGATTTCAGATTGCAAGTAAGTTGTCCTAGACCACATAGAAGGTAACTAGCAAAATTGCAGTTCAATTCTGTTTCTCCCTCCAAAAAAATAATTTACTAAGTATCAACCACATTCAATGTGTATCATCACACAATGATCCTGCAATATAGGAACTGTATTTTACTGATAAAGGAAAGAGACACGAAGGAATTAAATAAAATATTCATAGTCTCACAATGCCAAAGGCTGTCTTTAGTGCCTGTGCTTCCTTCCTTTAACATGTCATTGTCAGCCAGGAAGGACCTGGAAGAACTTCCCATTATCCAGGAAGACACATGAGATTTTCATCCACCATGAATGGTCTTAAACTTCAGGTCACTGAAACTTCTCATCAGATGACACATTCCATATAAAATAGCATGTGTCAATCACGTCAGGTCATATGCCTGAAGATCAGAAGACAGATTCTGAGAGTGTTACTGATGTTGAGGTTCTCTACATGTACCCATCTCTTGGTACATCCATCCAGTACTTATTTTTCTCCTTGCTGTGTATGGATCCATTTAATCTCCTCATCCCTACACATCCACAGACACCTGTGTGTCCTAAGATCAGAGGGGGGAAGACAGATGGCAAATCATAAGACTTCTGAGCTCTTTGGACAATGGTCACTTCCAGGATTTAGTTGATTGAGGACTCCATATTGCAGAAGTTTTGATACCAATAGACGGAGCAGGGGGAGGTGAAAGAAGCTATGATTTTTAGTTTTGTTTGGAGTCAGCAAAGATTCCAAAACAAAAAAAAAATTCCAAAGGAAAGGTGAGAGGCACTTAAATCATCAGTAATTGATGAAATAATGATTTTGAGACCTACAGCAAATAGCTTGTTTCCCACAGGATAGTTGGTCCTATCCAAAATTTCCAAGAGCATGTTTGGGCCCTTTCACAACGTTTTGGGCAGGACCAAATATCAAGGATTTTTGGTGTGGACCAAAAGTCTTATGGGTTCTTTGAGAGGACCACATATCTGCTACCTGTTTTGTATTTCTTTTAAATTACTTTAAATTTAGTAAAAAATATAAAACTTACATTAATCTTGATCTTACATCTTGAGCTAGTCCATTCTGCACTGCATGAACATTGATACTTCTCAATGAAATCTATGCATCTGAAACACATAATTTTTTTTAGAAAAATAAGTAAGACAATGAAAGCATACTTTCAAGAGAGTTCACTATTTTTTTTTTCTTTTCCAGGTCAGGTTAAAAAAAATTAAAAAACACATTCCCATGAGCAATAGAAGGCAGAGTCTATTTCTACTTTCTTATCCTTTAAGGTGACTGGACTGAAAGAACAAATCAATTCTCATTTTTCCCATCTTCCCCATGGCAATGGAAAGAAAGAAAGAAAAAAAAAACAGCTTGAAAAGATAAAAAACAGTATGTCTAGGGATTATGTAGGAAACTGAAATTAGCTGGGGCCAAATGGCACTGTCGTGTACTACTCATCTTCATCCTCCCTCTCTGGCTTACAAAGTTTGTGGCAAGACTAGGAAAAAAAAATTGTGCTGAGGAAGGCAGCTGGGTGCCTCTTTGAGTCATCCCTCCTTGTCACCTGCATCTTCTAGAAATATCCCCACTCTAGATTTGCATAAACTAATATTATATCCATGAGCAGAATAGTTATTATACAACTCCATAAAGAGATTCAAAAAATATCTTATCTGCACATAGGGATGAAAGAACTGGTCTATTTAGGAACATTTTAAATACTAAGTTTGTGATATTATCCCTCCACAGAGCAAATAATAGAATCTCTCATCATCCTACCTGCTACTACTATTACTGTGAGCATTACCTTTAAGGTTATTAAAATCCAATTAATCCACATTTATTGTAAATTACTTTATGCTAATGAGCAGAAATAAAAGAAGGGCAGAGATAATGTATCAGTGCATTTCATTAAGTTAAACAGGCAGCATCTGTCATCTTAACTGTACTTAGCTCTTGTTTTATGAAAAAGCATAATTAAAATTACCTTTATCAACTTTTCCTTGAGATTCAGTTTTAAATATGTGAGTTAAATTTGCCTTCTTCGATTAAATCATAGAAAAATAAAAATAGCTACCTGCCATGTAGATGAGGATGTGGTGGGCAGTCAGTTGCCTTTGCTTCACAGTGTGTTCTGAAAAACCCACTCTTGCAGTCACAGGTGTAATGATTTATGCCATCAATACAAGTTCCATCACGGAAACAGGGCTCTGATAGACATTCATCTATATTTACTTCACAATCGATGACTAAATTAGAAGAGACAAGACAAAACACCAGGCTATTTAATGCAAAACTCAAAAGTTTGTTCATTATAGAAAACGTCACCAAGAAATCTGGACTCCCTCCATTAAAGATAATTTGACATCTTATAGTGAAAAAGAACATTTTTTCAAGGTTAAACATGTTTAGGTCTATGAAATTTCAGACTAACTTAAAATGAATGAGAAAAACAAAGCACATATATATTTCTTTCCTCCCATAACCCTACCCGGAGGACCATATGATGATGAGTTAGGCTTTATAGAGAAGAGCCCAAAGCAGTCTCTTTCAAGCCTTCTAAAAATAATCTGGAAAGGGGACAGAGAAGATGGATGAAAAGTAAAACGTGGAGATCAACTTCCTCCCCACAGATACATCATAAATGCATCTAAACATGGAACTGCTCCTATAGAACACCCACTGAATGCAGGCAGAAGACGTCAGACTTCCCAAAAGCCATGTGGAAGACAGGCTCTTGGTGCTCCAGCCAGGCACCAGGGCTGTGCATCTGAGGTCGGAGAGACAACTTTAGGACACTGGTCCATAAGAGACCACCCAACTCCACATAAAATCAAATGACGAAAATCTCCCGGAGATATCCATCTCAACACCAAGACCCACCTTTACTCAACAACCAGCAAGCTACAGTGCTGCACACCCTATAACAAACAACTAGCAAGACAGGAACACAACCCAAGCCATTAGCAGAGAGGTTGTCTAAAATCATAATAAGGCCACAGACACCCAAAAACACACCAATAGACGTGGACCAGCCCACCAGAAAGACAAGATTCAGACTCATCCACCAGAACACAGGCACTAGTCCCCTCCACCAGGAAACCTACACAACTCACTGAACCAATCTTAGCCACTGGGGACAGACACAAAATAAAAACACAGAAACTATGGAACTGCAGCCTGCAAAAAGGAGACCCCAAACACAGTAAGATAAGCAAAATGAGAAGACAGAAAAACAAACAGCAGATGAAGGAGCAAGGTAAAAACCAACCAGACCTAACAAATGAAGAGGAAATAGGCAGTCTACCTGAAAAAGAATTGAGAATAATGATAATAAAGATGATCCAAAATCTTGGAAATAGAATCGAGAAAATGCAAGAAACATATAAAAAGGACATATAAGGGCCTCCCTGGTGGCGCAAGTGGTTGAGAGTCCGCCTGCCGATGCAGGGGATACGGGTTCGTGCCCCGGTCTGGGAGGATCCCATATGCCGCGGAGCGGCTGGGCCCGTGAGCCATGGCCCGTGAGCCATGGCCGCTGAGCCTGCGCGTCCGGAGCCTGTGCTCCGCAACGGGGGAGGCCACAGCAGTGAGAGGCCCGCATACCGCAAAAAAAAAAAAAAAAAAAAAAAAAAAAAAAAAAAGGACATATAAGAACTAAAGAGGAAAAAAGCAATGATGAACAACACAATAAATAAAATTTAAAATACTCTAGAAGGGATCAATAGCAGAATAACTGAGGCAGAAGAACGGGTAAGTGACGTGGAAGATAAAATAGTGGGAATAATTACTGCAGAGCAGAATAAAGAAAAAAAATTGAAAGAACTGAGGACAGTCTCAGAGACATCTAGGACAACATTAAACACAACAACATTCGAATTATAAGGGTCCCAGAAGAAGAGAAAAAGAAAGGGACTGAGAAAATATTTGAAGAGATTATAGTTGGAAACTTCCCTAATATGGGAAAGGAAATAGTTAATCAAGTCCAGGAAGCACAGAGAGTCCCATAGAGGATAAATCTAAGGAGAAACATGCCAAGACATATATTATTCAAACTATCAAAAATTAAATACAAGGAAAACATATTAAAAGCAGCAAGGGAAAAACAACAAATAACACACAAGGGGATTCCCATAAGGTTAACAGCTGATCTTTCAGCAGAAACTCTGTAAGCCAGAAGGGAGTGGCAGGTCACATTTAAAGTGATGAAGGAGAAAAACATACAACCAAGATTACTCTACCAGCAAGGTTCTCATTCAGATTTGTTGGAGAAACTAAAACCTTTACAGACAAGTAAAAGCTGAGAGAGTTTAGCACCAAAAACCAGCTTTACAACAAATGCTAAAGGAACTTCTCTAGGTAGGAAACACAAGAGGAGGAAAAGACCTACAATAACAAACCCAAAACAATTAAGAAAACAGGAATAGGAACATACATATCAGTAATTACCTTAAATGTAAATGGATTAAAGGCTCCAACCAAAAGACACAGAGTGGCTGAATGGATACAAAAACAAGACCCATATATATGCTGTCAACAAGAGACCCGCTTCAGACCTAGACACACATACAGACTGAAAGTGAGGGGATGGGAAAAGATATTCCATACAAATGGAAATCAAAGGAAAGCTGGAGTAGCAATTACCATATCAGCCAAATTAGACTTTAAAATAAAGACTATTACAAGACAAAAAGAAGGACACTACATACCGATCAAGGGATGGATCCAAGAAGAAGATATAACAATTGTAAATATTTATGCACCCAACATAGGAGCACCTCAATATATAAGGCAAATACTAACAGCTTTAAAAGGGGAAATCGACAGTAACACAATCCTAGTAGGGGACTTTAACACCCCACTTTCACTAATGAACAGATAATCCAAAATGAAAATAAATAAGGAAACACAAGCCTTAAATGATACATTAAACTAGAAGGACTTAATTGATATTTATAGGACATTCCATCCAAAAACAACAGAATACACATTTTTCTCAAGTGCTCATGGTATATTCTCCATGATAGATCATATCTTGGGTCACAAATCTAGCCTTAGTAAATTTAAACATATTGAAATTGTATCAAGTATCTTTTCCAACCATAAGAATAGGAGACTAGATATCAATTACAGGTAAAGATCTGTAAAAAATAAAAACACATGGAGGCTAAACAACACAACTACTTAATAATGAAGTGATCACTGAAGAAATCAAAGAGGATATATAAAAGAAAAAAATACATAGAAACAAATGACAATGGAGACACGACAACCCAAAACCTATGGGATGCAGCAAAAGCAGTTCTAAGAGGGAAATTTATAGCAATACAATCCTACCTAAAGAAACAGGAAACATCTCAAATAAACAAGCTAAACCTGCACCTAAAGCAATTACAGAAAGAAGAACAACAACAAAGAAACACAAAGTTAGCAGAAGGAAAGAAATCATAAAGTTCATAAATCATAAAGAAATAAATGAAAAACAAATGAAGGAAATGATAGCAAATATCAACAAAACTAAAAGCTGGTTATTTAAGAAGATTAAAAAAAGGTAAAACATTAGCCAGACACATAAAGAAAAAAAGGGAGAAGACTCAAATCAATAGAATTAGAAATGAGAAAGAAGAAGTAACAACTGACACTGCAGAAATACAAAAGATCATGAGAGATTAAAACAAGGAACTCTATGCCAATAAAATGGACAACCTGGAAGAAATGGACAAATTCTTAGAAAAGCACAACCTGCCGAGACTGAATCACAAAGAAATGGAAAATATGAACAAACCAATCACAAGCACTGAAATTGAAACTGTGATTAAAAATCTTCCAAGAAACAAAAGCCCAGGACCCGATCACTTCACAGGCGAGTGCTAGCAAACATTTAGAGAAGAGCTAACACCTATCCTCAAATTCTTCCAAAATATAGCAGAGGGAGGAACACTCCCAAACTCATTCTATGAGGCCACCATCACCATGATGGGAAAACCAGACAAAGATGTAACAAAGAAAGAAGACTACAGGCAAATATCACTGATGAACATAGATGCAAAAATCCTCAACAAAATACTAGCAAAAAGAATCCAACAGCACATTAAAAGGATCATACACCATGATCAAGTGAGGTTTTTTCCAGGAATGCAAGGATACTTCAATATATGCAAATCAATCAATGTGATACACCATATTAACAAATTGAAGGAGAAAAAACCATATGATCATCTCAATAGATGCAGAGAAAGTTTTCAACAAAATTCAACACCCATTTATGATACAAACCCTGCAGAAAGTAGGCATAGAGGGAACTTTCCTCAACATAATAAAGGCCATATATGACATACCCACAGCCAATATCATCCTCAATGGTGAAAAACTGAAACCATTTCCACTAAGATCAGGCACAAGACAAGGTTGCCCACTCTCACCACTCTTATTCAACATAGTTTTGGAAGTTCTAGTCACAACAATCAGAGAAGAAAAAGAAATAAAAGAATCCAAATGGGAAAAGAAGAATTAAAGCTGCCACTGTTTCCAGATAACACGATACTATACATAGAGTATCCTAAAGATGCTAACAGAAAACTACTAGAGCCAATCAATGAATTTGGTAAAGTAGCAGGATACAAAATTAATGCACAGAAATATCTGGCATTCTTATACATTAATACTGAAAAATCTGAAAGTGAAATTAAGAAAACACTCCCATTAACCATTGCAATAAAAAGAATAAAATGTTTAGGAATAAACCTACCTAAGGAGACAAAATACCTGTCTGCAGAAAATTATAAGACACTGATGAAAGAAATTAAAGATGATACAAATAAATGGAGAGATATACCACGTTCTTGGATTGGAAGAGTCAATATTGTGAAAATGACACTACTACCAAAAGCAATCTACAGATTCAATGCAAACCCTATCAAACTACCACTGGAACTTTTCACAGAACTAGAACAAAATATTTCACAATTTGTATGGAAACAAAAAGACTCCGAATAGCCAAAGCAATCTTGAGAACAAAAAATGGAGCTGGAGAAATCAGGCTCCCTGACTTCAGACTATACTAAAAAGCTACAGTAATCAAGACAGTATGGTACTAGCACAAAAACAGAAAGATAGATGAATGGAACAGGATAGAAAGCTCAGAGATAAACCCATGCACATATGGTCACCTTATCTTGATAAAGGAGGCAAGAATATACAGTGAAGAAAAGATATCCTCTTCAGTAAGTGGTTCTGGGAAAACTGGGCAAGTACATGTAAAAGTATGAAATTAGACCACTCCCTAACACCATACACAAAAATAAACTCAAAATGGATTAAAGACCTAAATGTAAGGTCAGACACCATCAAACTCTTAGAGGAAAACATAGGCAGAATGCTCTATGACATAAAGCACAGCAAGATCTTTTTTGACCCACCTCCTAGAGAAATGGAAATAAAAACAAAAATAAACAAATGGGACCTAATGGAACTTCAAAGTTTTTGCCCAGCGAAGGAAACCATAAACAAGACCAAAAGATAACCCTCAGAATAGGAGAAAATATTTGCAAATGAAGCAATTGACAAAGGATTAATCTCCAAAATTTACAAGCAGCTCATGTAGCTCAATAACAAAAAAAAACCAAAACAAAAGAAAACAATCCAAAAATGAGAAGAATACTTAAATAGACATTTCTCCAAAGAAGATATAAAGATTGCCAAACAACACATGAAAGAATGCTCAACATCATTAATCATTAGAGAAATGCACGTCAAAACTACAATGAGTTATCACCTCACACCAGTCAGAATGGCCATCATCAAAAAATCTAGAAACAATAAATGCTGGAGAGGATGTGGAAAAAAGGGAACACTCTTGCACTGTTTGTGGGAATGTAAATTGATACAGCCACTATTGAGAACAGTTTGGAGATTCCTTAAAAACTATAAATAGAACTACCATACGACCCAGCAATCCCACTACTGGGCATATACCCTGAGAAATCCATAATTCAAAAAGAATCATGTACCAAAATATTCATTGCAGTTCTATTTACAATAGCCAGGACATGGAAGCAACCTACGTGTCCATAAACAGATGAATGGATAAAGAAGATGTGGCACATATATACAATGGAATATTACTCAACCATATAAAGAAACGAAGTTTAGTTATTTGTGGTGAGGTGGATGAAACTAGAGTCTGTCATACAGAGTGAAGTAAGTCAGAAAGAGAAAAACAAATATCTTATGCTAACACATATATATGGAATCTAAGAAAGAAAAAAGTTCATGAAGAACCTAGGGGTAAGATGGGAATAAAGACACAGACCTACTAGAGCATGGACTTGAGGATATGGGGAGGGGGAGGGGGAGGCTGTGACGAGTGTGAGAGTAACATGGACATATATACACTACCAAGCATAAAGTGTATAGCTAGTGGGAAGCAGCCACATAGCACAGGGAGATCATCTTGGTGCTTTGTGACCACCTAGAGGGGTGGGATTGGGAGGGTGGGAGGGAGGGAGACGCAAGAGGGAAGAGATATGGGAACATATGTATATGTATAACTGATTCACTTTGTTATAAAGCAGAAAGTAACACACCATTGTAAAACAATTATACTCCTATAAGGATGTTAAAAAAAAAAAAAGAAAGAAAAACAAAGCACAAGCTTAATCTACTTAAAATATTTGTTTTTACAGTGAGGAGTTGTTTTTAAGAATATTGGTGAAGTAATGAATTTCATCAAGTTGTCACTGTGAATAGTAATTTATACTTTTTTTGGTAATGATCCTTGATAGTCAAACATTTACTATCTACAGATGTTAAACGTTTGAATTTTTCTATATTTGGTCTTAGTGGGTCAATTAATGATAACTAAGATTTCTAAATGTAATTTAACATTGGCTAAATACCTAGTGTTTTTGAAGACCAAAAAAAAAAAAAAGTTTGAAATAAATAGTTTCAAATAAATGGTTTGAAATTCTATCTCAGTATTTGTTTGGATATCAGGTAAAAGTTTGGGGACAGAGAAATTGGCAGATAGCAGCCACTTCACAAGGTGACATCATAACTTTATTTATTTATATACCATATCAGAACTTCTATTTATGTGACTGCTATTTAGAGTGGTCACACCAGGAAAGTCTGTGATTTATTGCAAATGAAACTTCCAATGCAAAAACAAAATTTTTTTGGAAATTCTCTGAAGAGATAATCAGTTTTCAGGTCAAAATTCTATTTTTAATAGTTACATCTTTTTTTTTTTTACTGTAACTCTCACTACCTATATAGAACTTTAGATATTAATGATACCATAAAATTAATATACGTAAATTAGACAAATCTGCATTCATATTTAAAATGACCATCAAGATTTAGGTTCAGGGTGTGGATTAAACAGACATAACAAACTATATTAAGTTGCAGTAATAATAATAAAAAGGGACCTGCTTCTCTGTGTCTCAGTGGCCCATGTCACAGGCTTATTTCTCACTTGTATTCCATGGCAAAGGTGAGCTACAGATCCAGTTTACATTATCTTCACTCTGGGACCCAGGTTAATGGATCATCCTCTATCTGGGTGATTGCCATCATTGTTGAAGAAGGAAAAGGGTACATACACTGCTTCTTAAATATTCTACGTATATTTAGTTTGCCAATCCAAGTCACATGACCAAGCCCAACATAAATGAGATGGGAATTAATGGTCCTCCCTCAGGAAGTGGCAGCTATTTGTGACTATATTAATATTTAGTGCAGACACGATCATTGAAACTTCTCATTGTAAATGAGGATCATTTATTGGTATATCATAGGTATATTGGGATAACAATGTAAAATCATGTACTTAAAACAACTAGCCCAGGGCCTTGTACACTTTTAACATTTGATTATTATGATTTTCCTGAGACAAATTTTATCAATACAACTATGCTATATTAAATAAGTGATACAGGTGTTTCCAGAGGCATATTATTCCAATTAAGAAGATAAGTGAAAAGTTTTTCTGTAGGACTATGTACAATGCTGGAAAAATCAGTGATGGAAATTTCAGTTAAGAAGAGGTGGTCTACTTAACACAAATGTGGGAGTGAGAGGCAGAGTTATAAAGAGAATTGTGCAGGGTGCATCCAGTGCTATTTGGAGACAGGAGATGCCTCTCCATGGAGGGCAAACATGTATCAGTGTAACTGGAGAACACATCACCAACATTACGTGAGGAACTTTCTCTCCTGATGTGTTACTCATTAATTAAGCTGTGGTTATACTTTGACCCCCCAAGTAGCTGCCAGAGAGGATAAGAATGTAATGACTGATTGACCTGAACATTTTGGTCCCTGTAAACCCTTATTTATTTATTTATTTATTTATTTATTTTCTTTTTTAATGCCATAATCCTTGAGCACCATACAAGTCAGGTCCCCTTTTCACTTTTTAACTTCGTCTTATTCTACTCTCACCCTTGGCTACTCTGCTGTCATTGTACTGACCTCAAATACTTTTTTCCTCTTTCTAGAATTCTCTTTTCCTAGATATTTACAAGAATCACTCTTTTATTTCTTCAGGTCTTTATTCCAATGTTGTTTTCTCAAGGAGGCCTATTTGACCACACTATTTAAAATCGTATCCCCTTCCTCACCCATAATCACCATTATCCTGTTTTATGTTTATTTTATCACCATAGCAAGAAATCTCCTTCTGGCATTCTATGAGATTTACTCATTTTTCTTTTCTTTTTGTCTTTTTTCCCCATTATAAGCTTAGCTCCATTAGGGTGTGGATTTTGTGTCTAGTTCAATGTGGAATTCAGTGAAATCTTTTTAAGTAAATAAGTCATTATTGTGAGTGTGTGTGTGTGTGTTTATATTTTGTTTTTCATGTCAATTTTGTTTGTTTCTGGGAATTCCCTGGCAGTCCAGTGGTTAGGACTCTGCACTTTCACTGTTGAAGGTGACTGTTCAATCCCTGGTCGGGGAACTAAGATTCTGAAAGCTGCACACACGGCCAAAAAATTTTTTTGGTTTGTTTTCTTATTTTCCTCAGAAGTCTCTGTCCCTTCCCAAGCAAGAGCAAGGCAGTCCTTGAAATCTCAGTCCTTGCAATGGTGAGACTCACAATCTGGAGTGAGGCGATTCCTCCGAAGTGTGTGTCTGAAAGTCTTTCTTGCCTGTGTAGTCAAGAGGAATTATTTAATGAAATTTCTATTTTTTTCTATCTTCAAGCAGAGAAGCTTCCATGATAACTTAAAAAGACATGAAGGTGTGGAGATTGTTGAACTTCAGTTCAAA
This sequence comes from Mesoplodon densirostris, assembly GCF_025265405.1. Classification (NCBI taxonomy): domain Eukaryota; kingdom Metazoa; phylum Chordata; class Mammalia; order Artiodactyla; family Ziphiidae; genus Mesoplodon; species Mesoplodon densirostris. Next base: position 74,507,643 of record NC_082672.1, read on the forward strand.
ATGAGCTCCCCGTACATAATTACCAACTGTGAGAATGAAGGAAAGACTGCTGTTTGCAACAACACAAATGGACCTTGAGAGCAGTGAGCTGAGTCAGACTGAGAAAGACAAATCCTGCATGATGTCATTTATATGTGGGACCAAAAACAAACAAACAAACAACTCATAGGAAAAGAAGAAAATGGTTGCCTGAACCAGAACCAGGGAAGTATGGGCAATAAGGAGAGGTTGGCCAAAGGGTACATATTTTCAGCTCTAAGTTAAATAAGGCCTGAGGATCTAATGTATAACATGGTAGCTAAGTTGATAATACTGTTTTGTATAATTGAAATTTGTCAAGAGAATAGGACCTAAATGTTCTCACATATACACAAAGGAAAGATAAAAATTCTGAGGTGTTGGGCTTCCCTGGTGACACAGTGGTTGAGAGTCTGCCTGCTCATGCAGGGGACAGGGGTTTGTGCCCCAGTCTGGGAAGATCGCACATGCCGTGGAGCAGCTAGGTCAATGAGCCATGGCCGCTGAGCCTGCGCGTCCAGAGCCTGTGTCCCACAACGGGAGAGGCCACAACAGTGAGAGGCCTGCGTAGCGAAAAAAAAAAAAAAAAATTCTGAGGTGTTGTATGGGTTAATTAACTATGTGAGAGCAGCCCTTTCACAATGTATATGTATATCAAATAATCACCTTGTGCACTTTAAAAGCTTATAAGTTTCTTTGTCAACTATACCTTAATAGATCTGAAAAAAAAAGAAATTTTATATCAACACCATAAATGTAAAACCATTATCTTGTTCCAAAAGTAGAAATGTAACCCAAAATTAAATGCAATAAAAACAATTACCAAGACATCAAAACTTCAAATTTCTCATCTGTAAACTGTGGATCAAAATATCTATGTTATAGAACAGTTTACAGATATATGGGAAGTATATATACACTTCTAGGGACACATAGAAGATAATAAATGATATTTATAGTACGTTATTGTAATAATGACATATTCATTTATCTTCTTCATGGGATTAAAATATGAATACTTTGATATTGTGTCCACAAATCCAAGCAAATCTAAAAGAAATGATAATTAGTATTTATTAGACATTTCCAAAAGTTTGTTCAAATTTGTCTCAGTTATTTGCCTGATTTGCCTTATATTATGTCACTTACTTCCTGCTGCTCTTTAATTTATCTAACACATTCTTATTGAGCATCTATTTTGTGCCAGCCATAGTTCTGGACCCCTTCCATAGTTCTCTTTGACTTGGTGCATATCATCACAGCCTACATCCATCATAGTGTAACAGAGATTTCCCAATAACTTAACAATGAGCACTGTGGATTTTGTTTGTCAAGAGAAGAAATAGTACAAGAAAGTTTTGCTTTTTGTTGTCTGACCTATTGTCCTTTCCTACTATCCAGTTGCTTGCTTTGTGTCTACAGTAATTTATATTTGGAATGATTTTCAATTGACGCCTCTAAAATTAGAGTCTTAATTTCATTAATAACATAGGCAACTGATTTTCTAAGCAGAGTAGATTGTTACCTGTGTAATTTGGGGGACTTTCCATGCCCCTGCCTGGGTCAAAACCCTCTTGACCAGATTACCACAATGCCTGTCTCTGTATTAGAGATTTTCACATCAGAAATAAAAAATCCTTTTCAGAAATAAGCCATTAAAGTATATAAATTGAGAAGCATGTTCAGTAAGATATTTACATGCACCAACTTCATTATGACAAATAATATATGTAAATAAATACATCTGTATCTCTCTGTATGTATCATCTATTTGTCTAACTATCTCTTCTCCAATCTCTGGTCCTTCCCTCACTTCCTCTCCAAGCCTTCTTCACCCAACTTCTCCTCACTGATTAGTCTTATATGTTGGAAAATTTTCCCAAAATGACTTTTCTGATTCCTAATCTTTTTCATTTCACATGTGTTATCCTAACAAAGTACTTTATGGACCCGTTACTGCATCCTGAAATAAATGTTGTCTTCTTAGCCTCTGGGTCAACCTTGCCTTTCTTACCATTCCTCTGATGTTGTCAACTACTCTAGTCCTGTAGTTTACAAACCTGATTGAATAATAGAATCACCTGTGGAGTTTTAAAAAATATAACTTCCCAATTCTGAATCTCTGGGAAGTAGGCCTGACAAACTTCACTAAGAAAACATTTCCAGGTGGTTCTAAAGCACAGGTAGATGTGAAGACCACAGCTTTCATAAAATTAGATTAGAATTAAACATTATGTTTTCTTATATCCATGTTAATGCCTGATAATTCTGCCTGGATTGTTATGTCTCCATTTCTGCCTACTTGGTAATTGAAATCATTGTTGCTTTTGTTGTGGTCATCCATTTACAATGCTTGGTGTCAGTTTATTTATCTTTTGTAAAAATAAAATACAGTGTGTGTGTGTGTGTATGTGTGTGTGTGTGTGTGTGTGTGTATGGAAAAAAAACCATATCAGTTGTCAATTGGGGATGTGGAGGGGTGGAATGTGGGGAAAAAAGGAGGCTTTATGAATGAGGCATAAAAACACTTGCAAGTGGTGGATACGTTCCTTTTCTTGATTGTTTTGGCAGTTCCATGGGTATATACATATTTCAGAACTTAACTTGTGCTCTTTAAGTATGTGCAGTTTACTGTGTGTCCGTTATATTTAACAGAGCCATTTAAAATAGGCTAAGAACAGATGTGTGTCTCAACAAATGTAGCAAAGAACAGAAAAGTCAAGTACAGTATGATCTCTGTAAGTTGAATTTCCTATAGTTTATTTTCCTCAAAAAATATATCCCAGTTCTTAAAAGAGATGGGACTCTTAATAAAAGGTAAATAATAATAATAATAAAATAAACAGCAAAGCCATCAGCAGGGTGAGCTCCAGCTAATTTTCAATGGTGAGACACTAGGTGCACGGTGCAGACATGCTAGGATGTTTGTTCTTCCTGCCCAATATTTTAGAGAGGATATTAAACACTCCCATTAAGTGCCTGCAAGTGATGCCCAGAGTGGAGTTTGGAGAATGATGGCTGTGATCTTTAATATGATTGTGCCTTTGTAAAGACTCTCACTCAGAATTTCCAGGGTAATTTTGGAGTCAACTTCTTTTTGTTTTTTGGATGATATATATGTCTAACTCACCTCAAGAATATATCCACGTACTTGAAGTTAGGGACCAGCTGGTGTAAATTTGTGTGGTTATCTCCTGACCTAACCTTTTAGCTTCTTTTTGTTCCTTGATTGTAGTTAAGCTTCATCTTGCCTCAAGGCCTTTGTATTTGCTTTTCCCATGTTTTGGAAATATTACTTCCAGAAACCTTTTCCATAAATGATTCCTTTCTATTCTTTGGCACTCATTTCTTAAAAATATTTTTTCCTTGATTGTCCTACTAGCCTTAGTCCCAATTTATCAGATTACCTTACTTCTTTCACAGAATAATAATAAAAACAAATATTAAATAAATAAATAAATAAATAATAAAGCCTGTTTTTAATTCCAGTCCTACAAAAATTCTAATTTAATAAATTTCCACTGATATCTCCTAATAAAAATAGTTAACAACATTTAACAATTTATAGTTAAACTATATTTTCTTGAATTATTGCCTTATCTTTCATAGTTGATTATTAGTTATTTGATGACAGAGCTTATACCTATTTATTTTTACTTTATACAAAATGCCAAATACAAATCTTTTCATGTTGTCAATGATCAAATAACCTGCCTATTTCCTGTTGAATACATCCAAATAATGGTGACATTTTAAATGATTATAACTTACATAACAAGATAATATTTACAAATGACCTAGTAAAATTAATACAAGCACATAATAATCACATAATTAATGAACTTAGAAATCAATGAGTTTGAAAATTCAAATTGCCACTTGTAACCATTTTGAATCACAAAATAAAATAATGGAATAAGAGCCTATTTAAACCAAGATGATAATTTTATAACATTGTATTTTATTATTATTGATACTTAAAAGAATTCGACTATTATATACAATGCTTCCATTTTGGTCCTGGTACATGCCATTGTTTAAGGAATAATATAAGGAAACATACAGTTTTATTCTTTAAGGGTAGTTCCATAAAAAAATTATAAGGTGTTCAAAGAAAACAAGAGAAACAACCTATCATCAATGGAACGAGACCTAAACATTATGCAGAAGTTGAAATTATCAGAGAGGGAATTTAACGTATGTAATATGTAAAAATAGTGAAACAGTTGGACATATGAATAGGAAAAGAGAGAAGAAAAGAGAGAAGAAAATTATTTTTACAATATTTAAATGTAAATGCTAGATGATACAAAGATAAAACCATGTGAAATAAAGTTTGAATTTATATTCCAAATGCCATCAATCAAGTATAATTAGATTATATATTGATCTCAAGAGGCACGCCCCATGTTATTAAATGTTGAACTGACAGTCAATCAGTATATGATCTATCAAGTACTGGATTAAATAAGCACAGATTAAGCATTTAATTAACAACCATTTTGCTAATATTCTCATTGTTTGGAAAGATTTTATGGGGATATTGTGCAACCCATGTCTATTTTCAAAAGCTCTCCAAGGAACTTTTAGTGATGCTTTATTTTTCTCTGTATAAATATCCTAAGATTGGTCAGGGGCTTTTAAAATTCATTATAGTAGTCCTTTGAGCATTTGGCAAAGGGCAGGTATCAATAAATATTTGATGATAAAGATGATAAAGATAATAATGATTTAATTTGAATCTTGTCTCTCCTCATCTTTTCATTCCTCTTGTATAAAAAGGATGGGGGGCAACTCTTCAATATCAATCCAGGATTAAATGAGGGCATCCCTCTCCTAGACTTCATTACCACAAGAATGGGGTCTGTCAGGAGAATACTTCATAGTTCGTTGGAAAGATCATGAACACATTTACTATGCCATTAGAAGGAACTTTTGAAGAGGATATTCAAAATACCTTTGACAAAATTGCTAAGACAAGCAAAAACAATATTCCAATTCATATATGTTGCTCCCTTATTGTTCTTAAGTCATACTAAGTGAATAAGTCAAGAAAGGCATGTGAAATGAGGCTTGTGTTTAACTAGGAAACTAGGCTGAAAAGTGAGAAGCTGTTCAAGGTAAAGTTATGCAGTAGGTACGTAGGTGCAAACAGATATATGAGGACAGATTAAAAGTGGAATATATAGAACAGAAAGTATTAGCATCCATAACAGAGCTTCTAGATTAGTTGGAGTCTGTTCTAATGTATAAACACACCCATCATATCAGGGCTCTCTGTGTTGACTGTAACTAACATGTTAAAATATTGTCAGAATCTGTGAAATTCACACATACATAAAAGTGAAGGTGATATAATGTATTCACTTTCATTAATACTAATAAATTCAGGGGGTTTTACTTCAAATAAATGCAAGAAATTTTATTTCAAAAAAATATCCAATCCTTTGCTCATGTCATTCAGAAAATAGCTCATTCTTTGATGCATCAATCACTTAACAGGTTCTGCTATAGTTAAAACAAACACACTTTTATTAATCAAGTTAATCATATATAAAATAATTTATATTTCATACCTCATTGAAATATTTGAGAGTTAAGTGTGCCTGCAAAGAGTTACCGCTGTAAACACCTTGAAGGACACACTTCAGGAATGTACATTCTAGATTTGTCTGAACGAGAGCCTCCAGCACTGCCATGTGTAGTTGAGGTTCCAGAAATCAGACTGCTGCACACCACCCTCTAACACAAAGTCTGAGAATGGAGACCATTAGGATTGATTTCATGGTTTAATACTTATAAAGATAAATTCATACAACTCTTTGTTTCTGATTATTCATACCTTATATATTCTGCTTCAAAATCATGATCTTATTTCTTTGTAGATACATATCAACATCCTTTTTATCTTCTACATGAGTTAAAGAATGGGTGTAACTCTCATTAACTGTTACAGTTACAATATAACATTATTTTCAATGTAACTTGCAACTAACGCTCTTAAAAACAACTTAATTACAAGTGTTCTTAAACACTTTGATCTATGCATTATGGAATGGGTGTCATTTTCACTCAGTGGCATATCACTGATCTCAATGCAGCTTGCAAGTAGTATTCTTAGAAACATCTTCAAGAAGAATTTTGTATTAGGCTACTTGTTTTAATACTAAATAAAAACTAAGAAAGACTATTTTGATATGCTTAAATTTTGAATATAAGACAACAGTATTTAGATCAACAAGACTGATAATGAGACAGCATGACTAATGTCAAAATATTGAATGTTTGTGTAACCAGCCACTAAGGGTGGCTAAATTTCCCGGCTGCTCCAGCCTCTCTCCTGTGACAGTCCAGACTTCCCCCTCAGCAGGTAAGAGGTGACATGTACACAGGAATATTAGGATCTGCTTAAATCAACCAATAATTACATAATTTTATTATCACTTCTGAAGATAAATGTAGCAAGTAGTTTTTTAAAGTATATCATATCAGTGAGGCCAGATTTAGCTAGGCTCCTTTTTTTTTTGAATCTTACTAGATTGTAACATTTTTGTTTTTGCTAACAATCAAAAAAGAACCAGTCAGTTTTTAATTGCCATTAGTAATTCAAATTATACTGCTACATGGGGGAAATACATCTTAAGCAACTGAAATCTTTCATTAAGATTTTTTTTTTAAAGTAAGATTAAAGGACGTACTATTACGTGACTGGAAGCTGTCAAACAGGCACTTTACAGAGTCCTGGGTCTCTGAACAAAACGTGTGGCATTTTGCAATGTACGTTTCTCTCATTTCTGACAATTCCACCAAGAACATGGAGGTCAATGAAAAGCTCAGTTTAAAAACTTTTTCATTTGAATTAACCCTAGATCCAGGATATTGATTAAATTTAAAGATTTTGTTTACCTTCTACCCTCTGGATTATGTGCAGACGTATTGTGACTTAAAGACTGATTTAGGTCCAGGGAGTCAATGAAACACATCAGAGGGACCGCTTGGGAAAACAAGGCACAGAGACCAGCCCCTCAGCCTGAGCTCTGAACTGTGACACTTAGAGTGGAAGATAAATGTTCCTATCAGAATCAAAAAAGGACCTTGACCTTTATGATTTGGGAATATGCTTTAATAAAAAGAATGTTAAATTATAAATGCAAAATTAGACAGAAGACCTTAGAAAAACCACTTCTAAGTGAAGGGCTTTAAACTTTAAATTCATTAGCTTCATAGTAAATCCATTCTAGTTTTATTATTCTTAATATCAAGCTGCATGGAAAAAAAAAGAAAAATAATTCAAATTGTACAATTTCTATATGTGCCTAATTCCACAATTAAGTAGGAAGTATGCTTTAAAATTAAGTCAATTTCATCATAGAACTAAAGATCCATGATTAAAAACATCCAGTGACCTTGGTGCTTTCAGATTTAGTATTCCAGTGTTGAGAACTTTAATTCAAAGTGCTTGTTTTAATTCTTAAATCAATAGCATAACATTTCTTTGTATAAAAGGTATAGGCAATGGCTTATGAGCTGCATGTTCATTCATAGTTTAGTAAGACATATTCTTGTTTCTGGAACAGTGTTTAAAAACAATAATACAACTCTAAGTTATTTAATTTTAAAATCAAGTTAAAATAAAATGTTCAATGGTAATTATAGCTCTTCTCTTCCTATTGAAGTTTATAATTTACAAATGAATTGGCTATGGGTTCATTTGATCTATCCTTTAACCAAGCTGTCAAGTCAATATTATCCACAGGAGACAGATGAGGCACCCTGAGAGGTGTCCTGTTGAGTGATTGTATCCTACTTTGAAATGTCGTGAAAACAAGTTACGAAGAGATGTCTTCTGATTTAAAACAAGTGGCTCAATGTGTTAGGTAAGAATCAAAAGAGCTTAAAGGTGTAAAGGTACAGTGGAGTGACAGTAAATGTTTAACAACTGGCTCTCGGAAGAAAAAAATAGGCAGAGAGGGCTTATTTATAGCGTCATCTAATTCCCCTGGTGCAAATAGTCTCCTTTTTTTTTTTTTTTGATATCATTGTGCTGGAATTATGCCAACCAGCTCACAAAGTTTATAATAATTTAATATTCAGCACTTGTAAGCCGGTACAAGCCGGCTTCATCACAATCCTGGGAAGGTATTGTATTTTACTGACTGCTGTTTTGAGGTTGACCAGGATTTTAGAGATTTGGAAATGTATGCATAACAGGGATGGGGAAAGGCAACCCAGCTGGTCAGTTGTGGGAGCTGGGGTGTGACAATGATATGAGAAAATATTTGCATAATGTGTTTTGTGGCAAAGACTGCTTCTAAATGGTCCCTAATATAGCACTAACCAACATAATAGGTCTGAGAATTAAAAGATAACTTGGGGCAAGATTTTATGGCACCGTGAGTACGAAGGTGATACAAATCATGCTATTATTAACACTTATTTTGTCTCACGTACTAAGCAATCACTGATAATAGGCTGGCATCAGGGTCAGAAACCACTTTTATCCTCATTTTACAGAAAATGAAACTTATCCACAAGGATGATATGTAACCTCTTGAAAATCAGTCTGTTATTAACTAGTGGCACTGGGATACAACCCAGGTAGTCAAATATGAGAGCCTTCACTTTAAACATTCAAATAATTGTGTGTATAACCTATTAGGAAAATTTCAAATTTATTCCATTAAAAAAAGAACAACCACTGAAAACTATGTGCCAAGGTTAGAGACAAGGTGACATTTTATCAGTTCAGTAGTTAATCAGCCCTGAATTCTGGTGATGACAGTGACAGTCAGAATAAGTGACACATCAAAAGCATCTCCATTTCTTTTGTGGTCATCATCAAATTCCTCCTCCTCCTTTCTTTACATTGTAAAACTATACTAATATTTTTTTTAATTGTGGAAATGAAAGCAAACAAAAGCAATCTCTCTAATCTCACAATGTTACATCTTTTTGTCATTTTAATTTCATCCCCATGATGTATAGTTACATATATTAGCACTTTCACATACAAAAAATTTCACCATAATAACATGTGATTATTTTGTCCATTATGTTCCACGGTCTTCAGACATGTCGTTTGAATGACTGCGAAATATTCCATGAAGAATATACATCATAATCTATTTAAGCATTTTCATAATAATGGTCACTTTGTTCCAATATTTTACTAATAATTAACTAATGACGATTTTTATGCATACATATGCATATATATATTCCTTTTGAGTTATAGCTTCTCTTGATAATTTATACAGGGAAATAGTTCTAGGAAAAATTATTATGTCAAACAAATGAATATTTAACCTCACTCATATTTATCTCATTAGCAGACAGTGACATGAATATTCAAACAGTGGGACATAATTTTTCACCAAAAAAAGACTACTTTTTTAAAAAAATAACAATAATCAGCTGTGGTAAAGATGCAGTTAAATGTACACACTCTTATACTCCTGGTTGGTCTGCAAATTGTTAAAACCCATCAAAATGTAGGAAATTACATAATTTAGTAAGCAATTTAGTCGTGTTGTAAAAAAATGTATTCAGATGTGGTAAAAGGCAAACATACTCAAATGCATTATCCATGAAATTCCTCTTTAGAAATTATTCCAAAGAATTATCAGAAATGTTTCACAATATACCTAGAAAGGTGATTATTTCAGGATTTTTGATAAAAGTGACAATTTAGAAAATATATAGATGTCTAAGTTTGGGATTAACTATACTCTATCTCTATGATGAAATTTTAGTCAGATATTAAAAATCATGCTGTAGAAAATTAATTAATGACATGGGGTAATTTTAAGACTATATTATTGCTATAAAAATTCTGGTGACCAGGGCTTCCCTGGTGGCACAGTGATTGAGAGTCCACCTGCTGATGCAGGGGACACGGATTTGTGCCCCTGTCCGGGAAGATCTCACATGCCAAGAAGCGGCTGGGCCCATGAGCCATGGCCGCTGAGCCTGCGCATCCAGAGCCTGTGCTCCACAACGGGAGAGGCCACAACAGTGAGAGTCCGGCGTACCGCAAAAAAAAAAAAAATTCTGATGACCAAATACTATGTTCTGCATAAAACTAATTATTAAACTAGCTTTACTGTAATCTAAATAATATTATAGCACTATACAACTGTTACTTCTGGTGGTGGGTATTTTGTAATCTTCCCTTTATGAGATTTTCTTTTATTTTCCTATTTCTACCTTGCACATATATTGCTTTTTATAACAAAAATTATATCTTTATAGGTCAGACTCTTCAATTAAAAAAATAGAGTGAATATTTTCATGTCCTTTATATATAACCAATTTGTTTCCAAAGAACCACACCGATTTCCAATGACCATTAGTCCTACTTGCTTTTGCTTTAGTTCAAATTTATTGATGCATTGTTGCTTAGTCTTTCCTTTTTTAGTGTTCCTATGCCATTTAGCTTTATATGTGTTTTGCAAAAGTAACATAGTTTGGAAATTTGTTTTGAATCTGCTCCAGCAGACTTCTTTTAAGAGAGCAATTTAAGACATTTATGCTTGTTTAAGATTTATTATATCTGGTCCTGCATCTGACAGCATTCCTTTAATTTTTTTACATTCTTCTTTCCCCTTCTCTCTCTAGTTCTCATTTTTGCTGTACAGGTCTTTCACTAATCTATGTACTTCTTGAAAGGCAAGGACTTTATCTTTTATCTTTACACTGGACAGAAGTGTACAACAATTTATGATTTCTGAATGAGTGAATGAATGATTTAAGAACTCAGATACTTAATTCTAGATTCTGTCACACAATTAAGATTATTATTAGAATTAAACTTTATTCACATTTACATTAAACAAATTGAATATTGGTATATTTTAATTTTTTACATTTATTTATTTTTTATTGTAGTGTAGTTGATTTACAATATTAGATTAATTTCAGGTATACAAGGGTTGTGATTCAGTATTTATACAGATTATACTCCATCAAAAGTTATTACAGGATAATGGCTATATTCCCCTGTTCTGTACAATATATCTTTGTTGCTGACCTATTTTATACACAGTAGTTTGTATCTCTTAATCCCATACTTCTGTCTTGCCCTCCCCTCCACGACTGGTAACAACTAGTTAGTTTTCTGTATCTGTGAGTCTGTTTCTGTTTTGCTATATACATCTTTGTATTATTTTTTTAGATTCTACATATAAGTGACATCTTATAGTGTTTGTCTTTCTCTGACTAATTTCATAAAAAATAATATTCTTTATGTCCATCGACATTGCTGTAAATGGCAGAATCTCATTCTTTTTTATGGCTGAGTATTACTGGTATAACTTTATTTAAAATTTTACAAATATAGATACCAAAAGTAGAGGTTTTAACTGAGCATCATTCTTTCACTTACTCCATTCATATATAACTTAAAGTTTGATCTGAAACTCCATTTTATGCTTTGAAATATTACTTTGTCTTATACTATTTTATTGATAGAAAAAATAAATAAATAAATTTCTCAATAATACCACTGAGTTTTTGTTTAGTTATGTATTTACTTGTATCAATAACTGCTCTGGGCTTAATCTAACAGTTCTCTTTTATGGATACTACTACATTCAAATTCAAGAATTCTCTCTTTCATTACCTGGTAGTGGTTTTCTATGTCTCCAGTACATCTGCAGGTTTTCTTTTACAGAAAAGAAAAGCACTTAGCTAGCTTGTTCTTTGAGACTATAAATCTGAAAATACCTTTATGTGGTCTTCTCAGGGACATGGCAGTTTGGATCCTACCTTTCTGACACTTCTTGTTATGCAACTGCCATATCACTCTTGTAAAAGAGGAGGGAAAACATAGCCCTGATGATTTTAGTTCTTGTGAAATAGCCCTAGTCAAAAGAAATTCGGGACAACCTGATGATACAAGAATGGAGTCCCATTTTTTCATCCAATTTCTCATCAAAATAAACCTCAGGTTGATGTAAAGATTGAGAACTGACTTATCAGGATAAGAAAACAGGACAAATTTCTGCCAAACTTAATGCTGATGTGCAAAACCTTTCACATAAATTCCTTGTGTCTGAAGATCTAAGTCCAGAAGCCTATAAGGGCAGCATTTTAAGTGGTGGCTAGTTCTGCATATATTCCTTCACTTAAGGGTGGCTGGTGCTGGTTAAATTGGGATAGAACAACTACACATGTCACTTCCAGGCTTGCAGATACAGTACAATTTCTGTCATTAGGCACTGTTTTCCTTTGGAAAATGAATTTGAGTGTTTTGTAATAACAAAAGACATGTAACAATGTGGACTGAGTTATGTACTGTCTCTCTCTCTCTCTCTCTCTCTCTCTATATATATATATATATATATATATATATATATATATAACAGCTTATATGTCTTTACTTCATTAAATAAATGCTATAAGAATTGGTATACTTCATCTTTCCCTAGACTTTCTATGGATATATATGGGACAAAAGAAGTGAAATTCTCTCATTTTGTTTCCTTATAAACCACTTTGTGATTTTTCTTTAATTCTTGCCTCTCTACCTGTAATACAATTCTTTGCATTTTACATATAAACCCTAAGCTACTAGGAGGAGCTGTAGCTCCATGGTAAGCTGTAATCTGTACTGAAGAACTTCAATATTAAGAAACAGAGAAAAAAATATATATATATAACTAAGGTACCAGGATTGATTTTCACCTCCATCTGAGATCTTATCAATCATATATTCTATTCACAACAAAAATTCTGTCATTATTCTTGATGGTTAACATCCTGTAATTAAACACATTTTGCTATGCTTTGTAGATCTGCCCTTATTTCTGCTTCATTGATCCATTGCAATCACATTGAATTAATTTTACCTTAGTTCACTATAAATACAATGAAAACCCATTATTTCAGTTTGAAAAGTTAGATTGGATACATAAATTTCATTAGTCATTAGATAATCACAAATCCAATGTAAGTTTTTTTTTAGACCCAGTCACACAATGATTTTTTTTTTATTGTTTTTTTGTAATTTCAGTATGGCAAATATGTCAAAAATTACCTTATCTTTTTTTTAAATTTTGTGCACCGTGACGATAATATATTATGCTACATATAGCAATGTTCATTTCTAGTAAAACTTTACAGTGCAAATAAGCTTGTTATTTAACAATTATTGGTAATACTACACTCTTTCAAAATAATTATTCTCTTCTAGAATTGGATTCTCCATCCTTAGGCATTTAGAGTATGTGGCTAGTTCTCTCTGTGTGCACATACACATATATTTAATAGAAATAAGCTCACATATCAGGATCATTCTAAACAGCGCACTTCAATATTTCTTGCATGATGAGTAAGCCTACATAATTGTGCTTATGTACACAAATCTTGTATCAAGTGATATTGACTCAGAATCCTGCCTCTGCTACTTCTATTAACTAGCATATGTGACCTTAATTTTGCTATACTTTTCTGTAAAGTAGTCGGAACATCTACTTACATAGTGTTGCTGTAAGGTTAATTACCATGGTGTTGAAAAATGCTCTTACTTATTGTTATTTTTATAGAATGCTATTAGATATTATTATCTAGGAATTGGGTAAGAAAAGGTAATTGGTCTCCCTTCTTGGAACAGGTGCAATCAGATGAACCATTACAAATTGAAGTAATAAAAATCGATCTTGCAGACTTTGATTTCTGAATGTTTTGCAATTTTGAGGGTGTTATGAAAGTAATAATAAATGATGGACTTTGAAAATTTCTTCTTTTTTACATTTGGTTTAGTGTGTAGGATTCTAGATGGGAACCACTGGATGGAAGGATGTCATTTTGGACTCTTTCATTTATCTTATTTTAATTGAGTATTTTATTTATTCCTTCAGAATATTTTTAATTTCCAAGGGAAGGATGGTGAGAACCTTCCCACCTTAAGACAAGACCTCAAGTTTGTGATTCACTTGTCATGGATTACACAGGTTCCTACTGTCTTTTGAGAACTGAAAGAAACTCTGTAGCACAGAGAATCATAAATCAACTGATATCAGATGTTTTAGTGTAATGAAAAAAAGAATCTAGTTGGTAGCAACTGTTAGTTAACGGCTTAAATAATTTTTCATAAATGACACCCATATGTGTCTTTAAATCAGGTTTTTCCACTAGGATCTAGAGCTGTGCTGTCCAATACTGCAGCAATAGATAGAGGTAGCTATTTAAGTTTAATTAAAAATAAATGTAATTTAAAACTCATTTCCTCAGTCACATTATCCATGTCTCAACAGCTCAATAGCCACATGTAGCTGGTGGCTACTGTAATGCATGACACAGAATACAACACACCCATCAACACAGAATGTTCTATTAGTACTGATAAAGCCAGTGGACTTCAACATAAAAAGAAAAAAATCATGAAGAGTCTCTATGGACATTTTTTTTTCCTACTCACACCTCACCATGAAATTTTAATATCACTGGTATGTGTGCCATACACATAAAGGAGTGATATACTCCACCCCCTTTGAGAGTCCATGATGTAGACCTAGAGAAAGAGAGAGGATTGATCCACAGACTAACCCCTGGAGGGGCAGAGAAGCCTATAACCATGTATTCACATTTATAAATTCTATGAACCAGTTATTTAACTTTACCTTCCTAGAAGTGCAAATAATTGTAATTAAAATTAATATGTTGAGATAAAAGTAATTTTAAAGATTGATCTCTATTACCCTATTGCCCAGTCTAATTATTTACCTTGATTATTTTTTCAATTTCTTTTATGACAAATAAAAATAATAATAATAGTAGCTACCTTGCAATCTTTCTAATCAACCTTCTTGTGGATATCTCAAGATATCTAGTGGATAGCTAGTAGGGAGTAAATAATGGGAAGTAGAAGGAAGTAAGATAGTTCCTGTTCACCAGGTCTTAAAAGACTAGTGGAAAGTTGAGATAGGACCAGGGTCTATATCTTTCACTACAAACTCCAGGACTCTTTCTTCTAAATGATATTGCTTTGATATATCAGCATGAAGTGATGTGACACCCAGCTGACACCCACTCGCAAGAACCAACTGTAAAATTTTCAGTTTTATGGGCCAATGAATGTCAGGTTGTTGGCAGCTTGAAATCAGTCATGGTGGTGGTCATAGGTACACCCCAGAAATCAGAAAACACTATGAATCAGGAGCTTGACTTTTTCCTTTGGAAAGCTAGTTTTTAAACATTTGCCAACACATCACTGTCAAACACTTTTTTCAGAATACTAGGATTAACCTTTTCAACCCAATTATTCTAATTCCAGAGCCCTCTATTAAACTTCTGGCACTTGAGGAACGGGCTGAAAAGGCAAAAAAATATTTCTACATAAACCCCAGGAATTGATGAGGCAACTTTCAGTAAATCATTGTTCACCAAGCATCGTTACTGTTTGCATCTACTACTCTCTATCAGTAGAACTAGCATTCAGTGCATTAATGTTAAGAGTGTTTGTCTTACAATTAACACTGAGCTAACTTTCATAAAGATAAAAATATTTGTTAGGAGGACATTATTTAAACTAAAGACTGAGACAAATGTTCCTAGTATAGGACAGTAAAGGGTCAGGGAAAATAGATGCAAGTAATACTAGATGTTCAGCCATTTTGAACAACTAAGTCTGTCTCCTGTCCATGTGAACCATCTTTCCTTCCTATTTAAACATTTTCCTGGACACTCCTTCTAATTCTAAATGAAACCTCTCATAAGTCCACCCTGCTTTCTCTTGATAACAACATGTCTTTGAAATTTTCTCCAGAGAAAGCTATCCTGTCTTTCTTTTGAACAGTCTCAAACAGGAGAAAGAAGATAGCAGAGTTCCTGTCCTGCTTTCAGACCTTTATTCTAACACAATCATGATGGTAGTTTCCTTTGGAAATTAATGCAGATAGGTATGCTACCTTCTCACAACCTCCTTGTTTGCTTCTTACAACAGTCATGGCTTGGGATGACTTTCACATCGAAGTTTCAGCCTCTTTCACTTCAAATGATTTTTTGGTTACAGACATCTACTCACCAGCTATACACATATTTACACCTTATGGGACTCATCATTGTAAACTATTTTTTTATAAAATACTTACTCTTTTATTGATAATTATGATGGACTCATAGCCATCCCCCTGTTGTATCCTAAACACACTGTATTTCTTTGATTCTAAAATGTACATATTTGGTACATCTTTTCCCCTCTTTATGGGGTATAAAATAAATGGTGCGTCACACAATTGAAGGCACTTAAATATGATGAAACACAGTTTATTTTATTCAAGTTTCTTCCAATAGACTAATTTCTCTATTTCTCTCATTTCTGTCTACTCTTAGTCCTTTCCTCTCTGGTTCCTTCTCTCTTTCCTCCCAATTCTTTCAGAAGTATCTTGACCTACATCCTTTTTGTACAGGTAACTCACAAATACTCACCTGTCATCACGTTTTAATCCTCATGCTCTCAATTTTGATGACTTACTTGAAATCTTCTGCATAAATTTACTTTCAAGTTTAAAACTGTACCTTCCTCTGTCATTTCTTTCTGATCAACAACCCACTCTCCTCATCCCAAAAAGGGAAACCTCCTTTCTCCTTTTCTCACTTTCTTTTTTAATGTAAATTATTTGATGCTCAAAACTATAGAGGTAAATTCTATTTCTAATCCTTTCATAAGTCTGCCGCATTATTCATTACCTAACTATCACTCCCTTTCCATTCCACTGTCATAAGTCCAAATCAAGTCCCTATTTATTGTATATTTAAAATCATCTGGAAGACTTCTTGGATTCTCTTCAACTTAACCTATGCTTCACAGAATTTTTAAATCAATTGTCTTATAGAAGCAGTTCCTGTATAGCCATTCCCTGGTCAAAGCCTTTCAATGATTATCCATCACCAAGGGTAAAGGGCAGAATCCACACTTCTATTTCTGACTAGTATTGAAAAAGTAAATCAAAACTTATCCTACCAATATTGAGCTTATGAAAGGAAAATAAAAAATAAATAAATAACAGCAAAGCCATTATCTAAAGCCTTTTATTAAAACATTGTGACATGAGGGAACAGGTTTAAGAAGTGTGTTCTGCAGGAAAATTAAAGATTGATGGAAATTATTTAGAGTTCAAGTTGTTCCTAGAATTGAGTATTGTTCACATTCTCAGAAGGTATAGGGAACCTGAGGATGTGTTAGTCACAGGACAAGAAAGCAGGGGCAGCCAGGATGGTGTAACAGTCCAGTAGCTGTTAGTTAGACAATTTGAGTTTAGCAAGAGGATGGGAAAGAACAATTTGGGGGCAGGCTTTTGCAAGGGTAAGTGGAAAAATTTTAGTCTTATAGGATCTTTCACAGTTTGAATTCATAGTTGACACATAAAAGTTGATACAATGTTATCTTTAATAGAAATATAGAAACATTTCTTAGCTTTCTACCAGTTGTTATATTTATCAAAGAAATTGTTAACTAATATTTCAATAAAAACTTTTTAAAATCTAAATTGAGATGTCTCCATTTATTTTCATATTAATGTAATTACTTTATAATCAGGGATTGTTTAATGTGCTAGTGAAGTGCATTTGAGGGAATTATTACAGTTTCTACATGCAGTGAATCTGAAATATATTTTAGTTTCCTATTATTTTATTCAAGACAAAATACAGCTAAATATGATTACCAATCAAAAATTAATTTATCATGGAAAACAGTTTGGGAGTTCCTCAAAAAACTAAAAATAGAACTACCATGTGATCCAGCCATTTTATTTATGGGTATATATTCAAAGGGAAAAATACATTACATCAAGGAGATACCTCCAATCCCATGTTCATAGCATTATTATCTACAACAGCCAAGACATGGAAACAATCTAAACGTCCATCAATGGTTGAATGGACAAAGAAATTTTGAGGCACACACACACAAACACACACACACACACAACACAATGGAATATTACTCAGTCATTAAGAGGAAGGAAATCTTACCATTTGCAACAACTTGGATTGACCTAGATGGTATTATGCTAAGTGAAATAAGTCAGTCAGAGAAAGACAAGTACTATGTGATTTCACTTATATGTGGAATCTAAAAGGCAAAACAAATGAACAAACACAACAAAACAAAAATAGAGTCATAGATACAGAGAACAAACTTGTGGTTTCCAGGAAGGAGGGGGTGTTGGGATGGGGAAATAGGTGAATGAGATTAAGAGGCACAAACTTCTGGTTATAAAGTAAATAAATCATGAGAATGTAATGTACAGAGTAGGGTATATAGTCAGTAGTAATGTAATAACTTTAAATGCTGACAGGTAGTAACTAGACTTAATTGTGATAATCATCTTGTAATGCATGTAAATGTCAAATCACTACGTTGTACACCTGAAACTGATATAACTTTGTATGTCAATTACACTTCAATGAGAAAAAGAAGAAGACAGAAATCCTGCCATTGCAACAACATGGGTGGACCTAAGTGTATTATGCTAAGTTAAATACGTCAGACAGAGAAAAACAAATACTGAGTACTGTGGAATCTAAACAAAAACAAAAAACAACCAAACTTACAGAAAAAGAGATCAGATTTGTGTGTACCTAAGGCAGGGTGTGTGGGGGAGGGGAGATTGTATGAAGGTGGTGGAAAGGTACAGACTTCCAGTTATAAGATAAAAAGTATAAGGATGCAATGTAAACATGTTGACTATAGTTAACAGTGCTGTAGGCTATATCTGGAAGTCATTAAGGAAGTAAATCCCAAGAGTTATCATCACAAGGAAAAAAACATTTTCTTCATTTCTGTTATAACTATGTGAGATAGTGTTAAAAAACTTATTTTGGTAATCATTTCATAATATATGTGAGTCAAGTCATTTTTTTGTGCCCTTGTATATTGTTGTATGTCAATTATATTATATTTTAATTAAACAGGAGAAAATTTTCAGCTCAGAAAAAAAAAATTGGTTTTCGTTTGTCCCTTGGTATCCACAGGGAATTGGCTCCAGAACCACCCGCCCAACTCCTTGTAAGTACCATAATCTGAAGATTCTCAAGTTCCTTATATAAAATGGAGTAGTTCTTTGAATTTCATTCATGGTTGGTTGAATCCAGAACGGACAGATACAGAGTGTTAACTGTATTACAAAAATTCTAACACATATGATTAGTATAATTAAATGATTATAATGATAAGAAAATGTTTTCCTTAAACAGTTGCTATTTATTCTCTCACATCACACACATGTCTTCATCTTCCCTTTTCCTTTCAGGAGCACAAATTAGAAAAGTCTAAATCAACCATGAATCCTTCCATTCCGTATCTAACTTTTCTATAATGTTACCTTCTAGGTCTACCTTCTTTTCTATTTCACTTAGCTCAGATGTTCACTATGTCTCAACTGTGTTTTTTTTTTTTTGGCTTTTTTTGTTGTTGTTTTGTTTTTTTGTGGTACGTGGGCCTCTCACTGTTGTGGCCTCTCCCATCACAGAGCACAGGCTCACGACGCACAGACCCAGTGGCCATGGCTCATGGTCCCAGCCTCTCTGTGGCATGTGGGATTTTCCCAGACCGGGACACGAACCTGTGTCCCCTGCATCGGCAGGCAGACCCTCAACCACTGTGCCACCAGGGAAGCCCTCAACTGTGGTTTTTAAACACTTTATTTCAACAACATCCTTTTTAGATTTACACTAACCTCCACAACTTCAACTTATTGATGTTGATGTTGATGTTGTATTAAAACACAAATAATATTTTTAATGTTTTCTGCCTGGTAACTTTCAATGATTTATCCTTTACAAAAAAAATTGTATCATAGTATAATACCCTTTAAATTTTCTCTACCTTCTTAGCTTCACTGTGAACCACTTGCAGAAAGGAACTCTAATCATTCTCCTTAATACTCATTGAAAATGCCTCACATGACATAGCTTAGATCCTCTTTTCCTATCTTCTCCGATTGTGAAAGTGTATTTTCCTTTGAACTTATATACCATGTTATCTTTGGATAATTTTCTGATACATTAGGATGGATAGTTCCCTCTTTTTTATATATGTCTGAACAGTTACCCCATTGAGGCTAATCATTCATTTGCAGGTCTCTGCACTCATTAAAAGTTCATTTCAGCAGTCCCAGTACCTGCTACAAATGCCTGTTACTTTCTCTTTAATGTATATGGAGAAAATGATTTTGAGTATGATAATTTTCATTAGATAATTTGGTTATTTCTCAGATAACTTCCCCTAAAATTTGTTTTTTATGTCTTCATAGATTTTAAGAATGATCATATCATGATTTTTTTAAAAATAATTTTTCATGACCAAGGTTATGCTTTGATTGTTCAAAAATCAGGTACTTATATACATTTCAGTAGTTGCTCTTTAATTGTAGTTAAACAGCACTGATCCACAGGTTAGAAAATTGCTTATGAGGAGTTAAAATTACTTTTATAGTAAAGATTGTAAAAGGAAGAAGCACTTCTGGGGAAATCTTTTCAGTTAAGTGTATTGCTAGGAGATTGAAGAGAGATATTTATAATGATGGGTTTCTGTTTGCAAACAATCAACAGACACAGGAGACAGAATTATGACAAATAGCTTTTTTTGAATGGGAATGGGGGGAGGGAGTGTAGATCAGGTGTATGAGCTGGAGTTTAAATGTCTTAGTTGCACTGAACAAGAGCATAGAGCTGGTGTAAATAGCATAATTTGGGTGGGTAATGATCTACAGAAAAATAGAAGCAGAGAATAATGAATTCAGAGATTGCCACTGTGAATCAAGATGGAAGTCCATCCAGTGTAAAATTCTTCCTATGATAGTGACCAATATTTAATGTTCCAAAGGAAGATGAAAGTTCACAGACTGTGCCTAGGTGATTTATTCAATGTTATTTATCGGGTGAGGAATTTCTGTATAGGTTTTTTATATAATCACTGAACACCTTGAATCATGCCATTTGAATTCTCTTATAATACTTTTTGCTGGCAGATGTACAAATGGTATTGATGATTGTAAAGTTAGGAAGGCTTTAAAATAATCCCTCTATATTATTTGTCTTAATGATTTTCATTACCATTAAAAATATAATGGTTATCCACACCATGTGGAACATATAAAAAGTTGAATGTCATTTTCATGACAAGCTTAGGTCACAATAAATTTTAAAGCATGTTAAAGAGCAGTGTATTAACATTCATAGAGTCTATAAAATACAAGCCTTCTTTCAGATTGTTCAAATTACTCACTTATGTTTCTGTGTTTATAAGTTTTAATGCCTATTTACTTTTTATTTTTTTTTACTTTTTAAAAATTTTTATTTATTTAACACTTTTATTAGAGTATAATTCTTTACAATTGTGTGTACCTATTTATTTTTAAGCCTCTGAAATTCTTAGAAAAATAGAGTTCATTATATTACACACACCTACTGAAACAGATGAAGGTAGATTTGGTCAGACTTATAGCTTGAAGAAATGGAGTGAAAAAAATAAAACATATTTACCAAGTACAATATTATGCTGCTACAATTCTGACCCTTGACAACATGGAAATGGAATGGGGAACTCAGGGCAGTATGCGGAGCTGTGTGCCAGGAAGATAAGCTGATGAGAAAGAAGTCATGTGAAAAACGTGAAGATGTAAAACAAGTAAGTTTATCATTTGAAGAGGGTTTTCCACTGTAATCTTTTTTACTATATAAACAGTGGCAGTGAATTGTCAACAAAGGTACATAAAGTACCTTTAAGTACAATTATCACAATTCAATTGTATCCTAAGAAAAACTCCTAGTGTGTTCATATCACATCTAGCTTCAGTAACTAACTGTGGAGTTTTTAGATGATAAAATAAATTTTATCCAAAAGGACTCATTTTTTTCAAGAGGTTCCTGGAGCAAAGTGAGCTTCAAGCTTTACAGTGATGTAAATTAAATGGATCACTTTTATAGCACAGAAAGTCTGTTCGCTGCCTCCTAATTACTAGGGAAGAACTGACAAGGTAGCTGTAGGAAAGCCTCCGTAGACCTATACTGATGAGATATGTATCGATGGTCAGTTGTATGCTGGACACTCTTGGGATACCAAATAATAACTCAGGATAGTTTCAATATCTCAAGACTGCCTTGTCTAAAGACAAGATAAACAGATAAGAGAATTAATAGGAATTGGATCTAGAAAATATTTCTTTTTAATTGAGAAAAAAGTCAGTCATAGAAAAATAATAAAGCTAATGATTGTACCAGGATGAGAACTTGGATTTCTTAACTGCCAACTGAACCACTTTGAAAATTACTCCACATTATTTATGACTCAAGAAAAAAATATGTAGTTTCTGATCCACCTGCATTGTTTTTGTTGCCTCTTTCTTGCCCCCACTAGATTTGTATAATGCTGTGTGGAATGAGTGCAAAATCAGTTACAGATTCGAAGCCAGGAAGGTCTTGGGGTTTAGTCCTACCTTTGTTATATTTTAGATGTAAGATATCTGGGGAATCATTTACCCTTCAGTAGATATACTAATTCATTATTGCTACATATCAAAATGCCATCAATTTACCAGTTAAAACAACAACACCCATTTGTTACCTCACAATTCTATGGGGCAGAAGTCTGGGTGGGTTCAACTGTTATTTTGTTTTTTCCTTGGTGTCTCAAAAGACTGGGGTCACGAATTGACTAGATTGGTTCGTTTTTTTTTTTTTTTTTTTTTTTTTTTGGTATGCGGGCCTCTCACTGCTGTGACCTCTCCCATTGTGGAGCACAGGCTCTGGACGCACAGGTTCAGCAGCCATGGCTCATGGGCCCAGCCGCTCTGTGGCATGTGGGATCTTCCCAGACCGGGGCACGAGTCCGTGTCCCCTGAATCAGCAGGCAGACTCACAACCACTGCACAACCAGGGAAGCCTTAGACTGGTTCTTAACTGGAAGATCTGGGAAGAAATTGGTTTCTGCACTCATTTGGGTTGTTAGTAAAATTCAGCTCCATACACATCACCATTTTCTTGCTGGGTGTCAGCCATGGTCACTCGTTGGAAGGAAAATTGCATGCCTTCTGATGTTGCCCCTTCCATCCTCTGTGCAAGCAAGAACAGGTCAAATCCTGTGAATCTCTTTGGCTTCCCATTCTGTTCACCATCTGGAGAAAACTTTCTGTTTTTAAATTGATCATATAATTAAATTAGGTTTGTCCAAATGATCTTCATTTCTCCATATAAGTTAACATAATCATGGGAGTGATATCTCATCATATTCACTGGTTTCACTCACAGTAAAAGGGAAGGAGATTTTTTACTAAGGCAATATTTATGGGGAGTCACTCCTAATTTTTTTTTTTATCACATGAGTCTTTCTTTATCTGCAAAAAATGAGTTTAGTTATATCTCCCATGCATGTTTGTTGGCAGTAATTAAAGTGCTAATGTTTAAAATCACTTGACATATCACAAGTAATAAAATGACTAATTGTTCTTATAAACAACTGACTCTCAAGGAATTGTATTTTATTTATAAGCAAGAGTATATGGCAGAACATTCTTTCTATATTAACCTAAAATATGTTTGCCTATAACTTACCACTACTCTTGAAGTCAAAGAAATTTTTTCCAAGTTCCTATCCATATTCATTAATTCTGTGGCACTGAATCAGCATTAATAGCAAGCCTATTCAATGATACTCTATTCAACAAACAAAAACAGGCATCTCTCTGCTTTCTTTGAGATTACTTTCTAGTAGGGAGTTACATGGTAAGCAGTGAATTACATAAATATATGTAAAATTTAAACAGTGAAAAAGAGCCATAAAGTGAAGGTGAATAACACTGTGGAAGCACCCATTAGAATAATTATTAACTGTCAAAGAGGGCCTTCCCTGAAGAAGTAACTTAAAATGAAATCTGGTAGAAGTTATCTAAGTGAATGGGGAAGGGATGAGATTTTCAGAAATAAGCATAGGTCTGTTAGAGACAGAAATAAGATCAAAATATCTGGAGGAAACAAAGTCAGGAGAAATGTGTAGAAGATTAGATGAAAATGCATGCAGAACCATTATAGAACTTGTGATAAATAGATGATAGATAGATGATAAACAGATAGAACAACTGAAATGTATTAAAGCTATTTGAGCATAGTGATAACATGATAGAAACTAGTAGTGAAAATAAAATTACACTAGTTACAATGCAGATAAAGGTAAATGAGCTCAAAGGTGATTAAAAAGATGAAGGATATACAATAGAATATCAGACTAGGTTGGTGATGGTAGGTAGGGATACAGAGACAAGGTTCCTTTCGATATATCTAGGTTATCAACCAACGTAACTACATTGTGAACTGCATATGGTAAAAGGGATGACAACGGTATTGGGAAAAATTTCAAGATTCATGGTTGGCACATCTGGGTGATTTCTGTGCCTTTCACTCTTTTGAGTTAAAAACTTAACTATTTTTAACTTGTTAATATTGAGGTGGTTTGGTAATATCCAAAAGAAGATGTCAATTAGGCTGTACAAGAATCTGGGATTCAGAGAAGAAACAAGGCATTGAGAAAATAACATGCAAGTAATTGCATATAGATGGAAATTGTGGATAGATATAAAATGAATAAATCAATAACTTAAGGTAATTCTTAAACTTCAGGAGATAATAATAGGGAAGAAGTGATTGAGCCTGAAAAAGAGGAGACAAATCCCAAAAATGGCAGAAATGGAATGGAGATAAAGTGTAGTAACACATGGGGTTATAGAAAAATAAGAGTCCAGAAAGAAGGAGTGGTCAAATGACCAAGTTACATCAATTTTGAAAAATGTGCATAAATTTTTGTAGATGGAGGTAATCAGTGAAATTTGAGAGAATGGTCTCACTGTAGAGATTGTGGTTGAAACAAAGGATTGCTGGCAATCACCAAAAAGCAGGAGAGAGGCATGGAACAGATTCTTCCCTAGAACTTTCAGAAGGAGCATGGCGCACCTGAAGCTTTGTATTCAAACTTCTAGACACAAGAACTGTAAGAGAACAAATTTATATTGTGTTAAATCACCTATTGTGTGGTACATTGTTACAGCAACCCTAGGACACTGATACAAAAGTATAGGAAAAGATAGGGTAAATATGGAGAGATAGATAAGAGAATTTTTGTTTGGTTCTCACTTGTTTGTTAAACTTATTTGAGATGAGAGAGACAAAAAGTCTTTTATACCAAAGTGTAGAGTTCAGCTGGTTAATTATTTCCCTCTTAAATCTCCTAAAGGACTCCTCATATGATACATTTTCAGGTACTCACTTTACCTTGGCTTTTAAGCTATGGATGCACTTGACTCTGTCACTGAGCCTCTTTCTTTAGCCATCAATATTCCTTTCCCTCTGATACATTTTCCTCTATAAATAAAGGCTTTATGGGGAAACATTATAATTATATGTCTTTGTTCAGGCTACCAGAAAAAAATACCATAGAGAGGGTGGCTTAGACAACTGAAATTTATTTTCAGACATTTTTGGATTGAAAGTGAGAAATCAGATGGTAAAATGGTCAGGTTGTGATAGACATGTCTTCCTGACTTGCAGATCACTGTCATCTTGCTGTGTGTCCACAAGACAGAGAGAGAGAGAGAGAGAGAGAGAGAGTTCAAGCTCTCTAGTGGCTCCTATAAGGGTTCTAACGCCTTATGAGGGTGGAAGCCATGACTTCATCTAAACCTAATTATTTCCCAAAGGCTTCATCTCTAAATACTTTCACATTTGGGATTAAGGTTTCAAAATATGAAATTTGAAAGGATATGATGCAGTTCATAGCACTCTATTATGCCATATTTAAATGTACAGTCCAACTTCAACTCCTAAGTCTCCTCCATGTGTGCTTCTAATATAAGATAAATATATATTAATATACAATAAGTGGATAAGACATATATGTACATGTCTTATATCTTATATCTATCTATATGTGATACATATTAGAATATATACATAAATAATATATTTGGCATACATAATATAAATAAATATTTATTGATTGATGGAGTATCTATATGTAGTTAAGTTTAAATATAGGTGCATGACTGATCATTTATTGATGTTAAGTTGAATTACCAGACCCAACCTGTTTTCTAGTCCAGAATGAGTCTTTCAAATCTTGATTGTTTTTTTCCTGAACACTCTTAGCCTTTCCATTTTGGGGTCATCCCTTTAAAATCAAAAGTTAATAGAATTAAAATTTTAAAAGAGGCATATATATTCACAGTTGAAGATTTTAAAAACCCTTTTTCAAAATGAAAGAAATGTAGATGATAAAATCAATAAAGGTAGAGAAGATTTGAACCATCTATCAATCAAACCATTCCAACTGATATTTATAAGCAGTATGTCCAACAACTACATAGTATACCTTCCAAGTATATATATATATATATATATATATATATATATATATATATATATATATATATAACATCTACAGTATAGACACTGAGCTTGAAGATATGACAATAAAAACTATGCAACTATACTAACTGAGGGGAAAAACACTATGACCACAGAAGAGAAAAAAGATAAAAAAGAGAACAGAGTCTTGTGGACTCATGGGAATATATTAAGTATATAATACATGTGTCCTTGGAGTGCTAGAATAAAGCAGGGCATAGAAACATGTTGAAGAAATAATAGCCCAGCATGTAGCCACAGCTGGCAATGGTGTCCTTCCATGGGCATCAAAGAGACTCCTGCATTGAGAGGTTAGCCCTGCCCACAAGCACACCCACAGCAGTCATGGTCATACCTCACAGCCAGTCAACCTGGGGCCAGTACTGTCCACAAGTATGCTCTTTTCAGTTGTGGTCCAAACACATAGGAAGGTGGTCACAGCTCACAAAGGGATATATCTGGTGCACCCATATCTGATGACCAGGGAGGATTATGTCACTGAGCTTCACAGGATACCTTTTACATAAGTCTGCTCTTTCAATACTAGGAGACACAGCTTATATACATACCACAGAGAGACAAAATGAGGTGATTGAAATACTTTCTAAATGAAAGATCAATACAGAACCTCAGAAAAAGAACTAAATGGAACAGAAATAAGCAATGTAACAGATAAAGTGTTCAAAGAAATAGTCATAAAGATGCTCATTGAACTCAGGAGAAGAATGGATGCAATCAGTAAGAACTTCAACAAAGACATAGAAAATATGAAAAAGAACCAGTCAGAACTAAAGAATACAGTAACTGAAATTAAAAATACATAGTAGATTAGAGGATGGAGAAGAATGTATCACCTATCTGGAAGACAGGGTAGTGGAAATTACCCAGTCACTGTAAAAAAAATAATTTAAAATTAGTATTCTTTAAGGGACTTCTTGGACAACATCAAGCATACCAACATTTGCGTTAGAGGGTTCCCACAAGGAGAAGAGAGAAAGAAAGAAACAGAACATCTATTTGAATAAATAATGGATGAAAACTTCCCTAACCTGGTGAGGAAACAGACATCCAAGTCCAGGAAGCCCAGAGTCCTAAACAAGAGAACACAGAGACTCATAGCAAGACACATTATAATTAAAAGGTCAAAAGTTAAAGATAATGAGAGAATATTAAAATCAGTGAGAGAAAAACAACTATTTATGTACAAGGCAACTGCCATAAGTTATTTAGCTGATATTTAAGCAGAAATTTTACACACCAGAAAGCACTTGCATAATATATCCTAAGTACTGAAAGGAAAAAAGAAAACTTAGAACCAAGTATACGCTACATGGCAAAGTTATCATTCAGAATTGAAGGAGAAATAAAGACTTTGCCAGACAAACAAAAATAAAATGAATTCATCACCACTAAATTGACCTTACAAGTATGTTAAAGGGACTTCTTTAAATAGAAAATAAAAGGCCATAACAAGAAACAAAAAAAACAAAAATTATGAAAGAAAAAAATCTCTCTAGTAAAAACAAACATATGGTAAAGGTAATAGATCAAACACCTATAAAGCTAGTGTGAAGGCTAAAATACAAAAGTAGTAAAATTGTAACTGTTATAGATAAAAGATACATAAAATTAAAAGATACAAAATATAAGGTCAAAAGCATAAAACATGGCGGGGGGTAGAAATGTAATGCATTTAAAATGTGCTCAAACTAGAGTGACCATCATCTTAAAATGGGCTACTATATACAAATACAGTTTTATATGAACCTCACAGTAACCACAAACCAAAAACTTATAACAGATACATAAAAAATAAAGAGAAAGGAAAACAAACATACATAACACTAAAAGAAATTCATCAAATCATAAGGGACGAGAACAAGAGAAGAAGAAAGGAGTCAAGAAGAACTACTAAACAACCAGAAAACAATTAACAAAATGTCTATAAGTACATACCTATCAATAACTACTTTAATTACAAATTGACTAAATGATTCAATCAGAAGACATAGAGTTGCTGAATGGATTTTCAAAAAAGAGACCCATTTATATGCTGCCTACAAGAGACCCACTTCCGATTTAAAGGCACACACAAAGTGAGGAATGGAAAAAGTACTCTATGTAAATAAAAACAAAAAGAAGGCTGGAGCAACAATACTTATATCAGACAAAATAGAATTTAAAACAAAGACTGTGACAAGAGACAAAGAAGAACACTGCATAATGATAAAGGGATTGATTCAGCAAGAGGATATAACACTTGTATTAAATAAATCTGCACCAGACATAGAAGAACCTAAACACATAAAGCAAATATTAGTAGACATAAAGGGAGATTTTGACAGTAATATAATAATAGTAAGGAACTTTTAACATCCCATTTTAATATTCAGACAGAAAATAAGGAAACATTAGCCTTACATGACACATTACAACAGATGAACCATATATATATATATATATCTATATATATATATATATATATAACTATATATATATATATATATATATATATAGAGAGAGAGAGAGAGAGAGAGAGAGAGAGAGAGAGAGAAAGAGAGCATTCTACCCCAAAACATCAGAATCCACATTCATTTCAAGTGCACATAAAACATTCTCCAAGATAGATCACATGCTAGGCAAAAATAATAATAAAAAAAAAGCCTCAATAAGTGTAAGAGGACTGAAATAATATCAAGCACATTTTCTGACCCCAAGAGTATTAAACTAGAAATCAATTACATGAAGAAAACTGGAAAAAACACAAACTTGGAGGCTAAACAACATGATACTAAACAACCGATGAGTCACTGAAGAAGTCAAAGAGAAAATTTTAAAAACCTCGAGACAACTGAAACAATATTTCAAAATCTATGCACAGCAAAACCATCAGTTCTTAGAAAGATGTTTAAAGTGATAAGGGCTACCTGAGGAAACAAGAAAAGTCTCAAATAATCTAACTTTACATCTGAAGAAACTAGAAAAAGTACTAACTTCTACCAAAGTTAGTAGAAGGGAGGAAAATAGTAAAGGTCAGAATGGAACTAAATGAAATAGAGACTAAAATTTAAAAAATAGAAAAGATCAATGAGACTAAGATCTCTTTCTTTGAAAAGATAAACAAAATTGATAAACATTTACCCACACTCATCAAGAAAAAATGGAGATGTCTGAAATAAATAAAATAAGAAATGAAAAGCTGCAACTCACGTACAGAAATACAAAAGCTCATAAGACATTACTAAACAAACAATTTGGACAACCTAGAAGAGACAGATAAATTCCCAGAAACATACAAACTCCCAAGATTGAGTCAGGAAAACACAGAAAATCTAAACAGAGTGACCACTATTAATGAAATTAAATCAGTAATAAAAAAATCTCCTAACAAATAAAAGTCCAGGCCCAGATAGCTTTACAAGTGAACCAAACTTTTAAAGAAGAATGAATAATCATCGTACTTACATTATTCCAATAAAATTGAAGATGATTGAACCATTCCAATCTCATTTTTTGAGGCTGGCTTTACCCTGATACCAAACCAGACAAAGCCACTACGAAGAAAGCAAATTACAGGCCAGTATCCCTGATGAACATATATGCAAAAATCCTTGGCAAAATATGAGCAAAGCAAACTTCAACAATACATTTAAATGATTATACATCATGATCAGGTGGGATGCATACCAGGGATGCAATAACCACAAATCAATCAATGTGTTACACCACATTCACATAATATTGGATAGAAACCAGGCACATGGGAATATTTTCAGTTTCAGGTTGATCAATTCTATTCCACCCCTCCATTGCCCCTGTTCAGCAGGAAGTAGCTAAAGCAGTCATCTCCCCTTTCCCACAAGATTGTGGAATGGTATTAACAGTGGGGAATTGAAACAGAGGAAGAACAGAACTAACATCATGTTGGAACTGCCTCCCTCATTCTTTAGTTTATGCACTCTATTACTCTGGCTATTCACATAAAGAGTTAAATATTAGAGAAATGTTGCTTGTGCCCAAATATCTCATTAAGTTGCATGAAGAAAGTTCCCATCCCAGGGTTTGGAGCTTCTCGTGGCTACTACTTTTTCTAGATAGGTTTGCTTTCAGCCCAGAAACCTTGCTAATAAGTGGAGATAAGAATGGTAGAGTAAAACTAACTACAAACAATTTGAAGTTTTTGCAGATTTGGGATCCAGTCTATATGAGCAGGCAGAAAAACAAAGAAATGTTATGCTTCCCTTAAAGGCCATGTGACTCCAAGGAGTCTGCACTCCACTTTTACCCTTTAGTCTTGAACTCTCTTGCTTCCCCTTTCCTGTAACATAAAAGAAGTCTGAATTTTATTCACAATTTAGATGGTTCTTTAGGCCAATACTCTGCCATCTTCTCAGTTTGCTGACTTTTTGAATAAAGAAGCTATTCCTTGCCCCAGCACCTTGTCTCTCAACTTACTGGACTGTTGTGCGAAAGCAATATGAACTTGGACTTGGTAATAGATGGAATGAGGGATGGAGGACTTTTACTGAGATGGGGTAGGAGTAAGGCAAAATTTTCAAAATCTGTTACAGATAAGTTTGAGATTCTTATTAAGTAATCAACTTAAGATATTAAGTAACAGATTATGATATATCACCAGAAAAAAATGTGGCTTTGCTCCTTTGTTAGATTATTTATTTTAATCTTACTTTTATTACCATGTTACATTTAGCAAACTGCCTAACTCTTATAATCCAGTCTCTGAATGCTCATGAAAATACCTGACATCAGTCTGGCAATATCATCATATTTAATCAAATCTTTCTCATGTATATTTAGTATTTACTTATAAAGTAGGCACTTTAAAAAATAACTTGGCTCTTTCTCTTTTAGGGGACGATTTTATACAATCCTTTTCTAGTTGATTAACTGTATCCTAAGGGCATCAAGAAATTTCGATTGTCTCTCTTAGAACTTGGGTTCTGTTTCTCTCACCAGAACTGTTTGGAAGCCATTTTATAAAGTAGAGATATAAAAGTGAATAGCTCATCTGTTTTTTTTTCCCCTCTTAACATACTGATATAGGCCATGTTTCTCTATGGTTTATTATTTATTCAGTAACCTTTAAATTATTTAAAGCAATAGAATTTTCCTTCCTCAACTGAAGGAATGTTAAATATGCTCAAAAGGCTTATGGTTAGAATCTCCTTATTCTAAAGCTATGTTTGCCATTATAACATAATTTTCTGACACTGGATTTCTACCATTGAGTTATATTATTAGATCATATTTATAGTTTTAATTTATAGTAAAATATTACATATTTGTATCAAAATATATCCTTAAAATATTAAAATTGTGATTTTTTTCTATGACAAATTCCATTATACAATAAATATTTTAAAGTGGCTCTACTATACTGAGCATGTTAATTTTCCTATTTCAATACACCATGAATAAAACAGAAAAGGGAAATTGTTTTAAAATGAAAAGAAAACCTCACTTCATCATTAATTAATATTTACATAATTGGTTTGTTATTTCCATATTCCAGAAATTCATATATATGCCTGAATAAGGAGGTCAGTTTTCTCTCTTGGTAGAGGATTTGACAGAACTTTAAAAAGGAGAAACTACTTGGGAAAGGAGAAGTATTTACTATGAATAAATCAGTATAATATATAGCTATCATTCAATGTGTCAATAAAATCCAGATGTTTATGTGGAGGCATAGGAATATCAGAAACCATATGATATATTTTATTTTCAGCTTTAGATGACTGATTTCCTAGGACTTTAAATTTTACAGAATATTTGTTGGTTGATTTGTATTTACCTTATATTTCTGCAGAGTGAGTTACATGCTTAAGAAAAATGTCACATCTGGATTTCAGTCACAAATTTTTTATGAGCCTTTTGACCTCAGACAACTTATTAAATATGGCCTGTCTCCTCAACTGTAAGCTGGAAATAATGCCTAACAGTTTACTGAGATACAGTGTGACAAGTGCTTTTAAGCCTGGCCTGTAGTAGGAACAACAGACTTTCCATCCATTTTCTCCAGCATTTTTCAGGTTAGTAGTCAGGTCGGCTTGTGACATGTAGACCAAAATCCTGTCCAGCCTTCAGAACCCATTTAAATGTTTAGTTGTCAATGAAATCTGAAAGCTTTCTCTCCCTTCACTTAGTAATGTTCTAGAATGTTCTCTATAAATGTCTGTCTCATTAGTGGGATTCTGTTATCTTTGAAAGCAGGAGCTGTTTCTTAGATGTTAATTGCATTATTATAGTATGTGGTCCAATATTCACTTACTGAAGTGAGCTGTTTTCATCACTGAATCTTTTATAATAGAGAAACTTAAACTTCCCTTGTTTGAGTTTCCAGAAAATTCCTAATCCGTGTTAGTAAATCGCACAAAATTAGATTCTGCTTTTGAAAACATATATTCAGACTAAGTAGGTTTTAATTATTTGTGCATATTTCCTGGCCTTTTAACTCCAATTAACTTTTGCCAAATAATGAACTTTCATTAGACACTGACATCATTAGACAAGCTTCACTAAAAGCATCATTAATTTTGATTTCATTTATTTAATAAAACCCTGTGGTTAATTATAATCCTTGTGTATATTTTAGAAATAGCTCTAATACCATAAATTGCTTAAATACCCATATTACATATAGAAAAAATGATGTATTTCAAAATCTTTGAAATATTGGCTCTTTTAAAATGTGTAAATACTATCACTTTTATTTTAGTTGAATTATATTTTTAAGATTTAAAAGATTTATTACTCAATGTTTTCTGATGTTACCATTCATTTGTTTCTTAAATACTTATTAAGCCCTTTTAATGTGTCAAACATTGTTTGAACTCTGAAAATAAGTTAATGAATAAACAAAAAAATCTCTATACTCACATAAAGTACATTTGTATTTTTCCTCTTCACAATGATAATTTGTTATTACTTATTTGAAACATAAATGCAAATTACAAAATATATATTATTGGCAAAGGCACGTAAAATGACAATAAGTGTAAACTGCTTGTTCACTACTTCCGTATTACATGTAAATAGGCATTGTTTTCAGAGATAATGTTATTTCATGTATTGATAACTTTATCATACTGTATTAGCAAACTCTAATCTATGATTTCTATGACCAGAATATAAGCAAAAAGTTTATGTATCCTTATTACTTAATCAAATGAACACATTTTGTTTTTGCTTACCCTATATGATTCTTGCTGTAATAACAAAGTGTGTTATCACTGATTCAGTTTAAACACACACACACAAACAAACAAACAAACAAAAAACACTATCTGAGTACTCAGTCCCTAAGGGGTTTAAATAGCTTTCTCTTCTGTAATCACTGTGCAAACAGTGGACTGCTAGAAACTCTTCCAGGTCAGTGTTCTTCCTCTTTGGCTTCCCCTCAGTATATATTATATTCTTGCTATCTAAAGACTTCAGAATACACATATTTAATTTGGATAAACTTAACCAACTTAATCCTTTAAGGTGTAATTTCTTAATTAGATAATATGTTAGTGGTTAATTTTTATTTGGATCTCAATTGTGATTTCTCAGTTATGATTTTATCATAAATAACCCCTTTTTATATTTAAGGTAATAGTTTCTCTTCTCCACTTAGATTCACGTAAGGAGCTGTTCTATGACTTCTAAGTTTAACAGAAAAAACTCTCTTGCTTGGTGAGTATGGACATTTGTTCAGAATGTATGAATCAATGCTCAGTTGTTTTTATTCACTTCAATTTTGCCAAAGAATGAGATTCTCAGTCTTATCTCATTCTCTTTTTCAAAAAACATTTTTTAATTGAAAGTATAGTTGATTTACAATGTTGTGTTAATTTCTGCTGTACAAGAAAGCGATTCAGTTACATATATATATATATATAATTTTACATATTCTTTTCAATTATGGTTTATCACAGGGTATTGAATATAGTTCCCTGTGCTGTACAGTAGGACCTTGTTATTTATCCATCCTATATACAATAGTTTGCATCTGCTTAACCCAACTTCCTACTCCATCCCTCCCTCACCCCTCTCCAGCTTGGCAACCATAAGCCTGTTCTCTATGTCTATGAGTCTTCAAGAAACATGTTTTGATCATCTTTTCTACATCTGGAACAGGAAATACAGAGAAAATATGTGCCCTCATGGAACTTTGCCCGGAGAGACCTCCAATTACCAATCACAATAATAAGTGAGAATGATACAAATTAAGGTCAGGTCTGAGAAGAAAATCAAAAAGATGGTGTAATGAAGAAAGTGAGTTTGGGACACTTCACTGTAAAGAGATCTCTTTAAAGAGATAAAATCTTAGTTGAGACCTAAAGGGAGTGAAGGAACTGGACATGGGCAGATAAAAGGACAGAACATTTTCTAAAGGATACATGATGAACAAAGTACCACATGGAAAATGACATATTAGAGAAATAGTGGTATGTTTGAAAGCATTGCATATGTAGTGAAGTGAGAAAAGAGGATAATAGTTTGATATAAAATTGAGAGACAGAGAAGATTGTATATGGCCTTGAGAGCAAGGTTAAGGAGGTTTGACCTTATTTTAAGAATCCACTGAAATATTCCAAGCAGAGAGCTGTAAGGCCTGATTTTTCTATAGAACCATTCTGTAAAGAATTTATTGCAGAAGGGCAAGAATGGAGGCAGGGAGATGGATTGAAAATGTCACTTTATTAAACCAGTGGAGAATTCAATAATCCAGGATAGGAGAATTGAGGAGAACTGTGAGGACGATGAAACTCACTTGAGTGATAGGAATACTCTATATCTAAATTGTGTAGGTTTGAACATATACTTAAACACTTTGTAAGGAAATAAATATAACACATATTTATACAATATGCATTATATTTACAAATAAATATAATAATATAATTTATTTATGTAAGTGTAATACAAAAAAACAATAAAACCAGAGAGAGACTCATACCTTTTATTCTTTACCTCTTCAAACAGAAATTCTAAAGAATGAGGAAGAGAAGTTAATATGAACTCTTTTTTTTTTTTTTAGATTCTAGGTGATATCTTCCAAAAATAACTATTGAAAAAGACATAAGTTGGTGCTTAAGATAGTGAGGATTTGTGTTCCATACACCCCAGATTATTAGAGAATGATAAACTTGGCCATGACAAGAGTTTTTTTCTCAGAAAACCTATCTTGACTGATCACTGGGCTCTCAGGTCAGGGAGTTTTCAGGTGCTTTAAACATAAACTAAATCCACCTACTCAGAGCTCTGTGTCACAATTAATTCAGCACCAGATTTGAACTAGTGTAGGTTGGGTAAGGTGGGTTGAACAAGGTAAATGGAATTGAGAAGTTATTTATCCTAACTGGAAAATTGTGATGTTCCTCATTCTAAACATGTTCCACTAGAGACCACAGGGCATATTTTAAGGAGCACACCATGGTTAGATAAGATTATTTTTTCCCTAGCTCTTCCCAGAATGCTTCACACACACACACAAATGCCACTTGGTCATGGTGTGAAAAGGATCTACATGTCTATTTAATTTCTCTTTTGTAAAGATTAGGTGTGCAAGACTATTGAAGGTAAGTATTTCTAAATAATCAGAATGAGCACACACATCTTTTAGTCCTGGATTAATACTATGTTCATATAATTCCTTAGAGAAAATAAAAAAATACCTTAGGAGAAAAAATGGCATTTCTATTCTACTCTTCCTCCTTAGAGAGGATAAAATGGTAAAAGAACTGTTCTGAGTTGATAAATAAAGGTATAACTACATCAACTCTCTCAGAACAAAGATTTGCTCTGAAAACAAACACTACCACAGTGCCAAAAAGCTAACTAATGTCTCAAGAGCTCTGCACAAATGTTACAGACATGTCTTCGCTTTGTTTTATTCCTCTTTGGACGAGGTGAGTTTCTATAAGTGTAAGTATTTTCCTAAATAGAAATTTCCCTTAGGAAATTTAAATCTCAACTGTTTCAAGGCAGAAAGGGTCTTTCCATTATGCCTCTAAAGGGCAAGCAAGTCAAGTGATGACAAACAAAGAGTGTGAAAGACCAGTGAATTGCCAAACAAATGAATAGTGAACTGACAGGTGAATGTAAAAAAAGGTTTTCATCCAGAAATAGATAGAGAATTAGGACAGGGACAGCAAATGAAGGGAGCGGGGTGCAAAGAAAGGTGAATATTGTCTTCATGGTCTTCTGAAATTTTAGTGGTGGCAAGTTCAAAGGCGTGTCATGGTCAGGAAAAATAAGTGCACTTGATAACAGGTAAAATGCAGAGTATGTGCCCGATCTCAAGACAGCAGCCCCTCCTCACAGCCAGCCTATTGTTTCCAAAATGAAAATAATATGTCCAATATTTCCAGGACTTCTATGTTTTTATAAGAAGAAAAAATTAAGAGTACTATGAATTGTCCTAATTTTAAAAGGTTATATATCCTTGTAAATCACACTACCCAATCAAACAGAATGAAGTTCAGCCAGTGCGTAACATTTACCAAGGTGAATAATAATTAAATGGTTGAAAGTAATGGTGTAAAAAGTTAAAACCCGTATCTTCTGAAGATAGAAGGAGAACTGGCTGACTGGCAATGTCTTGTTCAGCATAAGGTTCAGCACAGTCTCTGATCATAACCCATGGAGTAAGTGGAGGAGGTGGACACGGAGATCATCTCTTATGGGTCCTCTGCCTCCAGGGAGAAGTACTTGACTCTCCTGTGTTTAGAGATGAGAAAATACTGCCTATTTCCTCTTTACTTAATGCTCACATGCCATTAAGTCTCATGTGACATTCAGAGTTACAGCACTATCAAAATTGTGACTGGGAGTAAACACAGGAAAGCTTGGATTCTCCCAGGGTCTCATTAGAACATAAGCAGCATGAAGGCATGGAGTCTAGCCTCTCTTGTGCACTTTTCCCAGCACCTAGACAAGCAGGAATGTTGTAGGAGCTCAGTGTAGGGTCTCAGAAGAATGGCTGGAACTTGGAGTTCAGAGTCTTACCTGTTATGTTATGTCTTGATAAAGATGCTCCACAGGACCAGATGTTGGCAACTTATGAAAACAACTTAGAGAAAAAGATACTCAACACAAGAAAGTCAGGTAACAGAATGTCTCCAAGAGAAAGAATTAGGAACTGATATAGAGCACTGAGATTAATTATCCATTAAAGGACCAGAGGGAAAAATCCTTTCAAAATGTAGCAGACACATTTTTCTTCTCTGTGCATTACAGTTATTGGGGTTGAGATTTCAAATCACAAATGTCTCTGAAGATCTTTGCTTTGTAATGGATTATATTTCTATTTATCTGATTAAAAGCCATATTTAACTGGCTTGGTAGTGATTCAATACTTTGATTTTAAAAGGTCTTTACAATTAAAAAATCTGTTTATATTATACAGAGCCTTGGAGCATTTCCATTAAAGGTAGGAAGGCACATTATTACAGGTGAAAATCACTGACTTCCTGGAGATGCCACTGACAGTCATTTATAGGCTAGGGAAATACTTCTGTCTCAAGAGTGAAGGTGTATCTCATTTATAGGCAGCACAATTTATTTTAGGTGTCTGTGGGGTTATAGCCTCATTCTCTAGTTTCCAAAGGTGAAGTAAGTTTAGATTCACTTACCAAAAGGGGCAGAATTGTATGTATATTGGATTCTCTTTCCTTCCCTTTCTAACTAGTTAGGGAAAAATCTGTTTTTCAAATGGCAATATCTCATACTGATGGCAAGGGCTTTCATGCTTCCAAGAGTAAGAAATATTCTTCATACTGGGGCTTTGGGTCACTTCATTGGATTTCTACTCTGATGTCATAAGCCCACTGTCTTAGTTTGGATTCTGCTGAAATCAGAACCTACGATGAATACTAAATTTATTCAGCAGGTGACCTCAGGAAGAATGAGGGAGTGGGGATAGTGAGATCAGAGAATGATTAAAAGTCAGCAGAAGCAGCCCTGCTAAGGAGATTGTTATAGGTGATGGGGACATGATTGCACACTAAAATTTTAAGAAGTGAATAACATATACTCAGGATTATATACCAGAAAAGACGGTGGTTGGAATATTTATAAACTGCCTTCCATCTCCTGTTCTTTGAAGGGTGCCTTCAGGGCACTGATTTACTGTGTTTTTCATGTGGGCTAAGCTGGCTCCATGGTGTGGGAAAAAGATCCTGGATTTGGAGCAGCGACTCAGCATCACCTGAGTTGGGGAACCATCATTATAAGGTGCTCATTCCAAAGGCTGCTGAAATCAGAGGCTGGGGAGATGTTGTGACCTGGACTTCCAGAGGAAATAGCAATGCCTACTTTCCAGAAATACAGCTCCCTAGCCTGCTTCTCTCCATGTGCATTCTAGTTTTCACCATTCAGTTGACCCCAATTCCTAGAAGAAATCAGCCCTTTAACTCTGCTTTCCATACCCAATTATTTCCTCTGTTAGCAATGGGAGATGGCTAATATTATAGTATTCTCACCTTGAAACATAGGTTATAGGTTTTTTCAAACTGGCTTGACCAGAAAGCTCTGTACTTTGGGAGTTATTGAGCCTTCATGAATAATCCTGATACCTGGATTCACTTTTGTCTTTTGGGAGCTGATACCTGGTTAGAACCTAGGAAGAAGGAAGACTGATTGATCAGAA
Source organism: Mesoplodon densirostris (assembly GCF_025265405.1). Classification (NCBI taxonomy): domain Eukaryota; kingdom Metazoa; phylum Chordata; class Mammalia; order Artiodactyla; family Ziphiidae; genus Mesoplodon; species Mesoplodon densirostris. The sequence goes on from NC_082672.1 coordinate 74,546,716, forward strand.
AGTAAAACCACCTTAGTGTCTACACATTTGCATTGTCCTATAATGATTATTTTCGGTACTCACTGGTCTTGAGAATCATTTGATTACTATTTGCTTGAATAATAAAGTGTCTCTTAATGTTAGGATAAAAATACAGTTTAATAATTTATCTATAGAATTTCTCTAAGCCCAATTACTCTGCAAAGTGTCAGATGAATACATTGATGACATATGAAGATTGCTGCCCTAGAAAACTAAATATAAGTGGATAATAACCTATAAATATCTGATAATTTATATGTTTTTAATAGGCAGTACATAATTTTAACCATTATTTTTAGCATCATATTTTGTAGGATATAAAATATTAACTGTTTTAAGATTGTTATATATTATATAAATAATCACTAATGATAAGGTCACTGGGCTTAATTTGCTATTGGTTTCCTTTTAGAAAGATTTATTAGGGGTTAATAAGTAATATAAAAGGACTAAATTTTTCATTTTAGGTCACATTTAGTCTTATTGCATAGTACTATTTCACTTTGTAATATTAAATCAAATTATACTGTCCCTGAATTTAGAATTGGTGTTATGTATTTGCATATATATGCCTTTAATTCAGAGTGAGTCAGATTTGCAGGGTTTTCTTTTCTTCTCCGAATGTTTTCCCACAGTATCAATAAATCAACATTATAAAAGCAAGACAATTATCTGTTCATTACTTATGTTAAAAATGTTTTTAATTAATTTATTTTTATTGAACTATAGTTGATTTACAATAAAATGTGAACAAAATGTTTATTTTAGTGGCATTATAGGAAGAAAATGGAAAAAGAATATACTTAATAGAAATCTATAATCACCAAAAAGTTATGTGCATTATTACATAAAAAGTTAAAATTCACTACAATTAAGCAACCAAATTACTTAAAGTCTGAAATGTTCTTTCTTTAAAAAAAAATCTTTGAATGCCTCTAATGTCCTGGTCACTTTTCTAAGCACTGAGATACAACAGGGAACAAAAGTTAGAAAATTTCCTGCCTCCAAGAAATTCAATTCTAGTAGGAAGAGATAAAATAAATCATTACTTAAGTGATATAAAGATAAGATAGTGATAAGTGTTATGATGGAAAAAAGTAGGTGGACAGAGTGACGTAGTATTATTTTATATAATGTGGACAGGCCACTAAGAGAGACTATACAGTAGTATCTATATAGTAATGGAGATTCAATGAAATAAGTGAGAAAACTGCTCATATCTGAGGGAGTCATTCATCCTCAGATGAACATCAGGAGGTCACCTAGGATGGGGACTGGGAGGATGCAATACGAACTGGGTCAGAGATGTGGCCAGGGACCAGATTATGTAGGATGTAACAGGACAAAGTAGGGAGTGTGTGTTACATTCAAATAATTATTTGAAACCATGGATTTTGAGCTGGGGGTAAAGTGATCCATTTAATATTTTAAAATGATCACTCTAAGTATTTGATGAGAAATACATGTTAATGTGACACGAGTGGAAGAAGGAAATAAGATGTTATAGTTCAGACAAGAGGATCAGGATGACTGTAATGATGGTTGTGAGAAGTGGTTGAATTTAAATATATTTTGAAGATGCAACCAATGGGATCTGCTGATGGGCTTCATGGGATGTACAAACAAAGACTGGAAAATAATTCCATAATTTTGGCCTGAGAAACTGGGTGAACCATGACAGCATCCACTGAGACAGAAAATACAGGGGGTGGAGCAGGGTTGGGCTAACCCCTCAGTATTGGGGGATTGGTTGGAGGTATCATATGGAAATCCAAGTGGAAATGTTGAGCAGTTATTTGAGTATATGAGTTGAGAGTTCAGGGGAGAGTCCAGAACTTATGAAAACAATTTTTTTAATTATCAGTAAATGTATGATACTTAAACAAACAAAAACCTGGATGGAATCCCTTAAAGGATAAATGTATTTAGAGAAGGGAGAGGAGGAATGAAGTTCTGAACAAGTACAGTATTCACCAGAGGAGACAGAAAACAGTGAAGAAATTAGTGATTGTAGGAACATGGAATGCAAGTCTAGAAAGGGTTTAAGTAGAAGGAATGTGTAAAATGTTACTGAAAATATGACTAAAATGAAGAAGGAGAATTTGCTTTCGAATTTGTCCATGTGGTGCTAGTTGGTGACCTACGATGTGAAAAGTTTCATTTTAGTCTTGGGATTAAAAGTAAATTGGGAATAGGTTTGAAGGGAATGGTAAGTTAGGAAATGGACACTCAATAGAGACAACAGATTTGATATTTTTTTTAATTTTTATTGGAGCATAGTTGCTTTACAATGTTGAGTTAGTTTCTACTGTATAGCAAAATGAATCAGCTATATGTATACATATATCCTTTTTTGGATTTCCTTCCCATTTCGGTCACCACAGAGCATTAAGTAGAGTTCACTCTGCTATACAGTAGGTTCTCATTAGTTATCTATTCTATACATAGCATCAATAAAGTATATATGTCAATCCTAATCTGCCAATTCATCCCCCCTTACCACCTTGCTATCCATACGTTTGTTCTTTACATCTGTGTCTCTATTTCTGCTTTGTAAATAAGATCATCTATACCATTTTTTTTCAGCTTTTAATACACATGTTAATATATGATATTTGTTTTGCTCTTTCTTATTTACTTCATTCTTTCTGACAGTCTCTAAGTCCATCCACATCTCTACAAATGACCCAATTTCATTCCTTTTTGTGGCTGAGGGACATTCTATTTTATATATGTACCACATCTTCTTTATCCATTCCTTCTTTGATGGATGTTTAGGTTGTTTCCATGTCCTGGCTATTGTAAATAGTGCTGCAATGAACGTTGGAGTGCATGTGTCTTTTTGAATTATGGTTTTATCAGGGTATATGCCCTGTAGTGGGATTTCTGGGTCACATGATTTTTCTATTTTTAGTTTTCTACAGAACCTCCATACTGTTCTACAAAGACAGCTCTCCTTTTGCTAAAGAAGGTAAAAGCCCAGTCCTCAGAAAACTATAAGATACTGATGAAAGAAATCATCTTTTTTCATCGGGGTGATCCATCCATAATTTTCTTTCTTTTTTTTTTTTTGTACTATATTTGTCTGGTTTTGGTATCAGGGTGATGGTGGGCTCAGAGAATAAGTTTGGGATTGTTCTTTACTCTGCAAATTTTTGGAAGAGTTTGAGAAGGATGGGTGTTAACTCTTCTCTAAATGTTTGATAGAATTCACTTCTGAAGCCATCTGGTCCTGAACTTTTATTTGTTGGAAAAATTCTAAGCATGGTTTCAATTTCATTAGCTGTGATTGGTCTGTTCATATTTTCTGTTTCTTCCTGGTTCAGTCTTGGAACCTTTCTAAGAATTTGTCCATTTCTTATAGGTTGTCCATTTTATTGGCATAAAGTTGCTTGTAGTAGGCTCTTATGATGCTGTGTATTTCTGTGGTTTGCATTGTAACTTCTCCTTTTTCATTTCTAATTTTATTGATTTGAGTCCTCTCCCTCTTTCTCTTGATGAGTCTGGCTAGAGGTTTATCAAATTTGTTTATCTTCATGAAGAACCAGCTTTTAGTTTTATTGATCTTTACTACTGTTTTCTTTGTTTTTATTTCATTTATTTCTGCTCTGATATTTATGATTTCTTTCCTTCTACTAACTTTGGGTTTTGTTCATTCTTCTTTTTCTAGTTCCTTTAGGTGTAAGGTTAGATAGTTTAATCAAGACAATATGATATTGGCACAAAAACAGAAATGTAGATCTACAGAATAGGAAAGAAAGGCCAGAGATAAACCCACACACTGATGGCCAACTAATCTATGACAAAGGAGGCAAGGATATACAGTGGAGAGAAGACAGTCTCTTCAATAAGTGGTGCTGGGAAAACTGGACAGCTACATGTAAAAGAAAGAAATTAGAACACTCCCTAACACTATACTCAAAAATAAACTCAAAATGGATTAAAGACCTAAATGTAAGAGTGGACACTATAAAAATCTTAGAGGAAAACATAGGCAGAACAATCTTTGACATAAACCACAGAAAGATCATTTTTGACCCACCTCCTAGAGTAATGGAAATAAAAAGAAAAATAAACAAATGGGACCTAATGAAACTTAAAAGCTTTTGCACAGCAAAGGAAACTATAAACAAGATAAAAAGACAACCCTCAGAATGGGAGAAATATTTGCAAAACAATCAATGGACAAAGGATTAATCACAAAAATATATAAACAGCTCATGCAGCTCAATATTTAAGAAAACAAACAACCCAATCAAAAAATGGGCAGAATACCTAAATAGATGTTTCACCCAAGAAGACATACAGATGATCCAGAAGCACATGAAAGGCTGCTTAACATCACTAATTATTAGAGAAATGCAAATCAAAACTACAATGAGGTATCACCTCACACCTGTTAGAATCGGCATCATCAGAAAATCTACAAACAACAAATTCTGGGGAGGGTGTGGACAAAAGGATCCCTCTTCCACTACTGGTGGGAATGTAAATTGATACAGTCACTATGGAGAACAGTATGGAGTTTCCTTAAAAGAACTAGAAATCGAATTACCATATGATTCAGCAATCCCACTTCTGGGCATATACCCAGAGAAAACCATAAATCAAAAAGCACATTCACCACAATGTTCATTGCAGCACTATTTACAATAGCCAGGTAATGGAAGCAACCTAAATGCCCATTGACAGATGAATGGATAAAGAAGATGTGATACATATATTCAATGCAATATTAATTAGCCATAAAATGGAAGGGGATTGGGTCATTTGTAGACACATAGATGGACATGGAGACTGTCATACAGAGTGAAGTAAGTCAGAAAGAGAAAAGCAAATATCATATATTAACGTATATATGTGGAATCTAGGAAAATGGTAGAGATGAACCGGTTGCAAGGCAGAAATAGAGACACAAATGTAGAGAACAAATGTATGGCCACCAAGGGGGGAAAATGGAGGGGGTGTTGGTGTGATGAATTGGGAGATTGTGATTCATATATATACACTAATATGTATAAAATAGATATCTAATAAGAACCTGCTGTATAAAAAATAAATAAATAAAACAAAATTTAAAAAGGAAAAAAAGAAATAAAAGATGACACAAACAGATGGTGAGACATACCATGTTATTGGATTGGAAGAATCAGTATTGTAAAAATGACTATAGTACCCAAAGCAAACTACAAATTCAATGCAAGCCCTATCAAATTACCAATAGCATTTTGGTAATTAGAACAAAATATTTTACAATTTGTATGGAAACACAAAAGACCTCGAATAGCAAAAGGAATCTTGAGGAAAAAAAATGGAGCTGGAGGAATCAGACTCCCTGTCTTTGGACTATACTACAAAGCTACAGTAATCAAGACAGTATGGTACTGGCACAAAAACAGAAATATAGATCAATGGAACAGGATAGAAAGCCCAGAGATAAGCCCAGAGATTAGGTGACTTATGGTCACCTAATCTATGACAAAGGAGGCCACAATATATAATGGAGCAAAGGCAGCCTGTTTAATAAGTGGTGCTGGTAAAACTGGACAGCTACATGTAAAAAAATGAAATTAGAACACTCCCTAAACCAAACACAAAAATAAACTCAAAATGAATTAAAGACCTAAATGTAAGCCTAGACAGTATAAAACTCTTAGAGGAAAACATAGGCAGAATACTCTTTGACATAAATTACAGCAAGATCTTTTTTGAGCCACTTCTTAGTGTAATGAGAATAAAAACAAAAATAAAAATATGGGACCTAATTAAACTTAAAATATTTTACACAGCAAAGGAAGCCATAAACAATATAAAAAGACAGCTCTCAGAGTGGGAGAAAATATTTGCAACCGAAGCAACTGACAAAGGATTAACCTCCAAAATATACAAGCAACACATGCAGCTCAATATCAAAAAAACAAACAACCCAATCAAGAAATGAGTGGAAGACATAAATAGATAATTTTCCAAAGGAGATAAACAGCCGACTGACAAACACATGAAAAATGCTGAACATTACTAATGATTAGAGAAATGCAAATCAAAACTACAATGAGACCTCATCTCACACTGGTCAGAATGGCCATCATCACAAAATCTACAAACAATAAATGCTGGAGAGTGTGTGGAGAAAAGGGAACCCTCTTGCACTGTTGGTGGGAATGTAAATTGATACAGATTTGACAATTCTGTTAAAAAAAAGGAAATGTAGTTTAATAAGCATATAAAAAGGGAAAGATTCAAAAATGAGATGAGAAAGAGGTTAATATCAATATTTATATGCTGGTAGTAGTGACATAGTATAGATGAAGGAATTTATGTTGCAGAAAATAATGTCAGGATGAATGTCCTTTAATGATAGGCAATAGAGGACAGAAGCAATTTACCAGTAGGAGGGATAACCACAGACAGGAACAGGGAAACCAGAGAAAAACACAGTGTATGACTGCAGATCTCTGTAGGGTGCTAGTTGTTAGTAGGAAGATAAAGAAGTTGTCTTCTGATCACTTTTATTTTCTCAGAAATATGATTTAAGTAGAGGGAAGACTGATGAGAATTTAACAAGAGAAGAGAGAGCCAGAAATAATAAGCTAGGATGCTGGGAAACTGGATTGATTAGAGAGAAGCAGCATCTGTCAGAGGCACCAATGGCTTCCTTGAGGTCTGTGGTCAGGAAGTCAAAGTAAGAGCAACGAATATAGACTGTGAGAGTTTGTGTGTGTGTGTGTGTGTGTGTGTGTGTACACATACTTGTGTTTTTTTCTCCTGTTCTATGCCACCCATGTGAATGAAAAATATATGGGAAGTTGGGATTAACTTCAGGATAGAGGTGTTTTGATGTGAGTGTTATGGAAGGAGACAGAGGCAGGATAATGCAAGTAAGGCAGTGGTTATAAATGTGAGCCATGGAATTAAGTTAGGCAAAAGGGAGATAAGGATCTGGTAGGAGGAAGAGGCAAAAATAAAGTTTGAATGTGGCGTCAGTGAACAAGAATTCTTGAGAGTGCTTTGAGTTTCCTGCTCACCTCTTCAGCTAATGCCATGCCATGCTGCTGCCACTGGCTATAGCACATCTCTTAATGGTCCGATTATGTATAAAATATAAATATCTGTTATCAGGGAAATATTTTCACCTTTACAGTTTATTAAATACAATTTTGATTTTTGATATCTCTCAATCTATTTCTTTATCTAGACACATATATATGTATCTACCAATATATAAATGGCATCTCAATCTTAATCCAAACCAGTTTTTTCAAGGCCTTTTCTGATTGCCTTCTTTAAATTCACCTCCCCAACTCCTAAACTTATCCCAGCCCTTTACAATCGCTTTTTTTACATAATTTTTCACTATGGCAATTAATATATCTGCTCTGTACCATGAATGATTTTTTTTATGATCATAGCTTTTTAGAAGAAGTATGAGAATTGTATCCTCCAACCCTTCCAGGAAAAAGTTTAGCAGCTGCCAGTCTCTGATACACCTGGCCTGAAATGAAGGCTAAATCAACTCAGAATTGATTACATCTACAGAGACACTTTGGCTACACCAGTTACTGCATAGTGATTTCAACTGAGGGGTCATAGCAGACCACCAAACCAGGTGTGAGACCCCCTTCACAATGGCCTGTGAGTTGGGTATTTGTAAACTTCCAACAAATCTTTCTGAAATTAAGAAGAAAAACTCTTCTTCCAATATGAGAAGCCTACAACAGAGTTAACAAAAAAGCAAACATAATCTGCTGAGTTCAAAATTCAAATTTTCCTTGGAAAACAAGCCACACAAAATCCAATTTAGAGCTTGAAAGGAAGCCCATGGAATCATTATTCCTTAAGTGGCCTTCCCAGGAATCAGTTACACATATGTGCTATATGAATGTGGGTTTATGTGAGCATCATCCCCAAAAAGCTTGAGACCCCCAAATAACTGAAAATACAGTGTTTCAGAAACCAATGAATCAATGAGAGGAAGTTGAAGTTTTTTCATTAAAAATAAAAAGGGGACATAATTTGATTCATCAATGATTTATAAAATGATATTTAGTTCAGTGATATACTTTACTATTTATATTTTATTAAATGTTCATCATTCATGAATATTTATGGAGCACATATGAGGTGAGCCCATTTCTCACCACCTCTGCTGGGAAGTGCTAATCTAACTCACTATAATCTGTCACCTGGACCATTTCCAAAGCTTTCTGATATGCCACTCTGTTTCTATTACTGAAACTCTCTACTTCATTCTCCACACAGGAGTCAGAATCATTTAATGAGCATGTAAATTAAAAACAAACAAAATGTAAAATTTAAACCTTTCATTTTCAATCTCACTCTCTCCTCAAATTACTGCTCCATTTCGTTTCCTTCTTTAAAAATAAAAATATTCGTTAAATAAACTGTGTATTCATCTCAGCACTTTTCTCACATTTTCTGTTAAATCCACTTCAAACAGAATTTTACACCCTCGACTCCAGCAAAACTGCTTCCTTGATAGTGTCACCAATGACGTTTGTATTGCTAATGCCAATGGTTAATACTTAGTCCTTATTTTACTTGACATAATAGTATTTGACAACAATGATCACTCCCTCTACTTGAAATAATTTACCTGCCTTTCCAAACTCTATCTGCTCTTGTTTTTCCTCCTGTATCACTGACTGCTCTTTTAAATTTCCTTTGCGAGTTCTTCCTTCTCTCCTGGAACCCTAAATATCGCAGTGCCTCTGGGGTCAGTCCTTGGTCCTCTTATCTCTTTTATCCATACTCACTCCTTTGTGAGCCTACCCAGCACCACAGTTGTATATCTGAAGACTCCCACATGTATATTTCAATTGGAGACCACCTCATACAGCCAGCTGTGCACTCAGCTTCTCCACTGGGGTGTCTAATTGGCAACTCAATCTTAGATTTTGAAACAATGCTAAGAACCATAGCTTGCAGTGAAATAGGTTGTGAAAAAAAACAAAACAAAAAACACATTAATCGTTCAAATTTTAGGATGAATTGAAAGTATCAGAATAATGTGTTATATCAAGTAATTTTACAAAACATGTTTGTCAGTCATATTCAGCTCAATGTGCCATTTCTTATTTTAACAATGTTAGCGTGGTAGCAGCTGCAAAACAATAGAATGGGGAATGGTACTGCTAGTTGGATATGTGTGGTCCCAAGTACAAATCTCAATCATTTGGAAGATGAGGGGTAATATGAAATTTAGAAAAGATACTTTTATAGCAAAAATGTATTGTTTCTTATTTATGTAATAACATCTGTAAATTGTAGTTCAATTTTTTTATTTTTTTAATTTCAGCCAAGACTTCTGTGTCTGTAACAATTGTTACCAAGGTAACCTTCTCTGAAGCTATCATTATTCCCCAGGAAGACACCTGCATATGTTTTCTTCAGGTGTCCAGCTTCCTGTCAGTGCTTTTGACCACTTATTCACTGGAAATGCTTCTAGATTTTTATCGGTTTTGCTTTTCAATATCATTTCTATTTGTCTAGTTTTTTTTTTTTTTTTACTCCTAAGAGTATAGAATCTAATATTAGATTCACTTAGCCAGCTTCTCTCAGGAAAGAAACCCAAAAGATCCCAGTGGTGAAGAATTCAGACATTAATAAATTACAATTTGAGATTTGAATACATTCTTGCTGGACCCACATAATTAATATTGGTATGCCAAAACAATATAGCTTTTTGTATTTCATAAACACAATTTCTCAGCAGAAGTTTAGAAGGCTAATGGTCTTTCCTAAGTTCATTGATGACTTTTGCATTTATTTTTGGATAGAATTTATGTTGTGGAATGATTGATATTGAGGCAATTGACTCCAAATCGTATTTTTCTCCTGGAACTTTAAATTCACATGGGCTCCCGGATTGATTTCTAGCATATAAGTATGTTTAAAAGAGCTAAACTTACTCTTTATTTATTTATTTTTTTTCGGTATGTGGGCCTCTCACTGTTGTGGCCTCTCCTGTTGCGGAGCACAGGCTCTGGACGCGCAGGCTCAACGGCCATGGCTCACGGGCCCAGCCGCTCCACGGCATGTGGGATCTTCCCAGACCAGGGCACGAACCCGTGTCCCCTGCATCGGCAGGCGGACTCTCAACCACTGCGCCACCAGGGAAGCCCTATATTTTTTTAAAGTAACATTTGTGTAATGGATATAACAGTACTATTTCTCTAAGATTATTCATACAACAATGTCTTTTTCTGTATTACAAGCATATAAACATACTTTAGATAAACTTCAATTCAAAAAAGCATAAAAATGTAAAATACATTGATGCATAATTCATATATTTCTTAATGTTTAGTGAATTTTAGATTAAAAAGCATAATTTTTGTTTTCACTAGTTTCTTCTACAAGAGACAAAGAGCCTCTTGAAGCTTCTGCCCCACTTGCATGGAACAGATTAGTTCAGGATTTGTGGAGTAGATATGAGGGTGCCAATTATTTACAACCAACATGTTGATACAGACAGAGCAGGTAGAAATTTACCTGAATAACCAGGAGCACAGAAGCAGATGTATCCACCTGTTCTTTTGACACAAATTTCTCCATCAGGACAAGGTGAGATTTCACATTCATTTATATCCAGTTCACAAAAATATCCATGATACTCAGGTTCACAATTACATAGAAATCTAGAGAAAAAAAAGAGAAATAATGTAACTGCAAAAAGCATTTCATTATATACATAATTCATATATATATTAAGTTTCAGACTTTTAACTAAATTTACAGAAATTGAAATATTTCCATTTAATTTTTTTCTTTGAAGAAAATGCAATTCACCTTTGTTGGTTTAAAACCTCGGGAGTTCCCTAAGTCAGATTCGAAACTGACCCCATATATAGAGAGAAAGAATAAACCAAAGAAAGAGGCAGACCACCCCAGATCAGTAGATGGCAAGTTTAATAAGTAAGGGAACTTAAATCAGAGGCTTGTCTTGGGCGGTCACAAGATGAGTAGATATCTGAACCTGCCCACCAGAATCTTAAGAGTTTATATAGACACCTTAAGGAGGATCAGTCGTGTACCATCCAGATGGTCTCAATAACACATTATCATCTCAAGGTTGTATCCTTGATGTGGCTCCTAGTATGGGAACAGTGGGAGGATGCACATATCAAGAATGAGGATGGATCTAGGTGCCTCCCATTGCCCTGGTCCAGCTCATGAGTCAACCGAAGGTCAAGTCCACTTGATGACCTCCTCCAGCAATCTTCTAGATATTTTTCTCCTTAAAAGTTCTTTATGTGGGAGTGTTTTTTAAAATGAATGTATTTGGGTAAAAGATTACTGGAATTTCATAGATACTATTGAGCTTAATTCTGTACCTGTATTTGTTTTGTTATAGTATAAATATCACCTTTAACTATATTGTATGTTGAAAATTGAAAATTATTCTCTCCATGGATTGAATAACATTTTTTTTTCTGATACTGAAGTCCTTCTGATTATATTTTTTAAATCCTTTTAACAAAAACAATTTCATTAGTGATTAATTATAGTAGCAGATGTTGCAGAAATTGAATGTTATTCAATTATTAGATGTCAGGTTCAAAGTGTCATGAACTTAATGGGCAGAGGGACCCTCAAAAGCCTTGTCATTGAGAATGACTTCGAGAAACTTCATCTGAACCCCCTTTCAATGTCCAGCTGTCCCCTCTTTATCTTATGCATCAGCCTCTGATGACTCTGAGTTGCTGAGTTCAGATTTGTCCTCAACTCTTATTTGGAAGTGTTTCTTTTTTCTTATGTGCATGTCTTTCTATTGATTCAGATCCTGTCTCAATTGACTCTTGACTTCTTTCCTCTGTAGTCTAAGCTGTGGCATCTACAAATATAAGTACATGTGGCAAGATCACTTTGAATTTATTCTCAGTCTCTTCTTGGATATTATGCCCAGAAAATTTATGTTTAAACATCTAGTCAGTCTGTATCTGTTTGCCAGAAGGGAGAAGACCAATCCTCCTTAGATGAATTGTGACTAGTTTTAGTTATGTGTTGGTGGAATAGCATCAGTAAAAGCAACAACCAAATAATTGATGATAAAACCAATAAATAATGTTAAGAGGAAGAAACAATATAATTTAGTCTTTCCTAATTTAACTTCTATATTAATAAAAATATTACTGAAATCATAGAATGAATTTCTATAGGTAAAATTATATTGAGAGAAAAGTACACTTAACAAAACAAGCTCTATATAGTTGCAATTCTCCCCCCTCTTCTAGAAGTCTAGAAAAAAGCTTTATCAAATATAATTTCAATGTATTTTTCTTTCTTTTGGCTGCACCATGACATGCAGGATCTTAGTTCCCTGACCATGGATCGAACCCATGCCCCCTGCAGTGGAAGCACACAGTCTTAACCATTGGACTACCAGGGAAGTCCCTCAGTGCTTTTGAGACAGATTTTTATTCTGATTTTCTGAGGGAACCTCTTCCTAATTGTTTCAACATAATCATAACTTCAACAAAAATCATAACCACCAGACATCTAACATATCCAAGCTCCCCATTCACCACACATTAATTTACTGAATGCCAAACATTAGTCATATACCCAGACTCAAGTGTAAATAAGCTTAGCTTTGCTTTTGAAAGTCTCATAGACAAGTTAGGGACATGGACATGTAAACCAGGACAGTAAAGATATGCCAATGTACAATCCTATAAAAACAGAGCTGACTTCTAGAGAAAGTGACAGAAAGGTTTTACCATTTAATCATAAAGAAAGAGTGGAATATTTGGATCTGTTGGACAGAAGGCATTGAAATTGCATGTATAATATCATGCTGGTATAAAAGAGTACTGTGCTTCTCAAGAGCTCTCAACATGGTAGGGAAATGACTGTAACCACTTTTTTAGGGTAAGTTTAATCCAGTTACTATGACTCCCTGAAGTTATGTTCAAATGGGGAAAATTTTCTCCATCTCCACTATCTCACTAATATCTTCCTCTCCATAAAGAATCTTGTAAATGCTTGCTAAAATCAAGATATAGTTGCTAATGATATTGTCCTTGATTGCTGTTGTGTATTCTCAGTGAACCCATGATGATTCCAAGGGATCATAGAGTAGGCTGGAGCTGGACACAGTATTCTCAGATGTGGCAGTAAAAGGTATGTCCAGGACATAATTTTTTTCATACTGCTAAACTTGAAAATGTTGTATTACTACAAAATACATAACATAATGACTTTAATTTCAATTTATACATTTGTTGCATGTACTTAGGACAGTTCTATCATATTTCCAAAAGTTGCAAAATCTACTGGGTAGTCTGAAATGTTGAATATTAGAAGTTATTTTAGGACATCTTTCTTCTCAATGATAGATTTATATTTATAATAAAGACCACTGACTTTCTCATTCTAATCTGAATAACAATTTATTCATTAAATTTATAGAGCTTCCTCTCTTTCTGTCTCTTCTTTATTTCCATCTTTTTGAAAATGAAGAAATATCGATATCCCTTTTCTTTGCCACCCAAATTTCATTTTCTGTGATTATAGAAAGGCTCCTGAGTGGTTTCATGATCAAATCAGTACCCTAGGATCTGGAGATTTCAACCAACTTAAAATAGGAGATGTTCTCCATTGATGGTCCTAACTGGATCATCTCTATATAATTTTCCAAATGGTACTTTTCTAACTCATCATTTTTTCTACATTTACCAGATGACTTTTGACTGTTAGGAGGAGTTTTTCATTTTCTTTCATTCATTTATTCATTTATTCAGTTATTGATTTGTAGCTATATGAATTCATGATTTTTATTTTATTCACTGTGTCAAATATATAACTATTATATTGATTTTGATACTCAGTTTATGTGAGATTCGGATAGTGGGAACCTCTTCAAGCTGTCTCTTGAATCCTTTTGACCCATCTCCGTCATTCTTTGAGCACTTGCTTACTTTCTAGCAAGATGTTCCAGGTTTATCTTACATTTTTCCAGTCCTAGATGTGAAATCAGCCATTTCTCCTAGGAGTCCTGGCTCCTTTAAGTGAAGAGTGGTATTTAGAAGCCAAGATAACTTGTATGTGTATGTGTATGTGTGTGTGTGTGTGTGTGTGTATACACATATATGTGTGTCTGTATATGCATACATATATGTCCATTTCTATATCTTTGTGTATGTGTGTATATATGTATATTATAAGCATACATATTAATGCATATAGGCATACTAACACCCCATTTCTAAGTTGACATAATAGGATTCATTTTAGTTTAACCAATTTCAATGTCTAAAATTATTTTTTCTAACAATGAGAAATGTTGTTTTCATTATTTTAAATATACTATTTTTTACTTCCTCCATCAGTTAATGTGAAAATTTTCATGTTCTTTGTCTTCCTATAGTGAAGATGTGGGGTTTTTTAAATTTTAATTGAAGTCTAATTGACTTACAATTGTATATTAGTTTCAGGGATACAAAATAGTTATTCAATATTTAATGTATAATAAAATAATCACCATGATAAGTCTAATTACCATCACCATACAAAGTTATTGCAATATTATTGGTTATATTCCCTGTGCTGTACGTTACATCCCTGTGACTTATTTTACAATGGGAAGTTTGTACCTCTTAAACCCCTTTATCTGTTTTACTCATCCTCCCACCTCCCAACCATCTGACAACCACCAATTTGTTCTTTCTGTCTGTGAAATATCACTTCACACCTTTCAGAATGGCTTTTAACAAAAAGACAAGAAATAACAAGTGTTGGCAAGGATGTGGAGAAAAGTGAACATTTGTGCACTGTTGGTAGGAAGATAAATTGTTGCAGCTGCTATGGAAAACAGTATGGAGGTTTCTCAAAAAGTAAAAAAATAGAACTTCCATATGATCCAGCAATTCCCTTTCTAGGTGTTTGCCCAAAGAAAATGAAAACACTAATTTGAAAAGATATCTGCACGCTAGTGTTCAAAAGAGCATTATTTACAGTAACCAAGATATGGAAGCAACATAAATGTCCATCAACAGATTAATGGATAAAGATGATGTAGTATATACACACAGTGGGATATTATTAGGCCATAATATAATGAAATGTTACTATTTGCAAAAACAGGTATGGACCAATAGGGTATTACACAAAGTAAAGTAAGTCAGACAGAGAAAGACAAATTTCATATGATTTTACTTATATGTGGAGTCTAAAAAACAAAACAAATGAACATACACAACAAAACCCATAATAGTTTTTGTTTGTTTGCTTGTTTGTTTGTCTGTGTGGTAGTTTTGAGAACGTATGACAAGATTATATATTCTTACCTACTCAGAATTATCCTTTGCTCATTTTTCAATTATAATTACCAACTAAAGTTTAGCTTTGTGGATCCTTCTATAGTTTTTACTAAAACTTATATTCATTTATTGCATCGTATCAGGGCAAATTTCCATGAAGATAAAATCTTTATTCCAGAATAGAGCTTCTACCTTGAATCTCTGTGTATAGTCTTTCCCAGGAAAATTAATGTATATATATATATATATATATATATATATATATATATATATATATATACTCTCTTTCCCTCCTTCCCACTCTTTTCCCCACCTCCCTTTCTCTTTCTCTTCCCTCCTCACTCACCCCTACACCTCTCACTAGGAGAGGCGAGCATAGTGTGGCACACTCCCAATTTGTTCTCTCTGCACATAACCTGGCCTTTCAGACACTTAGAAAATGAAAGTGCATGGTTGTGTCAAAGTATCCTCGCCAGACATTTCCTCCTACTGTCCTCTGGCTAAGGACCCTATCCCTTCAGCACTTCCTTCTATTATTACCTGGGGAGGTTCCCATCCCTCCTTTATGCAGAACACATCTACCTAGGCTGAGGGGAAAAAAATAAAATTGAACCTTTTTATTAACATCTTAAGTGACCCATTTAATTTTATAATAGTTATTGTACTATATACTAAAAGTCTCTAAAACATTTCTTCCTTTTGATGAAACTTTAACCACTTTTAAAAGAATGCATATAGTAAACATATCCTATTTCAAAGAAACATTTAAGACCATAAAATATGTACTGTATTATTTTTTCACATTTTTTTTGAATTTTTGAATTTTATTTTACTTTTTTATACAGTAGATTCTTATTAATTATCCATTTTAATCATATGTCAATCCCAATCTCCCAATTCCTCACACCACCACACCCCACTGCTACTTTCTCCCCTTGGGGTCCATACGTTTGTTCTCTAAATCTGTGTCTCTGTTTCTGCCCTGCAAACTGGTTCATCTGTATCATTTTTCTAGGTTCCACATATAGGCATTAATATACGATATTTGTTTTTCTCTTTCTGACTTACTTCACTCTGTATGACAGCTTCTAGATCCATCCACGTCTCTACAAATGACCCTAGATGTTCCAATTAAAAGATAAGACTTTTATTTCAAAAGTTTCAGTGGAATTAAATAGGTTGTCAAGGTTTTGAACATTTTTGTTTAAATTTCTTTTAATTTGATAGTGATATAAAATTTTTATTTATATTTTCAACATACTTTTCCAATCACCAAAATGCATTTTAACAGGTGACTTCTGAAAAAACTTCAGAACATTAAAATAAAGTTGAGATTAAGAAGAGTAATTGTAATTTACATGAGGCGATTTTTCCATGATGAAAACAGATGGAAAGATGCAAGATAATCACAGGGGCATACAGCCCTAAGATGAACCTCTGCTTTACATTATTCTTTTATCTTGTTTTTTTTTTATCTTACTTCAGATGAGTAAAGAATTAATAAGTAGAGAAATTGTTTTTATGCTTCTAGAAAGCTGACTTATTTTAAAATATAGTGACTGTATTGATTCAATCATATTAAAAGATCCAAGAGAAATTATAGAGGATTCTTTTTTTAACATCTTTATTGGAGTATAATTGCTTTACAATGGTGTGTTAGTTTCTGCTGTATAACAAAGTGAATCAGCTATGCTTATACATATATCCCCATATCTCCTCCCTCTTGCAACTCCCTTTCACCATCCCTATCCCACCCCTCCAGGTGCTCACAAAGCACTGAGCTGCTCTCCCAGTGCTATGCACCTGCTTCCCACTATCTATTTCAAATTTGGTAGTGTATGTATGTCCAAGCCATGCTCTCACTTGGTCCCACCTTACCCTTCCCATTCCCCGTGTCTTCAAGTCCTTTCTCCATGTCTGTGTCTTTATTCCTGTCCTGCCCCTAGGTTCTTCAGAAACATTTTTTTTTGATTCCATATATAGATGTGTTAGTATAAAGTATTTGTTTTTCCCTTTCAGACTTACTTCACTCTGTAAAACAGACCCTAGGTCCATCCTTCTCACAACAAATAACTCAGTTTCGTTTCTCTTTATGGCAGAATAATATTCCATTGTATATATGTGCCACATCTTCTTTATCCATTCCTTTGTTGATGGACATTTAGGTTGATTCCATGTCCTGGCTATTGTAAATAGAGCTGCAATGAACACTGCAATACATGACTCCTTTTGGATTATGGTGTTCTCAGAGTATATGCCCAGTAGTGGGATTGCTGGGTCATATGGTAGTTCTATTTTTAGCTTTTTAAGGAATCTCTGTACTGTTCTCCATAGTGGCTGTATCAATTTACATTCCCACCAACAGTGCAACAGAGTTCCCTTTTCTCCACACCCTCTTCAGTATTTATTGTTTGTAGATATTTTGATGATGGCCATTCTGATTGGTGTGAGGTGATACCACATTGTAGTTTTGATTTGCATTTCTTTAATGATTAGTGACATTGAACATTCTTTCATGTGTTTGTTGGCAATCTGTATATCTTCTTTGGAGAAATGTCGATTTAGGTCTTCTGCTCATTTTTGGATTGGAATTTTTGTTTTTTTCGATATTGAACTGCATGAATCGCTTGTGTGTTTTGGAGAGTAATCCTTTGTCAGTTGCTTCATTTGCAAATATTTTCTCCAATTCTGAGGGTTGTCTTTTCTTCTTGTTTATGGTTTCCTTTGCTGTGCAAAAGCTTTGAAGTTTCATTAGGTCCCATTTGTTGATTTTTGTTTTATTTCCATTTCTCTAGGAGGTGGGTCAAAAAGGATCTTGCTGTGATTTATATCATAGAGTGTTCTGCCTATGTTTTCCTCTAAGAGCTTGATGGCGTCTGGCCTTACATTTAGGTCTTTAATCCATTTTGAGTTTATTTTTGTTTATAGTGTTAGGGAGTGTTCTAATTTCATTCTTTTACATGTAGCTGTCCAGTTTTCCAAGCACCATTTACTGAAGAGGCTGTCTTTTCTCCACTGTATATTCTTGCCTTCTTTATCAAAGATAAGTTAACCACATGTGTGTGGGTTTATCTCTGGGCTTTCTATCCTCTTCCATTGATCTATATTTTTGTTTTTGTGTCAGTACAATACTGTCTTGATTACTCTAGCATTCTAGGATAGTCTGAAGTCAGGGAGCCTGATTCCTCCAGCTCCGTTTTTCTTTCTCAAGAGGTATTTGGGGTCTTTTGTGTTTCCATACAAATTGTGAATTTTTTTATTGTACTTCTGTGAAAATGCCAGTGGTAGTTTGATAGGGATTGCATTGAATCTGTTGATTGCTTTGGGCAGTAGAGTCTTTTTCACAGTGTTGATTCTTCCAATCTAAGAACATGGTATATCTCTCCATCTGTTTGTATCATCTTTAATTACTTTCATCATTGTCTTATAATTTTCTGCATGAAGGTCTTTTGTCTCCTTAGGTAGGTTTATTCCTATATATTTTATTCTTTTTGTTGCAATGATAATTGGGAGTGTTTTCTTAATTTCACTTTCAGATTTTTCAACATTAGTGTATAGGAATGCAAGAGATTTCTGTGCATTAATTTTGTATCCTGTTACTTTACCAAATAAATTGTCACTTCTAGCCAAATTTATCTCTGGTTTTAATGAAATCCCAATCAAAATCCCAGCAAGTTATTTTTTGGATTTTGACAAGCTGGACCCAAAATTTGTATGGAAATGCAAAAGACCCAGAATAGCATACACAATTTTGTAGAAAAAAACAAAGTAGGAGGACTGACACTATCCAACTTGAAGACTTACTATAAAGCTGTGGTAATCAAGACAGCATGGTATTATTAAATAATAGATAAATAGCCCAACAGAACAGAGTAGAGAGCTTAGAAGTAGAGCCCAATAGATACTGTCAACTGATTTTGACAAAGGGGAGAAAGGCAGTACAATGGAGAAAAGATGGTCTCTTCAATAAATGGTGCTGGAAAACTGGACGTCCACATACAAAAACCAAACAATCAAACAAACAAAAAACAATCTAGACAGAGACCTTATACTCTTCATAAAAAATAACTCAAAATGGATCACATACTTATTGAAAAATGAAAAATTATAAAACACCCCAAGGTAATGGAAGAGAAAGCCTAGATGATCTTGGGTAATGAAAGAAAAAATCTAGATGACCTTGGGTTTGGTTATTTTGTAGATATAACACCAAGGGCATGATCTATGAGAGAAAGAACTGATAAGCTGGTCTTCATTAAAGTTTTATAAAATCTCTCTGTGAAAGACAATGTTAAGAGCATGACCTGACAAGCCACAAACTGGAAGAGAGTATTTGCGAAAAACTTGTCTAGTAAAGGACTGCCATACAAAATATACAAAGAATTCTTAAAACTCAACAATAAGAAGACAAATAACCCGATTTAAAAATAGGCCAATGACCTTAACCAAACTCAACAAAGAAGACATACTGATGTCAAATAAGCAATGAAAATATTCTCCATGTATGTCATCAGGGAAATGCAAATCAAAACAACAGTAAGCATCGAGCTGATCTCCCTGTGCTCCATGCTTTGTGACTGCCTGGAAGGGTGGGATAGGGAGGGTGGGAGGGAGATGCAAAAGGGAGGGGATATGGGAACATATATATATGTATAACTGATTAAATTTGTTATAAAGCAAAAAAAATAAAAATAAAAAAGATAAAAAAATAATTAACCATAAAAAAAAAACAACAGTAAGATGCCACTACAAACTTATTAGTGTGGCCAAAATTCAGAACACCGACAACACCAAATGCTTGTGAGAATGTGAAGAAACAGAACGTCTGTTGGTAGAAATGAAAACTGGAATAGCCACTTTAGAAGACAGCTTGGCAGCTTCTTACAATTTTTTTTTTAACTAAACAATATGTTGCATGTATTATTCTGATATTTTTTTTTTCCATTCAGTCATATTTCAATAAATATTTAAGTAATATATATTCTTAGGTAGTTAATTCATACTATATAATTAGTTTTCTTTTATT
Source organism: Mesoplodon densirostris (assembly GCF_025265405.1). Lineage (NCBI taxonomy): Eukaryota > Metazoa > Chordata > Mammalia > Artiodactyla > Ziphiidae > Mesoplodon > Mesoplodon densirostris. The sequence continues at coordinate 74,567,044 of NC_082672.1, forward strand.
GTTATATTACATTTTTGTTTACTTAGAGTGTCTCTAAATTTTGATCACTGTAAACATATCACAAATGTGTAAATGTATCACAAATGTGTAACCTTGTACATATCTCCTTGTACCTGTATTTAAGATTTCTATAAGGCATATACTTATACATGAACTTTGTGATAGTTTTCCCAACATAGCTCTTTATCCTCCCATGAGCAGTGGATTAGATTCACCTTGGAAAGACAAAACATCTCATTATATTTCAGTTTTCCTAATTATTTGTTGACTACTTTTTTTACTTCTTTACACTTTGAAATGCTTGTGTGTGCTCTTTGCCCATATTTTCTCATATCCTCTCACAGATTTCAGCCAATGCTTAGTGCTCAGTTTTCTATGGCTCCTACACAGGTATTACAGAAAGCTTGTTGCCTCAAACTCAGGCCAAATCAAGCTTGTTAGGCCCTGCCCAATTACACGCTGAAAAAATAAAAGGGTGCTGTGTTGATGGAATTTTTTAAAATAGAATTTATTTTGTAGATTAGTTTAAAGTTCACAGCAAAATTAAGCAGAAAGTAGAGTTCCCACATAGCCCCTAACTACATACATGCAAAATTTCACCCACTGTCAATACTGCCCCCCCAGCAGTGTGGGACATTTATTATAAATTATGAACTGAATATTATCACTCAAGTCCATAGTTCACATTAAGGTTCACTCTTGGTACTGTATATTCTATGGATTTTGACAAAACTATAGTGCCTTGTGAACCACCGTAGTGTACAGAAGAATTTCACTCACCTAAATATCTTCTGAAATTCATCTACTCATCCCTCCATCTCCTCTAAAATCTGAAAACCACTATATTTTTATGGTCTCCATAGTTTTGCCTTTTCCAGAATGTTATGTAGTTGGAATAATAATAAATGTAAACTATTTTAGATTGGCTTCTCTTATTTAGTAATACACATTTAAGATTCCTCTGTGAGTTTTCATAGCTTGACAGCTCCTTTCTTTTTACTACTAATACTCCATTGTCTGGATGTACAACCGTTTATTTATACATTCATTTACTGATGGACATTTTGGCTGCTTCCAAGTTTTGACAATTATGAATAAAACCACTATATAAATATCTGTTAGTTGTTTTTTGAGTGGAATATAAGTTTCAACAAATACCAAGTAGTGTGATTGTTGGATCATACTGTAGATTTTGCAAGAAACTGCTAAACTGTCTTCCAAAGTGGTTGCCATTTCATTTTTTTTTTTTTTTCTTTTTGCGGTATGCGGGCCTCTCACTGTTGTGGCCTCTCCCGTTGCGGAGCACAGGCTCCGGATGCGCAGGCCCAGCGGCCATGGCTCACGGGCCCAGCCGCTCCGTGGCATATGGGATCCTCCCAGACCAGGGCACGAACCCGTATCCCCTGCATCGGCAGGCGGACTCTCAACCACTGCGCCACCAGGGAGGCCGAGCCATTTCATTTTAAAACAGAGGAAAATTGTCTTGGGGTTTCAAATATCTCCTATTTTTTCCACTATCATCCTCAAAGGATGTCTCTGAATAGAGCCAGGCCTTAGGCTGGGGCACCTTTATTTCCTTCCCTAACTTTCTGATCTCTGGGGGGGGATCTCTGGAAAAAGATGCTGGCACTGGGTGGTGCATCACTAACCTGGTGATCAAAAGCTATATTCAGAAAGCTCCAACATCTTTTTCATGTCTGAAGAGGCTGTATTTCAATCACAGCTCAGTCAGAATATTGTATTGGCAGCAGTTTTTCCTAACCATGAGTTGAGCTTGAGGATTAATATGCACAAAAGAGATGGAGGAAGATGGCGGAAGGGTAAGACGCAGAGATCACCTTCCTCCCCACAGATACATTAGAAATTCATCTACACGTGGAACAACTCCTACAGAACACCTACTGAACGCTGACAGAAGACCTCAGACCCACCAAAATGCAAGAAACTCCCCACATACCTGGGTAGGGTAAAAGAAAAAAGAATAAACAGAGACAAAAGGATAGGGATGGGACCTACAATAGTGGGAGGGAGCCGTGAAGGAGGAAAGGTTTCCACACACTAGAAGCCCCTTCGCGGGTGGAGACTGCGGGTGGCGGAGGGGGAAACCTTCGGAGTTGTGGAGGAGAGCGCAGCCACAGGGGTGCGGAGGGCAAAGCAGAGAGATTCCGGCACAGAGGATCAGTGCCCTCAGGCACACACCAGCCCGAGAGGCTTGTCTGCTAGGCCGCCGGGGCGGGCGGGGCTGGGAGCTGAGGCTCGGGTATCAGGTTTCAGTCAGAACACAGGGAGAGGAATGGGTCTGGCGGCAGGAAGAGAGCCTGAAGGGGTTAGTGCACCATGGCTAGCCCAGAGGGAGTCCGGGGAAAAAGTCTGGAGCTGCCAAAGAGGGAAGAGACATTTTCTTCCCTTTCGTTTCCTGGTGCGCGAGGACAGGGCATTAAGAGCGCTGCTTAAAGAAGCTCCAGAGACGGGAGCGAGCCGCGGCTAAAGGCGTGGACCATGGAGACGGGCGTGGGACGCTGGGGCTGCTGCTGCCGCCGCCACAAGGCCTGTGTGCAAGTGCAGGTTACTGTCCACCCCCACTTCCGGGGAGCCTGTGCAGCCCGCCACTGCCAGGGTCCCGGGACCCAGGGACAGCTTCCCCAGGAAAGCGCACTGAGCGCCTCGGGCTAGTGCAACGTCACACCGGCCTCTGCCGCCGCAGGCCCGTCCCACACTGCACACCCCTCCCTCCCCTCTGCCTGAGTGAGACAGAGCCCCCGAATCAGGGGCCCCTTTAAACCCGTCCTGTCTGAGCAAAGAACGGATGCCCTCCAGTGACCTATGCGCAGAGGCGGGGCCCAGTCCAAGGCTGAGACATGGGAGCTGTGAAAGCAGAGAAGAGACAGGGAAATCTCTCTGTGTAGCCTCGGAGGCAGCGGATTAAAGCTCCACGGTCCACTTGATGTGCCCTGAGTCTGGAGTGCATGAATGGACAGTGAATAATCCCAAATTGAGGAGGTGGACTTTGAGGGCAAGATTTAAGATTTTTTTCCCCTTTTCCCCTTTTTACAATGAATTATTCCAAATTAAGGAGGTGGACTTTGAGAGCAAGATTTCAGACATTTTCCCCTTTTCCTCTTTTTACAACGAATTGTCTCAAATTGAGGAGGTGGACTTTGAGAGCAAGATTCTCGATTTTTCCCCCTGTTCTCTTTTTGTGAATGTGTATGTGTATGCTTCTGTGTGAGATTTTCTCTGTATAGCTTTGTTTCCACCATATGTCCCAGGGTTCTATCTGTCCAGTTTTTTTAAATAATTAATTTTTTATTTTAATAACACTACTATATTTTATGTTTTATTCTATTTTACTTTATCTTCTCTCTTTCTTTTTTTTCTAATTTACCTTCTTCCCTCCCTCCCTCCACCGCTCCTTCCTTTCTTTCACTCTTTCTTTCCTTCCTCTCTCCCTCCCTCCCTTCTTCCTTTCACTCTTTCTTTTTATTTCCTTCCTCCCTCCCTCCCCTTCTTCCTTTCACTCTTTCTTTTACTTTCCTTCCTTCATCCTCCCTCCTTTCTTTCTTTCCATCCTTCTTCCCTCCGTCCCTCCTTTTTTTCTTTCTTTCTTCCTTCCGTCCTTTCTTTCCTTCTTTCTTTATTTCTCTCTCTCTTTCTTTCTTCTACTAATTCTTTCTTTCTACTTTTTCTCCCTTTTATTCTGAGCCGGGTAGATGAAAGGCTCTTGGTGTTGCAGCCAGGAGTCAGTGCTGTGTCTCTGAAGTGGGACAACCAAATTCAGGACATGGGTCCACAAGAGACCTCCCAGCTCCACATAATATCAAGTGGCAAAAATCTACCAGAGATCTCCATCTCAACACCAGCACCCAACTTCAGTCAATGACCAGCAAGCTAGAGTGCTGGGCACCCTATGGCAAACAACTATCAAGACAGGAGCACAAGCCCACCCATCAGCAGAGAGAATGCCTAAAAATATAATAAGGCCACAGTCACCTCAAACACACCACCAGACGTGGACCTGTCCACCAGAAAGAAAAGATCGAGACTCAACCACCAGATCACAGGCACTAGTCCTCCACACCAGGAAGCCTACACAACCTACTGAAACAACCTTAGTCACTGGGGACAGACACCAAAAACAACGGGAACTATGAATCTGCAGCCTACAAAAAGGAGACCACAAACACAGCAAGATAAGTAAAATGAGAAGACAGAAAAACAAACAGCAGGTGAAGGAGCAAGATAAAAACCTACCAGACCTAACAAATGAAGAGGTAATAAGCAGTCTACCGGAAAAAGAATTCAGAATAATGATAGTAAAGATGATTCAAGATTCTATTTCCAAGATCCACAATCTTGGAAATAGAATAGACAAAATGCAAGAAACAGTTAACAAGGACCTAGAAGAACTAAAGATGAATCAAGCATTGATGAAAAACACAATAAATGAAATGAAAAATACTCTAGATGGGATCAATAGCAGAATAACTGAAGCAGAATAACGGATAAGTGAGGTGGAAGATAAAATAGTGGAAATAAATGATGCAGAGCAAAATAAAGAAAAAAGAATGAAAACAACAGAGGACAGTCACAGAGACCTCTGGGACAACATTAAATGCACCAACATTCGAATTAGAGGGTTTCCAGAAGAAGAAGAGAAAAAGAAAGGGACTGAAGAAATATTTGAAGAGATTATTGTTGAAAACTTCCCCAATATGGGAAAGGAAATAGTTAATCAAGTCCAGGAGGCACAGAGAGTCCCATACAGAATAAATTCAAGGAGAAATACGTCAAGACACATATTAATCAAACTGTCAAATATTAAACACAAATAAATCATATTAAAAGCAGCAAAGGAAAAACAACAAATAACACACAAGGGAATCCCCATCAGGTTAACAGCTGATCTCTCAGCAGAAACTCTACAAGCCGGAAGGGAGTGGCAGGACATAATTAAAGTGATGAAGGACAAAAACCTGCAACCAAGATTACTCAACCCAGCAAGGATCTCATTCATATTTGATAGAGAAATTAAAACCGTGACAGAGAAGCAAAAGCTGAGAGAGTTCAGCACCACCAAACCAGCTTTACAACAAATGCTAAAAGAACTTCTCTAGCCAAGAAACACAATGGAAGGAAAATAGCTACAATAATGAACCCAAAACAATTAAGGAAATGGGACTAGAACATACATATCAATAAATAAGTTAAATGTAAATGGACTAAATGCTCCCACCAAAAGACACAGAGTGGCTGAATGGATACAAAAACAAGACCCATATATATGCTGTCTACAAGAGACCCACTTCAGACCTAGAGACACATACAGACTGAAAGTAAAAGGATGGAAAAAGATATTCCATGCAAATGGAAATCAAAAGAAAGCTGGAGTAGCAATTCTTATATCAGACAAAATAGACTTTAAAATAAAGACTACTAGAAGAGACAAAGAAGGACACTACATAATGATAAAGGGATCCATCCAAGAAGAAGATATAACATTTGTAAATATGTATGCACCCAACATAGGAGTACCTCAATATATAAGGCAAATACTAACAGCAATAAAAGAGGAAATCGACAGTAACAAACTCATAGTAGGGGACTTTAACAACCCACTTTCACAAATGGACAGATCATCCAAAATGATAAATAAGGAAACACAAGCTTTAAATGATACATTGAACAAGATGGTCTTAACTGATATTTATAGGACATTCCATCCAAAAACAACAGAATACACATTTTTCTGAAGTGCTCATGGAACATTCTCCAGGATAGTTCATATCTTGGGTCACAAATCAAGCCTTGGTAAATTTAAGAAAGTTGAAATTGTATCAAGTATCTTTTCTGACCACAATGCTATGAAACTAGACATCAATTACAGGAAAAGATCTGTAAAAATGCAAACACATGAAGGCTAAACAATACACTACTCAATAACAAAGTGATCACTGAAGAAATCAAAGAGGAAATAAAACAATACCTAGAAACAAATGACAAAGGAGACACAACGACCCAAAAGCTATGGGACACAGCCAAAGCAGTTCTAAGGGGGAAGTTTATAGCAATACAATCCCACCTTAAGAAACAGCAAAAATCTCGAGTAAACAACCTGACCCTGCACCAAAAGCAATTAGAGAAAGAAGAACAAAAAAACCCCAAAGTTAGCAGAAGGAATAAAATCATAAAGATTAGATCAGAAATAAATGAAAAAGAAATGAAGGAAGCAATAGCAAAGATCAATAAAACTAAAAGCTGCTTCTTTGAGAAGATAAACAAAATTGATAAACCATTAGCCAGACTCATCAAGAAAAAAAGGGAAAAGACTCAAAACAATAGAATTAGATATGAAAAAGGAGAATTAACAACTGACACTGCAGAAATACAAAAGATCATGAGAGATTACTACAAGCAACTCTATGCCAATAAAATGGACAACCTGGAAGAAATGGACAAATACTTAGAAATTCACAACCTGCCAAGACTGAATCAGGAAGAAATAGAAAATATGAATAGACCAATCACAAACACTGAAATTGAAACTGTGGTTAAAAATCTTCCAACAAACAAAAGCCCAGGACCAGATGGATTCACAGGCGAATTCTATCAAATATTTAGAGAAGAGCTAACACCTATCCTTCTGAAACTCTTCCAAAAAATAGCAGAGGAAGGAAGACTCCCAAACTCATTCTACGAGGCCACCATCACCTTGATACCAAAACCAGGCAAGGAGGTCACAAAGAAAGAAAACTACAGGCCAATATCACTGATGAACATAGATGCAAAAATTTTCAACAAAATACTAGCAAACAGAATCCAACAAAACATTAAAAGGGTCATCCACCATGATCAAGTGGTGTTTATTCCAGGAATGCAAGGATTCTTCAATATATGCAAATCAATCAGCATGATACACCATATTAACAAATTGAAGAAGAAAAACCATATGATCATCTCAATAGATGCAGAGAAAGCTTTCGACAAAATTCAACACCCATTTATGATAAAAACCCTGCAGAAAGTAGGCATAGAGGGAACTTTCCTCAACATAATAAAGGCCATATATGACAAACCCACAGCCAACATCGTCCTCAATGGTGAAAAACTGAAACCATTTCCACTAACATCAGGAAGAAAACAAGACTGCCGACTCTCACCACTCTTATTCAACTGAGTTTTGGAAGTTTTAGCCACAGCAATCAGAGAAGAAAAGGAAATAAAAGGAATCCCAATTGGAAAAGAAGAAGTAAAGCTGTCACTGCTTGCAGATGACATGATACTATACATAGAAAATCCTAAAGATGCTACCAGAAAACTACTAGAGCTAATCAATGAATGTGGTAAAGTAGCAGGATACAAAATTAACATACAGAAATCTCTGGCATTCCTGTACACTAATGATGAAAAATCTGAAAATGAAATCAAGAAAACACTCCCATTTACCATTGCAACAAAAATAATATAATATCTAGGAATAAACCTACTTAAGGAGACAAAAGACCTGTATGCAGAAAATTATAAGACACTGATGAAAGAAATTAAAGATGATACAAACAGATGGAGAGATATACCATGCTCCTGGATTGGAAGAATCAATATTGTGAAAATGACTCTACTACCCAAAGCAATCTACAGATTCAATGCAATCCCTATCAAACTACCACTGGCATTTTTCACAGAACTAGAACAAAAAATTTCAAAATTTGTTTGGAAAAACAAAAGACCCCGAATAGCCAAAGCAATCTTGAGAACGAAAAACGGAGCTGGAGGAATCAGGCTCCCTGACTTCAGACTATACTACAAAGCTACAGTAATCAAGATAGTGTGGTACTGGCACAAAAACAGAAAGATAGATCAATGGAACAGGCTAGAAAGCCCATAGGTAAACCCACGCACATATGGTCAACTTATCTTTGATAAAGGAGGCAGGAATGTACAGTGGAGAAAGGACAGCCTCTTCAATAAGTGGTGCTGGGAAAACTGGACAGGGACATGTAAAAGTATGAGATTAGATCATTCCCTAACACCATACACAAAAATAAGCTCAAACTGGATTAAAGACCTAAATGTAAGGTCAGAAACTATCAAACTCTTAGAGGAAAACATAGTCAGAACACTCTATGACACAAATCACAGCAAGATCCTTTTGCACCCACATCCTAGAGAAATGGGAATAAAAACAAAAATAAACAAATGGGACCTAATGAAACTTCAAAGCTTTTGCACAGCAAAGGAAACCATAAACAAGACCAAAAGGCAACCCTCAGAATGGGAGAAAATATTTGCAAATGAAGAAACTGACAAAGGATTAATCTCCAAAATTTACAAGCAGCTCATGCAGCTCAATAGCAAAAAAAACAAACAACCCAATCCAAAAATGGGCAGAAGACTTAAATAGGCATTTCTCCAAAGAAGATATACAGACTGCCAACAAACACATGAAAGAATGCTCTAAATCATTAATCATTAGAGAAATGCAAATCAAAACTACAATGAGATATCATCTCACACCAGTCAGAATGGCCATCATCAAGAAATCTAGAAACAATAAATGTTGGAGAGGGTGTGGAGAAAAGGGAACACTCTTGCACTGCTGGTTGGGAATGTGAATTGGTACAGCCACTATGGAGAACAGTACGGAGGTTCCTTAAAAAACTAAAAATAGAACTACCATATGACCTAGCAATCCCACTACTAGACACATACCCTGAGAAAACCATAATTCAAAAAGAGACATGTACCAAAATGTTCATTGCAGCTCTATTCACAATAGCCCAGAGATGGAAACAACCTAAGTGTCCATCATCGGATGAATGGATAAAGAAGATGTGGCACATATATACAATGGAATATTACTCAGCCATAAAAAGAAATGAAACTGAGCTATTTGTAATGAGGTGGATAGACCTAGAGTCTGTCACACAGAGTGAAGTAAGTCAGAAAGAGAAAGACAAATACCGTATGTTAACACATATATATGGAATTTAAGAAAAAGAAATGTCCTGAAGAACCTAGGGGTAAAACAGGAATAAAGACACAGACCTACTTGAGAATGGACTTGAGGATGTGGAGAGGGGGACGGGTAAGCTGTGACAAAGCAAAAGAGAGGCATGGACATATATACAGTACCAAACATAAGGTAGATAGATAGTGGGAAGCAGCCACATAGCACAGGAAAATCAGCTCGGTGCTTTGTGACCACCTAGAGGTGTGGGATAGGGAGGGTGGGAGGGAGGGAGACGCAAGAGGGAAGGGATGTGGGAACAGATGTATATGTATGACTGATTCACTTTGTTATAAAGCAGAACCTAATAAAAAATAATAATAAATAATAAAAAAATAAACACACACACACACAAAATGACAGGAATAAAGATGCAGACCTAGTTGAGAATGGATTTGAGGATATGGGGCGAGGGAATGGTAAGCTGGGACAAAGTGAGAGAGTGGCATGGACATATACACACTACCAAACTTAAAATAGATAGCTAGCGGGAAGCAGCTGCATAGCACAGGGAGATCAGCTCGGTGCTTTGTGACCACCTAGAGGGGTGGGAGAGGGAAGATGGGAGGGAGGGAGATGCAACAGGGAAGAGATATTGGGACATATTATATGTTAAACTGATTCACTTTGTTATAAAGCAGAAACTGACACACCATTGTAAAGGAATTATACTCTAATAAAGATGTTAAAAAATATGCACAAAAGCTCTTTAGTGATCTGTATGTTGGACTGTTAGCTTGCTCACCAGTAATAGTTGGTTATTTTCTATCAATATTTTTAGGATTTTCTTGGTTTTGGAAACACTTTGCTGTCATCAGATAGATTGAAGCGTCAATATCAACCCTGTAAATGAACTCATCATTCTTGTGTTCATTAACTCACCACATGGTTCTCTTTCAAGCAGAGGACATTTTGAGTCGCTTCCTTCTGTTTCTGTTTGAGATCTTATTCTGGAATTGGGAAAGTGGTCTTCCAGAGCCATGTCATGAATTCATATGGAAAAACTTCATTTAGACTTGTAAGGTCATTTTGGTTCTACTATATGTTTTATCCCAGTCTGTGCCTCAGACTTATCTCTCAGGCTTCATGCAGGGCAAATTGGAAATTCCAGGCAGCTGATATCTCATGCTTCAGTCTGCAAATAGTAGACATATTTTCCAAGTACTAATCCTTGCTTCTGTTTAGTTGATAGCATTTTTTATCTTAGTTATTTACCACTCTTCCTGGTCAGAGTTTTACCATAGGAAGAGAGTTTATTTGCCCCACACATTCAGGCGTGTCCCTGAATCTTTCTTTGGACAGTGATCTATAGATAAAGAAGAAGGGTGCTATTTCTGAGCCCAGGGCTTAAGAGGCTTTGCATGTTTCTGCTCGTTCTCTTGAATCTCTGCCACTCCATGGGAAGAACATTCTAGTCCAAAGAGTATGAGAGACATTTGGAGTGGAGCATTTCAACTGACATAACAGACTTGCAAATACACCTCCCCCATCAGCTGTGTTACACAGAAACCTGGGTGAACCCATTGTATATTAGCCCAAATTTAGAAGACCACAGATATGAAAATAATAAATTATTGTTATTTTTAACCACTGAGTTTTCAGTTTTTTTGCTAAACAACAGCAGCAAACAGCCTGTATAGTAATTTTGAAGGAGTTCATACCTCTGTAGAGAGAGGATAGACATGGCTCAGAACTATAAATCTCTGAATTCACTTTAACCTCCTTACTGAGAGAGGCAACAGGGAGAGACTCCCCTGTGACTTAGGGAATCTGCACTTCTCAGCATACAAGCTTTCTGTTTAATACCTCTGAAAGTGTTGACTTATAAACTGTTGCCAGTTTTCCCCTGCCTCTTACAAGCATTTCTCATTGGTTTCAGATCATAAATAGGGTTAGATTCCACCTTTGCTGATGAGAGATGGAAACATTTAACTGGAAACAGAAAGCCTATGCCTTGAAAGAATTGCATAGAACCCCAGAAATCTGTATTGTCACAAAGTTGGGGAGAATGTGTGGGATTGGATCTAAGGTGATCAGACAGAGGGAGAATAAATATGACTTAAATGAGCTGAATTTATTGATATGGATGGAGAGAAAATATTTAAGATGCTAATATTGGGTGTGGTGTCAGATAGGCTGTCTGATCAAAAACAGAGCTTAATTCCAGTTTAGGTTAGTGAGGTAGAAGTGCCAGAGTTTATAGGCTCATTGATAATGGAAATGTCTGAATGGATCAATTATGTGTAAGCTGCCCAGTTACCTCTTACTTTCTATCCCCACAGGATATAGAAGGGCATTTCAATCTCCTCAAAAGACACTCCATCACCCAGGAGGGCACTCCACTCACAAGACTGAAATAGAGTGGGTAAGGGTCACTACTGTTTCAATGAGCTTTGTGATGATAGTCCTTTAAAGACTGGAGGTGACAATGTGGCTTGTTGCATGGAAGCTAGGGTCCCTGTTATGAATGAGAATAATGGGACCCAAGAACAATAAGATAAAGCCTGTTAGATATGCTTGACTACCAGATACAACAATGAGCAAATAACCACATAAATTAGAGAAACAGAATGATGATCAACTGATAGATTCACAGATATTCTTGGCAATGGCTAGTTGGTGATGACTTTCTAGAAATGAAACATGAGGACAGAATGCTATGATGATACTTTATATATATAGAATTAAATATATGGATCTGAAGGGCAGAAATGTAATTCCAGTTGTCTTTGTTGGGATTCCTAGGTGCTTACATAATTTCGAACCTAAGCTACGTAACAGACGCAGTCCCTCAATGGAAGGATGCCCCTTTGCATTAGGATCTTGTGATATAGTCACAGATGTTTCCTATATCATCCTAAAGCCTTCTTCAGAGGGAGCTGAGACCTTTTATTCGTATGACTATTCACTGATGGAATTGAAATATTCAGACGGGCTTCCCTGGTGGTGCAGTGGTTGAGAGTCCGCCTGCCGATGCAGGGGATGTGGGTTCGTGCCCCAGTCCGGGAGGATCTCAAATGCTGCAGAGTGGCTGGGCCCATGAGCCATGGCCACTGAGCCTGTGTATACGGAGCCTTGCTCTGCAACGGGAGAGGCCACAACAGTGAGAGGCCCATGTACTGAAAAAAAAAAAAAAAAAGAAGTTCAGACTTTTAGGAGTCATTGATTTCAACTCCCTCTGAACTTATGCTTATTTTTGAAATACAACTTCTTCACCAATAGGAGTAAAAGATTATTCAGGTCTGCTAGATGGATAATAAATCCATCTTGTTTTATTTTGTTCTACTTTTCCACACAGTCCCAGAATGTATAGTGTAGTTAATATATTTAATAATAAAATTTTCATATTGGAATAGAGCTATTACGGAGGAAAGCCCAATTGGAAGATCTTGTAATGCTCCTTCAGATTTATCAAGATTTTAAACTGAAAGTAATTTTGTATCCCTATGGACCTTGTAGTAATTAGTGTGCCCTTGAAAGTCTTGAGAGTTAGAGGGGTGGATTCAATCATAGCCCCATCTACTTCACCAGATTGGACAGTGCAAAGCCAGCGAGCCATAGAAATAATAGAATATTATCAGAAACTTTAGCAGATTGTGTTACAAATTTTACAGCAATTCTAGATGTTGGACCTCTATTAAAACACAGGGACATAGCCCTTGGTACCTGGAGGGCAACTGTGACCTGGCAAATTAGTCTTTTTTTATCTTAATGAATGAATGTCTAGTTGAATGTGCTCATTTTATTTTTTGGAAAGATATTTTAAAAGGCCCAAATAAATAAATAAATATCAATTCTTCTCAAATTAACCTACAAATTTAATTAAATTCCAATTAAACTTCTAACCTGGTCTTTGTTTGCTTGTTGGAATGTAAGGATTTATGCAGAACAGAAGAAACTGTCAAAAGTAACTAAATCTTCTTGAAGCAGATTAAAAATATGAGAGGCCTTGCACTATCAGTATTGAAGTTTTAAAATGTAAGCAGTAAATATTTATAGTACTGACACGTGGACAACTAATTGAACTAAGGAAACAGAATAGAGACAGAGAAATACACATTGTCATGTATGGGAATGTGATCTGCAACAAGAAAGCATTGCTGATCAGGCAGATCAACAAGTAAAAATGTACTCATTCAACATGAGTAGCAGGCACAACTGGTTAGTCACATGGAAAAGCTGAACTTATGTGCTTACCTTACACCACACAGCTCACACACACACAATATTCAGATAGATGAAGATTTAAATATAAAGGGCAGATCTTTTGTCTCCTTAGGTAAGTTTATTCCTAGGTATTTCATTCTTTTTGTTACAATGGTAAATGGGAGTGTTTCCTTAATTTCACTTTCAGATTTTTCATCATTATATATAGGAATGCAAGAGATTTCAGAGCATTAATTTTGTATCCTGCCACTTTACCAAATTCATTGATTAGTTCTTGTAGTTTTCTGGTAGCATCTTTAGGATTCTCTATGTATAGTATCATATCATCTGCAAACAGTGACAGTTTTACTTCTTCTTTTCTGATTTGGATTGTTTTATTTCATTTTTTCTATGATTGCTGTGGTTAAAACTTCCAAAACTATGTTGAATAATAGTGGCGAGTGTCAGCAACACTGTCTTGTCCCTGATCTTAGTGGAAATGGTTTCAATATTTCACCATTGAGAATGATGTTGGCTGTGGGTTTGTCATACATGGCCTTTATTATGTTGAGGTAATTTCCCTCTATGCCTACTTTCTGGAGGGTTTTTATCATAAATGGGTGTTGAATTTTGTCTTGGAGGTGGAGGAAGCAGGCTCCCTGACTTAAAAATCTTCTACAAAATTACAGTAATCAAGACAGTATGGTACTGGCACAGAAACAGAAATATAGATCAGTGGAACAGGATAGAAAGACCAGAGATAAATCCACGCACATATAGTCACCTTATCTTTGATAAAGGAGGCAAGAATATACAATGGAGAAAAGACAGCCTCATCAGTAGTGGTGCTGGGAAGATTGAACAGCTACATGTAAAAAAATGAAATTAGAACACTCTCTAACACCATACACAAAAATAAACTCCAAATGGATTAAAGGCATAAATGTAAAGACAGACACTGTAAAACTCTTAGAGGAAAACATGGGCAGAACAATCTATGATATAAATCACAGCAAGATCCTTTTTGACCCACCTCCTAGAGAAATGGAAATAAAAACAAAAATAATTAAATGGGACCTAATGAAACGTAAAAGCTTTTGCACAGCAAAGGAAACCATAAACAAGATGAAAAGACAACCCGCAGAATGGGAGAAAATATTTGCAAATGAAGCAACTGACAAGGGATTAATCTCTAAAATTTACAAGCAGCTTATTCAGCTCAATATCAAAAGAACAAAAAACACAATCCAAAAATGAACAGAAGACATAAATAGATGTTTCTCCAAAGAAGATATACAGATAGCCAACAAACACATGAACGAATGCTCAACATCACTAATCATTAGAGAAATGCAAATCAACAGTACAATGAGGCTTCACCTCACACCAGTCAAAATGGCCATCATCACAAAATCTACAAACAATAAATGTTGGAGAGGGTGTGGAGGAAAGGGAACCCTCTTGCACTGTTGGTGGGAATGTAAATTGATACAACCACTATGGAGAACAGTATGGAGGTTCCTTAAAAAATGAAAAATAGAGCTACCGTACAACCCAGCAATCTCAGTACTGGGCATATACCCTGAGAAAACCATAATTCAAAAAGAGACATATACCACAATATTCATTGCAGCAATATTTACAATAGCCAGGACAAGTCATGGAAACAACCTAAGTGTCCATCGACAGATGAATGGATAAATAAGATGTGGCACATATATACAATGAAACATTACTCAGCCATAAAAATAACCAAAAATCAGTTATTTGTAGTGAGTTGGATGGAATTAGAGAGTGTCATATAGAGTGAAGTAAGTCAGAAAGAGAAAAAAAATACCATATGCTAACACATATAAATGGAAGAAAAAAATGGTTCTGAAGAACCTAGGGACAGGACAGGAATAAAGACACAGATGTAGAGAATGGACTTGAGGACACAGGGAAATTTAAGTGTAAGCTGGGATGAAGTGAGAGAGTGACATGGACAAACATACACTACCAAATGTGAAATAGATAGTGGGAAGCAGCCGCATAACACAGAGAGATCAACTCAGTGTTTTGTGACCACATAGAGGGGTGGGATAGGGAGAGTGGGAGGGTGACGCAACAGGGAGGGGATATGGGGATATATATATACATATAGCTGACTCACTTTGTTATACAGCAGAAACTAACACACCATTGTAAAGCAATTATACTCCAATAAACATGTGAAAAATATATAAAGGGCAGAAGCTTAAATATTTTAAAAGGAAATATAAGAAACATCTTTTAATCCTAGGGTAAAACATTTTTAAACAAGATTTAACAAAGCAAGCCATACACAAATTGAATAAGTAATTAAGTTACATTAAAAATAAATTTTAGTACTCACAATTTTCATAAAGGAGGTGAAATATCGAGCCACAAACAGAATATATTTTCAGTAGTATCGGGTTGACCAAAGCTTTCGTTTGGGTTTTTCTGTAATATCTTATGGAAAAACCCAAACAGACTTTTTGGCCTACCCAATACATACAACTAACAGAAGTGTTAATTAGAATATATAATGTTTCTTACAAATCAATAAGAAGGGTACATTAATGGGCAGATGCCATAAATAGGAATTTCTAGAAAGAAAATGAAATATCTTGAAATGTATATGTGTTCTCACATATGGGAACATGGAGGAAAACCAAAAGGAGGTGTAATTTACACACAGCAGATAAGCCCAAATGGAACATTCTGACACTGCAAATAGGAATATTTACTCACTCTCTTAACAGTGTGAATATTCAATTTTCAAAGGGCACTGGGAAAAAAAAAACATGATATAATAAATGTGAAAGTGGCTACCCAAAGGTCCAAGTATTCTCTGGGTATGAAACCTAGAGTGACATTTGTATTTGCATATTTGGAGAAATATTTGAAAATCTTAATAGTATTATTATTTCTAGGAAAAAAGAGACAAATAACCCAAATATCTACAACCAGGAGAATGATAAATACCTTTGGCATATATTTAAATGGAATATTTTACAATAGTTGAAAATGAGCAACAAACACATGCACTAACAGATAATACAGAAATGTCATCTTCAACAAAATGGATTGTTTTGGAAGATGATACACAATATTATCTCAATTATATTAATATGCAAACTAAAGAGTATTTTGCTCAGGCATACATACAAATAGTTAATTTATGTATGCTAAAGGCAAGGACAATAAATATAAATTCAGGATATTCAATATAATTGGGTGGGAGAGTGAAGGAGTTCTTGAGGACAAACAGAAGAGTGTCAGCAATGTTCAGCTTCTTAAGTTGAATAATGGGTGCATGTGTGTTCACTTTATTATTTGTTATATTTTACATATAAAATAACTGATTCAGAAAAAAAATGTAGCCTCTAACCTACTTGTCAGATCCACAGAGATTCCATTATTTTGGCAAGGTTTAGAGGAACACTCATTATTTTCACATAGAGGTGTAGAAAACCCAGGTCTGCAAACAATCCTTTTAAACAAGAAATTTAATAAATCCACTGCAAAATTTTAAAGCTGAAAATTCAAATAACCATAGCACAGCAAATTGTTAATAAGCAGAAGTGTTGTTCAGTGTGTCCATTGACATTATAAATATGCATACATTTGGATACATCTAGATGCATGAACATGTATATAGATGTTTTTTGGTTTTCTCTACCTGAAATTGTTGACCCCAACTTTACAGTCACCACAATTCTGACAAGGAAGGGGGAAGCACTCATTCATGTTAATTTCACAGTGTTCACCTTTAAATCCTGCAAAGAGAGAGGAGATGGGTAGAGATGAGCAATCCTCACTTTAGAGTGTGAAAATCGGAATCAGTAGTAAAGAGTCTGGAAAATATGTTCATAATGGAAGTTACAAAAAAAATGGGTGGGAGAAAACACCTCATCTCTGAGTTCTCATACTACTCTATTTCAAGTAATGTCTGAATAAAATTATGCTAGTTTCTAATTAACAAGTTCAAATGAAAGAATCAAGGGAGGACTACTTTACTAAATCTCCTGTGGAAATAGAGTTAATGCTAACGTTGTTGTTTTAAGGTCTTTAAGTGTTTGAACAAAAAGAACTGAAACTGTCTGGAAAGCAAATGAATTAATGTGATGGCCAATCTTAAGTAAAATTGAGCTTCAATGATCAGATTTATTCAAAGCAGTTAGCAGATGAGGCAAATTTAACTGCTTTTGATTCATAGCTAAATAATCAGTCATCCATTTAAACCCATGACAGTTATGTTTTAAAAAAAGTAAAGAAAAAAAGGAAAGAAAATTATAGACTTATAAAAGAGTCAGTTGTAATTATTTCAACATATTTGTGTCAGAAAAAAATCAAATTTATATCACTATTTAAAATTCATTAAATATTTTAATATTTATGATGACCATTTAAACAATTATTTCCATGGTTATAGAATAACAAAGTATAACTATATAACTATATATATATATATATATATATTGCTGCTAATATTATTTTTATATTTTTCTTGCTAATATTTTTGAGGATTTTCTTTTCTCTTAGTTTTTCAGTGCTATAACTAAGCACCATATAATTGAAGTGACGTTATAATGTCAATATCTACTCAGATTTTTTAGTTTGAGGAACAGAAGGTCACTCAAGTTACCCTAAGAAAACTTGATTAGTGGCATACACATAGACTGGGATTGGAATTGAGAAATATGGGAAAGAGAGGATGGTCTATCTACCCATGACTGACCATCTTTCTCCCATTGTACCTTCTCGTAGAGTTTCTCTTCCACATTCTGTCTGAAAATATCTCTTCATGTTGAAAGTGTCAGATTATTTTAATATTGTCATTACAATATTGTAATATTGTCATGCAGATAATGTAGCACAGTTTCCCTTGTCTCTATAACATGACCTTTCAGCTTCAGCACTTACGGCTGAGTGGAAAATTCTCTTCACATTTCTTTACTCAGATTCCCATTAAATAACCTGGGACTTTAACCTGGTCAGCTTTATCTTTTCACATCACACCATGCCACAAGCCCCTGCCGTTCTCTGTGGTGTCTGCCATCAGGTCAAAGGCCAAACCCACTTCCAGTTAGAGTTTGGGGAGTTGATACTATGCCTTGTGAAATATGGCTGCCTCCTTAGCAGGAGATAATATGAAAATTTTAAATGACATAATGCAAAAGGAGACAAGTATAAAGGAACAAAATACAGATATGACAAGTAAAAAGCAAATAGCAAGACGATTTATTTAAAGCCATATATTGCAATAATTACATTAAATATGATTAAGAAAAACATTTCAGTTAAAAGGCAGAAAGAATCAGACTAAAGAAAATAACAGGACTACACGATATCTAAAAGAAATTCCCTTTACATATAGAGACAACAATAGTTTAAAAGTAGAAAGATGGAACAGAGATGCCCCATGAAACACTAATAAGAAACCTAGGGCTTCCCTGGTGGTGCAGTGGTTGGGAGTCTGCCTGCTGATGCAAGGGACATGGGTTCGTGTCCCGGTCTGGGAAGATCCCATATGCCATGAAGCGGCTGGGCCCGTGAGCCATGGCCGCTTGGCCTGTGCATCCAGGGCCCGTGCTCCGCAATAGGAGAGGCCACAACAGGGAGAGGCCCATGTACTGCAAAAAAATAAAAGAAACCTAGAATGTCTACATGACTAGAAGACCAGGCAGTCTTCTGGAAAAGAACTGGTATTAATTTGTGTTACTTTTTCTTTCTCAATTATCAAATATTTCAAGTTATGCTTGTAATTTTATTCATGCAGTAGATATTGTATCCTCAGCAACCAGAACAAAATTTTGTTATTATAAATTACTTATTTCCAAGTTAATATGGACCTCCTCATTATAGGTGAACAAGTTATTATTGCAACACACTTCAACACAATTCGTCAATCACTATTACTGTAATATTAAACTGTAAATGTCATAGTACAGTTATAAATAAATAATAAGCTATTTCCTTAAATATTTTACTGTACTTAATTTTTTTTTCAAGTTAAAGATTTAGAAAGTTGGATGCATTCCACCATTTCTACTTTTAGCATAACTAGTGTTATTTGGGACACAGGGCATTTTGACCTTAAGTTGTTTTTTAGAAATGTCCTTTTGTGGCACTGGAACTCAGGGGCACTGACAAGCTAGAGGACTGCTGTGTGCCTCCTTGAGTTCAGCTGAGCTGATGAGTCAGAACATTCAGCACCTGGGAACTTGGACAGCTCACAGGATAACCTTGTTTTCTGTGATTTTGCCTCATTCATTTAGTTTGACATTTCTGAGATGGAGTTTTGTTACCACCTAGCAACATATGTCAATGGACTGAGGAAATGGGGTTGCTAAAATGCAGTGGACATTGGGAGAAAAAATAAAGTAGATGTGGATCGCATTTAAAATAAGCCAAAGCTTTGCAGGGAAAGTGTAAGTTTGGAGGATTTAAAGGAGTGAGATGTATATATACTTTTTTCCAAACTAAATTTTCCATAGTCCTTGGTTTTAGAAATTAATACATATTTATGTGAAGGATATTTGTTTTGAATATATGCAGTGACAGCTAAAAGTCTGCCAAAACTCAAAGTACAATGAATTAATTCTATACTATTCCTCTCCTATTTATTCCTATCCAGATCTATTCAGCTAACTCTATTTTATTAACTTCAATAGAGTTCTTCACACACAAATAATGAGCAATTCTCAATCAAATGTTCTGCTGATCTTTTTCTTATACTGTCTTACCTGTGATTTTTGCAGCAAATGCATGTGACTGATTAATAAATCCTATTTGTACATTTAAATTACTTACTAAAACTACTGCTCAAATCCAGAACTAAATCAATGTAGATAACAGATATAGTATTTTAATCACTTAATATTTTCTCAGTTCTAACAAATGTAGCCTTTTTATACTTT
Organism: Mesoplodon densirostris; assembly: GCF_025265405.1. Lineage (NCBI taxonomy): Eukaryota > Metazoa > Chordata > Mammalia > Artiodactyla > Ziphiidae > Mesoplodon > Mesoplodon densirostris. The sequence continues at coordinate 74,587,120 of NC_082672.1, forward strand.
ATTCTCTGGAGGGGATGGCATAGAACAAAGTACAATAACAATAGTTAGGTTTTCATAAAACCTTTTTAGTAAGCAGTTTATCATTCAGGGCTATATTTGACAACTCTTACATTAAAAGTAATACCAGCTGGAGTAATTAGAAATGAAGTAAATAGTGACAATTAGAGTGTATTTTCCATGTATTCAAACAATGTAGTGTAAAAAAAACATACATTTTAAGACAAACAAACAAACAAAAGTATTAAAATGAATTATTTTCGGGACTTCCCTAGTGGTCCAGTGGTAAAAAAAAGTCTGCCTTCCAATGCAGGGGAATCTGGTTGGATCCCTGGTGAGGGAACTAAGATCTCACATGCTGCAGGGCAGCTAAGCCCGCTTGCCACAACTACTGAACTCTTGCACCCTGGCCAGAGAGCTCACATGCCGCCAACTACACAGCCCACTTGCTCTGGAGCCTGTGTGCTGCAACTAGAGAAGAGAAAACCCGCATGCCACAACTAGAGAGAAGACAGTGTGCCACAACTAAAGATACCACATACGTCCCACATGCTGCAACTAAGACCCAAGGCAGCCAAAAATAAATACATAAATAATAAATAAATAAATAAAATATTAAAATGAATTATTTGCAAAAGCATTAGAAATTTTTATTTCTCTTTAATTAAAATTTTAGGGCTTCCCTGGTGGCGCAGTGGTTGAGAATCCGCCTGCTGATGCAGGGGACATGGGTTCGTACCCCATTCCTGGAAGATCCCACATGCCGCGGAGCGGCTGGGCCCGTGGGCCATGGCCACTGAGCCTGTGAGTTCGGAGCCTCTGCTCCACAGTGGGAGGGGTCACAACAGTGAGAGGCACGTGTACCAAAAAATAATAATAATAATAATTTCCCTAGATTTTGAAACTTTATGGAAGCAAAGAGAGATCTTTTTTGGCAAGTCAGAAAAAAAAAGTATCATTTTCTTTATTTTTTAAATGACACAATACAAATATTAATATTTTCTTTAAAAATTAGCCAATATTACAAAATAGATGCAGACTTAATTTTAAAAACAATGATACATGAAAAGATAAAAGTAATATTTTCAATGGACCCTAAGTTTTTTAACATGATTTTAAAGTAAACTTTTAGAAAATGAGTATAAAAGCTAATATTTTTAAATGTAATAAAAATTTGACATACTTTAAAGTTAATTGGCAATAATATATATTTTCTTTGAAGAATTTTCCAGATATAAATTTCAACAGCTATTTAAACCTAATATATATACACTACTACATGAGCACATGTTTTTAATTGTCAAAATGATTAATTTTTAATTTAGACAAACAATTCATCAAGTGACACATTTATTTGGTGCTCAGAATTATGCACCTCAGGTAATGTGACTTTACCATAAAGATAGTATATATATGGGATTAATAGACATGTTTAAATGCAACTGCTCACCTCCTTTCGTAATAGAAATCCATCAAGCTTAGAATCACAGTTGCAAATCAATAACACACATAAATTATCCGACTCTTCCCTTCACTACAAGTGAATCCCTGTATTGTAAGGAAGGAGTCCTTTCCATATTTTAGACCTTCCTAAAGTTCATTTAAAGAAACTGTTGCTTCTTTCACCTTGGAGACCTATGGATGAAATGGCTACATTTGGAAACTAAGCCCTTTAAATTAAATTAGAAATACTTTGGGGCATTGGGGGAGGGAGAGATTGGGAGCTTGATGTTACCAAATGCAAACTAATATATATATATATATATATATATATATATATATATATAAAACAGATAAACAACAAAGTCCTCCTGTACAGCATAGGAAATGATAGTCAATATCTTGTGATAAACCATAATGGAAAATAATATGAAAAAGAATATATATATATACACACACACACACACACACACACACACACACACACATAACTGAATCACTTTGCTGTACAGTAGAAATTAGCACATTGTAAATTAAGTATACTTCAATAAAATAAATTATAAAAAGAAATATTTGATAGGGTGATGTTCTTTCTTATAAAGAGAAATAATTCAAAGTTAAAAGGGAAAGAATCTTAGAGAATATTAGACAAGAATATTAAGAATGCAATATTTTATGTCCCTCACTGTATACACACACATATGCTAACACAGAGACTCTACTGTGTGCTATACACGTGGACTTTCACATGCAGTTCATCCAAAGTCACCTGTACCTCTGTAATCCTCATGTCATTTTTATAATCCATTTCTATCAGCCTGAAGTTGAACTCAGTTTATTCAACCTCTCCTACTTAATTAGCTCTTTCCTTTCATAGTTATTCATTAGACATTATTCTTGATCACAAACAGTATAAACAAAAATGCTAACTTTGATAAAAAATGGGATTTACAGGTAGCTTAACTAGTAAGGATACCAGGTAGTTTGCAGAATTAAAGATAAAATGATAGGAACTGCCAGGACACGTTTTTTTGCACACACTCCTCTCCTCCAGCATATAGATCTCCATGTGAAGGGAACATGGTGTTGGTTGCACCAACTGAATCTTGGCAGAAAGAGAAAGCTGCTCTCAGCATCAGTTCCAGGGAAAGGCTCTGTCTGGGACTATTCCAGGTCCACGCCCACCCCTGAATTAACCGTAATTGCCAAAAGAATGGGGTTTGCTCTGTGTCTTAGCTTGAGTTATTCTCTAATAAGAATTGAGATAAATGATTTGCATGCAAGTACCTTATTTGAGGTCCCAGGGATTATTACAAGGGCATGGGGAAATAAAAGAAGGAAGAGAGTGGTTTAATTAGAAGGTTATTGCTGTGGACAAACAAGGACCCAGTCTGGTGGAGACCCTCTTAGAAATCATTTGTCACATAACTCAGAGTTGTCACAGTCAGCGAGAAAGCTGGGGTGTACATCTACAAATCCTCTTTGCTTGTACATATCTCTGTTGTAAATGGGAAAGCTCTTACTACTTCGTACTCTAATGGTTAGTTAAATTATGTGTCTCTTCCTTGAACTTAAAATCCTTTAGGGAGTGTCATTGCCACTTTTAATTTCTCCGGGACATATCTCAAGACTTGACACATGGTAGGAAATCCATATATGTTTGTTGACTCAGTTAATAAGGAATACAATTTTTAGATTTCTAAAACACTACCAACATGCAGTTGCAAGATTCACATGTGTTGTGTACAGAGCACAGTTTAGAGAAGCAAAAAACATATGTAGTATAAAATAAATTTTGAGCTGTGTAAATTTATTGCACACTAAATCACCAAAGCTAACACTATAGGGAGACAGAGAATAAACTACATTTGTTTCTAGGAATCTTATAAAATTATATATGTCTTTCTGCTCACTATTTTTATATTTATTAAAGCACTGATTTTTTTTTTTTTTTTTTGCGGTACACAGGCCTCTCACTGTTGTGGCCTCTCCTGTTGCGGAGCACAGGCTCTGGCCGTGCAGGCTCAGCGGCCATGGCTCAAGGGCCTAGCCGCTCCGCAGCATGTGGGATCTTCCCAGACCAGGGCGTGAACCCGTGTCCCCTGCATCGGCAGGCGGACTCTCAACCACTGCACCACCAGGGAAGCCCAAAGCACTGATTTTTAATCAGATAAATTGTTTAAACAAATAGGATTATTCTCTGCCTATTTTCCAATAGAAAATGTTCAGTGTTCATAGGGAACAAATTAACTTACCTCAGGTCTAATCAGAAGGCAGAAGGATTTCCCTTTCTGTTGCAAAACATGATCACAGTAATTCTGGTGTTTTACTATAGTGTCACATGAACAAATATACTTTACTGGCTGAGCAATCAATTTGGCATAAATCAAAGTATTAACTTTTTTTTTTTTTGCCATGCCACTTAGTTCCATGGACAGGGATAGAACCTGGGCCCTCAAGCACTGAAAGCACAGAGTCCTAACCACTGAACCACCAGGGAGTTACCAAGTTCAAGGTAAATTTTAACACCATTTATAATTCAGTTGTCTAGTATGTAGTTAAATTATCACCATAACTCTGGGATTTTATTTATACTTATATTTAAATTGTAATAACATTTATAAACTGATTAAATGTTGTGAACAAAATTTCAGAAATGTGGATGCTCAACTCTCAGATGTTAAGCCTTAATACTCTTTTCTCATGAACCTGCCATATTCTAGTCACTTGACAAACACCAACCACTTAAAAAGAGTTCTAGTGTACCTTCCAAATCCTGTCTGTCTAAGATGTTAAGTCTTGGGATTCTTTGTGGTTTACAATTTCAGTAATTTTAAAGATGGAATTTGATCAGAATATTTTCTTTAAGAAATGATATGATGGCTCTGAAAGAGAACTTACTTTAAATAACAGCTATAAAATTAAATCACAGCATAGTGCTTATGGTATCCCATAGTCAACCTCTTTTTAATATTCTAAGGTAGTTTTTTAATGTTGCAGACTTTAGATTTGATCTGCTACAGAGGTTGATGAATACAAGTAAAGGTAATAGTAAGTAAACATTTTTACAATAATTATGTTATAAATATGTTTATATAAAAAACATATATATAAAATATGTTTATATATAAAACATTGATATGTATACTTATATATGTAGATATAAATAATATATTAAACATATATAAAATATTACATATTATATAACATATAATATATATTAATATAACATACAATATATAATATATATAACATAATAATATTATGTATATAATATAATAAATTGTATTGAAATAATATACATCATATTATATATTATAATAATATATTACAATATATAATAATATAATATAATATACAATTTAATTTAATTATAATGGATTATATACTATATATTATATAGTATAATACATATTATATATAACATATTATATTACACCATATAATATTGTGTTGGTCAAAAAATATGTTTATATATAAACATATATATATTTATATATACAACTTACATGTTTATATATAAATACATTTATATATATATAAAACAAAATATTTTAGAAATGATGTGCACTCCAGCAATACTTTGTGCTGAATAATAATTAAAGATGACTACACACAAGATTCACTGTGCCCACCTGCCACTCTACCCAAAGCACTGCTTTGAAGAGTCATAATCTCTGAAGCCTTTTGTAGAGTGATGACATTCCAAGAAAAAAAATGATTTTGCTCACATACTATGGCGCAGTGTAAATTGTCCCCAAGCTATTTTTGTGAGTGCTCTGGAGCTCAGCAATCTTATTACTAGTTTGCTAGGAGACAAGAAGCTTTTATGATATCTCCAAACTTACTCTCCCCTAATCCTGCAGCAGGAAATTAATCTTACAAGATTATATACATTTATTAAATGCATTTATGAATTGAAAATGAATTATTAAAATATTATTTGAAAAAACACGCCTATCTTGTAGAAAATTTTCTCTGGTGAAAATGGAGGAGGTTTCATTCAAATTGAGGGAATATACTGCTGCTTCTCAAGAAACATTTTTCTATTACTTATATTCTTAGAATATATTAGTAGCATAGGTAAAGCACCATGGAATAATTCTGTGGAGTAAATTAGCTCTTCCCCTGCTATTGACTATTTTTTTTCAAAAATTTCACTTTCAATCTTTGTTAAAAAGAAAAGTGTTCTATTATCTACTTCATAATTACTGTAGCTTTCATGACGTCGGCGCTCCTCTCATGTTTTGTTTTAGCTCTATGTTCCTGCCTCATTCGTGGAAACATTTACTCATATGCTTTATACAACTGTGTTATATGCTCTATAGAGTCCATGTCAATTTTACAAAAATAATTACTAATGGATTTCCAGATTCTAGTTTTAATCCCTCAGAAGGCCCAGAAGTTTCTGCCATTTACACAGGTTCACAGACTTGCCTCTACATATCATTATAGCAGATTACCTTATATCCTCAGGAAATCTTCGAGGATTTGTAAAAACAAAGGGGACATTACTTTGACTAATTCAACAAATGAATGAATACAGTCTAAATTGGCCTTTTTTGGACAGAAGAGTAAATGAGCATTGTCCTTATCTTTAAAGGACTCCTATTCTAGTAAAGCCAGTAACAAGGAAAGATATATGAACACATAAGTAATTATTAGAAAACAAATAGCTGTTTTTTTTAATATTATGTATATGACACATTTCAGTTATGCCAAAAATCTACAATGGGCTAATTTTATGGCAGAAATATTCCCGCTGAAGATGGTAATAGCTTTCACATAGCCCGCAATACAGGAGCAGCAAACATTTACTCAGAGCTCCTGCAACTTAACCAGACCTCTTTCAGTTACAACTGAAGAGATCCCAATCAAGCATCTTTAATGATAATAAATTGTTATTGTCTGATATGACCCAGGAAGTAGCCTGGCTTCATGTGTGACTGGGTTCAGGGGCTCCAATGATGTCCTTTGATCTGCCCATTCTCTGTCTCTTACATGGGCTCTCTCTTATTGTACAAAGTAGCCACCAGGGTCACATGATACTAGTTTAGCAATCTAAGCAGAAAGAAGTGATGCTCCATGGGAAAAGATATAGTGAAACATTTGATTACTGTAGATTGAACCTATGCCCATTTCTAACTACTGCTCTTCTTAGGAACACTACATGGAGAAAATTATTCAGGAAAGAAAGACTGTTTCAAAGAATAAGAGAGGACTTCTGAAAGAACTTAGTTTTAAAAAGAACCAAAGCTACAAAGTCTCTCCTTTCCCCCCATGCTATTCAGGTTAATTTTTTAGATTATTTCCCCAGTATGTTTATATATCTAAGTTTGGAGTCAGATATTCCCCCATATATAGATCTTTCTCTCACCCATTCCTAAGAAGCTACCAGCCTATACGGACAAAACAAAACAATGAGATCAAACATTAAAACAAATATAAGCCCTTACCTTCTCTGCAAACGCAATAATGATTTCCATCTACCAAAGTCAAGCATGTCGAATTGTTTTGGCAAGGATCACTGAGTGGATCACAGGGGTTATAGTGTTGATGGCAAAATTTTCCAGTATAAAAGGGTGGGCACAGACACACAAATTGCCCAGGGATGGAAGATTCATGACAAAGACCTCCATTCATGCATGGGTCAGAGTCACATTCATTTATTTCTTCACTACAGTTCTGTCCAGTCCATCCAGATGTACACTCACAGCTGAAATGAATATTTAAGAAATATGAACAATACTATTTCAAATTTGTTCTTCACATTTTCAATGTAATGACTACATTGAGTGAATGTGTGGCATTTTCTCATTTATAACAAGATTAATAAATTACACATATTTTAAAATATTGTTTGCCTAATTTCCTGAGACAACTTAAGGTATGTTACTGCCAAACTGACCTTATTGGCTGATAGAGATTTAAGAAGCATTTGGTAAATTTCTAACATAGGCCTCTGAGACGTATCTGAGAACAACAGGGCTGTCAATTGCAATTTTAGCAACTGTTGAGCTGAAATAACAATTGAGAACATTTCCTCAAGTATTTCTTTTATGTAAAATAATTTTCACAGATGGGATCACTGTTTATATGCCTAAGATGATATTTAATTCAATGTCTTTAACAACGTGTGCTTCTTCAAATCACCAGAGTATTTATCACAATGTGATACTTTATGTTAAGCAGCTGTTTTTTTTTTTTTTTTTTTGTGGTACGCAGGCCTCTCACTGTTTTGGCCTCTCCCGTTGCGGAGAACAGGCTCCGGACGCACAGGCTCAGCGGCCACGGCTCACAGGCCCAGCCGCTCCGCGGCATGTGGGATCCTCCCAGATTGGGGCACGAACCCGTGTCCCCTGCATTGGCAAGCAGACTCTCAACCACTGCGCCACCAGGGAGGCCCCAAGCAGCTGTTTTTGCTTCAGTTTTTGTAAGCTTAAAAAAAACATCTTTTCTATTAATATTTGAATAATGTAGGAAAATTGAAGAGAAAGCAAACAAAAAAGTAAAGCATTTGGATGTTTGTCTGTATATCACAGACTGTAGCTCAGTCTCTCTCAAATTTCTCTTGGAAATTTTGATTTCAAAGAGCACTTTAGCCAAACATTTTCCCTCAAGCTAGGCTAGTTCTGCTCCTAAGAGCAGGAGGATTCTAACAGTGTAGGAAAAAGGGTTTTCCACATGAATTATTATTCAAATAAGGTAAATGAACATATAATAATGAAACCTGTAGACACAGAGTCAATGTGAGTATTGTCGATCTACTGACTGAATGGACATCGATTTTACACTGAGGACAGGTTCAGCGAGACAGCAGGTGTCAGGCTGTGGGCAGGTAGAGCCCCAAATTGAGAGTAAGTGTACCATCGGAAAGTAGCACATCATGGGACAAGGCACAGGAGGTACTAGAAGAACTGTTTTTAGAGAAAACATTTCCGTTGCTGATAGTTTAGATAGTTAAGATAACTTTAAAAAAGTATTACATTGCTGAAAGATCTAATTTGTTCATGATAAGCAATATCTTGCTTAAAAGAAAGAGGAGAGGAGGGGAGAGAAAGGGAGAGGAAGGAAGGAAGGAAGGAAGAGAGAAAGAGTAAGGGAAAGAAAGAACCTCATGTTTAGACCATTCCTTATTAATAACTACAGAAGATACCAGTATAGTGAGAGGAGAGAGCTGAAAGACTGGCTTGCACCTGTTCATGAAGTTGAATTCTAGATAGATATAGTTGCCATTAAAATGAATACTAAAATTAATAGGGAGTAAGATGACTGGAGTCATAATTGATTAATAATATGTCTACTAGTTCAATAAGATTAAATCCGGTCAAAAAGAAAAAACAGTGGATTCTACAGCTTTTTTTTTTTTAATTTGGTAATGTGCAGAAAGAGGTTGCTACCATGCAAATTGAATATTTCTTGGTAAGGTATGCTTGCATAAGTCAAACTTTATAACTGAAACAATTCATACCTTTGAAATATAAATATATATTTTGAATATGTTATTTCCCTTAAGAATGAGTAAAAATAATTGATACTTTCATTTTTCTTTCTAAAAAAATAATGACATTATTTTGGTGCCTATCCGTCCTCGTTCCTCTTATACTATGCACCACTAAAAAGGAAGTATGACACTTGGTAGGCCTCTGGATTTAATGGCAAAAATACTGCTCTTACCCATTCACCTAGGGAAATAGACACTAGAGGCTTTGAATGAGTCTCAGAGTAGAAGACTTGGCAACATGTTAAGGCTGAAGTGCAAGTAGACTTTCCTGTTGCACCATGAGATTCAACAGGCTCTGTAGTATGAGAGGTGTTACTGGTACTAGTGATGACAAAATATATCTTACAAAGTTTATGGAAAGCTCTGGTAGGTGAATTATAACATAGACTCTAGGTTTAGAGCAAGACCAGGGAGATTCCAGTTGATGGTAAAGAAAATACAAAGTGTATGGGGGAAGGGGGATGAATTATATTAATTATGGCCTGTGGACCGGATGCAAGAGTAGGTGTTATAATTCATCCTACTAATCTCTCTCTAATTTATCCCAGGAATAAAAGCTAACCAGATTCCTGAAGTAGTGTCATACAGATCTTATAAGAAATAAATAAATATAAATATATATACTCTGAATATATATATATATATATCTGAGGGTGTAAGATATGGTTTCCATTTATCTATCTATCTATCTATCTATCTTTATAGGGAGGTATGATTGATACACACAAAATTTTGCACATCTTTAATGATAAGTTTTTACATATACATACACCTGTGATACCATCACCATTATCAAGGTATTAAACATACCCATCTTCCCCCCAAATTTCCTGTGTTCTTTTGAGTGTGTGTGTGTTTTGTGGTAAGAATACTTAAAATAAGATTCATCCTCATGACACATTTAAAAGTGCATCATAACTATATCATTAACTACATGTTCTAGAGGATGCTATCCAACCTGGGACTGCAGCTCTCATTTCCCTGGCTCCTGGGAGTGTGGGTGGCTGACAGCTATGAGAATTTCCCTCAGTTGGAAAGAGCCATTTCACTCAAAGTCATTCCCCTTTTCTTGGGACAGCTCATAACCAATGATTGCTCAATGCAGTGACATAAATGCCAAGCCCCTGTTCCTCAAAGTGAGACAACTGTACAGGACCATCACTGCTCTAGAGTGTCCAGTGAGATTGGGAGCCTCTGGGTCTTTCCATGGCAGTTCATCCTCTTGCTTCTATCCAATTCTTCATCTTTTACTCTCCCTTAGCTATTTTATTTTTCAAAAACCTTATTGTGATATAAATGATGTACAAGAACACTGCACATATATCAAGAGCACTCCACAATAAACCTCCAGCATGACAATTTCCATCTCAGAGTTTGATCCTAGGGAATTTAAACATGTGATACATTCACTGGGAGTGAATGCCAAATGCTTTCATTTTACTTGTAAAAATACATGCACGTGGGACCACTAATATATGTGTTCAAAGTTCTTCTGTTTCATTTTTTACAATGGCAAAGAAATCTAAAGAATGTAAATAACATTAAGAAGGCACTGGTTATAGTATCTTAAATAAGCAATTTAAATGATTTTTTTATGTAATAGGGTAGAGACATTTTAAATAGTACTGTATAACATATCAACTATATAATACATAAATTTGATTCCAATAGTGTCATAATGTTTGTATATATGTATTTCTGTATATTCAGAAAAAATTAGAAGCTTACAAAGGCAGTAAGGAATGTGGAATGAAACATACTCAGAGGGTCAGATGTTCTGGATTCAAGATCCTTATTATAGTAGCTTTGTAAACTGGAACAGGTTATTTCTCAGTCTCAGTCCCTAAAAAATGAGACAATAAAATATCTTTCTCAGGTAGAGACTAATTTAGCTACTACCTGTAAATTATATAGAAAAGTACCTGGATTATAGTTGGTACTTTGATTAAGACCGTTATTATTAAATATAGATATATTGAGTATTGGGTTGGGTAGGAGATTAAAAATTTAATTTTTTTCTTAATATAATTCTGTACCAACAACTTTTCCACTTAGCACATGCAATACCCTTAAAATTAAACAACTTTTTTTCAGTGGTTTGCTTTGCCTCCTAATTTCAAGTCCTCCTTTTATTCTGTAACATGGGTTATCAGCCCATGATTCTTGTTTATTCTTTTATTTGTTCTGTTTCAACTTTTACATATAGATATCCATCTATGCATGGTATTTCTCCATAAAAAAGGTGACTGAATTCTCTTTGGACCCCCTCAATGCCCACGTGATATGATGGCAATTCAATCCTTTTAACATCATTCATTGAAATCTGATTGATATAGATCTCATTTTTCCTTGGCAGGACATCTCTGGGATTGAGTGACAGCCAAGTTGTCATCCATCAGTTGACTTTCTGCTTAGCTTGGCATCATCACCCTAGTGATAATGTGGATGTGCTCATCTTTTTTTCTGGTGCTTCTGTTCTCTGTGGCAAGAAGAGAGCTGCTGCACAATAGAGAAACCTCTTTTCCCTCCAAGTTTCTGCTGCAATAAACTTTACACAAATCCTAAGCTTCCCAGAATAGCAACTTCTGAATGCAGCTGACCTACTATAGTGAAAGAGATTCTGGTCTCTAGTCTTCAAACATCTAAAATAGAAGATAAGATAAGATGCTTCTCCAGGATCACCACTATTTTTTTTTTGATAAAGAAAATGTATCTCTTTATTGTCAGCATTCCTCAGAGTAAAGTATAACATAAGTATATGACATAAGATTTTTCTAATACAAAATGATAATAAAAATTGCAACAACTACTTTCTAGTACTCCAAAATGTAGAAGATTAACAAAAGAACAACAACAACAACAATTCAGTTAAATTCAAAATAAACATATTGAGGTCTTACTTAGTGGAAAACACAGTATGGTATCTTTTGAAGGGTGTCAAAAAAAACTAAAATCAGTGTTCTAATGCAAAAGAGTTAATGATTTTATCATAGCAAGTAAATATAATAGCTATTGTTATAAGTAGAGGCAACAAGAGGCCCAAGAATTTCTTATGAAAAAGACAAAACTAGTGGGAGGTAAAAGCTTTTGAGACAATTCCATAGAGGAGATGGTGAGAAAAACTGATCTGGAATGAAAGATACAGTTTGGACATATGAAGGAATGAAAACAGGGAGGCTTTGGGGAAAACTATACACAAAGCAACAGGGTTGGAATAAGCAAGTTATGACCATAACGATGTCTATAGTATCAGACATCAAAACTTTGCAAGTTTGGACTTAGCAATATTGGATTAATAAGGAGTTCCATAAAGTACAATGTTTTTGTACTTTCAATTTACAAAGAAAATCTGAGTATTAAGTTTACACTCCTCCTATATTTAGACTCTCTTGTCTCTCATTTTCAATGTACTTTCACCCTAAATATTTGAATGCCCAATGATAACTCTTTTGGATTTAAGCAAGCCAAATCTTGAAGGGCATTTGAAGGAATTTAAATATTTATCTTTGATGTTGACTTCCTAAGATTTCTTGAAATATTACAAACATGAGGAATATTGGAAGAAACTCAATGAGAGTGCTTATTGAAAGTCCTTTTTCCCAATCCTTTTCAGGTGACTTTCAGGTGATTTAGGCTTTCCCTCTGGATGCCCCAACACAACTGTTGTCAGGGTCTCTGCACTGATCTGTCTTCATGTGCCTGTCATGTTTGTGACGGTGAACCACAAGGTATTGATTAATTCCCAAATTTTCACAAGTAAAATATATTATATCCCTACTGGTGAGTCATTTCCAGAGCAGTATTAACTGGGATTTGAGATCAAGGTCTGGAAGCACATGATTGCATAAAGGGGTGCGTTAGGTAAATGGCTTCTTTCTTTTGCTATTTCTTCAAATCTAAAGACTCCAATAAGATGCGATGGATGGAAGTATAAAGTATATTGTTCTAGAATTCATTAAGCTGGGACGGATGAGGTTGAGAGAGGAGGAAAGAAGGAAATATATCAAACTATTGGTCTTATATGGTATATTGAACAATGGACAACACTCCCAAGTCTTTCTTGTGGTTGCAAATTTCCACTTTGGGGTTTATCCTGTATGGAATTCTCTGTGCTTCCTGGGCTTGGGTGGCTATTTCCTTTTTAATGTTAGGGAAATTTTCAACTATAATCTCTTCAAATATTTTCTCAGACCCTTTCTCTTTCCCTTCTTCTTGGACCCCATAATTTGAATGCTACTATGTTTAATGTTGTCCCAGAGGTCTCTGAGATTGTCCTCATTTCTTTTAATTACCTTTTCTTTACTCTACTCTGTGACTGTTGTTTCCACCATTCTATGTTCCAGCTCACATATCCATTCTTCTGCCTCAGTTATTCTGCTATTGATTACTTCTAGTGTGTTTTTCATTTCAGTTATTGTGTTGTTCATCAGTGTTTATTTGTTCTTCAGTTCTTCTAGGTCCTTGTTAAACATTTCTTGTATTTTTTTGATCTGTGCCCCCATTCTATTTCTGAGATGTTGGATCATCTTTACTATCATTACACTGAATTCTTTTTCAGGTAGATTACCTATTTCCTCTTCATTTATTTGGTCTTGTGGGTTTTTACCTTGCTCCTTCATCTGCAACTTATATTTCTGTCTTCACATTTTGTCTATCTTACTGTGTTTGAGGTCTCCTTTTTGCAGGCTGCAGGGTCGTAGTTCCTCTTGCTTTTTGTGTCTGCTCCCAGTGGGCAAGGTTGGTCCAGTGGCTTGTGTAGTCTTCCTGGTAGGAGGGACTGGTGCCTGCATTCTGATGGGTGGAGCTGGATCTTGTCCTCTAATGGGCAGGGCTGTGTCAGGTGGTGTGTTCTGGGGTGTCTGTGAGCTTAGTACAACTTCAGGCAGCCTGTTTCCTCATGGGTGTGTTTGTGTTCCTGTCTTGCTTGTTGTTTGGCATGAGCCTTCCAGCAGTGAAGCCTGCAGGAAGTTGCATGGGGCTGGGTCATGGAGTCAAGATGGATACTTCTGGGAGACTTCTCCCCAGTTAATATTCCCTGGGGCTGGTAATTCTCTGGTGATCGAGCATCCTGGACTTGGTGCTCCCACTCCAGAGGCTCAGGCCTGACCCCCAGCTGGGAACCAAGACCCGACAAGTTGCACGGTGTGGGAAAAAAAAAAAGGAGGGGGAGAAAACAAACAGACTAACAAAACCCAAGACAAATGGTAAAAGTAAAAGCAAACTGACAAAAACAAAATAAACACACACACATACAGAAACAAAGAAAACAAAAAACAAGAGAACAACCAGACAAATAAAAGAATCCAAAAGCAAAATCAAACAATTAAAAACTAACAAAAATTTTAAAAAAAGAAGAAAAGCAAACATGGAATGCAAACTAAAACAAAACAAAACACAACATACACAAAAACAATAAAAAAAAAGAAGATTAAAAACAAAACATAAAAAAAAGGAAAGAGCTGGAGGAAGATGGCGGAAGAGTAAGACACAGAGGTCACCTTCCTACCCACAGATACATCAGAAATTCATCTACACGTGGAACAACTCCTACAGAACACCTACTGAATGCTGACAGAAGACCTCAGACCCCCCAAAAGGCAAGAAACTCCCCACGTACCTGGGTAGGGCAAAAGAAACAAGAATAAACTGAGACAAAAGGATAGGGATGGGACCTGCACCAGTGGGAGGGAGCAGTGATGGAGGAAATGTTTCCACACACTAGGAGCCCCATAGCGGGCAGAGACTGCAGGTGTTTGAGGGAGAAAGCTTTGGAGTAGCGGAGGAGAGCGCAGCCACAGGGGTGCGGAAGGCAAAGCGGAGAGATTCCCACACAGAGGATCAGTGCCGACCTGCACTCACCAGCCTGAAAGGCTTGTCTGCTCACCCGCTGGGGTGGGCGGGACTGGGAGCTGAGCCTCGGGTTTCGGGTTTCAGTCGGAGCGTGGAGCGCGGGGAGAGGACTGGGGTTGGCTGTGGGAAGAGAGCCTGAAGGGGTTAGTGTGGCATGGCTGGCCGGGAGGGAGTCTGGGTAAAAGTCTGGAGCTGCTGAAGAGGCAAGAGGCTTTGTGTTCCCTCTTTGTTTCCTGGTGCGCGAGGAGAGGGGATTAAGAGTGCTGCTTAAAGGAGCTCCAGAGATGGGCGTGAGCCGTGGCTGAAAGCACAGACTGCAGAGATGGGCGTGGGACACTGAGGCTGCTGCTGCCGCCACCAAGAGGCCTGTATGCGAGCACAGGTCACTGTCCATGCACCCTTCCCGGGGAGCCTGTGCAGCCCGCCACTGCCGGGGTCCCGGGATCCAGGGATGGTTTCCCCGGGAGAGTTCATGGCACGCCTCAGGCTGGTGCAAAGCCACGCTGGCCTCTGCTGCCGCAAGCTCACCCCGCATCCATTCCCCGCCCTCCCCCCGGCCTGAGTGAGCCAGAGCCCCTGAAGCAGCTGCTCCTTTAACCCTGTCCTGTCTGAGTGAAAAACAGACGCCCTCCAGTGACCTACATGCAGAGGCGGGGCCAAATCCAAAGGTGAGACCCGGGAGCTGTGAGAATAAAGAAGAGAAAGGGAAATCTCTCCCAGCAGCCTCAGAAGCAGTGGATTAAAGCTCGACAATCAACTTGATGTACCCTGTATCTGTGGAATACATGAATAGACAATGAATCATCCCAAATTGAGGAGGTGGACTTTGAGGACAATTTCTATGATTTTTTACCCTTTTTGTCTTTTTACAACGGATTATCCCAAATTCAGGAGGTGGACTTTGAGAGCAAGATTACAATTTTTTTCTCCTTGTTCTCTTTTTGTGAAAGTGTATGTGTATGCTTCTGTGTGATATTTTGTCTATATAGCTTTCATTCCACCATTTGTCTCAGGGTACTATCCGTCCATTGTTTTTTTGTTTTTTTTTTTTTTCTTTTTTGTTTGTTTGTTTTGTTTTTAATTTTTAATTTTTAATAATTACTTTTTATTTTAATAATGCTATCATATTTTATCATACATTATTCTATTTTACTTTATCTTTTCTCTTTCTCTTTTTCCTACCTTCTCTCCTTCCTCCCTCCGTCCCCCTCCCTCCTTTCATTCTTTCTTTCTTTCTTTTTCTTTTTCCTTCCTTTCCTTCTTTCTTTCTTTCTTTCTTCTTTCTTTCTTTCTTTCCTCCCTCTCTCCATCCCTCCCTCCCTCCTTTCTTTCTTTCTTTCTTCTACTAATTCTTTCTTTCTACATTTTCTCCCTTTTATTCTACACCGGGTCGATGAAAGGCTCTTGGTGCTGTAGCCAGGAGTTGGTGCTGTAGCCAGGAGTAAGTGCTGTGCCTCTGAGGTGGGAGAGCCAAATTCAGGACACTGGTCCACAAGAGACCTCCCAGCTCCACGTAATATCAAATGGCGAAAATATCCCAGAGATCTCCATCTCAACACCAGCACCCAGCTTCATTCAATGACCAGCAAGCTACAGTGCTGGCCACCCTATGCCAAGCAACTAACAAGACAGGAACACAACCTCACCCATTAGCAGAGAGGCTGCCTAAAATCATAATAAGGCCACAGATGCCACAAAACACACCACGAGTCATAGACCTGTCCACCAGAGAGACAAGATCAAACCTCATCCACCAGAACACAGGCACTAGTCCCCTCCACGAGGAAGCCAACACAGCCAACTGAAAGAACATTAGCCACTGGAGAGAGACACCAAAAACAATGGGAACTACGAACCTGCAGCCTGCAAAAAAGAGACCCCAAACACAGTAAGATAAGCAAAATGAGAAGACAGAAAAACACACAGCAGGCGAAGGAGCAAGATAAAAACACACCAGACCTAAAAAATGAAGAGGAAATAGGCAGTATACCTGAAAAAGAATTCAGAATAATGATAGTAAAGATGATGCAAAATCTTGAAAATACAATAGACAAAATGCAAGAAACAGTTAACAAGGACCTAAAAGAAGTAAAGATGAATCAAACATTGATTAAAAACACAATAAATGAAATGAAAACTATTTTAGATGGGATCAATCGTAGAATAACTGAGGCAGAAGAACGGATAAGTGACGTGGAAGATAAAATAGTGGAAATAACTGCTGCAGAGCAGAATAATGAAAAAGAATGAAAAAAAACTGAGGACAGTCTCAGAGACCTCTGGGACAACTTTAAACACACCAACATTCGAATTATAGGGGTTCCAGAAAAAGAAGAGAAAAAGAAAGGGATTGAGAAAACATTTGAAGAGATTATAGGTGAACACTTTCCTAATATGGGAAAGGAAATAGTTAATCAAGTCTAGGAGGCACAGAGAGTCCCATACAGAATAAATCCAAGGAGAAATATGCCAAGACACATATTAATCAAATTATCTAAAAATTAAACACAAAGAAAACATATTAAAAGCAACAAGGGAAAAACAACAAATAACACACAAGGGAATCCCCATCAGGTTAACAGCTGATCTCTCAGCAGAAACTCTACAAGCCAGAAGGGAGTGACAGGACATATTTAAAGTGATGGAGGAGAAAAACCTGCAAACAAGATTACCGTACCCAGCAAGGATCTCATTCAGAATTGATGGAGAAATTAAAACCTTTACAGACAAGCAAAACCTGGGAGAGTGCAGCAACACCAAACCAGCTTTACAACAAATACTAAAGGAACTTCTCTAGGCAAGAAACACAACAGAAGGAAAAGAGCTACAATAACGAACCCAAAACAATTAAGAAAATGGGGATAGGAACAGACATATCGATAATTACCTTAAATGTAAATGGACTAAATGCTCCCACCAAAAGACACAGAGTGGCTGAATGGATACAAAAACAAGACCCATATATATGCTGTCTACAAGAGACCCACTTCAGACCTAGAGACACATACAGACTGAAAGTAAGGGGAAGGAAAAAGACATTCCATGCAAATGGAAAGCAAAGAAAAGCTGGAGTAGCAATTCTTATATCAGATAAAATAGACTTTAAAATAAAGACTATTAGAAGAGACAAAGAAGGACACTGCATAATGATCAAGGGATTCATCCAAGAAGAAGATATAACACTTGTAAATATGTATGCACCCAACATAAGAGTACCTCAATACATAAGGCAAATACTAACAGCCATAAAAGGGGAAATCAACAGTAACACACTCATAGTAGGGGACTTCAACACCCCACTTTTACCAATGGACAGATCATCCAAAATGAAAATAAATAAGGAAACACAAGCTTTAAATGATACATTAAACAAGATGGACTTAGTTGATATTTATAGGACATTCCATCCAAAACCAAAAGAATACACATTTTTCTCAAGTGCTCATGGAACATTCTCGAGGATAGATCATATCTTCGGTCACAAATCAAGCCTTGGTAAATTTAAGAAAATTGAAATTGTATCAAGTATCATTTCTGACCACAATGCTATGAGACTAGACATCAATTACAGGAAAAGATCTGTAAAAAATACAAACACATGGAGGCTAAACAATACACTACTTAATAACGAAGTGATCACTGAAGAAATCAAAGAGCAAATGAAAAAAATGCCTAGAAACATATTACAATGGAGACACGACAAACAAAACCCTATTGGATGTAGCAAAAGCAGTTCTAAGGGGGAAGTTTATAGCAATACAATCCCACCTTAAGAAACAGCAAAAATCTCGAGTAAACACCCGGACCCTGCACGTAAAGCAATTAGAAAAAGAAGAACAAAAAAACCCCAAAGTTAGCAGAAGGAAAGTAATCATAAAGATCAGATCGGAAATAACTGAAAAAGAAATGAAGGAAATGATAGCAAAGATCAATAAAACTAAAAGCTGCTTCTTTGGGAAGATAAACAAAATTGATAAATCATTAGCCAGATTCATCAAGAAATAAAGGGAGAAGAATCAAATCAATAGAATTAGAAAGGAAAAAGGAGAAGTAACAACTGACACTGCAGAAATACAAAAGATCATGAGAGATTACTACAAGCAACTCTATGCCAATAAAATGGACAACCTGGAAGAAATGGACAAATTCTTAGAAATGCACAACCTGCCATGACTGAATCAGGAAGAAAAAGAAAATATGAATAGACCAATCACAAGCACTGAAATTGAAACTCTGATTAAAAATCTTCCAACAAACAAAAGCCCAGGACCAGACGGCTTCACAGGCAAATTCTATCAAACATTTAGAGAAGAGCTAACACCTATCCTTCTCAAACTCTTCCAAAACATAGCAGAGGGAGGAACACTCCCAAACTCATTCTACGAGGCCACCATCACCTTGATACCAAAGCCAGGCAAGGATGTCAGAAAGAATGAAAACTACAGGCCAATATCACTGATGAACATAGATGCAAAAATCCTCAACAAAATACTAGCAAACAGAATCCAACAGCACATTTAAAGGATCATACACCATGATCAAGTGGGGTTTATTCCAGGAATGCAAGGATTCTTCAATATATACAAATCAATCAATGTGATACACCATATTAACAAATTGAAGGAGAAAAACCATATAATCTTCTCAATAGATGCAGAGAAATCTTTTGACAATTTCAACACCATTTATGATAAAAAACCCTGCAGAAAGTAGGCACAGAGGGAACGTTTCTCAACATAATAAAGGCCTCATATGACAAACCCACAGCCAACATCGTCCTCAATGGTGAAAAACTGAAACCATTTCCACTAACATCAGGAACAAGACAAGGCTGCCCACTCTCACCAGTCTTATTCAACTTAGTTTTGGAAGTTTTATCCACAGAGAAGAAAAGGAAATAAAAGGAATCCAAATTGGAAAAGAAGAAGTAAAGCTGTCACTGTTTGCAGATGACATTATACTATACATAGAGAATCCCAAATATACTACCAGAAAACTACTAGAGCTAATCAATGAATGTGGTAAAGTAGCAGGATACAAAATTAATGCACAGAAATCTCTGACATTCCTGTACACTAATGATGAAAAATCTGAAAATGAAATCAAGAAAACACTCCCATTTACCATTGCAACAAAAAGAATAAAATATCTAGGAATAAACCTACCTAAGGAAACAAAAGACCTGTACGCAGAAAATTATAAGACACTGATATAAGAAATTAGAGATGACACAAATAGATGGAGAGATATACCATGTTCCTGGATTGGAAGAATCAATATTGTGAAAATGACTCTACTACCCAAAGCAATCTACAGATTCAATGCAATCCCTATCAAACTACCACTGGCATTTTCCACAGAAATAGAGCAAAAAATTTCAAAATTTTTTGGAAACACAAAAGACCCCGAATAGCCAAAGCAATCTTGAGAATGAAAAACGGAGCTGGAGGAATCAGGCTCCCTGACTTCAGACTATACTACAAAGCTACAGTAATCAAGATAGTGTGGTACTGGCACAAAAACAGAAAGATAGATCAATGGAACAGAATAGAAAGCCCAGAGATAAACTCATGCACATATGGTCAACTTATCTTTGATAAAGGAGGCAGGAATGTACAGTGGAGAAAGGACAGCCTCTTCAATAAGTGGTGCTGGGAAAACTGGACCGGGACATGTAAAAGTATGAGATTAGATCACTCCCTAACACCATACACAAAAATAAGCTCAAAATGGATTAAAGACCTAAATGTAAGGCCAGAAACTATAAAACTCTTAGAGGAAAACATAGGCAGAACACTCTATGACATAAATCACAGCAAGATCCTTTTGGACCCACCTCCTCGGGAAATGGAAATAAAAACAAAAATAAACAAATGAGACCTAATGAAACTTCAAAGCTTTTGCACAACAAAGGAAACCATAAACAAGACCAAAAGACAACCCTCAGAAAGGGAGAAAATATTTGCAAATGAAGCAACTGACAAAGGATTAATCTCCAAAATTTATAAGCAGCTCATGCAGCTCAATAGCAAAAAGACAAACAACCCAATCCAAAAATGGGCAGAAGATCTAAATAGACATTTCTCCAAAGAAGATATACAGACTGCCACAAACACATGAAGGAATGCTCAACATCATTAATCATTAGAGAAATGCAAATCAAAACTACAATGAGATATCATCTCATACCAGTCAGAATGGCCATCATCACAAAATCTACAAACAATAAATGTTGGAGAGGGTGTGGAGAAAAGGGAACACTCTTGCACTGCTGGTGGGATTGTGAATTGGTACAGGCTCTATGGAGAACGGTATGGAGTTTCCTTAAAAAACTACAAATAGAACTACTATATGACCCATCAATCCCACTAGTAGGCATATACCCTGAGAAAACCATAATTCAAAAAGAGACATGTACCAAAATGTCCATTGCAGCTCTATTCACAATAGCCCGGAGATGGAAACAACCTAAGTGTCCATCATCGGATGAATGGATAAAGAAGATGTGGCACGTATATACAATGGAATATTACTCAGCCATAAAAAGAAACGAAATTGAGCTATTTGTAATGAGGTGGATAGACCTAGAGTCTGTCATACAGAGTGAAGTAAGTTAGAAAGAGAAAGACAAATACTGTAGGCTAACACATATATATGGAATTTAAGAAAAAAAAATTGTCATGAAGAACCTAGTGGTAAAACAGGAATAAAGACACAGACCTACTTGAGAATGGACTTGAGGATATGGGGAGGGGGAAGGGTAAGCTGTGGCAAAGCGAAAGAGAGGCATGGACATATATACATTACCAAACGGAAGGTAAATAGATAGTGGGAAGCAACCCCATAGCACAGGGAGATCAGCTTGGTGCTTTGTGACCACCTGGAGAGATGGGAGGGAAGGAGATGCAAGAGGGAAGGGATATGGGAACAGATGTATATGTATGACTGATTCACTTTGTTGTAAAGCAGAAACTAGTAAAAAAAAAAAAAGGAAGAAACACAACACTGAATGGGTAAAGTAAAAATAGAAAAATAAGAAATACATTAAAACTGAAAAAATTAAAAAAAATAATAAAATGGACTTGAGCACACAGGGAGGGGGAAGAGTAAGCTAGGACAAAGTGAGAGAGTGTCATGGACATATATACACTACCAAATGTAAAATAGATAGCTAGTGGGAAGCAGCCTCATAGCACAGTGAGATCAGCTTGGTGCTTGTGACCACCTAGAGGGGTGGGATAGGGAGGGTGGGAGGAAAGGAGATGCAAGAGGGAAGAGATATAGGGGTACATGTATATGTATAACTGATGCATTTTTTTATAGAGAAGAAACTAACACACCATTGTAAAGCAATTATACTACAATAAAGATGTTTAAAAAATAAATAAGTATATAATATAAAATAAAAAACAACAACAGAACAAAACAAAACTAATTATAGTACTAATATTTTTCTGGGGCCTCGGGTGTCAGTGTCCTTGCCCCCTATTTGAGTCACAGCCAAACTCTTCCTCCCTAGGATACCCTACAATACCTCTAGTTAGGTCTCTGGACCCACTGTGGGAACTGCGGGGGCAGCTCAGACTCTGATCTGGTCCATTTCTCATGTGTACTTGTCCCCATAGACCAGTTTTAGTTTGGGGAACACTCGTTGTCCATTCAGGTATTCCATGTACACTGGGTTTATGAAACTGATTACAGGGATTTAATCTGCAGTGCCCTGAAATATTTTCATTCCTCTTCCTTAATCACCCTGGCCCTGGGGCATGGCTGTGGTTTTAGCCCCACTTCTGCATGTGGGCCACCCACAGGGGTCTTCTCCCAATGCTGCCCCTGAGCACTCAGGTCTGCCCCAGTGAGGACAGGGTGCAGAGGGGCACAGATGTCTGGGTCATGGGAGCCTGACTGCAGTAGGTTCATGGGGGAGGAGTTGGCGACCATGAGAGATCTTGTCCCTCCAGTGAGTACATGAGGATCACTACTCTTATGCTGAACAGATTTTTAGAAGGCAGCCCTGTAGTTTTGTTTACTGTTTGTTTTTCAGCCTGATCTTTTCACACTATCTCTTGCTTATGTTCCCAATATTTCAGGCAGGAAGATGATGTTACTCCCTGTCACCAGGACTGATGAAGTCTTCCTTTTCTCTTTTAGTTTGTTGTTCACTTAAAAAGGACATAGGAAGAGTAATTTAGATAATCATGACGAATTTGACATCTTAGTCAGAATTTTCAGTCTACTATGTCATTAGTGATTTCATAGAGATGTTTGGTTTTATTTATGAAGAATTTCAGGTATTTATTAAAGGAAAGATTATTATTTCTTCATATATGTTTAACAGTAAGGTATTTGACTTCCTATAAAGTGATTCACAGGTTCTCTTCTGTAAAGATTTTGTAGAATGGCACTAATGATTTGATTTCCTTTGGGGATGCCTTCACCAGTGAGTAAAAGTCAAGTCAATCTGACTAATCACAGGAGAATAGTTGTACAGTAGATTCAGTAGAGAAAATTTTGTCAAATGTGGTATTGAAGCCTGAAAACCTGACCATATCACTCTGCTGAGAGAGCACTTCGCCTTTCAGAACTTGCTTGTGAGTAAATAATAATGTGTGTGCTCTGTTTTGAATGCCAGACATGCATAAGATGTCAATCAATATTTACTCATTCATTTTCCTACAAATATAAAAGCATACTCTAATTTTGAGTAGTATATTGTTGGGTTTAATTTCTTTCTTCCATATTTTCTAAAGGAAATGTTTAAAATTTCATAATGCTGACTGTATAAACACTATTTATAGCTATGTCACATCAAGGGTTAAACTTCAGAATACCTAGTAATTTATCAATCCCAGTACAACGAGAAGGTGAAATTGTGAGGTTAGTGAAATTGTGTGGTAGGTGCCCCACCAGCTGACTCTCTCTGGAACCCAATTTTCAGTCATCGCAGGTGTTTATGCTGTTGTCCAACTCATCAGGCTGGTTAAGATCTTGTCCTTTGGAGTTTTCTTGTCGTTCTCTCCCCTTAGATCTCATGTATCTATCCCATTTCCCTAGTAATTTATTCAGTGCCTGACTAATTAATGTGGTATTCTTAAACATGACTAAAATAAAACATTTATCCCTTTCCGACACATTTTCACTTTAATAAAATCCTCCAATGTCTCCACTGAAATGTGGTTGCCGCATTTGCATTAAAGCCATTCAATATGTTAATGTTTTTAAGGATAATGGCTATCTCTATACCAGGTATTATATCCATTTTAATTGAAATAAACAGATCCTCTAATATTTATGACAATCTCAGTTTGCTGTGCTTTTTTTCTTTATATCTATAAAGTCGTTATTGCTAGAGAACACAAATTTATTGGAACTTTTGAATGCTTGCTTGCTTTTTATTTTTTTATACATAAATCTATACAACATTTTGAGTCTAATTTAATGCCTTTCATTATATTCATATGTATCCTCCTAAACTTTAAATATTCAACCTGATTTCCCCATGCCCGTCTTTTAGTTAATTTGTTTGTTTGTTTGTTTGTTTGTTTGTTTGTTTTGGGCTGCATTGGGTCGCCATTGCTGCACGCAGGCTTTCTCTAGTTGTGGTGAGTGGGAGCTACTCTTCGTTGTGGTGCTTCGGCTCCTCATTGCAGTGGCTTCTCTTGTTGTGGAACACAGACTCTAGGCAAGTGGGCTTCAGTAGTTGTGGCAGGAGGGCTCAATAGTTGTGGTGCATGGGCTTAGTTGCTCCTCAACATGTGGGGTCTTCCCAGACCAGTGCTTGAACCCTTGTCCCCTGCATTGGCAGGTGGCTTCTTAACCACTGTGCCACCAGGGAAGTCGCAAAGTATTTTTATTTCAGATTGTAGATACTGCCATCTACAACTGTGAAAACCTGCAGATGTCATCAGTTAACTACATAGCACCCATTCTCCCTTGCCTATTTCTTTATATAACTGACTTTACTCAGGAATCTACCCCCTCTTCTGTACTTCATGAGCTAAATGGGAAATTGATGCTGTGCTGTTCCCCATGCCAAGGGTGAGTCTGATTGCTCCAAGACAGTGAATTTCAACTTTGGCTATACTTTAGAATCACCCACTAACTTCTGAAAATTCTGAAGCCCAGACTGCACCCCAGACCTATTAAATCTGAATCTCTCAGCATGGGGTGCAGGTTTTAGTTCCAGAGTACAGCCTTGTTTACTCACCTCCTAAAGTATCTTGTTTAGGAACCCAAGACTAACCTAATTAGCATTGACATTTGGCATGGACCTTTGACACATCCAAGTCAATGAGTTGTGACATTTGTTGAGGTCTTGTAAGAAATATGCTTTCTCACTCTAATAAAGCAACCAGAAATGATGCTGTCTCTCTTTCAATGATGCCATGGGATATACATGTGGAGCCAGGATGTTTAACATCACTTTTCCACCATGTACCCAGACCATGGCACAGCCAAGCAGATCTCAGAGAAATGAGGTCATTTCCTACTAACATGGCTCTCCTTATCTCTGGACTTCTAGTTAAATGAGTTGGTGAGTTGGTTATCAGTTAAATCAGTTTGAACCATACTTTCATATACTTACAGTTGAATCTATGGCTTTATTTATCTATATCTATATTTGTATCTATAAAATTATATAATTCTGGAAAATAAAAAATAATATTTAAAAACACCTTGAATTTTTATTGTGAAATTTTAATTCATAGTAACATGTTTCATTTGTGTGTGTGTGTGTTTGATCACTAGATTGGAGACTCATTAAAACTATTTTAATAGTTCAATGAATATAGCAAACATTTTCAGCAACTAGTTCAAATTCTTCCGTTCTTTAAAGGTCACTGATTAAAATATGAGAAGGAGTTGTTTTGCCTGAGGGAATGAAGGTAGGGCTTTAGTACTGAAATCAACATAATCTGTAGACATAAAAAAGATCCATAGATCCACAATTGAGTAAATTTACATCTGGTCCCTTCTATTGACATTGCAATGTCTGAAATATGGTCACAAGTCTACAATTCTAAATTTTATTTAGTTTTCTGTCCTATATTTCAGATGCTACAAAGTAAAATATTGATTAAATGCATCTGTTTTTTGACTATTAATCATTTTATTACGCACTTATATCCCACCATTATTAAGAAAGAGGATAGGGGTTTCGCTGGTGGTGCAGTGGTTGAGAGTCTGCCTGCCGGGGACACGGGTTCGTGGCCCAGTCCAGGAAGATCCCACATGCCGTGGAGCAGCTGGGCCCGTGAGCCATGGCCGCTGAATCTGCACATCCAGAGCCTGTGCTCCACAACAGTGAGAGGCCCGTGTACCACAAAAAAAAAAAAAAGAAAAAAAAAAAAGAGAGAGAGAGAAAGAAAGAGGATATTCCCAAGTTATTTGAAGATCTTTATGAATCCCTGACCAATCATACTTTTCCGTTATTTCTTCAGACAGAATCATTGTCTTGAAATTTGGTTTATCATTCCCAAATATTTCTTCACAATTTAATCTATGTATGTATATTTAAATAATAAATGGTTTTGTTTGGTGTCATTTTTTTAAATTTTATTAAAAATAACATGAAACCAAACAGACGTGTCCTTTATTAACTTAAATTCTTGTTCATATTTCCTTGCATTCTTTTGCATTTTCTTTTTGATAAATGTCTCAAGATACATAAAAACATTGACATTTTGTATCTTAAAAAAACAAAACAAAACAAAACAAAAAACTACTGTTTTACAATGTCTGCCACAATGAATTGTGATGAATTTTGACATTATGATGTGTTAACATACTAGCATCAGCAAGTGAGACAGCACTTTGATTCCAGCATGTGACAATAATCTAGCAAAATAATGTCTAAAGATAAACTATGGTCTGCTGACAAAGGATAGTATAAATTCCATTATTATATCTCCCTAAAGTTGGATGAAAAGTTCTAAAGGAAAAGAAGGGTTTTTGACCATGCTGGGTAATAAAATTAGAGCTAGAAATGTGGAGTAGAGAAAATTAAAATTTGTGAATTTTCCCATGTGCTAAACACTATATTTGGGACCATATGCACATTATTTCAACAAGACTGAAAAATAAGCACCACTCTTCTTAAATTAAGGATGATGAAACTGATCATCACTGATGACCCCAAGTTGCTCAAGAACACATGGCCAAAAAAAGACAGGCTCCAAAATGGAACATAAACTTACATGTAAAATGCAAATCTATACAACACCTAGGAGATAACACAGGAAAAACCCAAGGCAATCTTGGGTTTGGTGATGACATTTTAGATACAATATCAGAAGCATGATTTATAAAAATAAATACAGTTGGACTTCATTAAAACTAAAAACTTCTGCTCTGAAAAAAAATCCATCAGGAGTATGAAAAGACAAAGCACTGATTGAGAGACATTGCAAAAAATATCTGATAAATGACTTATTTCCAAAATAAACAAAAAACTCTTAAAACTCAATGAACAACTCCATTTAAAAATGGGATTTTTGATACTTCATCAAAATATTGAGCAGATAATTAATCAAAGAAGATATACAAATGATAGATACACATACAAAAAGATGCTCAGCACCCTGTGTCATTGGAATTCCAAATAAAATGACAATGAAATATCCCTACACACCTACTAGAATGCCAACTTAAAAACATTGATTTCACCTAATGTTGATAGGGACTGGAGTCAATAGGAACTCTCATTCATTGCTGGTGGGAATGCAAAATCTTACACTTGCTTTGATATATAATCTGGCAGGTTTTAGAAAGCTAAACATACATAAGCTTATCACAAGATACAGCAAACTCATTCCTAGGTATTTATTCAAATAAGTTGAAAATCTATGTACACACACACACACACAGAGAGAGAGAAACCTGCACATAGATCTTTACATTAGCCTATTCATAATTGCCAAAAATTGGAATCAACTAAGTTGTCCTTCAATAAGTTGATGGTTAAAAAAAAAGTGTTATTCAGCAATAAAAATAAATGAGCTATCAAGCTATAAAGACATAGAGGAAACTTAAATGCATATTACTAAGTGAAAGAAGCCAGTTTGAAAAATAATACATAATATATGATACCATTTATATGATATCCTGGAAAAGGCAAAACTAAAAAGACAGTAACAAGGTCAGTTTTGCCAGGGGTGTAAGGGAGGAGAAGATGAATAGGTGGAGTATAGAGCACTTTTTAGGGCTTATATGGGAACTCTATTTTTTACAAATTTCTTTTCTGTAATCCCACAACTGCTTTTTATATAAAGTCTATATTAAAATGTATTCAGAAAAAATGTCAGGGCTAGAATTGAACTCAGATCAACACATGTTCATTGAAAATACAAAAGCCCAAGCTGTATGTTAACAAAGAAGAAACAATAAATCCAGTAAGGATACATTAAAACAAGAAAGAGTGAAGCCAAGTAGAGATAGATGAAAATTAATAGAAAGAATGTGAAATTCTCAGAACAAGTGAGCAGAAATATAAATACTGAGGAAAGCAATTTCAACTTCATTAAGTTAAGAAGGGCTCGACAAGGAAAAAATTCTCTTTTTCAAAAGAGTTGTTTCTCTAAAAGAAAATAACTGGGAACAAGCTCATACTTTAAATGAAATGAATAACAATAAGTGTCTGTGACTAAAAGTTGGTGCTAGAGGATCCACTTATTGAAAACCATAAACCAAATGTCCGATAGAGTTTTCAAATATAAGCAAGTGTGTAGCAATCAAGGGAACAATACTTAGTAGTTATCCAAAATATACATATTTCAAACCTGAATTTCTTTTAAAGGCTAGGTATATGTGCATTTCTTCATTATAACAAGTAATCAGATAATAAAGTCACTAGTTTATTTATTCACAAGGATTCATTGGTTGTTTGCCTTCACATGCACCACCAAATATGAGACAAGAGATGGCTGAAGGTTTTCTAATGAACGATTGCTGAATGCATCTAAATTGTTTTGTTTCTATTTTGCATTTTTCTCAAATTTTATAATTTCCAGGGCTTCGTATGAAACAAGTCACCATTTCAAAAGCAAATCTTAAAGTACAAGCAACAAATAAAACCCATTCTAAGACAATAACACTTTTTATCTAGACTTTTATTAGAGTTCCATATGAAATGAAGTGATCTAACACTCAAAGATTTTTCCTACTTTTTTAAATAATAGAAATTATGTTTAAATATATTCTGACACAGCTCTGTAATAAAATTCAAGAGATTTTACATGTGGGTATGTTAAATTATAAAATTCTGGGCTGCTATGTTTATGAGAAATGTTTTAATACACGGAAGGTGTTATTAATTTGAATTACATCTCCCTAAAAGACCTTGAAATTCTAACCCTCAGAACCTCAAAACGTGGCCTCCTTTGGAAATGGGGTCTCTACAGAAGTCATCAAGTTAATGTAACCTAATTAGTGGATTAGCCTTAATCCAATGTCACTGATGTCCTTATAAGAAGGGGGACTTTGGAGAGAGAGCTGGACAAGTACACAGGAAGAGTGCCAGGAGGAGATGAAGGCAGAGACTGGGGTGGTACAGCAGAAGCTAGGGAACACAAATCATCGCCTAGGAAACTAATATGGAGGGTACACAGGGAGTTTTTCAGGTGGGAAAAAACAGGAACTTGATTCATTCTCAAAAAAATATCATGGAGCCAGATAAAACTCGCTTTCTACCCTCCTTTCAACCCAGCTTCAGTGACGTAAAAGAGTTCATTTATTCATTCAATAGTGGTTCTCGAATATCTTTTTTAGTTTATCATTATCTTCAAATATGATGTAACATGAAATGTAACAGCCTTACAACAAGAAACTGATTTTTCCCTTCCCTTCCTTTGCGCTATTGTTGCCAAAAAGTAATTTTACTTAGTAAATTCTAAAGCCTATGTGTAATGTTATAATTGGTTATAGGATGTATTCATCTTTCCAGACTGTATGCTTATTCCTTGAGTTATTCTTTTTTGATGGAATTGGAATTATGTGAGGTTCCAGCTCTTCCACTGAGAGAGGGATAACTATTTCATCTTGCACAAATTTGTTAGAACTACAGTGGTGGCTGTCCTCATTGGTAGCTGTGGGATAGGCAGTGGCAATATATGTAGTATTGTATATTCAAAGCAAGACTAGTTGACAGTGATCTAAAATCATGGATTTGGAGTCACACAGATATTAGTTTGATATTTAGATTCACTACTTTCTAACACTGTGATTTTGCTTAAATTACTGAAAATTTCTAAGTCATTGCTCTCATATATAAAATGGGCATATCTAAGCCTCACTAAAAGATCTTTTTCTAGCACAAAATAATATAAACTAGAAGTGCCTGATGCATATAGTTTAATTAATTGTTTGTGTGAATGTAATATTAAATCTGTCCAAAAGATAATTTGATAAAATCTGTCCAAATCTTGAATGTTGAAACACTTTGATTCCTCAATTTCACTTCTAGTATGTTATTGTACAAATCTACAGCTATATGCCTGTAATGAGGCACATATAAATGATCCCTCCAAATAATAGTTTATAACTGCAAAACAGTTACATTCTCTAAGTGGTCATTATGTTATACCCATAAAATAAAATATGGTGTAGCTATCCAAAAAAGAGGTGAAGGATTCACATACTAACATATATATTTTTCAAAATTCTAGGTTTTGTAAAGGAAAAATCTTTCATCTCCTAATTGTGAATACCATAGTTTAGTGTTGCTTGGATTAAAATTCTGTTATTGTTTTATATTTATATTGGCACTTATTTTACTTGTATTTTAACATTTTGTGCTCCTATGCATAAGCTAAGCAAAGAAAAAAAACCGCAAACTCTCTAGTAATACACCATAATTTTGTAGTTTCCATTCAACATGTTAAATACATGTAGATCACATAATTTTTTTAAAAATTATACTCATTAAGTTTCAAACTTTTTTTCAGTTATTTCCATTAAAAAATTTAAAACATGTCCTTAAAGAAACACAAAATGTCCCAATGCATAGCACTTCAAAATTTAAGACATCGAGGACAAATTTTCATAAATTATAAGCTGAGAAAAAATTCTTATGGTCAACTGGGGGCAAACCGTGTTTTCTGCAAGCCCACACTGTAGTGTCCATAAGAAAAGCAGGCCCAGGAATCAACACAAATGCCAATTACATAGGCAACAACGGAGCCAGATGCTGTTGGCAAAATGTGCTCCAGACTGTGGCATCTGGGTCCAATAATTGCCATACTGAGCCCCATCTGTAGCTAAAGCTGTTGACGGCTTGGGGTGAAGAAAAATCAGAAATAAAGACGGTAGTTAAACTCTAAACCATGCCAGGAATAGCAGAAGGTATGTTGCAGTCAGCATTCAAATTACATCCCTAGCCCAATTTGCTTTTTAATATCTTGAAACTATGTAAACACTAAACTATGTTAACTCCAGTTGTTTAGAGATGAGCATATAGGTAGTTCAGTAATTTAGGACACACAGATTACTTAAGAGATTTGATGTTCCAGCAAATTTTTCATGTCTTAATATTTTCTTCTCAAGGAATATAAGTATATAGTCAATGAAATTCAATTCTTTTTGATCTATTAAAATATATGCTATTTTAAACATTTATCATGATGTATAATATGAATTCCTTTGAATAGTGTGAAAGTTAAGAATCTTTGCAATTTTTGATGTTTGTTAGACTGACTCTTCACTAAATATAATAAGATAGTCATTGTATAATTTACTGAGACTCCTGAAATTTTTGCTCAGTGGAAATTTGTAGGAAAGCTTCAGAGGGCCTTAAACTTAACTAATAAATTCTTCCTTAATTACAAAATAATAAAGTAATCTCTTTTAAGTGTTCTTTATTTGCTGTATACATATGTGTGTGTGTGTGTGTGTGTGTATATATATATATATATATATATATATATATATATATATATGAGGATAGGTTGATATCTATATGATTCTAAGGATTCATCATTTATAAGATGTTACACTACTCTTATTCATACATATATTTTGAAAGCAAGACAGATGTTGGCAATAATAAGAAAGTGTGATTTAGACTTTACTATATATCAAGAAATGAACTAAATACTTCATGTACAGATTTTATTTAATTATCATCATAAGCCTATGTGACATAACTATTATTATTTCCACTTTTTGGATAAGGAAATTAGAAGCTTAGTAAACTTCCTTAACCCAATTCATACTCATCGTTAGCAATAGAACCAAACTTTGTATCCTATATGCAGACAGTCTGACTCTAGAACTTTCTCTCTCTCTCCCTCTCTCTCTCATTCTCTCTGTAATATAAAATATAATTTAGTAGAATCAGTTCAGTATGGTGGAGAAGGACTTCTGAAAATCTAATCTTACACAAAAGGAAAAAGAACCCTGAAAAAACATAGTAGAGGTCAACTTTTTCAGAATTCTGGAAATAAACTGAAGGCTTGCAAAAATCTGAAGAGTATTTATTGAAGAAAAATGGCTAAATCTCACAAGCACAGTCAGCTTTGTAGTGGTGTAACTCGCACTAGTCCCATTTCTCTCTCCCAGCTCTGGAAAATATTCAAAAACAAACAGCATTGCACTTATGGTATATGTTAAACAAGCTACATAATAGCCATTAAGGGGGCAGGAGTAGTGGAGTTTTGAAGCTCACTTAAAAGGTTCACCCCAGGTAATGTCACCATTTCATTGATCTGACAACTCTCTGAATGTGTCATTCTCGGGAATAGACTTTATTTGACCTGAATCAAAGCTCATTCTGTTTAAAAAAATTCCTACATAATGGACATTTGTTAAAAACAATCAGTGGTGACTGATTAACATTGTAGCTGCTAGAGGTGATGATTCCAGTTGAGGCTAACAAGAAACTAAATAATATATTTAAAGGTAAAAGTGGGTAATGAGATTTCATAGAGGTCCTTGAAAAGCCAGATATATTCCTGGGAAACAAAACACAATACAACATGAAAGTTTGTGCACTTGCCTAAGAAAGACATTAAAAGACATTAATCTCCTATCTCCGACTAACCTGGAGGTTCAGTGCAAACAAGAAGTGAGGAATATGACAGAGCTGTAAACTGTCTGCTTGAATGTTGAACACATTCCTCACTAGACATACAGAGTCTCTCAGTAAAGCCTGGGGACTTACTAGTTCAAGGAAATTTTTAAAATCTGTTAAATCATTAGCTAACCACTAGGTTAGCTGAGCAGAGACTTCAATAGTTACATATGACAAAAAAAAATAATTTATACAACTATTCCAGGAAAATCACTAAATAAACAATAGCAAGAAACAACTACAAAAAAAATGAAACAGAAAACCAGTAACAACTGGGAAGAATCAGGTTCTGATTTCCAGATTTGCCACATTATATTATTTAAAAGGCTAAGTGTTCATTTTAAAAATTATGAGTTGTACAAACAGAGGAAATTATGTTCCAAACACAGGAATTAGAACAATCAATAGAAATTATCCTGGAGGAAGCCTGGATATTGGACTTGAAAAATATATTAAATCAGCTATAATAAATTTGTTCAAAGAAAAAATAGAAACCATACATAAACCATTACTAAAACTATGCGACTGATGTCTTGCCAAATTGAGAATGTCAATAAAGAGATATGAATTACAAAAAAAGAAATGAATAGAAATTCTGGAATTGAAAAGTACAAAACACGAAATTAAAAAATCACTAGAGAGGCATAACATCAGATTTAAGGTAGCAGAAGAAGGAAGCAGTGAATTTGAAAATTAATCAATTAACATTATTGATCCTAAAGATATGAAAAAAAAAGAAAAATGAACATAGTCAGATACATGTAGGATACCATCAAGTACATTAACATATACATGTGAGAGTTCCAGAATCAGATAAAAGACAGAAAAAGGTAAAATATTTGAAGAAATAAATGTCAAACTTTCCAAACTTGATGAAAAATATTAATCTGCATGTCTGTGAAACTCAACAATCTCCAAGTAGAATAGACTTAAAGAGATAAAAGTCTAAACATATGATAGTCAACATGTGAAAAGACAAAGAGAGAATTCTGGTAGCATCAAGAGAAAAGTGATTCATGTACAGGGGATCCTCAGTCAGATTAACAACCAATTTATCAAAAACCATGTAGCTCAGGCATATTTCAAGTGCTGAAAGAAAAAAAAACAGTCAGCCAAGAATTCTACATCCCTGAAAGCTATCATTTAAATTAAAAGAGAAATTAAGATATTCCCTGATTTAAAAATAACTGTGAGGGCTTCCCTGGTGGGGCAGTGGATGAGAGTCCGCCTGCCGATGCAGGGGACATGGGTTCACGCCCCAGTCTAGGAGGATCCCACATGCCGTGTAGTGGCTGGGCCTGTGAGCCATGGCCGCTGAGTCTGCACGCCCGGAGCCTGTGCTCCACAACGGGAGAGGCCACAACAGTGAGAGGCCCACGAACAGCAAAAAAAAAAAAAAAAAAAAAAAAAAAAAACTGTGAGAGGGACTTCCCTGGTGGCCCAGTGAGTAAGACTCTACACTCAGAATGCAGGGGGCCTGGGTTCCATCCCTGGTCGGGGAACTAGATACTGCATGCATGCCACAACTAAGAAGTGTGCATACCACAACTAAAGATCCCGCACGCTGCAACTAAGAACTGAGCCAGCCAAAATAAATAAATAATACATAAATAAATATTAAACAATAAAAATAAAGGCTGTGCCATCCTGTGGAGCCACTGGTGTCGCAGTCCCTCACAGCATCGGAGGGATCCAAGGGGCTACTGCTGCTCTTTCCAGGACTACATAGTCTATTTAAAAAAAAAAAAAAAACTGAGAGAATTCATCACTAACATACTGCCCTATATGAAATAGTAAAGGGAGTTCTTTAAGCTAAAAGGAAAAGACACTAAACAGTAACTTGAATCCACACACACAAAGAGCACCAGTTATAGTGAATATATAGGTAAATACAAAAGACAGCATAAATGTATTTTTTGCTTATTACTCTTGTCTTCTCCTATCTCATTTAAAAGACAGTGAATACAGAAATAATTACAAAATTGCATTGATGGATTTATAATTTATAACAGCCTAAGGTAGGTGGGAGGAAATGGAGCAACAGTGGAGCCAAGTTTTTGTATACTATTGAGATTAAGTTGGTGTCAATATTATGTTGACTGTTTTAAGTTAAGAAGTTAACTATAATTGATAAGATAACCACTAAGAAAATAAGTAAAAAACACATACTAAAAGTAAAAATGAAATTAAAGTGTAACACCAGAAAATATCTAGCACAAAAGAAGGCAATGGTGCAGAAGCAGAGGAACAAAAAGCCCCCCAAAATAGGAAAATAGCATATTTTTACCCTATTTTATCAATATTCACATTAAATGAAAATTGAGTTTATAATGCTACTATAAGGTAGAGATTGGCAGAGTGAATTTTAGAAAGTAGTCTAATTGTATGCTAACTACAAGAGAAAGGCTTTATATTCAAAGTCACAAATAGATTAAGGATAGGAAAATGAACTCTATGCAATCTATAATCAAAAGACAGCTGAGTCAACTATAATAATATCAGGAAAAATAGACTTTAAGATAAAAACATGTTATTCGAGACAAGAACATTTTATAATTAAAAATATTTATATCTATCAGGAAGATCTAACAATTACTATCGTGTACACACCTGAAAGCATAGTCCCAGTGAAATGAAGCAAAGAGTAACAGATTGAAAGGATAAATAAACAATTCAATAATAGTAATTGTAAACTTCAATATCCGATTTCTCTAATGAATAGAACAAACTGGCAGGAGACGACAAGGATATAGAGGACTCGATCAACATTATAAACCAACCAGGACTAAAAGACAGACTATGTAATATCTACCCAACCACAGCAGAATACATGTTCTTCACAAGTAGGTATAGAACATTCTCCATTATAGACCATGTGTGTTAGGTCATAAAACAAGCTTCAGGAAAACTCTTATAAAGTATGTTTTCTGACCACAATAAAATAAAAGTAGAAGTTAAAATCAGAAGGAAATCTGAGGAATTCACAAACATGTGGAAATTAAATGTCATACTCCTACATAACCAGCGAGCTGAAGATGAAATCACATGGGAAATTAGAAAATATTCTGAGATGAATAAAAATAAACACACAAAACACCAAAAACTTATAAGGTGCAGCTAAAGCAGTGCTTAGAGCAAAATTTGTATTTGTAAATACTGGTATTTGAAAAGTACAGAGTTTTAAATCAATAATGAAACCATCTACCTGGAAAAAATAAAGCTAATCCCAGAGCCAGAAGAAGGAAATGATGAGATTAATTAAATAGAGAATAAAAATAAATATATAAAATCAATGAAATTCAAAGTTTGTTCTGTCAAATGACATTGAACTAGATTGACCAGGAGAAAAATAGAGAAGATTCAAATGACTAGAATAAGAAATTAAAAGACATTAGCAAGGACTGACAAGGATGTGGAGAAATTTACACCCCCACACATTGCTGGTGGGATTGTAAAATAGTGCATTCACTTAAACAAGTGTTTGGAATTTTCCTCGAAAAGTTGAACATAAAGTTATCACATAATCCAACAATTCCAATGCTAGTTATACACTCAAAGAATTGGAAATATATGTGCATACACATACTTGGGCATAGTAGTCAAAAAGTAGACAACCTAAATGTCTATCAAATGAAGAATAGATAAACAAATGTATTATAACCTTATGATGTAATATTATTGACTACAAAAAGGAAAGAAGTACTGTGACGTAAACCTTGAAAACATTATGCTAAGTGTGATGAATCAGTCACAAAAGACCACATACTGCATGATTCAATTTGTATGAAATGTTCAGAACAGGCAAATCCATAGAGACAGAAAACAGATTAGTCATTTTCATGGCCTAGGGGGGAGGGAGAAAATGGGGAGGTACTGCTAATAGGTATGAGTTTCTTTTGGGGTGATGAAAATATTCTAAAATAAGATTGTGGTAATGCTTTTACTTTTCTGTGAATATACTAAAAACCCCTGAATTGTACACATTAAAAGGGTGAATTACATACCTCAATAAATTATACAAAAGGTAACCTGGTAATTCCTAAATACTGAGTCATCATATTTATATATAACACATATACTAATTATGGTCACCTTATTGATAGTGTATTTATTGAATGTTTTCTTCCCCATACAAGCTAGTAAAGCCAATGTTAATCTAACATGAACATTTGTATTAATACATTTCTATGTTTAAAATCACAAAGAAGAAGCACAGTGAGAAAGCTTATTGCAGCTGGACTTCTATTTTTATACCAAGAAAAAAATGCAACCCTACATCTTGGAAATATAATTAGTAATCTTTGAAAAATCTGAAGCATGATAAAGTGACTAAGAGTGTTTGTGTTAATTTAAGAGGCAAACTCTTCTGACACGTTTATAAATTTAAGTCATTAAGAGTTCACAACTAGTGGTGTCAGAGTTTCTAGAAAGACTGATTATGTCTCATGAATATTAAAATAAAGTGTATTTTAATTAAGCCTTCTAGACTTTGTTGTTTGTTTTGTTTTAGATCTTTAAGGCCTCTTAATCAAACGGCTGTGTTTTAATCTCAATAACAGTACCATCATGCTGGATAATAAATTAATACTTTTGTCTTCTCATTCTGTTTGATTGACGTTATGAGAATCACATATTTTATACAAATAAGTGATATATTTCACATGCACACAGACATATTTCCAGCCTCTCCTCCACATATCAGTAAGAGTATATTTCGGGAAAGAGAAAGCAACTAAATCCAGAATTCCCAGGAGCTGGCCAGGAACTAGAAGCTAGGTTAACAGCTACATGTTGCTGTTCTCGTGTTGAACATTTCAATAGACAATTTCAAAGAACATCAAAATGAGAGAAGGCTACTCTGTGACCCTGATGAATCATAACAAAATCATAACAAGAATAACAAAAATAAGCCTAGGGCTTCCCTGGTGGCACAGTGGTTGAGAGTCCACCTGCCGATGCAGGGGACGGGGGTTCGTGCCCCGGTCCAGGAAGATCACACATGCCGCAGAAGGGCCATGGCTGCTGAGCCTGCGCGCCCGGAGCCTGTGCTGCTCAACGGGAGAGGTCACAACAGTGAGAGGCCCATGTACCGCAAAATAAATAAATAAATAAATAAATAAATAAGCCTACCCCACAAACATATCTGAATACAAACAAAACATGAACATTATCTAAACCACAAGAATGGCAAACCTTCCCCTAAAATGGCTATTATGAAGGATCGCTACCTCTGTAAACAAGTTGGTTTTCCCCTCTGTCTAGTTTTCCATCCTTCTACATGAGATTCATTATAAACCCAATTACAGAATGCTTCACACCTCCTGACAATATCCCATCCAGGCCAAAACCCCTCTTTCTTAAGCCATCCCCAAATTATGTGTCACATACACATACACAAATGCATAAACTAATTATCTTCAGGAACTTAAGAGAGAGCTGAATGTTTAAAAGGATATCTCAGAGTCTGAAAAATATCCTGGAAAATTCATATTATATATTGTAGGTTATAATTAATAGAGCTATTTAAGAAAAATAAAATAAATGGATAATTATGAAAAGTTTTTTTTTCCATAGCCTAACAAAAGTTGATTCTTTCTCCCACTACATAGATGAATAGGCAGTAAATATTAATTTGTGATAATGTATCAGTTTTAATAATTTATAATATCACAAAAATAACTCTGGATTTTTACATTTTTGTATATTTTAAACTAATGTCAACTATTGTCATTGGGAGTTTTCCTATATTACGGAAGTTATTCATTATTTTTCTTACGGCCATTGAAATACCAGCTATTTCAGAATTCCCTTATAATGATATAAAGTGCCTACTGTTGATTAGTCTAAGTCTTACTTCCCATTTCAGTCACTAAACATGAAGAACATTTGTAAAAACTCTTACATGCTTGAGATGATTCAGAATTCTCAATTTTAATCACAAGACAAAAGACAGTTTGTGAGTTATTTTAGAGGACATCCTGAAACCACTTTGATTTATCCCTGGAAAAATAATTATATAACTATATTTGTATTCAATTATTCTGCTTGTTGATAAGAAAATCTTTCTAGTTACAGTACGCCTGATTTTGTATCTACTTAAGGGACCTAGTGCACACACCAAAGAAGTCAAAAGCTAAAAACTATTTACAACTATATATTTGGTTATTAAAGTTTTGGAATAATAGCAGTGGCTACTCAGAATTTCTATTTAGTTTCTTCAAATTTCTCATCTAAAAATCAATTAATAATACAATTGTAGTATGAAAAATGTGGGCAGTAAATGTAAAATTTACCAATACTTTGACTAAAATAATCCAAACTCATGATTAATGTATAGGAAATAAGTTGAATTTAATTTAATAGACCCACTAAGGACACATATTGTGGCACTGATTTTGCATGGAATGACCCGAAACAATGCTGAAATGGCAAAAGCGTGTTTTGAAGAAGTAAGGGCATTCGTAAGATGAGCCACATCTGGCCATTGCATTTCCAAGTTAAAATTCGTTTTAAATGAACGTGACACTATCTTTTAAGGAAATGGCTCTTCATCTTAGTACCATTATTTTAATTAATTGATGTATAGTGAAAACAATGTCTGGATATATCCCAAGACATCGTGAATTCCAAGTAATTTTGTAAAGAAACAATGAATATATTACTCACCGATAGCCATTTTCAAGGTCAGTACAGGTGGAATTGTTCTTACAGGGCTTCTTTTTGCAGTCATTGAATTCTTGTTCACAAAAATATCCTTCCCAACCAGAAAAACACACACATTGGTAGTTCTAAGGGAATATGAAAATTATACAACCTTTAGGTCATTTCTTATTACTCTTGGTTATTTTTATCTCTGTCAATTTATGATTTTTTTCAATTTTTATAGAATGTCAATACTTGTCAAAAATTACTTTACCACAGTTTAAAAACTATGTGAATTGTATTCTTTAGTATCTAATTCAATAAAAATTAATATTTATGTGTCAAGCTCACAATACAGAGCTATTGGTCTTGTTAAATGTTAATATAAAAGTAGTGTATTAGTAATATGAAGACTAGTGATTGTGTAAAACTAAATAACTAAGTGTGGTACTTGGCAACTAGCTCATGAATTAAAAAAAATAACTACAACAAAATAAACCTTCTGATAGCTTTGTGATATTACTTACAAATAATTAACTTATGTAAGTGTAGTATTGTTCATTTATTGAAATTGTAAAACTTTGCATATTATTTTTCTGAAGAATAGAATTGGTTTATAATAATACTCAAAATACTGGAAGCAAAAGTGCTTTTCCTGATTGGGCAAATAGAAAAACATCCCAAAAGACACCTCAAATTATGGTGAGACAGTAATTTATACATTAAAAACAATTTTGAAGACTAGAGCTCTATTCAAAAAGTTAGAATTTGGGCTCTAAGGTTTAGCAATTCTAGGTTTAGAAATACGAAAATTTCTAACATCAATGTTAGGTGTTATCTTGATCTTCTCTGTTCAGTACCAGTAGCCACTGGCCACCTGTGGTTATAGAGCATTGAAATGTGCCTGGTCCCAAATGAGGCTGTAAGTATAAAATACACACTGGATTTGGAAAATTTAATATTAAAAAATAATATAAAGTATCTCAGTAATAATTTTATTACATGTTGTAATGGTAATAATTTGGATATAAAGAGTTAAACACATGATTGTATTATTAAAATTAATTTCATCTGTTTCTTTGAACTTTTTTTAATGTGGCTGCAAGAAAATTTACTGAACACACATAGATTTTGTTTCATTTCTATTGGACAGAGCGATGTCATGTGATGCCAGCCCAAGTTTTCACTTGGGAATGGAGTTGAGTCTACATAGTTCTGTGAACACACAAGAGCAGGATCTCTCTGAGATGGGAAAATATGTTCTGGTGTAATACATTCCAGTACCTTGAGAAGGCCTGGCACCAGTGGACGCTTAATACCTGTTGAATGAAAAATGGAAACAGTGATAGGAAAAATAATGTAAAATATGAAGTTAGTACACAAAACAGACTTCACAAAGATTCTATACCTTTACTATAGGTAGAAAGAAAGTTTGTAAAGTTCAAACATTCCAGTCAAAAA
Source organism: Mesoplodon densirostris (assembly GCF_025265405.1). Classification (NCBI taxonomy): domain Eukaryota; kingdom Metazoa; phylum Chordata; class Mammalia; order Artiodactyla; family Ziphiidae; genus Mesoplodon; species Mesoplodon densirostris. Next base: position 74,628,078 of record NC_082672.1, read on the forward strand.
CTTTTTTCACCAGAGAAGCACATACATTCATGCTCGATGTAGATGCATTTAGGTTACAATAATCCAAATGTATGAGTAGCTCTACTGAGGTCCCAGCTTTAGTTTTCAGCTGCTTGTGAAAAGCAGAGGGATGAGAGTGGCCATACCAAGACCAGATTTTACTCCTGAACATGTGTTCATTCTCCACTCAGAGTTCTCACTCTCAGTACTTATGGTCTGCTGGATTTCAGCAGCAATTTTTTCCTGTGTTCTGCCTCTATCATTGTTAACTTCCTCAATGAGTTTGGCAGTATTCAGAAAGTTTTCATTGATTGCATTTAGTTTATTTATTTTTCCTTCTCTTTTGTGTAAGCATTACAAAGAGGACTTACATGAAAATTGAAAGTAATGTTCATATTTTGTTTAATGCATATGCTATTTGAAATGGAAGCAATTCTATAACAGGCAAGCCTAAGCATCTGCTGTAGTGAATGGGGGACCATGACCCAACCTAGTGATAGGCAGGAGGGCCGATCAGGATGCATGATGGATGTCCCTAACCCATGGACTATGTGAAGTCCCCTTTAGTTATTTCTGATAATTCACCTTCAAAAGGGTGTCAATTGTTTCTGTTAAGACAAATGCATGAGTATACTGTTGGCTTTTATTTTGACGTATCAGTAGTAATATGAAACAAATTCAGAGATGAGCCAAAAAGCCAAACAAATGTCTTTGCCATTAAAGCCATATATTTCTTATTGGTATTCTTGATGATTTAATAATGAGTAGAAAATTGCCATGCCTTTTTTTTTTTTTTTTTTTTTTTTTGCGGTATGCAGGCCTCTCACTGTTGTGGCCTCCCCCATTGCGGAGCACAGGCTCCGGACACGCAGGCTCCGGACGCGCAGGCTCAGCGGCCATGGCTCACGGGCCCAGCCACTCCGCGGCATATGGGATCCTCCCAGACCGGGGCACGAACCCGTATCCCCTGCATCGGCAGGCGGACTCTCAACCACTTGCACCACCAGGGAGGCCCTGCCATGCCTTTAATGAACTAATTATCACTAAAATGTCAGGTACCAAAATAGTGATCTCCAGATATGGTGGAATCTGTATGAAACAGAAACAAAGTGATCAAGTAAATAGACATTTTTCTAATATTAAACATGAAAAAAATATAAATGTTGCAGAGAGCAGAATATTAAGTAGAATTAACCCAGAGTTCAAGTATTTCTATTCATCTGTTTCTTACTTGATTCAGAAGCATTATTCTGAACTTATACATTCTTAGTGCAAAGCACTTTCCCAATCAACACTATAAAGTTAATTAATTCCAGTAACTTAAAATAATAAAGCTCACACACTACTTTTAAGCCATATTACTTCGGCATTTAATAATCACATAATAATATTTTGAGTTACTTTTCCTGAGGAGGAACATGTATTTAAATATGTTTACTAAAACGAGTAAAAGTTTGCAAAATTTGTGAGGTTGGTGTCACATTGTTTTTACCTCTTAATGCAAAGTAGATATTTGTCTTCCTGCCAAATTCAGATAAAACAGTTTTCATAGTTTGAAAATACATAGTGAGTAGGAGATAGGAAAGACAGAAGATGATAAAAGATGACACAAATCCAGCTCAGTGAACTACACAGCCAGTGAGACAAAAGACAAAGTGGTCAAGTTTGGTAGGTATAATAACTACATATATTACACACTCTATATAATATTCTGCATGTAACTATGTAGTAGTAGTTTAGTTTTTCAGGTCATGAGCTAGATATTTTAAATCCTTGTGATCAGTGACAAATATACAAAGGTAAGAAGGTTAGCCTAATTCTGAATATAAATTTTGAAGTCTGAGAGATGACATTTGAACACCAGCTTTGTGGCTTATTAAATATCCAGACATGTATGGTGTATTGAATTTCTATTGCTGTGTAGCAAATTACCACAAATTTAGCAGCTTTAAACATAAATTTGCTATCTCACACTTTCTGTGGTTCAGTGTCCAGACACAGGCGAGTCAAGTCCTTTGTTTAAAGTCTCGCTGGGCTAAAACAAGGTATTGACTGGGGTTATGACCTCATCTGAGGCTTGGGGCCCTTTTCTAAACAGTGGTTGTCAGTAAAATGTATTGCATTGTGTGGCCCTAGGACTTGGGTCTGGTCACTTGCTAGTTGCCAGGCATGGACGGCTCTCAGATCCAGATAGTGTCACATCCTTGGCACATGGCCTTGTCTTCTCAAAGAACAGTGGGGTGGCTTGTTCCTCCAAGGCCAACAGGGGAGGACCTGCTTCTGTGTCTTGTCTCCTTTAAGGACCCATCTAATTAGGTCAGGCACACTCAAGATAATCTTATATTTGATAAATCAAAGTCAGCTGATTAGGGACCTTAGTTACATCTGTAAAATCTCTTTTTTCCATATAAAGTAACATAAATGGTAGTACTATACCACTATTTTCACAGGTCTTACTTATGCTCAAGGAGAGTAGGTTTTACAGGACATGTGCATTAGGAGGTGGAGATCTTGGAGCCATTTTATAATTCTGCCTAACACATCTGCTAACCTACTTAATTTATCTAAGTAAACTATTTAAGTTATCTAAGCCTCAGGTGACTTTACACATAAAGTACCAATAATGTTTACTTCATAAGCTTAATTTGAGCATTGCATGCAGTAATGATTTGGCTTGGCCTAGTAATGACATGATTGGCCTAGTGACCAATAATCACCACTAATCAATAACAACCATTCCTTCCAGGCTTGCCAGACTAGATCTGACAAGGTCAAAGTACAGCACACAACAAGTACTGCACTTGAACAGAATTATCCATCTCTATATTATTTCTTTGTATAGTAGGACCCCTACGTATGAATGAGTTCTGTTCTGAGAGTGTGTTTGTTAAGTCCAACAAAGTTAGCCTAGGTACCCAACTAACACAGTCGGCTATATAGTACTGTACTGTAATAAGTTTATAATACTTTTTAAACAAATAATACATAAAAAACAAACACAAAAATAAAGAAAACATTTTTTAATCTTACTGTACAATACCTTGAAAAGTACAGTAGTACATCACAACAGCTGACACTTCTTAGCAATACCAGTTACATCACTGCTGTTTTTACACTTGCTTCTGTACATCCTGGGCTTGAAATAAAGATAGTGTACTACTGTACTCTACACAGTAAAGTATACAATAAAGTACACAAAAGCACAACCACTTGTAGAGGATCCACGCACGTGACAAATTACACCAGACACATGAACTAACTTACGCAACTGGACATGCAAATGCACGTCTGCATCTTTGAAAGTTTGAAACTTGAAGGTTCATATGTAAGGGAATTACTGTGTGAACAATTTTCATTATTTTATTATTTTTATTTTATTATTTAAAATTATTTACTTTTCATTATTACTTTTATGAACAATTTTTCATTACTATTATTTATTATTACTATTTTACATTACTTCTTTGTATGAACCTACTGAAGGATAAATATTATCCGACTAGGAAAACAAAGATGAAAAAGGAGGAGAAAGAGAATCCAGCAATGTAATGATCATAAACTTAGACAATATGGACAAATTTCAGATAATGAATTAGGAACATTGATCAAGAAATAGTGGAAAATCTTACTAAATAAGTAAACATTTCTAAATGTACCAAAAAGGGAGATTGACAGTATGCTTACACAGACTGAAATAAAATAGCTTCCAAATCTTAAATTCTTCTCTTATGTCATATAGGTGCAGAAAACAGAAAAGAGGGGAACTACCCAACTTAAATTTTGAGACTAGTAAAGCCTAGATAACAAAATCTGGCAAGCATATAACAAGAAATGCAAACTCACTCAATCTTATGTGATCAAAAAAAGTAAAATTGAAAAAAATAATTTTAAGTAATTGAATCTAAGAGTGTCTTCAAGATTTGTTCTATTATGAGCAGGTAATTTGTTTTTGTCTTACAGAAATAGAAGTATGCTTCAATAGAAGAAACTCTATTAAAGAAGGAAAAAATGGTTTGATCATCTCAGATTCAGAAAAATCATTATATAATTCAACACACATTCATAAAAATTATCTTATCAAATGAGAACTTTTCAGGAATGTCCTTATATTAATAAAAGCTATTTACCAAACAAACAAGCAAACAACAACAAAAAAATCCTGCCAAACCTCATTTTGCCAAAAACAACTAGAGAAACTGAGTAAAATACATAGAACAATGATTGAATTCTCAAAAGAACAACCAAAACAGATTGCATCTCGTAAATTCTGGGGAGAAGGGAAGCAAACTAAAGTAAGATCACTCTTGCCCTTGCTTTTAATGCCAGGGCATTTGCTTTCTTAAATTCAGGTAAATAGAAGCAGCTGGAGCTTGCAACAATTTCCCTGGAATGAATATATATATATATATATATATATATATATATATATATATATATATATATATATATATATATATATATATATATATATATACAAATATATATACAAATATATGTATTCAACTCTGCTGAGGAGAGAGGTTCATGAAGAGAAGAACAAACAAATGATCCCAAATGTTGATGCGCAATCATTTGGAGACATTTTTTTCCCTAGGGTGAAGCTACCCAATGTAAGCAGAAAGCAGCTAAAGTGAATAGCAAAGATTCAGTAGTCTTGTTTTCCAGGAAAGCTCGAGGTTGGAGTTTAGGGCCTGTGAGATGCAATAGTCCTCCTAAACACTTCTGGCATTCATGGAAACCCCAGTGTCTAGAAGTAAAACAAACCAGCCAAACTCCCAGCCCAGATAATGCTAAAACCCCACTCAACATTTTAGTGGAGGTTATCGATCTGTGCTCTGTTGTCCTGCCAGAGAAATGAAGTGCTCTTTGGAGGAAGTTAACATTAGAGGAATTTTTTCAATATTTGATAAAAAATGTGGTATTCAATAAAACATTAAAGAAATACTGATGACCAAAATTCAAGAGAAAATCAGACAGTAGGAACAGATTATTCAGATATTGTGTTTTTGGATATTTTTAAATGAGTATGATTAATATTTGTGAGAATATAGAAGGCAAAATAGAGAATTTCACTAGAAACCTGCTTTAAAAAAGTCAAAAAAATAATGTGATATGGAAATAATAATAATTGAAGTTTAATCATTTACTACATTATTTTAATAAAATCTTAGTAGAGGATTAGAAGTACATGTCCAGACTGAAGTACATAAAGACAAAAGAATAAAGAAGTCAGAAAAAAAAACAAACTGTCAAATATGGGAAATAATAAAAAGAATTGAAATATTAAAGAGGGAGAAGCGAAATCGGATAACAGCAATATTTAAAAAAAAAAATACTGCCTGAGAATTGTCCAAAGATAACAAAAGACAGTAACCACAGATTTAGAAAGATCTCCAGACCTATGTTGGATTAAGCACAAAGAAAACACTATCTAGGGTAAAACTGCTGATAATGAAAGACATAGAGTAAATCTTAAAAACAGCCAAAGAACAAAGACACTTACTTTCAAAGGGACATCACATCTGACAATTTACTTCTCAACAGTGGAAGCAAGAACCCAGTAGGACAATATGCTAATGGACTGAGAGAAATTATTTGCCAACCTAAAAGTCCACCCCTATGAAACATATCCTTCAACTGGGGAAGAAGAAAAACTCCTTTTAAGAAAAAACAAAGCTTGATTATTTACTGCCTTATGTAAGATTGCAGGGATTTGGTGAGAGACAGCCAGGATTTAAGATCAAGCTCCATGAATTATTAGCTAAATAATAATAAGTCTGCTACTTAATCTCAAGGAACATCAGAAATAATGGTACCTGACTGTTGAGGGTGGAGGATTAAATGAGTCCTTACGATAGGACTTCATATGATATCTGACTCACAGTCAGATACCAGTAACTTAACTAAAGTGTTCTCTTACCCATGACCTTTCCAGGTAATCTAAACTACTCTTGTGCATTGAATTCCTGCTTCTTTGACATTCTTCCATCTGGAATATCTTCACTTACTTCCTGTGACCTCTGCACCGACTTTTGAAATTTCATTCCTCCCTCCAGGTCAAAATAAATGCCACATTCTACCTGAAGCTTTGATCATTTCCTCCAGTATACTTACCTTTCTCACAATTACTGTTTTATTGTTCATGACATGTATACTAGTTACATACATGTTCCATCTTATGCTTGGTGTTTACCATATTTTAAAAAAACTTACTTATTTTATTGTGTATTTTTCTAACTTGTAAAATATAAAGTCAAATCTGTTTTGTCCACCAATTATCACTATCTGGAATACCATCTTATATTTGGCTGAAAGAATGGATGTTAAAGCATAGAGTATATATGATATTAATTGCTAATATATAGTCCAGAAAATATTTTATTTATAATTTCTAGATATTCAGTCATCTCATTTTCTTAACAAGAAAAATTATATTTTAGAATTCCTTTAAATAACCCTTCCTTACAATCAACTAAGACTAGTTCTAAGAATGAGGATTGAAAATCCCAATGAAAGAAGCATTAGACTGATTCCACTATGAAGTGTTTACATATTGAGGTAATTATATTTGATTCAGTCTTAGCCACAAAATTCATCTTACTTTATGAAACTTACTTTTCAATTCCTGAAAATTTAGATACACACTAAAAGAATAAAAATTAAAAAAACATTTATATTGTTGTCTTTTTCTAATTCATTACTCATATGATCCTAGGAAGAAGGACAAAGATTTATTTTTTCACTAATAAAATGAAAAATAATTGAAAATCCATAATGAATTCAGTTCTTGTAAGAATAAAGAGCTCTGCCTATTGACTTATTGTCTGTTTCCTTTCAATATTAAATACTTAGTCTAATCTTTAAAGACTTATAGAATTAACCATAGACATAAAGACTGCCAAATACTGGATAAAGTGATACGCAGGGTTAGACATAAATACAGTAATCTTTATTCTTAAAAACAAACAAGAAAAACTATGTTAACATTATTTCTTTCAGCTGGAGAAAATGATTTATTTTGGTTCTTTAAATCTAAAATGAAATATGTGTATTATTCTGACAGAAAGTTAATGTAATATTTAAAAACAATTTCTATCAAAAGTTATAAATGTTGAATCTGATTGAACATATTCTGAAATAAAACAATGAAAATATATGTTAAATTGAGTGATAGTTTCAAGGCAGAACTGTTTTAGAAAAACACACTTTCTTTATCTTGGGAAAATCTAATATAAATATGTGAAGAATATGAAAAGCCACACATTAGATGTAGATATTAATAGAGTATAAATGAAACTATGTTGACCTTTTAAAACACTTTCTAAAGGAAATATAAGCCGCTAAGAAATTTAGTCACTGTTTTCATGTAAAGTTACTTTTTGCTAGTGATAAAAGAGCAAATTAGCATTTTAGTGCCTATTCTAAATGATAAAATGACATTAAGTGCAAATTTCCACTTTTATTTCCTATATTCTAGTCAGTCTACTCACAAAATTCATATTATATTCTTCAAAATAATCTTAGCTGTTTGCCTACTGTGCTATTTTGGATCTGTAGTCTCTATTAGCAATCCATTTGTGATAATGTAGCTCTCTTATTGTATGTCCTACCTTCAGAAACAATCTGTGATCCTTTCCAAAGGGTTCCCCTACTTTTTTTTTTTTTTTTTTTTTTGCGGTATGCGGGCCTCTCACTGTTGTGGCCTCCCCCGTCGCGGAGCACAGGCTCCGGACGCGCAGGCTCCGGACGCGCAGGCCCAGCGGCCATGGCTCACGGGCCCAGCCACTCCGCGGCATATGGGATCCTCCCAGACCGGGGCACGAACCCGTATCCCCTGCATCGGCAGGCGGACTCTCAACCACTTGCGCCACCAGGGAGGCCCCAAGGGTTCCCCTACTTTTAACAGTGTTTTTTGTGTGTTTGTTTCTAAAGAAAGAGTTTAAAACTAGAATAAAAGAGCTTAGGCTACCAGCACCAGAATTTTATTCCTCACTGATAACATAGCTATGATGGGAAAAAAGTTTACCTGCCATTGAGGTGTACTGTTCCAGCACATTCTTATATCTTCAATACTGCTTTCCATACTGACTAAATTTGACACCTGGAGATATAATCTATTACACAAAACTTTATCCCCAGGGAATAGATAATACTTAAGACTACAAAAAACATAAACTTCTGAGGGACTGTCACCAACTTAAAGGTGTCAGAATATGAATGCAATTCTGCTACAGGTAGTTTAGATGTTTGGGACAATTACTTTTTGGTCTGAAAGTCAAATGACAATAATACAAGCACACTATGAACTAAAAATCATTTTGACCCATCAGGCTTTTTCTAAAATATATTGAAGAAGCATGATACGTGATTCCTTTTCTCACACTTAGTTTTCTAGCACATTAGAAAGTCCATAGCATTTTACAACTTTTATTGCTCGAAACTGTCTTAAACATTAGATTATTTGGCTCAGTTGTTTTAAAGATTTTTGTTTCTTAATTGTAAATAAGAAACTCTCATACAAAAACATTTCCCTAGGGTGTGTAAATAAATAAAGCAGTGAAAAGCATTTGTGCTCTTACTGAACAGGGCAGGGAGCCCGGAGCCCTGCTGGTTTAGCTGTCTTAGCCTCTCTCTCTCCACACCAGCCCCTAAGGACAGCATTCACGCACATCGAGTCTCAAAACGCAAATTGAAAACCACTGATCCATTCAACTTATTCCATTTTATAATGAGAAAGCTGAACCCGTAGAAGTTAATTGCTCAAGCTGCTGTAACTAGTTGATGGCAAAACAGAATTAGAACTCATGTCTCCTGACTCTTTGTCTAGTATTCCCAAATGTAGCTAAAAAACAAAACAAAACAAAATCAATTAAAAACATCTGGTAAATTAATACATTCAGAAATATATTTTCTGAAATATACCATGAAAACAATCTGAGAATTTTGTTAAGGTAACTTTCAAATCATGTATTTTGAATATTCCCTTTTAATATATGAATTACTTTTATATATATATATATATTCTCTTTTCTCTGTATATTATTAAGTAGCTAGATAGTCTAGTTGACACCAAAATAATGCTGTACAAATAACAGTGACCAATAGTCATTAACTTTACCCTCATAATAGTGATGCAAAAGGAGAAAGCCTGCAGGTTAACAGTATAACCAATGTTAATCACTTATAACTGACATTCTAACACGTAGCTTGAGCTGTACAAGCATGGAATAAGGAGATCTACCCTGGCTCTACAGGTGATTTTCAGGTTGGATATGGACAGCTTTCATGCTCACTGAGCTTGATGGTGCCAGACAGTAGCGACAGTAAATATCATCACTTTGACTGAAGAATGCAGCCAGCAGTCACGATGTGTTTGCAGCCTCAGGATATATGAAAATCAGTGTGGCTAAAAGTTTTAAAACCATGAATATGGAACTCATTTCCAGCATAGTAACCCCAAGGGAAATAAGCATCTCTAACCGTAGAAAAGTAAGCCAGGCTTTTACACAGCAGAAGTAGAAGCAAGTACCAAGCAAATAATGTAATATTTGCCTATTGTTTTAGATACTTTCAATCACTCCCTGCAATAGATCATTTTATCATTTGGTAAAGTAAAATAAACTAATGAATATGACAAAATGTTAAGATATTTCAAATATGGTTTTACAGTTATTTTGACTATTTTACATTCTGTAAAACTTTTTGTTCTTGATGTTTTAAATTTATTAGGATTTTTAACTCAATTCTGTAAAATTAGGTGGAGGTTTTCTTTAGTTTTTAAACAGAAAGTATGTATGTGAAACACTAGGTAGATAGATGATAGATGGATAGGTTGATAGATACAATATATTGCATATAATTATAGATATATCTAGCATATATAATAATAAATGCACATAGTATATTTCAAATACATTTTACATTATATATATAATCTGAATCTAAAGCTTATTTTCAGAGTTATTTAGCAAATACCACATATTATAGTGTTTCTGCCTCTTTTTTCCCTTTCTTTAAACATAATTATTTCCTAACAATTTCCAAGAGGAATTCTAGCACATCACAGTTAGAAGAGCACTGGTTAGAGTCATAATGTAAGACCTAATGTAAGTCATAATTGCCATGACCTTAATGATTATTGAATACTTGGTTTATCTGTAGGTTGCAGTTCCTTGATAGGAGAGCTGTTTCATCTTATGGTTAACCATAATGATTTTATTGCAGGTTAATAAGCTACCTTTACAATAGAATTGGTAGTAAGAAGCGTGAAATAAGAACTCAGCCACAAATGCTGTAACCAAGAAAGCAGCGGGCAGGAAGGACTAAGATGGTGTAACAATGCTCAGAAAAGTGTGAACTCCAGTTTCAAATAGCCTCTCGTCATCAGCCTGTTGGGATCCATGAATCCAATGATAATTTCAAGAAGCAAATATGTTATTCTCAAATATCATTAACAATGAAAACAAGCCCTCTGAGATGTGTTTGGCATTTTAGAATTTATTGCTATTGATTTGACCACTACTCCCCTTCCTCCTCAGGGTAATCAGATGGGTCTTTCTTCTTTTGTTTCTTCTTTTTCTACTTAGTTGTTTATTCATTTTGCGTGTGTGTGTGTGGAATCGGGGAATAAAGGCTGTGTTTTCATTCTATCGATAAGTAAATATTTTCTACATAAATTAAACCACTTATGGGTTCTTATATATCTTCCACATGTATTAAACCATTGACAGAATGTGAATGGAGACGGGAGTGAATCCCCCAGGGGGGTCAGTGTGTATGGCCTGGTCTAGGAGGCTGCTACATGTAGGCCACTGAGAAACTCATCTAACTGGTCATAATTTTATATAAATAAACGTGGACTAGGTCACTAACTCTTTCAATTATAAAATGATCATGTTTTTTGTCACTCTATTTAAATTTCCTAGAAGACCCAGGTGTTAACAAGGACAGTGGCTCTACTGCGCCTAGTGTTCTACCAGCTGTCTAGAGCATTCCTCGTGATTCCTTAATTCCCGTTTAACAAAACTATGTTCTGAAATGACAGATGGGAACACAGTAAATGGTTTACAACCTACAGTTTTTCTTGGAAGAGCCACTGTTAAAGTATACCTTTATTTCCAATCTCTTACACCAGTTCATGAGGCAAAATGTGTTTTTAAAAACACACAGAGAGAAATGTCTTATCATGTCATAATAATCAATATTTATTCACTAAGAACATCAGTTAAATTAATCTTAATGTGTTTTAGTTAAACAAAGTCAATAGCCATTGTCTTATACAGAAAGGAAGCAGAGTCTCCAATGACCAAATTTTGACTTGGATTTGAATTTTACAAGTACTTTTTCGGGTAGTTTCTTTTTATTCTGTTAACATAAACATTTATAATAAGAGGAAATTTCTAAGTATGAAACATAAAAGTAATTTGTTAATATGTGATAATATTAAATCACTAGTAACTTTATAATCATATATCATATAATCATTTTCTTGCCAAATAATGTAAAATTTTAAGCAATCATCTTAAAATTTTAACACAAAAATAATTTTGGAAGAACATGTTTTTTCTTTGTCAGAATTTGTTTCTCTAGGTGTAGTAAGCTACTATTCTGACTAAAAGCCTACCTTCCAAAGATGGTTACTACAAGTATTTCAGCTGATAGCGTTATGGAGATTCCCTTGTATGTTATTTGTTGCTTTTTTTCCCTTTATTGCTTTAAATTTTTTTCTTCTTTTTTAATAAATTTATTTATTTTTGGCTGCATTGGGTCTTTTTTGCTGCATGTGGGCTTTCACTAGTTGTGGTGAGTGGGGGCTACTCTTCATTGTGGTGCATGGGCTTCTCATTGCAGTGGCTTATCTTGCAGAGCATGAGCTCTAGGCACACGGGCTTCAGTAGTTGTGGCATATGGGCTCAGTAGCTGTGGCTCGCAGGCTCTACAGCACAGGTTCAGTAGCTATGGCACGTGGGCTTAGTTGTTCCACGACACGTGGGATCTTCCTGGACCAGGGCTTGAACCCCTGTCCCATGCATTGGCAGGTGGATTCTTAACCACTGTGCCATGAGGGAACTCCCTAATATTTTTTTCTTTGTATTTAATTTTGTGTGTGTGTGTGTGGTATGAAGGCCTCTCAGTGTTGTGGCCTCTCCCACTGTGGAACACAGGCTCTGGACGTGCAGGCTCCTCAGCCATGGCTCACAGGCCCAGCTGCTCCGCGACATGTGGGATTTTCCCGGACTGGGGCACGAACCCGTGTCCCCTGAATTGGCAGGCAGCCTCTCAACCACTGCACCACCAGGGAAGCCCTGTATTTAATTTTTGTTAGTTTGATTAGTATTTGGTTTGGCATGTTCCTCTTTGGATTTATTTTGTATGGGACTCACTGTGCTTCCTGGACTTGGATGACTATTTCCTTTCCCATGTTATGGAAGTTTATAGCTTTAATTTTTTAAACTTCTTTCTTAGGCCCTTTCTCTTTCTCTTCTTCTTCTGGGACCCCTATAATTCAAATGTTGGTGTGTTTAATGTTGTCCCAGAGGTATCTGAGGCTGTCCTAATTTCTTTCCATTCTTTTTTCTTTATTCTGTTCCACAGCAGCGATTTCCACCATTCTGTCTTCCAGATCACTTATCCATTATTTGGTCTCGGTTATTATGCTATTGATTCATTCTAGTGTATTTTTCATTTCAGTTATTTTATTGTTTATCTATGTTTGTTTGCCCTTTAGTTCGTCTAAGTCTTTGTTAACCATTTCTTTTATCTTCTCAGTCCATGCCTCCATTCTTTTTCTGAGGTCTTGGATCAACTTTACTATCATTACTCTGAATTATTTTTCAGGTAGAGTGCCTATCTCCTCTTCATTTAGTTGTTCTTATAGGGTTTTATCTTGCTCTTTCATCTGCAACATTTCTTTGTCATCTCATTTTATGAAACTTACTGTGTGGTTTCCCTTGCCCAGGATGCAGGATTATAAATCCTCTTGCTTTTGGCGTCTGCCCACTGATGGGTGAGGTTGGTCCAGAGGCTTGTGGTGTTACTCCTTGATAAGGGGTTGACCTGATGTTGTAGTGACAAGAGCCTGCCCTGGATATTGTGTGGAGCCTCACCTTTGCTCTGTGTTTGTCACTGCCCTGTTGGTGGCAGGGGGGAAGGGGAGGGTCTGCTTCCTAGCTGTTGGAGTAGAGGTCCCAGATCTATTACTGAGCTGTGTTTCTGATCCTCAGTTTGAGGTACGTGGGATTGGTGCATTCACACTGTGAGAGAAGCCACTGACTATTCCTCCTCTGCAGCTGTTCTCCAGTGAATGTGCTCTGTTGTGTTCCCTTACACCCATTGTGCGGGCTCACATAGTACACTGTTGTTGGCACTGCTCTGAGTCCCACCTTAACTGTGAGTGTGCTGGCATTTGGCTCTGGTGTCTCTCAGGTGTTGTTTTCACCATGCCACCAAAGCAGATCCACTGAGGTCAGGTCCTAGGATTGCAGTAGTCATGCACCTGGACCCACTGTGGGAACTATGGATGCAGCTTAGGCTCTGGCCTGGCCTGATCCCTGCAAGTACATGCCCACAAAGCTGCTAAAGCCCAACCCATCCCAGCTACAGTGGCACTTGTTGTCCTTACAGATGTTTTGCAGGCACTGAATTTAGGAGCCATTAGTGGAGGAGTAACTCCATTGTTCACGCAGCTGCCAGGAGGGATTTCAGTGCTTCTTCCTTAGTCACACAGCTCTTGGGATTCAGCTGTGGTTCCAGCCCCTCCCCTGGGTGGATTTCCTAGTGCAGGGAGCTATTCGTGCCCTCCCAGGACAGCAGGACAGGTCCTGGCACCCACTGACAGGTTTCATAGTTGTAGGGGCTATCCATGCCCTCCCGTGACAATGGAGCAGGTCCTGGCACCCACTGGTGGAATTCCTTGTGGCAAGAGCTCTCTGAACCCTTCTGGGTAAGCAGTAGTGGGTCCTGTGGCCCACTGATGGGTTTCCTAATGGTAGAAACTGTCTGTGCCCTTCAAGGTCAGAAGAGGAAGGTTCTGGGGTTCACTGATGCAATTCTTAGTGGCAGAGCTGTCCACGCCCTTCCAGTCAGTGGGGGTAGGACCTGGTGTCTGCCCACTAGTTTGGAAGAGGCATCCAGTGCCCGCCTCTGGATCCCAAGATGGTCACAGCAACTCACACCTGCACCCAGAGCTCCTGTAGGTGGTGTCCTCTTGCCTGAGAGTGTTCACAACGGTAGAATTTCTTATGGTGGTCCTGCCCCTCTCCTTGTCCACCTCCCAAAAATGGTGCTTTGCCTCTCTGGTGGGCCCAGGCATCTTCCTAGTACACCCTCAGTTGCCATGGGCTGACCTCTTCAGGCTGCTTCTGCAGCTAACCCTGGTTCTCTCCCTGGGACTGAACTTCGGAGTCTAAGCTTCAGCCCCCGACCGCCATCCATACTGACAGTGGGGTGTCTTAGGTTGGGAAGCACAGGGTGGCAGTGCCAACCCTCTGTGCATGTTACTCTCCGCTTTGCCCTCCACAAACTGGTTGCTGTTCTCCCCTTTTTTAGACTCCAAGACTCACCCTCTGTCCATCTAATTTATCCACTGGTGAAGAGCCTTCCCAGGGTATGGGAACCTTTCCTCCTTCACAGCTCCCTCTCCAGGGCACAGGCTCCATCCTAATTCCTTCTTTTTCTTTTTCCTTTTGTTCTACTTGGTTATGTGGGGGTTTCCTTGTCTTTTCGGACATCTGAGGTCTTCTGTCAGTGCTCAGTAGCTGTTCTGTGTGAATCGTTCCACTTGTAGATGTTTTTTCAATGTTTCTGTGGAAGATGGTGAACTCTGCTTCCTACTCCTCCACCATCTTGCTCCTGCCCTTGTTTATCACTGTTATTGAAGATTCTTAATAAATATACTTTCAAAAATATAGGAAATTAAATATACATCATTGTAAGTTTAAATTTTTTAAAAAGTCCAATTTTCCTTAGTGAGATATTAAATAAGATTCTCAAAAATAATATGTATGTAAATTGTAAATTAATTTTTATTTCCACCATTTAATTCAAAAACAATTATGATCTTTAACATCCCTCTGATTTCTTTTCCTTAAAAGAAATTAATACTTTTTTATAATGAAATTATTGCACAGTATTCTTTATTCATTAAAGTATCTCAACATTTTCAATGGATTTCATTAAACTATTAGATATTTTATGGCTTTGTTTTGTTATTAATAAAATGTGTCAATTTTAAAACTCATGTTAAATTATAATATTTATTTTTATTTTTATTTCCTTTCCACTGGGATTATTCAAATATGATCATTTTTACTCAACATCTATTGATAAAATATTTTATATTTGGTAAGGTGAATATTGGAAATTTTCTATTACAGTGGCTAGCACTAGCAAACAAATCACCAAAATATACACTTTTGTTCTTGAATGGGTGCAAAGAATTATAAAATTAGCTTTTGTTCCTAAGACGCAAGGGCATGGAATATTTATATTAATAACATTAATAACATTTGAGCTCATAAAAATTAATTCTACATAGAACCATTTATCCTCATATTCAAGAGTAATAAATGAATGTTATTAAATCACATCATCATAATATTAATAAAGAAAAACACAAGAGAAAAAAAACATAGTTTTTTTTTTAATTCCACAAATATTTACTGAATGCGTATGATATGACTGGTATTCTAGGTGTTTGTGATTATTTAGTGAACAAAACAGACAAAATATCTCCACTTGAATATTTGCCTGAAAAATTACTCGTGTTCATATAGATACATCATTCTATTGACCATAAAATAACATAAAAATATCTATTGTCTGTAGGTCTTTTGGCATAAAATGTTATATATGTTACAGATCATGTAAGGAAATAAATGGATATATTTTTATAAAATGGCTGATGGCTTAGCCATCATTGAATGGCTCAGCATACATTGAAGAGTCATGGGATAAATAAAGATCATTCAAACTTTTGATTCTTAATTTTAAATGAGGAAGGTAAAATTAAGGGACAAAACATACCTCAAAAAGGTGAATTCTCTAAGTCTAAATTACTCACAACTACCCACGAGTTGCATACACTTTATTAAAGTTTATCACTAACTTTTTTCACATTTATATTATTGCCAAGTCTCTTACGAAGTATTTTGGCAATTGCATTGATTTTATATGCAACTTGACTGCTTGATTTTTAAAAGATTTTTTGAGCAGGAATAATTTTAAGATACACACACATATATATTCACACACACACACATAAATAGAACCATTTCTAGAGTAGAACATATGTTATATATTAGATTTGTATAGATTGTGAAGCAATTTATGGCTTAGCATTTGTTGCTGAAAGTTTTGTCCTCTTTAAAAATCTGGGACTTCATATAGTATTTGGTAGTCTAGTGGCTGGTAAAAACTGTGTGTGTGTGCATGCACATGCACGTGTGTGTGTTTTGAAAATAATTCATTCAAAGTGCTTAGTTTAGGAGTTTCCTTTTTTTTTTTTTTTTAGCTAGGTTGAGAAATGGGTACAAACTGCCAAGGAATTTTATTCAATCTGGTCAACAGAAAGTTACTTAATGTTTCCCTTAGAGAAAAGACAGAATCAATGATATCTTATAAAGTAGAATTTATTCTGGGTTTTTGTTTCATTATTTACCTAGAAAAGTATCCAGGAAATGGAAGGGATGATTCATTTTTCCAATATGCTAATAGTTTGATCGGTTACTTCTAGCTGTGAGAAACTAGACTCCAAACTTGTGTGTTACTATGTTCTGTCAAAACCCAGCAAACAGAAGAACTATGGGATTTCTCTTAGGTTTTGTTAAACGTTCAACATACCTGAAATTACTTCAGGAATGAAATACAGCATATTCTCTTTAAACTGCCAAGCCTTGGAACTAACACCATTAATAAGAGTGACTTTAGAATGTAAAGTCAAATAACCACTCCTCTTTATGTGAGGATGCAAAGAGGTCATGCGGTCACTTTGCTAGTAAAGACAAGTACCTATGACAATGTGCACCCCCTTGGGAGACTTCAGGGAGAAACTGCTTCCTTGGCCCCTTCCGTCACCTTTAAAGTCAACAGTGTAACTTCGTGCTTCCATCCTTACACGGCCTTCTTCTGTTTTCACTTCCTTTTGGAAGGGTATTTGTGATTTCATTTAGGATCCGTTCACATAATCTAGGATAACCACCTCCTCTCAAGGCTATTATTTTAATCACTTATGAAAAGTCCCTGTTACCATATAAAGTAACTCTCACAGTTCCAGGGATTAAGTCCTGGATCTCTTTAGTCAGACCACTGTCCATCTGTCTACCCTCTGACATTCTGTACACAAAGCTAGCCCTCTGGTGAGCACATCAAAAACAAACCCTGGTTTACAAATTAAATTCCATTACATTCTACCTTCCATTCTATTAATCTATTAAATTATTCTCATTTTTCCTTAGATATTTATTTATAGTCAGATATTTATTTATAGTTACCATACAACAGAGTTATTACATTTAACATCAGTTATGGCATTTATTTTCTATTTAATCTATGGCTCGGACCACATTCATTCCTACTTCATAACGCTCAGAGTAACCTTTCTAAAAATCAAACACAAGCATGTTACTCAGCTCTGAATAAGACCCTGTTAGCTGCTACCACTCATGGGACAAAATTTAAACTCTATGTTTTGGAATAAATTGTCCTTTCTAGTCTGACACCAAAACTCCATTCTCTTTTTTTACCACTGCTCAACTTTCCACCCAGTATACCAGGCACTCCAACTACCCTGAGAATTACCACCATTATAAATGTGAAATGTAGAATTAACTCTAATTCTCTGCTTGCCAAGCTCCTATGAATCCCTCAAGAAGAAGCTAAGCTTCATGAAGATGTTTTTGTTTCTTTCTTTCTTTCTTTCCCTTCTGCAATGCAGGAGCAATGGCTGCTCCATCTTTGGGTCTCTACACTCATTTATATCTCTGTTGTATCTCTCGTTGTGTGTTATTAACTTTTTAAAATTATCACTCTATCTCTTCAATGTGAATTTGGATGTGTGGGAAGTAATGTGTCCAGCTCATCTCTGCATCCCCTAGAGCCTAGAGCTTGGCAGGAAACACAGATTCCCCAAAGGTGATTAGCTGAAGGAATGAGGCCTTAAGAGCAAGTGAGAAGACTACTGCCCATAAAAACAGCCTAATGATGAGCTCTCTCCCTCTCCTCAAGATACTGCGGCACTTTCAACTAGATCTCTCCCAGAGTCACTGACTGAACATGAAATTAACTTCTATTTCTGTTTTTTTTTAAATATAGATT
This sequence comes from Mesoplodon densirostris, assembly GCF_025265405.1. Taxonomy (NCBI): domain Eukaryota; kingdom Metazoa; phylum Chordata; class Mammalia; order Artiodactyla; family Ziphiidae; genus Mesoplodon; species Mesoplodon densirostris. The sequence goes on from NC_082672.1 coordinate 74,646,390, forward strand.
TTTACTCCTTATTTCTCAAAGAAAAATTATATATATATATATATATATATATATATATAAACATCTCCTGAAACATACATTTGACTAAGGTTTGCTTGAATGGAATTTTTAAACTACCTAGTGATACATTTGTTATAGCAAGTTTCCACAGCCTTGCCAACTATGGATATTTTATATTTTCAAAACCTACTTTTCTTAAAAGAGTAATTATGCTGCTAATACTTGTTATTATTTCAAAATATAGTTATATGACTTTTCCATTCACACATTAAATAAAGAAATATGTTTGCAGATTTCTCTAATTTTAAAACTTCTGTATACTGACTTAAATATAACTCTCTCAATCAATCTGCTTTTTTCTTAATTGAAGTATTGTTGATTTACAATGTTGTGTTAGTTTCTGGTGTACAATAAAGTGATTCATATATATATGTATATATATATATATATATATATATATATATATATATATATATATTCTTTTTCATATTCTTTTCCATTATGGTTTATTGTAGAATATTGAATATTGTTCCATGTGCTATACAGTAAGACCTTGCTGTTTATCCATTCTATATATAATAGTTTTCATCTCCTAGTCCCAGAAACAGACTCACAGACATAGAGAATTTCTGATTTTGAATTATAGTTATCAATGAGAGAGAAAGAGGGTGCCTGCTTGCTTTTCACAGAGGCGTGAAGCAGTATTTTTTCCTAGAAAATAAAGTAATATAATCACATCAGCTAGGTCACCTAGGCTACTCAATTTAGCTTCTCACATTCTACTTACTAAAGACTGGGTTGCTTGGTTAATGTTTATTTACCTTACTGGTCAGCCCCCGGGGCTGTTGCTGTGGGTGCTATAGTGGACCACTCAGAGTCCCTTTCCTCTCTGAAGCCCTCCTCTAACCCCTGCTTCCAGGTGATAATCTACAGCTGGGTCCATCCTTAGGCTTTGTCCTTGCCTGATGAGAGCTGCTTTGACCGATGTTATGTCACACCCTCCAACCGCCAAGCCAGCCCACATCCAATTACTGGTTTATACAGAGGTACAAGACCAAGCCCCTTGGCCTTAATTCGAGACATCTCTGAAGGGCACCCAAGCTTGCTTTCTGTGGGACTGCCTAAGGTCTCAGCTACAGCATCACAGCTCAGCTTGTCTTTCTGTCCATTTCTCTTTCCTTTACTCCCTCACAGATATTGTTCCCAGAGGATTTCACAACAAACTCTCTATGTGAAAGATCTCATCTCTTAAATAGTTTCCTGTGTAGTCCCATCTAAAAGCGGTAGAGCCAAAGTGATTTAGCATGTGGACTGAAAAATGGCAATTTGGAGCTGACTGTCTGTGAGTCACCTGGAAAAAAAGGACTGTGGTGATTGTAGGTGTAGTGTGGATGAACCTAGAACCCAGTGTAGTAGTGCAAGTATTCTGTAAGATGTTACAGAAAAACCTGAAGGAACTTTTTGGACAACCCAATACTAAAATGTTGTACCAGCTGGGAAAGGGATTGGGATACTTGAGGAGGAAGATGCACTGGCAAATGCAGGGTCACAGGCCATTAGGATGTGGAAAGATAAATCATAAGAACAATGGAATCAGATGGCTCTTGTTGAGTGGGATTAGGGTGGATAATCTCACCATTTTGAAGAATAAGAGTCAGGAAACTTCTTTGGAAGCTGATAAAGAGACTCTCGTCTCCTGCAGCTGGAGAGATGTAAAACTGAGGAACAGGACTAGTACTTAGTTATGAAAGCAGTGGTGCCCAAATGCCCCAGAACATAGTGGGAATGTAGAAGGAGCCACTCCCTCCCTTTGTTGGAAGATGACACCAAGATCACTGTCTTGCAAGATAATATGCACCTGCACTCCACTAAGACTTAGACCCACCTAGCTGGAGGTGTCAAGATCACATGACAAGACTTCCAGACCACATCCTCCTCCACATAGAGGTCACTGGTCAAGCCCCACACTTACAGAGGCAGTGAAAAGTATACACAATTATACCAACAGTGGATCCTCAAAGGACTAGTGGAGTCTCACCTTGGCAGCACTCAGTTTGGGACCCTGTGACTTTAGTACAGCAGCTATTTGCATAGGAATGCAATATATGTTGACTATGAATGGTAATGTTAAGTATTCCAGATCTTCTATGTAATTACTTTATAGTCAAAGTCCACTTTTCCAATTCACCTCTAATTTACATGAATCAAAATTAAATGAGTGATTGAGCAGAACTGCAGGTTGAAAAATCTGTAGACATTTTAATTACTAAATATTTTTCTTATATCAGATATCATTTAAAAACATGATATTATGGGCTTCCCTGGTGGCACAGTGGTTGAGAGTCCACCTGCCGATGCAGGGGACACGGGTTCCTGCCCCGGTCCAGGAAGATCCCACATGCCACGGAGCAGCTGGGCCCGTGAGCCGTGGCCGCTGAGCCTGTGCGTCCGGAGCCTGTGCTCTGCAATGGGAGAGGCCACAGCAGTGAGAGTCCCGTGTACTGCAAAAACAAACTAACAAACAAAATCATGACATTATGTAATAAATATGGATCAGATTTCACTACTATTTTGTACTGCTATTATATATGTCTATGCATTAATATATACATATATGTATATATGTATATTATATATGTATATAATAGTATATATTTTATATATAGTATATACTATATGCTGCCATATATACATGTATATATGTTTGCATACCTATAAATATATATATGTATGTATATATATATATATATATATATATATATATATATATATATATATAGTTATAGTTATTTTCATAAGAGGCAAGAGTAGTTAGGTTTGAAAACTCAGTTTTCTTTGACAAAATACACCTGTGGGAAGCTCAGCCTTTCATAAAACACGAGTATAAAAGGCATCTTGTTCATTCAATTAACAGATACTTACTGACACCCTTCCACATTCTAAGCACCAGGCACACAGTAATCAATAAGAGAGAAAGGGTATCTCAGGTCACAATACCGTTAGGCTCACTGTCTACTAGGATGACAATGAGAAGGAGGAAAACACACACACATACACACATGTGTACACACACACACACATACACACTGTGTATAAAATCACCACAGTCTGTGCCATGAGGAGATATAACAGCTGGCCCCGAGAGTGTTACAACACATACTTAACAAAAACAAATAATTTAGCTTGGTGGGTTAGGTGATATATATATATATATATATATATGTATATATATATATATATATATATATATGTGTGTATATATATATATGAATGTATATATACATATATATATATACATATATACATATATATACACACACACACACACACATATATATATATATATATATATATATATATATATATATATTTTTTTTTTTTTTGGTACGCAGGCCTCTCACTGTTGTGGCCTCTCCCGTTGTGGAGCACAGGCTCCGGAGACGCAGGCTCAGCGGCCATGGCTCACGGGCCCAGCCACTCCACGACATGTGGGATCTTCCCAGGCCGGGGCATGAACCCATGTCCCCTGCATCGGCAGGCGGACCCTCAACCACTGAGCCACCAGGGAAGCCCTAGGTGATATTTTTTTTAATCACATTTTATGGTAAAGAGCTTTTCTGTATGTGTGTGTGTGTGTGTGTGTGTGTGTGTAAGAGTCCTGAGGGAAGGGCCTGCATACTGCTTACCATTCTACCTTCAATTCAGAGCATAACATTTTGAGCTTTGATTATATTTGAACCAGCGTACAAGCTGATCTTGCAAATAAACCAAAAGCAATTGGTTTTGATGTCAGCAAACAATGTCAGCAATTCATGAAACATTTATCAACTGAAGTCAGTGCTAACTTCTGCCCTAGGTCTTAAAGACTCAAACTGTATACTTAAGTATGATTGCAGAAACCAAATGATGAAAAATTATTATTTCACAATATTACTTAAATTGTTTTCATAAATCCGCACATTGATTTTCATTTTTTAAATGAGCTTTACTATCATTTCCAGTTGGAAGTGATAAAATTCCCTTTTGTTTAAATATTAATATATATAATTAAAATATAGGATAGAATAAAATATATTAAAAAATTCCCCTTTTCTTCTCAAAACCAAATCAAGTTTTATATAACTAAAATGTAGTGAGCAAACATACATTGAGAAAAGTATATTAACAGTAGCATGAAAAAACATTTTGCATTTAATTACATAATCAAATTAAATATATGAGCGTTTTAAGTAGCCATAAGAATTCATGTGTACATTAACACAATATTTAGGTTTTTAAAAATATTTATGTTGATTTAAAAAATAGCCTTAAGGAACTGCCAGAGACATTGATTCAGAAGTTGTATAGGCAGCCTAAGCAACAGAAACAGATCCTGGCTAAGTTGACCAAAGGAAAGAAAAAAATATGACAAGAGAGAATTTATTTAAAGATTATTGGGCAGACTTACATAAAGTAAAGAAAAACAAAAGCTCCATAATGTAAAATTCAAGGCAACTCCTATGATCTCAGAAGGTTAACTTTAGTGGCTTGATCTAATCACCTGAGGTACTTGTTAAAAATGACGGATTCTTGGTCCCCAGCCCAGAAATACCAAATCAAAATACCTGGAAATGACCTCGGAGAATCTGCTTTTCAACACCATCATGAAGGGTACTTATGCTCTTTATTATTTATCGTTAGAGTGACTCTGCTGCAATATGCTGTTTTTCCTCAAAAGTCAAATATTTCTGGGAGAAAAATCTTCCCCTAACCTGAAAAACAACCTATACACTTTTTTTCTTATACATATTACATTCTACTTTAAATTGCTATTATGTATGTGAACATCATTTTCTCTCACTTTTCCCATAATTTTTAAGTGTATTGAGGTCAGCAATATTATCTTTTTAGTCTATGTATATCTCACAGTACAAAGAATGAAGACTTTTAACATATAAGTTGTTAAAACATTATTAATTGAATTGAATGAAATTAACTTCCCACATAAGGGTGGTAGCTTTGTGGGTAAGAATACTATGTTGAATGGATATTTTGGAGTGTGGCTTTAAAATTTTTAAAATTAATCATATTTTATATGTAGTAGTGTGTATATGTCAATTCCAATCTCCCAATTTATCCCTCCCCCACCTTCTCCCCACCCCCACCATAACCATAAGTTTGTTTTCTATACCTGTGACTCTATTTCAGTTTTGTAAATAAGTTTATTTGTACCATTCTTTCCATATATATATATATATATATATATATATATATATATATATATATATATAAAATAGATAAGTAATAATGACCTACTGTGTAATACAGGGAACTCTACTCAACACTGTAATGACTTTAATGGGAAAATGATCTAAAAAAGAGTGGATATATGTATATGTTTAACTGATTTATGTTGTACAGCAGAAACTAGCATAGCATTGTAAATCTACTATAATAAAATTTTTTAAAAAATTAATTCTAAAGGCTCTTAGTCCATTTTATGTAAGAGAAAAAATACATGGCAAGGTAATAGTTAAACTCACTTGAAACCACATTTTCCCAAAGAATAAAAGGCAGAATCAATGATTTTGTCTCTCATATATATTTAGTAAAATATACTAAGTCCCTAAATCTTTTCACTTCTCTGAAAATGGCATTTGAGATTGATTGGATTGGGAACTGCACACATTTTATTATTATTTATCTGCTTACCTTGTCATCTATCTGAGAATTTCTAAGGCTGATTAATAAATGTGCTGTTTATTGGTTTATTGAATGACATAATAATGATGATTTTGCTTCCAACAATGCCCATCTGTATTAGTTTGCATGCAGAAATTAGCTTTCCTTACAAAAGAGTGCATGATTATAAATAATGTTTAATTCAGGACTCAAAGCAACAATTTATCCTCTTTGTGAAATAAGGAGTATTTCCCAAGAGGAAAGCCCTCTGATTATTAGGAAAATGTATGTGTCTACAACGTATGAGATGGAGACATCTCTTAGGATATATTTTTTGTTTGTTTTAAAAAGTTTTTTTCTTTCTATATTGCAATTCCAACTTCCCCATATATATCACATTCACATAAATAGTTGTCCTTTAAAAAATAATAAACCCCTGAAGAAGAACTGACTGTTAACAAATGCTCATTTACTGCAAACATAGCTAAAGTGGATGTTGCATATAAATGAAGGGTTATTAAAATCAGAGAGATCTCATAGTAAATTTCTATACCTTTTATAAACTCCTAAAAATCCCTCCTTTTTGTTTTCCTACTTCATAAATTTTCCTTCAATTTACTAAGCAAAGCATAATCATTCAGTAATACTTATATTGAAAATAGACTTTATGTTAAAGAAATATAACTTAAAGCCAAATATGTTTTAAAATTTGGAGAATATTTATATGCTATTATAATTTTTAAAAATGGATTTGATAAAAAGTTTAAGGTATATTTTAAGTGATAACTATAGATTAATTTTTGCATTAAGTTCAAGTAACATTTTTAAATAAACTACTTAAAGTGAAAATCGTATTTGACTATCTTTATACTTATTTGTTTTTAAATGCATGCATTATAGTGAAACACGTGCATTTTAAAATTAAAAGGAAAATAACTAAGAATACAAATAATTATTGCTGAAAAGCAGGTGGCGATCTAAAGAAGCTGTCAAATTAGACATGTTCAGTTATGTTTCACAGTTGCTTTTTGGGAAACATTTCTTGTCAGTAGTTTAAACATCAGTATGTGATGAATATAAAATACGGTATGCTCAAAGTGGAATGGCCTATAACTTTATAGTATTAGCCTATTTCATAATGCAAAGACCTATTTTTAGTATAACCATCTTATCAACTAATATTTATTATATGTTATGAGATCCATCTCCATTCACGTAGAGAAAAAAAGAGGTATGATTCCATCTCAAATGTGTTTCAATAATTTTATGAAGCAGCCAATGTGAAATTAAAATGAGATGGAAATAAATTTCCCAAAATATGTAAATAAAACTATATTAGCATGTTTATTAATATTACAAGTGATAAAATCATGGTAAATTTGGCAGGATGACTTAGGGAAAGTTATGTGACTATCTCCTATGGAAAATAACAGAAATCACAGTCACTTCCCTAATGACATCTAATAGTGTAAAACTAATTGGGAAATACATTACACTTAGTATTATTTTTCTTTGTTTTTTAAGGCTAAGAATTTAAAAGAAGAGTTCATAAATAAGGAATGTTTCTCAGGCCATATATATATATATATATATATATATACATATATATATATATATATATATATATATATATATATATATATATAATCAAAATAAATGACTCCTTTTGATATGAAATAAAAATATGTTTAAGCAATACAGTCACATGAACAATGAAGGATATTTTCAAAGATATACAATTACCTAGATTAATTAACAAACATGCATTACAATTTTGAGAATTGTAAGCTGCCATTCTTGGGCCATCTCAAGTTATTTTCCATATAAGATGAAGTCAATATCATTGTGCGCATTCCTTGAGATGTCACTATTTAAGAGCCATGCAATCCTCGGGGACACCACCAAACACTATGGTCCCAGGTAATCGTATATAATAGAACACATGTCAAGTAAAACAAATGACACATTTTGTTTCCATTGTTTTTGGTTTTGCCAATCAATAAAAAAAATACAGACAGGATATGCACCCTGTAATGGGCAGTAACAGAAAATGTACTACAAGCTTATTCTTTCCCTCCACATAAAATATGACAATGCTAAATGTTATTATTATTTCCATGTGTTACAGTAATGTCCAATGATTATGGAAAATTGGTCTTAGTTTAAATCCCACCCTACTCCCTCAAGGCACTAAAAATAGTGTAGAAAAATTTCAGAGGAGCCAAGTTAAAACTAGGTCATAAACAGAATATGTGGCTGTTTCATGAAATAGCCCAGAATGTGTGATAAGGATGATCATATTTTTAAATTAGTCTTTAGCCTCAAGATAATTCTCTAGAATGCCACAATAAATATATAATATATTCCTTTATATGCTGTATTTATATGGTACATTATTAATGAAACATGAATTATTAAATGTGTATTTCAGTAATCAGTGGCTGAATTCATATCACAGCATGTCTGATGGTAACAAATATAGTTGCTTTTATGCCGCTACATTAATGCACATATTTTAGTGTGTCCCTATCTCTTTTACGTTAAAGAGTGATGTAAATTTATATGTGACATATGCTTTGTTAAGTTTTATGACTTAGACAATATAAGAATATCAAGAGGAAAAGTAGACTCAAGATCATTAGCAATGTCAAATTGAATGAGAGAAAGCATTTTAAAGTTTTATAAAACTAATGACTTCTCAATAGGCCTAAGGCTTTAATAGCTGGGATATAGTGTCTAGTCTCCAATTTCATTAAAACGTACCTGGGAAATGGTCCATTTGAGCGAGTTAAGACAACAATTTCTTGAGGCTCACGATAACCTTAATTTAGAATGAGAATAGGTCTTGAAAGAGCATAGTGCTTTACAGATAGGTACAGCTCTCACTGTAAAAACAAGAAAACTCAGACCCAAGATAATTTAAGAGATGTCATACTTTGTCCATAGAATCAAATAAAAAAGGTTTGATTAGTGAATCATTAACTACGGAATTGTCCTAAGGTCACAAAACCAGTATTTCTGAGCAAAAACTCCATATGTACTGAATTTCAGAACACAGATCTTTCTACTTGCTCAGCTGACTAATTCAGAGCTTAATTTTCCTTCTTTTTGAATTCATCCCTTCAGCACATAATTATTGAGCATCTATTTTAATCCAGGTGGTGTAGTAGGCTCTGTAGATTCAAAGATGAATGATTAATGACCCTGGCTCTCAGGAATCTTGTGTGGGGAAATAGGACAGGCAAGCTCCCTGCATTAGAATGTAGTGTGGCAGAGCAAAGAAGAACTAAATGCAAGGGGAAAAAAAAAAACAAAAACAAACTTTAGTCAGACTTTGTCAAACTTCTATTCAAAGTCCTTCATTGATTCCCCTCCTCTTTCAGAGAAAATAATGGAGTCTTTGTGAGAGCCTTCTAGGTCTGTGGTCATCTGTCTCCATTCCTTCTTTCTGAATCATTAACTCTCAACCATCCTTTCTCACTCTAGCCACACTCACCTCCCTTTCTATTTCTTGCCGGGCCAAACATGCTCTTCCTTGGAGAATCTGACACCTGCTGTTCCCTTCACCTTGAGCACTCTCCCAAGGTCATCCATATGGCTCACACCCTCACTAACTTTTTTCAGCTCTTTACTTCAATATCTCCTTTTACTTTTCCTGATCACCTCACAAAAATAGCAATTACTTCCATATTCTACCCATATATTTCCTCATATTGCTCAGGAAACTGTAGCACAGAAAAATGACATAATTAGACCAAAGTTACAGTTTATAGGTGGTTGAGCCACAATTTGAACACAGCAGTCTGGCTTCAGACCCGAGATCTCAACTACTTTATTTTATTGCCTCAATAGTAGTGGAATCCAAAGAAATGGAATAAATATTGCTGAGCATTTTTAAAGGGATACTCTCAAGGTTTCCTCTTGGGCTAGAAGAGAGTGATGGGATGTGTCATGGAGTAAAGAGGGCATAATAAGTGACAGATGAAGGAGAGAGCTTGCCCTGTCAAAGCAGTTGTCAGGTGGTACCAGCTGCAGTGACTCCAAAGAATTAGAACAATAAATAAAGCACCTCACTGTAGTAAGAGGTACTTTTTTAAACCAGATAATCATAGATTTCAGGAATATCAGCCACAGTAGTACCTGTAGCAAAAAATGCGGAGCAGAGAAGACCAAGCCAGCAGCACTATCTCCCCTTGCTCTCTGTAGGGTTTGCATAATTAGTGGGTGTAGTTGAAATGTAAATATAAGGATTTAGGAAGCACAACTAATGTTATACTTTTTCTATTTTTGATCATGTACCACCATATGGTATCTTTTTCATCTTGGTCAGTTCTTAAAATCAAGTATTTTCACAAATGAAATTAGAAGCTGACTCAAATGACGATGCCAAAATTCAACAATTAAAAAAAGGTGATGGCACATTTAATTACATTACACTCATGAGTCAATTATAATAAATTTAAAATAAGCAAATATTTCAGATTAATAATAAACAATATAACATTTAAATTATTTTTTATTTACAGTATTATATTTTTATTGATATTTTGTGTGCATGTTTTAATAATTGTATTAGTGGAATAAGTCATGTAGCATGTAATTTACAAATAATTCATATTTTAGAAATATATGAACAAAATGTTTTATTAATAGGGAATCAAAATCAAAGAAGTTTGGGGACTGTTTACAAAAGTTTGACCCAATAGTGCCATGGATATCTACTGTCATTGAATTCAACCACTATGGATATATAGAGAAAATTTTTAAATGATTTTGAAGAGCTTTTAAAAACTTAATTTTATTAAATACTAATAACCTAAAGTAGATACCATTATTTATAGTTAATGGTGGATATCTTAGAAAATGTATAAATATAATTTATACAACAATTTTCCAACAATTTCATTGCGATGAATTTACACTTAATAAACTAGAGTTTTACAGCAAAACCCCAGATGCAATTATTAATAATGTATAACCTTTAAAATAATGTATAATAAATAACATATAATAATTAATGTTAATATGATAATAATAACTAATTAGAATATGTTTGTATGTGATTTACATAGAATCTTTATTTTTCAGCTCTTTGTTAACAAGATCTAAATATATTTAGGAAGTGTTTTTTTTGTTTGTTTTTTTGCAGTACGCGGGCCTCTCACTGTTGTGGACTCTCCCATTGCAGAGCACAGGCTCCGGACGCACAGGCTCAGCAGCCATGGCTCACGGGCCCAGCCGCTCCGCGGCATGGGGGAATCCTCTCAGACTGGGGCACGAACCCGCGTCCCCTGCATCGGCAGGCGTACTCTCAATGACTGTGCCACCAGGGAAGCCCAGGAAGTGTTTTTTTGTTTGTTTGTTTTTGTTTTTTAATCCTTGTAATGCTTGTCAGTACCAGAGAAATGGCTGTCAAGCATAAATCTATTAAATAAATAGATATCATATCATATTATGAACTTCATGTCAGTTTTATTTTTCCTTCACATTGATATTCTGGATCCTTTAAAAGATAAATTATTCATACTACACCTCATCTTTTGATTTACTTGCAGAATATAACTACACAGGAATTAGCTCTGAAAGAGGTCATCTACAGACCAGATGTCAACAGGAAACTTTGCTGCCTACACAGAATAAGGTACACTGTGAAGTAAGAGAGACTTACTTGCCTGAATCTGTTTCAGCAGAGGGTACTTTTTCTCTAGTGAAAACATAAAAAAAAGATAGATCACTGTATTATGTCAATTAGTCTACTCATTATTCAGCATGGATATAAGAAATGAGGAAGTATATGAGCTATTTGGGTCAGGATAAGCAGATAGATAATAAAAACATACACACTCATTTGAGTCTACTACAACACTAAAGTTCCCACACTATGCACAAAAATTGTGTTCAGACAAGTACATTAAAAGGATAAGATGAAAAAAAAATTGCTGGCCACAAATTTTAAATCATTATTTAAAAGATATTGTGATTCTACTATGAAGCCTATTTAAAGATTCCACCCTTTTTTCTTTCCCCTGTAGTTGCATTAATGAGGTTACTCTAAAATGGACATGCTGATTTTCTACCAGGCAAAGAACGTTTTCTTTGTTATTGTTTCTAAGTTTTTGATTTATGTAAGGGTAACTTTCACAGATTAATTCTTGGTGGAAAAGTACCCTGTAGCCCAGTCTTTAAATGGAGAGCTCATAAAACCCTGGAACAGAGGAAGATCAGTTTGGAACAAGCTTTCACTATTTTGTAGGGTTCAGACACCAGCACTGTAGATGTTTGGTGGAGACCATCAGGTACTAGTAAACTGAGAAAGCACCAAAGGAGAGCAGTGTCTAAAGCACGGAGAGGTCACCAACTCCAGGAAGGCTTTCTATGTCACAACCGGCCTGGACTTACCAGATACCTTGGTTATTCAAAAGAAGATGGACATTCTGATTCAAATATGACATTTTCCTGATATTAAATTTGAAATGTAATTCAAACATAACCCATTACAGAACAACTAACAGAACACAAACTACAGTCCTCTCAGGTCAGATTTAGTCCCTAGGCCTCCACATAAACCACCCTCCTTCTCACTCTTCCAGTGATGGAGAAGAGATGACCCCATTCTGGACTGATTATCCCACTGGATGACTTATCTTCTAAAGGAGCAGATAAGTTATTGAATAATCAATTGAAAACTAAAAGATATGAGACAATATTTTCCACATAGCTTTCTGGAGCAGAATATACTGGTTATGGCTCTTTTAGTAATAAAATTCAAAATAACTTTTTTTTTTAATTTGCTGTTTTTTTTCCTATTTTTCTAAACTGTCTACAAAAGAATTTGCAATAATTTTGCAATTGGATTTTAATGTTATTAAAGAGTTACTTAGAGAATTGAAAAAGGTAGCTCAGCACTCTGTATAGTAATCAATCTTAGTATACAAGAAAAATAAGACCATGGAATTATTTGAAAACATAAAAAAAATATTAGCTAGTATAGATAATTGTCAGATAAGACATGACTTTTAATTGGAAAATATATACTCTTATAAAGTTATTTACAATGGATTTATGACATTTTGCACAGTAAAGAAATCTGAACTACCTCTGCATCTTACAGTGCAGCCCTGGGTCTCTTTTGGTGGTGAGCTTCTCCCTCTGTAATCCAGGTTTTAGTGTCGTTCGTCCCCCCAGCCTACTCCCACCAACACCACTCCAATTGTAGGAAAACAAGTTTCTGCTAGCAGAGGTAAGTTTCTTTCCTAGCTTCTGGAAATTTCGAGTTTTCAAGAACTTTTCAGATTCTGTCTCCCTTTAACAAAGAAGTGATAAACTATTTATAAAATTCACGGGATCTATAACTCTTAATCAAGATCAGAAAATGAATATATATTGGGTCCTCCCTTGACATCACATTTATTAATTTTCTGGTATAGCTTTTGCATTTATGTGACAAGGAGTATCTCCTGTTTTATGACTACACAGATATAGGACAGTCCTTGTATAAACTGGTCCAGTAGGTGGCAGTTAGATTGATGCAATCACAGGTCATCATGGAGAGCAAGAGCAGATGACCACTAAAGACTGTTTTGTCAAAAACTCACCAGGAGCCTGTGGAAAGGTCTTAACCCACAGAAATATTATGACTTTGCTTAGGGCTAGAACTTCTCCTCTTCCATATGCCTGTTAATTTCATGAACAAGAAGTAACAAATGATTTTCAGGTCTGACTAATTAAGCCTCTCAGTAAGCACCTCAGGCTCTGACCCCACTTGTCTGGTTAAGTCACCAGTCTGGAGGAACGGGGAGATGCCCTCCTTATTTCATTTCTGCCCTTTATGGTTCTCTGCTCCCCTCCACAATCTAAGCAGTTCTAGAAGAATTTACTTGGAACAATTTTGTCTTCTTTTATCTAAATTAAGTCAAACTTTTTATCTAAGGAGGAATAAAAAACAAACTTTTTTTTTCTACAGGAACATCTCAATAGGCATATATAATGATTGATACATAACTTGCTCTACAATAAGATCTGATTATATTAGGGTTTTACAGACATCTATACATAAATCATAACAACATTGATTATAGTGTGGTTTTGAATTTTGATTTGCATGAGTTATTCATTCAGTTGTTTCCTCTTAGAGACAATAATAAGGGCCAAATTACAATTGGACAATATGTAACAAATTGAAAATGTTTTTCTACATTATATTCCCTTGGATTTTTATAGTATTAATTTTAATATTGTTTTAAATTTGGTTCAAATTAATTTATTTTTAAAAGTGTTTAGTTTGTCTTAGGATGTCAAAATATACTTAAAAGTCAGACCAAAGAGTTAGTGTAATTGTGGATATATTTATTACAATTCATCACACAAAATTTAAGAAAAAATTTGAGAGGACACATGACAGAAATCCATTGATTAGCTAGTTAGATTGGCAAATTTTAAGAGAAAAATTTTCCTCTCTCTGTGTCCACTAGAACACAGTAAGAACAAACTCCCTGGTGGCTAAAGTGCAGTAATTGGTACCACTTCAGAGTGACCAGGGGTCATATCCTTAGAAAATGTTTTCAAAATCTTTGGCTTTTTTGATGTTTGATGATCAGTATATTATTCCAATCCTCAGTAATGAAAAAGAAGCCATGGGGCCGTTACCTTTCTCTTAGGAATTTTTCTTATTAAATTGAGGAGTTTGTAATTAAAATTAATTTATTTTTGTAAATTTTGAGTTTATTAAAATATATATATTAACTGGATTAAAATACAATACCTTAAAACCTTTTCCCATTATAAAAATCATTCACTCTTATGTGTATACAGAACATTTAATAAAATATCTTAAAGGCCAATTTTTGAGAAATTTTACACTTCAAAATTTAAATTTAACTTTTTTAGTAAGAACACATCTTCAATAAATAGCTCTAGTATTCAAGCTTTAATTTGTATAAATACATTTTTATGCTATCACCTTGGGTGACTTCTGGATTGAAGTCATGCACTTGATATACTCCCAGTCATCTGAAGAATGAAAATTGGACTTCAAAAATCTGTGGCAAGGCAATAAACCCCTGCTTTAAGACATGAGGAACAGCAATGTCCTCTGAATATTTCCTCTTAGACTCCTCTCACCTCATGATACCACCACCAACTCTCACTTGTCTCTCAGTGCCTGTTGTTAGACTCCTCCTTAATTTTCCACGCCATTCCAGTAATGCTTTTCATGCTCCATGACCTGGCTGATTCTGATACAGCCCATCTCTCTCTTACCAAATGTAAAATATCATACCAAGTTCTAAAATGCATTGCACCACAATTACGGGGTTATATCTCACTCCAGTCACTATAGCCATTAAATAAGTTTGCCAGCTGAGTATCCCACCAAAGAGGAAAGCTGTCGATTTTTATAAGATTGTGAATGTTATCCATACTACATTTCTGGTTCAGAAGTAAATTCTGCTCTAGTAACCTGCTTGTAAGCCTAGGGATTGACGTTCTTGTGCTCCATTACCTCTCTTATGTCCAGGGCACTTGTACCCAGATGCTGTAAGTTTCCCTTACTGCTACTACTGATGAAATGACTGTATCTTTTCTTACCAATATTGCCTCTACAGTTCTGGTTCTCTGTCAAGCTTTAGCAAGAACAGATGAACAGCAGTTCTCAGTCTGCTCCAGGCTACTTATAAAATTAAGGGTCCAATTTACATCATATAGGATTTGTATCTGAAGCTCCCATTCAAATCTTGGAAGAAAATCTTAGTTGGGTAGCAAGAGGTTGGCTTCACACTCTCAAACTCCAAGTACCCTGCAAATATCAAATCATAATTTAGTAGAAACTGTGTATAGTCAACCCTCGGTATCCTCCAAGGATTAGTTCCAGGACTCCTGAGGATATCAAAAATTCTTGGTTGCTCAACTCCCTTATATAAAAGGGTGTAGTATTTGCATATAGTCTACACACATCCTCCTGTATATTTTAAATCCTCTGTAGATTACTTATAATACCTAATAAAATGAAAATGCTAGGTAAAATAGTTATAAATACTAAATGCTATGTAAATGATTGCCATTGGGAAGTAAATTCAAGTTTTGCTTTCTGGAACTTTCAGGAATTTTCCTTTCTGAATATTTTATCTCCTAACTGGTCAGCCTACTCCTTCCAAACCAATGTCATCTAGCAGCCACTCCTTTGATGACTAGGGCCTTTGGACTTGCTTGGCAAATCCAGCTAAGGAGATCACTTTTTCCGTAGAAAGTTCCTACTTGAGAGAGAATGCAATGATTAGCGTTCTAAGTCTCTATTTTAATCCTAAATTTACTTTTTATAATTCTAGCTCTACATTCTTTTCAGTTCCAGTTAATCTGAAGAACAGAATCTGGCAATTTAATTTTAGTCTCTGGCTGCATTACCTGTGAACAGCCCATTCCCTGAAAGGGTCTGTCTTCTGGGTGCAGGCTCCCATCCAGGTGGGCACTGGCTGGATGCTGAGTGCTGCTCGGGATAGGCAGCCCAGTGACCACCAGAAGCCTATATTTATGCACTATGGCCCTGCATGTGAATCTTCTGTGATATACTTTAAAAACACAAAGGCTAACACCTCGTTTCTATTTACTTCATTAGAAACCCCAGGAAGTGAGTCCCAATTAGCAGGTAATTTCAGAAATGGTACAGGTGATTGTGTTGTGTTATGGAGTCTCTGAAATACTGATTTGATCTCAGGATTCTCATCTTTTTTAGTTTTGTGAGTCTTGTGAGCAGCTGAACTCAAGCTCTGATATTTGCAGAGGCTCAGCGAGGTCTAGGAGAGAAGGAAAATGTGGGAGAGGCACGGGATCTGCAGACCATTCTAACTCTGCTTTACATCAATCACAGTGTGACCATGAGAAACCTGGTTTATTTCCAAGAGGCTTGTGTTTTTCTTTGTAAAATACATCTACTATGATATACCAGTAAACTATAAAAGCAGTCCTAAAAAGGCACACCAAAGCACAGAAAATAGTGGGATCTACATTTTCTGACATGCAATTAGCCCTCAATTATATATATATTTTAAAAGTGTCAGGATCAGTAATAACACTCTAGACCTACATGTCTGTATATATGTTCATATACTCATCTACACTTACATCTATGTCAATCACATGGGATTCTCTTGAGTTTTTGTTCCAGATTTTTTTTTAAGTATAGAAGACGGATTTTTCATCTTAGTCTTTTAAGTGCAGCACTTAGATGACAGGAGATCTTTGTGCTCTGAGAGGGCAGAGAAGGCCAGCAACTAAATCAGGGGAACTAACCTGTAAGGCTGTGGCACTACAATTTAGGTGGAGTTAGCCATATTAAAGGCTTCATGTCTGAAGAGAGACAGATGTCTGAACAGAGACAGGTGGACGTGTTCTGCTTTGTGTCCATCAGATGCAGAGCATTTCATCAGAAATGTACCAATCTCACATCAAGTCTTAAAGGATTGCCCAAGAACCCCAGCAGCCTGAGATCATGTAGAACAAAAGCTATCAGCAATTGCCAAATCCCTGGAATCTTGGGATGAGTACAGACTCTATGAGATTCTTTTGTGTGTGTGTATGTAATATGCTTTATATTTATTTATTTAAAATTTGTATCGGAGTATAGTTGATTTACAATGTTGTGTTAGTTTCAGGTGTACAGCAAAGTAAATCAGTTATACATATATTCACTATTTTTTAAAGATTATTTGCCCATATAGGCCATTACAGAGTATTGAGTAGAGTTCCCTTTGCTATACAGTAGGTCCTTGTCAGTTATCTTTTCTATACATAGTAGTGTGTATATGTCAATACCAATCACCCAACTCATCCCCCCTCTTACATGATATTGCTTATATGTGGAATCTAAACAATTCCACATATAAAAGGGTACAAATGAACTTATTTACCAAACAGGAGTAGAGTCACAGATGTGGAAATCTATGGGATTCTTAGTCTATGAGAAATCTAAAATTAGCTAAAGAGATAGAGAAAAAGACCTGCCAATTCAATTCATTCATGCATTCATTCATTTATCCTTTATTTTCTCTCTCTCTCCCTGTCTCTCTAATCCTCTCTCTCATCCTCTCTCTCTTCCTCCTTCCTTTCCTCCCTGTCTCTCTCTTTTTCTGTAGCCACAATTAAATCCCCCCCTCCTCCTCAGCATCATAAAATATGATTTATATTTGTTAATTGCTTTATACATGGCAGGCAATGTGTTAAGTATTTTACATGCAGTATCTTATTTAATCTTTATAAAAATCCTGCAAAGTAACTGTTATTAATATGTGCATTATTATAATGAGCTGAGTGAGGCTTAGAAAGGATAAGTGACTTGTTTGAGGTGGCACAGCTAGGAAGTGAAGCTAGGAACCTCAAAGGCCTGTCCCCTATGTGCAAGCAGCCTTTGGTTGTGAAAGGCATGCTGCACAACCTGACACATTATAATCGAGAAAATGCAAAGACAATTCTCTGTTATTCTTAACCTAAGCTTTTCATCAGTTTACATAAAGAAGCTATTTATCTGCTAGCTCTAATTAATCTGTATGTATTATAACCAAGACAAGTTCATATATGAAGTAACTAACCTGGACTCCAGAACTTGATGTTGGAAACCTCTTGCCATCTGTTTAAATCAGGATGGCTGGCAAATGGCTAAAGAACAAAGACATATTCTCTTTTGTGTGTATGCACATTTGCGCATATGCTTGTTTCCACATATACATATCCACTCTCTTATTCAAAATTTCCTACACTCTTCACAATTGATAAACTCCTCACAGACAAATGGGGGATTGGGATGGCACAGAGTTAGAACACAATGGAGCTCTTCATTGATGGAGATGAAGGATTTACAGTTCTTTGGTCACTGCTCTTGCCAGTTAATAATATACTGTTAAGGCAACCTGTTCTTCTGAAGGAAGATGTGTGTTTTTCTTTTCTCTTATTATCATCTTAAAAACAGTATCTGAACACAACATGACAGATTTCTAAAAACAGTTATATATAGACTCAACCACTTAAAAATGGCATCCATGTAAATGGTAGAAAGAATATTTTTTAGGAAAAAAAATAAATTACTATGTAACTATTCACTAAATTCTCAGAAATAAATTGTGAAGCCCAGAAATGAGTCCTAGTTATAGTGACATAAATACAACAAACAATAATATAAAAGTACAATGCTGGTATTGAAATACTTTGAAGCTTACTCTGTCTGATAATGCTTTGAAAATAAACCTATTTATTGATGTGTTTTGGTTAATGTTGGAAATGGAAATTGTATTCAACCAATTCTAAATCATTTTTTAAACTGGACTATTTCTAGGAACTTTGCACTTTTACTGGAGACTCTGAAAATGGAAAATTTCTCCCTGATTAGTTACATTCATAGACAAGTTATGAAATTCACACTACTCCACAGATTTCTAAGCCTCAAAACTGAACCATCTGTAAAATTCACTTCTCTGTAACGAATCTTGGAATAAGAAAAAAGGAAAAAATATGTCTGAGCTTCCAAAGTAGATATCATAAGTCCAAAGTATTAAAGCTCATGTATTTCTTTACTCAGGTGGATCAACAAAACTTTTCAGGATCCATTTGTTTTTACTTTGCATATAATCCTAACAAATTTGGTTATGTGTTTCACTACGATGACGGACTGAAAACAACAGATTAGAGGTGAAAAAATGGGGTGCTTCAGACAGACATATTAGCTGATCAAACTTGACAACTGAGGGGAACACATTGAAAGAATTATACAATCATCAGATGAATGAACTAAAATTCTATATTCCTCTTGGATTATACAAGGAAAACAATTCTATAATCTACCATATTGTAGAAAGGAAAGACAACTGACACCCATCACATTGAACCACTTTCCTAAATATAATGTTAAATTATTCTCAATAAATTCTTAGCCTAAAATCTGTGTAATGAAAAGTAGAGATCTGGGTAATAAAATTTTTTAGACAGATCTTATTCTACATAAACAAAAGTAGGCTGTTTAGCATGGACATACCCAAAGGACTTCATTTTGTGTCACCTAATCACTACAGAGCTATGTTTAACCATGAGTTTGGTTGTTAGCTGATGAATCACGATTTAGATTAAACTTTTTTGCTATATATTCGTTACTGAAGGCCTTGTAACTAATCAATTTAATCAAAATACTTAATTGAATTTTGGGATAGCATTACAATTAATTAGCCGTTGATTTTTTTAATGCTCTCAAAATGATTTGAAACATTATATCCAGCCTTTATGAAAAGTTATAATTTCATGCACAAGTTTTCTGATTAGCAAATGTCAATATATAAAGAGATTGACACTTCACTAAGCTATGGCAAGTGAGGCAAAAACAATATATTATTATGTCCTTCAGAAAAGAATTGATATGAAAAAGTTAGATTTATTCCCTTTGTCTTAAAAACAGAAGCACTGAAGCCTCTCCAGCCTCGGGGAGGTGAGGCCGTCCACAGAATTAAGTGGGGCCAAGGCCCAGCCACCGGTGTTCCCCCGAAGGCCATGGACAAGGACCACTCCTCCCTTGTCTGCATATCTTGTTGTGATACCTCGGCACCACCAGGCCGAAGCCATCATAGCTCACCCCACTTCAGGTGTTGTTTTTCCTGCCAGTTTCCATAGTCAACAATTCCAGTATACTCATGAAAATAATGTTCTAAGCCTAGAACAGAGAAATTTATGAAGAAAATGTGTTTCTTTTCATTAAAATTTTGATGACTGATGCTGATACACTTGAGGGATGAGTTTGATAGAATCTGCAAAAAGGAGGTGAAACCACTGGGATTGATGATGATGAAAGATGTGACCATTGCAAAATCACAATATATGCCAAGTGAGAAAGTGACTACCAAGGTCCAAGATTTCCAAGAAGATAAGGAACTCTTCAGGTATTGCACCCTCCCTGAAATTCTGAAATATGTGGAGTGCTTCACTGGACCCAATGTTATGGCCATGCATGCAATGTTGATAAACAAACCTCCAGATTCAAGCAGAAGACATCTCGTCCATTACCTTTTGCACCAGGATCTTCACTATTTCCCCTTAAGGCCCAGCAATAGCATCGTTTGTTCCTGGAAGGTCATGGAGAACATCGACCAGAACAACGGCTGCCTGGTTGTGCTCCCAGGGACACACAAAGGTCCCTTGAAACCACACGATTATCCCCACTGAGAGGGAGGGTTTAACATCATGTTCCACGGGGTCCAAGACTATGACAGAAATAACACCAGGGTGCACATCATGAAGGAGAAGAGAGACACCATTTTCTTTCATCCTCTGCTTGTCCATGAATCTGGTTCGGAACAAAAGTCAAGGATTCCGGAAGGCAATTTCCCACCATTTCACGCATGCCAACGCCACTACATTGATGTGAATAGCACCAATCAAGAAAACATTGGAAAGGAAGTTTTAGGGTTAGTTAGTAAATCTATGGAGTGAAAGACGTCAGCCTGAAGGATGTTTGGGAATTTCCAGCGCACATTGTGAAAGGAGAATCAACCTTTGAAACAGCCCTTTGCAAGAACTCTTTTAAAGAAAACCAAGATAGAACAAGGTGTCGGAGGAAAATGTTTTCTCAATGAGATGAGAAAATCTTTTCTATTCACTTGTTAACAAAATCAAAGTGCACGGATCCAGTACTTAATTGCATAGGGGTAATTTTGCAGTAAGGTGAGGTGGCTTTAATGGATGTAAAAACAGTAAAAGTGAAATATTACTTTTTTAAGGAAAACTTGGGGTTGGAATTAATAAATGTGATGTATAATTGAAAACAAAACAAACAATCAAACAAACAAAACACCCCAAAAAACAAAAGCACTGGAACAGATGGAATAATCCAAAAGAGAAATCATACGTTAAATGTAAGATGCAATGAAATATGTTGCTAAAAACACTAGGGATAAATCTCTCCTTTTTTTTTTTTTTTTTTTAGACTGTCCTTTATTTCTCATATAAGGTGCTAAATTGTGAGTTATCAGTACACATGAAATAGTAACCTCTGTACTCCACCCTAAATATCAGAAAAGTTTAGAGCTGGAAAGTGCCATCTGGATACCTAGTCTAGTGATTCTCAATAATTTGTGATTCTCAAAATCATAAGGAATCACAAATTATCCAGGTGTCTGGATTCAGCAGCTGAATCAGAATTTTAAGTAATTGTTCCCTGGTTAAGAACAATTGAGTCCAATTCTTTCATTTGATTGAAGAAACTGATAACCCAACTAAAAAGTCCAGTAATAGATACTTGCTTATGCATATTCTAATACTTAAATAAAATTGAGAACTATATTGCCTTTAATTCTTTTTCCATATATAGTGAATTTGAGTAATGTTCTAACACTTCTTAATTTTATGGATCTAATAAGTTAAGTGGCTTGTGGTAAATCATAGAACAAATCCATGTCAAAGACAGACAATCTACAAACCTCCTCTTTACTCTTTAAATTACCAAAAACTTGCAAGATATTTAACCTAATAAAGTTTAAAAATGAACAAGAAAAAAACTCATTATTTGGAAGTTTAATAGTTTAGGCAATATTTTATAGGACCTATGACTTAAAAGCAATATTAATACACAACATAGATATAGTAAAGATGGCACATGAGAGCTAAGACATTTGACACTTGACAAATTTTGTCATACTCCTATATAACAGAGCAATTTTTGCTAATGAAATGTGTAACTGTCTTCTTTTGTTACAAAATTAGAATTCTTCTTTTCTCCATCAAGGAGTATTTGGGCAGTTCTTTGTGTTCTGACGATTCTGGAGTTCTAAGCACTGACATTGAGTCAGAGTCTTGGTGTTAATTTCCATCAAATGAGATTAAAGCAAATCTTCATGGAGAGGGTGGGTAGCAAAAAAATGAAGGTTTTGTATCTGGACATAGAGCAGTTGGACCGATTCCACTCTGATAGAGGGTTTGCAATCCTTGAGAGAGAGCAGAACATTTTAGTGGTTCCAATGGATTTGCTGAAGTGTCAGCTGGGACCTGGTCACTAATTAACTAAACATCCTGCACTTGAGGGGTGCAGAGATGGTACCAGGAGCCAGATTTGGTAGGAAAGGATTAGAGTCATTTGGCAGCTTAACCTGTTTTTGAAAAGGGCATGGGAATGTCACAATGGGCATTTCAGTGGCAGCCAAGATGAACTGCAAAGCAGGGTTATTGCCCTACTGGCTCTGCCACCCCCAGCTTTGACTGTATTAAACAAAAGGGAGGACATAGGCAACTCTCAAATGACTGGCATGGGTTTTGCAACCATATGGTGGGGAAGGTAGAGATAATTTTATTTTTCACTAGAAAACACATAAATTCAGTTTGTTTTTTGCACCCGACTGGGAGAAAATTTATATCTGTAATATGCCAGTATATATAATATGCATAAGTTTTAAAATAGTTGTATATGAACAAAATCTTTGTTCTTTCCACATGTTGGTTCTACTGCATTATTTTTGTTTCTCCTGCTATAATCAAAATTACGTATTCATTATTCATATAAGGTACAGAGGAAAATGAAAGTAAAATGAGAGGGAAAATGCTAGAATAGTTTGATTATACATATTTAAATAAGCATAAGGAAATAGTCATTCTCAAATACACATCTAAGAAAGCTACACGAGGGAATAAATTTTACTCTACCCAAACTTAACATTTGTATCTTATTATGTGCTATATATTCAAAATTTTCTTATTTTCCTCCAACTGATTTTTGTAGGTTTACTGAACCTTAAAGAAAGGGAAATAAGAAAATGTCTTGTTGTTACAAAATACTTCTCATCTTGGTTTCAAAGTCTTCGGATATTCTGCTTTTTATCTAAAATCACATTCATGATGCTACATATAATCATAAGGAAATGCTGCCGTTTTGAAAATGTTCATTTGAAGCTACAGCCAAATCAAGTTCAAAGAAGAAACACGCCTCATGTCAATGGCATTGCCTGGGTTGCTTGGGGAGTTACAGCCACACCACAAGTAGGCTGCTGACTCTTTTTTTTTTTTTTTTGCGGTACACGGGCCTCTCACTGTTGGGGCCTCTCTCGTTGCGGAGCACAGGCTGGACACGCAGGCTCAGCGGCCATGACTCACGGGCCCAGCCGCTCCGTGGCATGTGGGATCTTCCCGGACCAGGGCACGAACCCGTGTTCCCTGCATCAGCAGGCGGACTCTTAACCACTGCGCCACCAGGGAAGCCCGGCTGCTGACTCTTATAGTCAGATGAAGACCTTAGACTGAATAAAGTCATTTTTCTGTTTATTACAATTATTAAACATTTTGTAGAAACTACATATTCTATTTCTCTTCCACTTTAAAGCCTTCAAAGAACATTTCACAATTGTCTTTACTAATCAGTCAGTGAAAGAAAGAAAATACGAAACTCAATTTGGACCTTGCTTTATTTTGATTACTTCTGTTGTCTGTTTTAGCCAGGTTTCATTTCAGAATTATGAGTTTTTAGCTCTTTTTGCCTGAGTTAGTTCTTTGCAATGATTTTTTGTTTCAATTTATTATTATACTATTATGTACTCTTTATTCCTACACAAAAAATGCAATATTTAGCATAATATTGGTGCAATACTTAACTTAGCAGGCTTGGGTGCTCAAACGCTATATATTCCAAATGAACGCCAGGCCCTTTACTGGCTCCTGGAAGATCACCTCTGGGCCTTGGGATACCCTGCCTGGTAACAATGTGTTTGATACCTGACACCTTGGGCTAGTCTCAACAGTTTTGCTAATGATGTGATTTATGACGAAAGCTTTGTTTTAAACCTGGGGCTTTGGACCAAGCTGTATCAATTTGAACATTGCAGGAGGTGGAGCCTGGTTAGCTAAAGTCCATGCCTTGTGACTGACCTGAATTAAAACCCTGTACACCAAGGCTTGAGTGAGCTTCCCTGGTTGGTGACACTTCATTCATCTTGTCACACATCATTTCTCAGAGAATTAAGTGTTGTCCACCAAGCTCCACTGGGAGAAGATATCTGAAAGCTTGTGCCTGGTTTCTCCTGGACTTTGCCACTTTGCTTTTCCTTCTGCTATTTTTAATCTATAAGTTTTCACTGTAATAATCTCTTACCAGGAATAAATCAGATTTTCTGAGCCTTTCTAGTCACCTATCAAATCTGAGGATAACCTTGGGGCCCAGACACAATATCTAAAAGCTATCAAATGCTTTGAACATTCTTTCTTTTTTTTTTTTTTTTTTTTTTCTGTACGCGGGCCCCTCACTGCCGTGGCCCCTCCCGTTGTGGAGCACAGGCTCCATGGCCATGGCTCGCGGGCCCAGCCGCCCCGCGGCATGTGGGATCCTCCGGGATCGGGGCACGAACCCGTGTCCCCTGCATCGTCAGGCGGACTCCCAACCACTGCGCCACCAGGGAGGCCCCATTCTTTCATTTTTTAAACCATCTGTTGTCTCCATAATAGCTTCTCTTGGAAGGATATCACCAATCCAATGGTATTTTTCTTCTTATAACTGATATATAAATTATAGTTAGGAATTAGCTAATTTTAATGATCTCCTTGTATATTCTAATACATTTAAATCAATTAATAAAATATGATGGCAAACTTTATGTAGTTTGATAATTTTATTTCCTTTTCAACCCTGCTGCTTTCTGTTTGTTTGCTTGTTTTTTATTCTTCCCTGCCCCCAGTCTTTATTGAAGTATAATTGACAAATGAAGTGTATAATGTGATGGCTTGATATATGTATACATTGTGAAATTATTAACACAATAAAGTTAATTAACACATTGATCACCTCACATAGCTACCTTTTTGGTGTTTGTAATGAGAATGCTTAAGATATACTCTCTTAGAAAATTTTAAGTATACATATAGTATTATTAGTTATAGTCATTATTAGATTATAGTCACATGAGATCCCTTGAACTTACTCAGTTTATAACTGAAGACTTATACCCTTTGAGTAACATCTCGTAATTTCCCCCAACCCCCAATTTCTGATAACTACCATTTTACTCTCTGTTTCTGTGAGTTCCAATTTTTTTTAATTCTTATTCTTCTTTATTATATTATAACAATTTCTGGAAGTATGAGTCAAGATTTTAAACTAATACTTGTCTAGATTTAGTCTGAATAGTTTCTTACGGGCAACTTATAAAATGGATAAATGAGAGAATACTCTACTTAGAAGTTCTGGTCTTGGATACGATGCAGCTCCTAAAGTTGCAGTTCCTGACTTGTCAAAAGGCTGTCTTAGTGTCTCACAGATAATTTCTCTCAAGGTCAGGAGTAGAAATGGAATCTTATGATTATGGGTATGAAGCTCTTTCTACTACAATAAACTTCTATTATTGCTGAAATTATGACTGAAATCATAGACAAAAATAACGTTTAATCACTTTATGGAAATTAGATGATTTACCTGCAAATCAAAGGAAATTTGACTCAAGCTATACTTAAAAATGTATCATAAGTGATCTCACATAATTAGATCCAAGGGTCAGGCAGGCACATGGAGGTTCAGTCAGGAGATCAACAATGATCTCCTGTCTCTCAGCTCTGCTGCTTTAAAGGTCACTCATCACTAGACAGCACCTTGTCCCTTCCTTGGGGCCTGAAAAGAGCAACTGCAATTACATGTCTAAAATACAGATGTAAGAGGGTCTAGAGGAGGTATGTACATTTTACATACATCCTATATGCAGGTGAGGAAACCTTTTCCTGGAAAGAATTCCACTCTTACCTCAGAGACCAGTGTAAGGTGACACACCCAGGCCTACAGGAACCCCCCAAAGTGGGATGGGATTGACAGACTTAGACAAAGAATCTGGAAGAACAAAAACAAAACAACTGGAGCACACACATGCCTAACAGTGGCTAGACAACCCATGCACCATCGATGCGTCTGGTTACGGCTATCCAGACCTTAGTTATAATTCTTCATTTAGGTGTCTGCCTTCCTTGTACAAAGAAACAAGTTGCCACAAATTATCTTTTTATTGTTAAAACAATGTCAGTACACTGAGAGTTGAAATATGGATGAAAACAGATCGGTTTTTCAAAGCGTTTTTCCCTAACTTCAACTAGTGTAGTCCTTTTGTGAAAGCCAGCTCTGATGTTACAGCCTCAGCTCTGAACCTGCACCGATGTCACAGCATTAACTTGTGCTGCCTGTCATATATTTTCTAAAGCTGGTCCATGAATCCATGTTGAGTAGACATTTTTTATGTCAGGCTTCCTGAAAAATGAAGAATCAGAGGGCCAGAGGGGATCCCATTGATTTGCCAACTGTGTCACAGTCTGTTTAAGGCAGAATGACACATGCTTGTGACAAAGGTGATGACAAATGGATATGTACCGAAGGGACAACACCAACGCAGATGAATGAAGGAAATGATGGGGATACAGCAAGTGATGGAAATCAAAATAGAATGCAAGGTTATAAATGATGATGAAATATATAACATATGTGTGTACAATACCTTGAGTTAGATGAAAGTGGTTCCTATAAGATTGACAACATTTTTAGGATAATTTCTGAAATTTTACACAAATTCAATGTCACCAAGAGTTGTGAATCCAAAGAGTAAACTACTCATTTTATAAGATTTACATTAACCTATATATGGTGGTAAATAGAATATCCTTTTACTACTAGGTTAAGAAAATATTGCTTGAGTTTCTGTTTTCTAATCTTTATAAGTATGCACATGTATATATACACATACCAACATACAACAAAGGCAAATGTCAACTATATCTGTAAGGGTTAATTTATGCTAGCCCACATTCAGATGTATTAATAATATTCATGGATACTAACCAGACACAGATCTTTGCAGGTAGAATTGTTCTCATGGACATTTAGGATGCAGTCATCAAAGTCTTGTTTACACCTCAGACCAGCAGAGCCCAGACTGCATAAACAGGAGAAGCTATCAACCACTGAAAGCAACAGAAAGAACACTCTTAACATTCCTTTAATCATGGTATAATGTTAATTACCCTAAAGAATGTTGTATTCATCTGAATACATTTCACTTTTAACCAAAGAAAGTGTGAATTTTCATATTTTGTACTCTATTACACAATTTTCTACAACAGTTTCTAAATAATTATCTTGCTCAGTTCTGTTAACTTAAAAACTTGAATTATTTGAAATGAGAACAATCACAATGAATATATGGTAACAATTTCAAAGCAACAATGAAAATATCCGTTTTCTCTCTCTCTATCTCTTTTGTTTTGTCAGTAAACAATGCCTATGGTAAATGGGTCTTTTTTTTTTTTTTTTTTTTTTTTTTGCCATACGTGGACCTCTCACTGTTGTGGCCTCTCCCATTGCAGAGCACAGGCTCCGGATGCACAGGTTTAGCCACCATGGCTCACGGGACTAGCCACTCCGTGGCATGTGGGATCTTCCCGGACCGGGGCACAGACCCGTGTCCCCTGCACCGGCAGGCAGACTCTCAACCACTGCGCCACCAGGGAAGCCCCAATGGGTCACTTTTGTATCAATTACCTTTTACCTGATTGTTTTAGGTTTAATAAACAGGAAGTTAACTGGTTTATAATGTTCCTTGTGTGACAAGGTATTTTAAAGTGCAAAGTGATCTGAAAGTTGACATAGGACTACTAAACTTTAGTTTAAAAGAGCTTTCACATTTCAACATAATCTTTTAAAAATAATTATCAGAATCTGTCCTCTGTTTTACCATTAATGATGGAAAAAGAACAGTCTCTGAAGCATCTCAAGGACATTATTGCAGCTTGATCGTGGTTGCAGCAGGTGGGATTGATGCCTGGGTCCCCACCATCCCTGAGATCCACCAAACAATCGCACTGACTCTGTGCCACGTGCGTGTTCCTGATCCTACTCTCATTAAACGAGTAGGTCCTGGGTGGAAACAGTTTTGTCAATGCACTGTGTGGCTTCTAGGTTTCTGCAGCCAGGATTCTGCACAAGAAATGTAACTGTGACCTTGAAGGAAAACAAGACAGCCCATGGCCACCAGCCAGAGTCAAGGAAGACACAGAGTTGACAGCTCTTTAGACAAGATTTTACTTTTGTTTTACTTTACTTTTTTTAAATCAAGAAACCTAGTTTTTAGCATCTCATTGAAAATAAATGATTAATAAATATACAGATATAGCTATAAATAAATTAATGAAATAAAATGGTATCTGTTGGTGCATCTTTATATCTTATATAGGGAATTAGGTATGTTATCAAATTAAACCGAAATGCAATACAATATGTAATTAAGACATTGTGGAGTACCATGAGTCATAATAATATTTTTTAAAATGTTCATGATTATAAGTCATGTTGGATACTGATGCAAATTGGCAAGTAACAAACAGCTGGAGTCAAGTTAATGTTAGCATAGATGTAGATGTTCTCCATGTAGATAAATGATAAACTCTTTTATAAGAAAACATACAGCAAAAGATAAGTTGAAATTAGCAAAGGGTCTGAAAGAGTTTACTTTCTGAATGTTAACTATTCTGGGTTAGGAATCTAAGAAATGAGCTATGGGCCCAATGAGAACCTAGATAATTAAATTGGATACTATAGGGAAAATAAACAAACATAATTTGTTTGAAGTTTAAAACAACTAAACAAATTTTTTTTCTCACGTCTAATTTGTTAACTATGGGCTATGTGATTAATCACCATTTTATCAGAAAATACTTTTTTAAGCATATTGTCTTGTTTTGTTGTTATTATTTTTACCAGAAAATACAGTCACTGTATTTGTATCAGTCTTCGTTTATAAATATTCCATACTACTATTTTGAATTGAAATTTTAATCAGATAAGACTTTTATTAATCTGTATGTATTATTCATTCTATACTTAAACATGAAACATCATACATTAGTTGTACTGAGCCAAAGTTTCTGGTAACATAAAACATTGTGGTTAAAATACAGAGGTGAGTATTTTAATAATGTACTGCCAATGTGATGAATAACCACATAATGTTTGAGATTTATAAATTGAAATATACATATTAATAATTGTTTCTCATATATAGTCATGTAAAAATACTACTAGTAATGTGAATTCAAAATTTTGGCTTCCCATGCTATTTTAGCTTTGAGAAAGTGTTAAGAATACAGTGTCATAGTTTTATGCTGATATCAGCTTACATGTGTTATATAATTTTTAATAAATGTTTTAGTTCTCTAGTAGTTAAATCTCCTTGGACATTGTCCAAAATATATTATGGATAATGCTATTATAAAATACAGCAATATATCAGGTATCCAAAATTTACATTTCCATAGTATATAATGTATGATCTCCAAAAATTTAATAGGTAGCAATGCATTATATGTAGCATATTTGGAAATTGTATTTTCTTATAGTATAAGAAATTAAGAATTAAAATATTTACAGAGACATAAAATTATATATATATTTATGTCACTGAGAACATATAAGAAGTGACCATATATAACCTTATATGACCCTGATACTAGGACTATCTAGATCTAAAAAAAATTGTTGACCTCTCTCTCAGGCATACAACTGTGCCTTCCTTATTTCTAGTGAGCACCAGAAATTTGAGAACCATTCCCAACACCCCCAAAAGCCTTTGGGTTTGAACTCAGAAATAAGATAACAGTGAATTATTTTAAGACAATCTGAGAATTTCACACATTTTAAAACACAATCTTTTAAGTACCAAAATCTAAAAAATAAATAAATAAATAAATAAATAGAAGAGAGTACTGTTGGTTTAAATCAGGAGTAGCAAAGAGGTGGCCCACAACCCCAAAATATATTTTGCTTAGAAGACACAGTGTTAGAACAATTAACTCTATATTAATATCTATGTAGATATTACAGTTTGCTAGGGCCCCACCTCTACCTGTTATTTTAAACCTGGGCTTCTTCACCCAATTAAAAAAATTATTACACTTCTTAAGGACATGAATTTGAAGATATTTGGTTTAAAAATCTCACTTTCATTTAAATGATACTATTTAAAAACAAAATAACTTTCTATCAAAATGTGCTTTTTCATACATTATTTTAACCATTTATCCATTTAGTGAGGGATTATGTACAAATTGTAAAAATATATTTTAAAAGAGGTTAAATAAGGCAAAATAAGATGGGCATTTTCTCCCAACCCCTTCTAGCTCACTGTCTCTTTCTTTTTCATTTGTTTTTCCCTCTCTCATGGCTCTTAGCCATATCCACTTCACAGGACTATTTTATGCCTTGATTTTCCTGTGTCCTAATAAAATTATCCATCATTGGCATGCTCTTCCACAGAAAAATCCATGTTCCAACATTCAATATTTCTTTTTTCCTTTTTCCCCTTTCCTTCCATTTTTTCTTCTTTTCTTCCTAACTCCTTCTTTTTCCTTTGTAAATTTATACTCTTTCAGGAATACATATTTTAGTAGGAAAAAGTATGTGTGTGTGTGTAATAGATGGGCTAAAATAATTTTAAATCATTGTAAATAGGGCTTTCCCATACTTACAAATAAATACTTCAAAAACTTCTACCATTAAAAAACAAAGAAAAAATGGTTAATTCTGACACCAGAACATAGAGGTCACATCTCCTTAAATTTTCTCATTTGTTACCATTATGACTCACATAAATATAAATTAATTTGTCAGAATTGGGGTGTTTTGTGAAAATAATTGGCACTCGTTTTGATATTGACAGCAGATAACTTTCACTAGATAGCCATGGTTGCATCCTGAACTATTCCATTCCTCCATCAGAGTCTTAGTTGACTGCTTTATAAGAATTTATGTGGCTAAGTGAGTTCAAGGTCATAACCAGGTCCATGAAAGCAGGACTGACAATGATTTCACCCTGAGGACATGCAAAGCCCTCCCACACTGACACTGGCACCCAAGGGGAAATGCTTGCAGATCCATTTTCTCTCTACACACAGCTCCATTCTCAGAAGGATTGCTAGTTTCACAAGGTCCAAATTCACAATGAGAAACTCAAAGGAAATAATCAGTGTCAGTGCATATCCAATGAACAAGTTCCCTCTGGCATATTTCTGCATAAATGCATCCAATTTAGTCTCTAGGCAATGACTCATAATTACCTTCCATATTATCATTGCAATCCTCTCTCTTTCTCTACATTACAATTTAAGAAAGAAATGTTATTTATGATTTCTATGCTTCATCTAACAAAGTACCAGCAGGCAGCAATGTTAAATGACAGCATTTATAAAATACTATTTTGTTTCTTCATACTTCTCACCTCTTGCTCAACAATGTTCTCTGAAGACATTGCAGTTAAGAAAGTACATTATTAATGATTTGATGCTTCCTTATGTTTTCTTTCTAGTACCCTGGAGGTTGCAATCATTATAAGCTTTGCTTGATAGATTTCTTGTTACTCTCAAAACAAATAAACAATGAAAAACTGTCACTGTAATAAGCCTTCAATCTTAAGACCAACACATCAGTCCTGGAACTAAATTTTAAGTTTTACTCGGATAATATAGAGAGATAAAGTGATTGTCATTGGATGAAATGCATACAAGTATTTGGAGATAAGAAATAAGCCGACTTGACCCAAGGGGATCCAGATGAAACAAAAAGTGAGGCGTAAACATCATCAAATTGTTCATAAAGCAAAACCATTATTTGGGTGTCAGTTTTCCAGGTATAGTTAATATATGTAGATATTAACGTTTTAGAAAGTATTTAAATAATAACATTTATTCTCCAAATTGTAGCATATAAGTACACATATAGGTTCTAAAAATGCCTGGCTGAATATCTCAGAGAAGAGAATGTCCAGTAATCATTATGTCCTTTAACTGCTCAGCTTTTATCAGTAATTTCACAACTGTAAGGATCAGGGTATAATAAAAAGAATTGGGATACGGGATAAAGTTTTCAAAGCTTAAAAGTACAGTGGCAATTGGAAAAACTATGGTAGTCCCAAAGGGCCCTAGAAACTACCAAAGGCAATGATCTATATACAGTGAAAAAACCCACATGATAGCTAATGTCCAAAAAATAAGAGCAATAGAAACTGGACCAAGTTGAATAGAAGGATTTCAAGTTTCCAAGGATGGTAAAAAGAAGTAAAAATACAACACTACTTCCAAATAGCATAGAAAGAAAAATTTCCTTCAATAAAAAAATACATTAAGTGGATATTTTTTGCAAGAGCTATGGTAGGTAGTATGGAGAATTCAAATAGGAAAAAAAAGCCTGCTCTTTGTCTTTAAACCATTATGATGAGATTGAAGTGTATTGCAAATGATACATTTCTGGATACTATTTTATAATAATGAAAGTATTTTTCCTTGTAAAATAAGAGAAATGGCATTGAACAAACATCTGCCAGAAACACGTGAAAAAATGAATTACCCTTAAGCTCTCATGCACACCATTTTGTTCTAATTACCTACTTCTAAATATTTAATTGTGAGAAAAGGTGTTTTGCTTTGCTAGTAAGAAGTTAATTTAGCTTGTCTCTTTCATAAATAATTTCATGCATATAATCCATTCAAGTGCTGAAGACTAATATATTCATATGCGAGAAAACACTCATACAAGAATCTCTTTTACAGAATATGCATGAATTCACTGCACCCTCAGTGCCACGCTGACTTGTATATTAATTTCTTATACAAATATTAAATGAGTCCTTACCATGTGACAAGAAGTGTGGTAAATATTGGGGTTATAAACAATGAATGGTTTAAATCAATGCAGCGTCATGACAGGTACACGTGGTCAGTTTCTCATGCTAAGGAGTCACAATGGTGACTGTGATTCTGTGCTGGCAGAATCCTAACAGAACCCTCAAGATCCTCATCCACAGCATACCTGGCTTGTAGAATCCTCTCCCTTTGAGTTGGGTGAGATTTGCCAGTGTGATGGAACATCACTCCAATGATTATATTACATTATATTGTGGAAGGGATTTGTGAATATAATTATTGTCAACTGATCAGACAACTTGGAGTTAATCAAGAGAGAGATTATCTTGGGTAAGTCTCATCAAATCAGGTAAGACTTTAAAAGGCTTTCATTTAAGACTTGAAAAAAAGTGCATTCATTCTCCTGCTTGCCTGGAAGGAGCAGAATGAAGACTGTGTTTTGGACAGTGCCACATGGCAGGGAAGAGCCTGTGGTTCCTAGGAGCTGAGGACCTTCAGGTAAACAGCCAGTAAGAAAGTGAGGCCAGAGAACTGGCCCCAAAACTGCAAGAAACTAAGTTCTACCAACAACCAGTGAGCTTGGAGAGGAACCTGGCCCTCAGATCAGCTCACAACCCAGGTAAACATTTGATCTCAGCCTTGCAGGACCAGGAACAGAAACTCAGCTAAGTCACACCCAGACTTCTGACCTGTAGAAATTGTGAGATGATAAATGTGAGTGGTTTTAAACTGCTAAGTTTTTGATAACTTGTTATATAGCATAGAAAACTAATCCAATCACGTATAAGGGTAACTAAGGCATTGTAAGTGACACTGGAAAGCTTCCTGAAGAGGTAATATTGGATAGACCTAGAGGTTGTCATACTGAGTGAGGTAAGTCAGACAGAGAATGACAAATATCATATGATATCTCTTATATGTGGAAGCTAAAAATAAGGCTACAAATGAACTTATCTACAAAACGGAGAGTCACAGATGTAGAAAACAAACTTATGGTTACCAGGGGTGAGAAGCAGGGGGAGGGATAAATTGGAAGATGGGGATCGACATATACACACTACTATATATATATATGGACCTTGAGTGAACTCTACTCAATACTCTGTAATGGCCTATATGGGAAAAGAATATATAAAAGAGTAGATATATGTATATGTATAACTGATTCACTTTGCTGTACACCTGGAACTAACTCAACATTGTAAATCAACTATACTCCAATAAAATTTAAAAAAAATAATAAAGTGAGTCCTAAAATAGTGACATACATTATCAAGGCTAGGTATGTGGGACAGAGGGGTAGGGAGGGCATTATAGAAAGAGATGAAGACCAGAGGTGAGAAGTCCAGGGAATTGAAATCAAATAGTTCTCAAGGGAAAACAAAGCAAGGAAGGAGATGAGTTTTACTGTATTTCATTGATCATAAGAGACCATTGACTAAGAGACTTTATTGTACGTGCCATTAAGGGTAGTGTAGTAAACTGAAAAATGACTTCCCCTCAAAAGTATCCAGGCCTTAATTCCTGGAGCCTGTGAATGTTGCCTTATATGGTAAGCAAGGATTTGCAGATGTGGTTAAAATAAGGATCTTGATATGGTGAGATTATATTGGTTTATCAGGTGGGCTCCAGAAGTAATCATAAGGGTCCTGCAAAAGAGAGGCAAGAAATTGAAAGAAAGAAAAAGATAGGATGATTAAAACAAGAGGTTGGGCTGATATAAGGAAGGCATCTCAGCCAAGGAATTCAAGGAGTCTCTAGAACCTGAAAAGGTAAGAAAGTCTTCAGAGGAGCCCAGTCTTGCCGACGTCTTATTGTAGACTCCAGGCCTCCAGAACTATAAAACAGAAACTTTGTACTGTTGTAGGTTTGTGACGATTAGTTACAGCACTCAAAGGAAACTAATACAAGGGGGTAAAAATTTCCAGTTAAGTTCTGAGAAAGTGATAAACATATCATTATTGTAAAAATGCATCCCAGCCTCAAAGATGTTAATGTCATTATGTGATAATGTTAGTGAATATGTGAGAAAAATGAGGATGTGTTAAATGAACTTCACTAATTTGAAATGATAGCTCTGTAATTTGAGAGAAGATCATAAAATGCTTTATGATCCACAGGACTTGGATCTGTATACATTGAAAAGCTTTTAAAACCTTAAAAATGACCTTAAATAGTGGTAATGAAGTATCCTTGGCCTTTTCATACTGAGAATCACATTGTACTTCCAAGTTGTATTTAAATATATATATAATGTTTATTTTTCCCCTGAGGTTTTATTTCCTGAAAACTCTATGCTGTTGACACAATTTACAATTGAGAAACCAAGATAATATACATTTTATGTGCATACATCGTTGGTAGGAAAAATTAAAAACCTATTTTCACTAGTTGCTTTTTACAACTATGCCTTCAATTTGCAAAATCATAAATGCCGAGCTTTCCACTAAAATTGTATTATTAGTAGTAATGTGCATTTAACTGAACTCTTTTGCCTCTGGCTGAAATTTGCATCAATCAAATTAGTATGTTACTTTTGAGTATGTGCATTTTCAGTATCAAGTTCTTTATGATGTTGTTAAACTTCTTAAAGAAAAATACTGTTTTTAAAAGGTCTAAGTGAATATATATGTTTATAAAAATGTGAAGATGCTAAACCTGAGTCCATATTAGTCTAGTAGTTTGCATTTTAATTTATGATGATTTATGTAAACAAAGAAAAATGATGTTTAAAATTTTATAATGATGGTAGAATTCAGATATTTATAGAAATGTGGCATGTTATAAGTTAGTAAATAATAGGTTAGGGGTTATTTTTCTGTCATATAGGAGTCATATAGGAGGTGTGACAGTAATAAAGGCACAATGTCATCCACTATAAAGATAAATGAAATGGAAATAAAGTCATCCAACTTCTGTGATCTGCAAGAAAAACTTGAAAGAATCAGACTGGATATTATAAATTTTGTCTCTGCAATGAGAGCAAGTGATATATGGATTGAGTAAACAGTAGTTCCTAATGAAGCGTACCTCAAAATATTAAAGAATTACTCTTTACATCCTCCTAAAAACCATTATGAATCTACTATCCTAATTCCAAAGTGCTTTTTAATAAACAGAAAAGCTAGATCATACTATATGGCTTTGATGGATATTAGGTGGTAATGTATTTGTTGTGCATTGTAAATGCCCAAAGAAAGCTACTGTTATCTATTAGCCAGAAATTTCATGCAGTTCAAGGAAGACTGAGCCATGATTTTTATGGGAGATATGATTTCTCTCATATCCTCATTTACTCGTAGTAAATGATATAGATGCATTTTACAAATCATGATTGTATATGAGAATTTATAATTTTTAAAAAACAATAATAAAATTGTGTAATTCAGGGTGTGCAACATGACTTGGTGTACATATTCACAGTGAAATAATTACTGTGATCATCTAATTAACATATCTTCTCACAAGGTTATCATTTTGTGTGTGTGTGATGAGAACTCCAGAAATCTAGAGTATTACTAACTACAATCATCATGCTGTTTAATAGATCTCTAGACTCATTCATCCTACAGAACCGCAGCTTAGTGCCCTTTGACCAACATCGCCCCATTTATCCCACCTTAGGGCCCCTAGTAACTACTGTCCTATTCTCTACTTTTTGTACCTTACTTCTCAGATTCCATATATAAGAAAGATCATGTAGTATTTTCCTTTCTGTGTCTGGCTTATTTCACTTAGCATAATGTGAAAGGTTCATCCATGTTGTAGCAAATGGCTGGATTACCTTCTTTTTTTTTAAGGCTGAATATTATTCATATACAAACCACAATTTCTTTATTCATCCATCTTTCCACAGACACTTTGATTATTTCCATATCTTGGCTATTGTGAATAATGCTGCAATGAACCTGGGAGTACAGATATCTCTTTGAGGTACTGATTTCATTTCCCTTGCTTATGTACCCAGAAGAGGATTGTTGGATCATTTGGTATTCCGTACTGTTTTCCATAATGGAAATATGCCAATTTACATTATGACCAACAGTGTATAAGGGTAAGTTCCATTTTCTCAATGTCCTTGCCAACAGGTTATTTTTTATTATTTTTGATAACAACCACCTTAACAGCTGTGGGGTGATATCTCATAGTTTTAATTTGCATTTCCCTGATGATTAGTAACATTAAACACCTTTTTATGTATACCTATTGGCCACTTGTATGTCCTCTTTGGAAAAACAACTCTTCCTTTTCCCATTTTTAATTGGATAGTTTGTTTTTCTTGCTAATGAATATATGACTTCCTTATAAAGTCTGGATGCTAATTTTTCAGATGCATGGCTTACAAAAATATTTCTCCAAATCTGTAGCTTGCTTTTTCATATGTTGCATGTCTTCTTTGCTGTGCAGAAGCTTTTTAGTTTGAGGTAGTCCACTTGTTTATTTTTGCTTTTGTTGCCCGAGTTTTTTCATTTTATTTTATTTTTTACTTAACAAAACAGGTTGCCACTTCAGGCTGAATTCAAACATATCAATTCAATTATTTTCTGCTTAACTTTATAATTTACTCTCTTCAGAGAATTTTTATTATTCTTTAGAAACAACATACCTTCAAGTAAGAATGAATAAAGTATTTAAAGTGAGAGAGAACAAAGCGGCCCCTTCCTGGGGCTGGCTGAGCTGAACTGGCTCTAAAATCCGGCTGTGCTATTCTCCTGCTGAAGGTAAATCATTTCATGGAACACCATTATCAGACAAGGTTTCTCTGTGTCTATGAGATAAAAATAAGATCCATCCATGCCCATGTCTGTCCAATCACAAAGCAAGAATTTTGCCCAACCACAAAATGGCTCAACACTCCTCCTTCCTGCCTTTTCTGCTTCTTCTTCTTTTTTTAAAAATAATTTTTAAATATTTATTTATTTATTTATATTTTTGGCTGCATTGGGTCTTCATTGCTGTGTGTGGGCTTTCTCTAGTGTGGCGAATGGGGACTACTCTTGGTTGTGGTGCACGGGCTTCTCATTACAGTGGCTTCTCTTGTTGCAGAGCACGGGTTCTAGGTGCACGGGCTTCAGTAGTTGTGGCTCATGAGCTTAGTTGCTCCACAGCATGTGGCATCTTCCCGGACCAGGGCTTGAACCTGTGTCCCCTGCATTGGCAGGCGGATTCTTAACCACTGCACAACTAGGGAAGTCCTTCTGCTGCTTCTTTAACCAATTACAGCTTTAACCTGATCTGTTCTTCCTATCTTCAAGTTAAGTATTTTAAAAATACTCCACCTTCTAACAACACTCAATGTAGAGTAAAAACCAAACTTCCTGGAACCATCTCCAAATTTACTAAACACAAGCCCAAATGCCATAATAAACCCTAGCACTAAAATGCTCCCAAATGGTCCATGGCATGCTCTTTCCCCACTGTGTGGAGCCAAGAAACTCAATTCTGTTCAACTACAGTTGAGTTTCTGGTTGTCTTTTGCTGTGAGGGTCTCAATAAAAGATACTTTTACTTAAAATTAGAAATAAGAGACCACTTATGTCTACTGTCTCATATTTGAAAAAATCTACAATGTTACCACAAATGTATAATACAGGGTGCATTAATTTGCTAACGATACCATAACAAAGTATGAGAAACTGGGTGGCTT